>NC_081289.1:105922468-107122468 GCF_030490865.1 Poecile atricapillus | reverse complement strand
AAATCACTCTCATTGAATCAGAATGTAAGTTAAAGGTATGGATTGTTAACACTTGCTATTTCTTATTATTATTAGTTATGCCTTATTTTGCAGTTTTTCTTTCTGGATGTACATAATAACTACTGATTGGTAGATGGCAACATTGGAACCAAGTACACAAGTGAAATGCTCATTTTTTGTTGAGATACAGTAAGTTAGTAGGTATTGGCAGTGAGAACGATCTGTTAAGTACAAAAATCTCATTCAAACAAATGATTTGGAGAAAAAACAGGAAAGGGGTATAATTTTCTTCCATACTTACAAGAATTTAGTAGTGAAACTGTTAGATTAGTTTCACTGGTGTTAAATATTAGTGCCAAGAACAAAATGTTGCTATTTAAATACAAAAAGTTTGAGGCTTACTCCTCAATTAGTTTTTTGTCTGAAAATAGAGATTTTTGTGTGTATTTTACTATGAGTGCAGAGAATATAACTGATTCAACTGATGGATGAATTCTATTTGAGAAATGATGTGAAGAAAGCATAGCAGCTGCCTTAAGATATGTACTTATTCTTGTACATGGAAACCACAGTTTGAATAATAGGCATGTCCGCTCAAGAAAATTGGTTGGTTGGTTTGTTTGTTTGTTTTTATATTAGCAAGGTTTCAGATTGGATCCAAAGTTCTTAAAAATTTTATTGAGTATAGGTCAACAATATAAATTATTTAATGTCTCCTGTAATGATAACAAGCACAATAAGAAAGTTTTTGAAAATGAATCATCAGTGGTGAGGTTTTTCTGAAATTATCAGTTTTACTGGCAACATTATATACCATTTTCTTAGAAGAGGAGATTTAGGAAAATATAAAAATGTAATCAAACAATGTGTATGGTACTACAGCATTCATAAAAGTTAGATGAATCATGAAGATAGACAAATCAAGAGATTTGTCTTTATGTTCTTGACTCTTTGAAAAATGTTTTAGATAAAGACTATCCACCTGAAAGTTCTTCTAGATAGACCATAGTATATAGAAAATGTGGTAATTTGTTTGTAACAAGCTATCAAAAAAGTTACAAGGTCAGTTATTATTTAAATAGGTTCTCTGTTGATCTAAAGAAGGTTATTGACATAAAATGGCCTTGTAATTGATTTAGCCATCCCTATAAATTGCCCTTAAGATATGCTGAATGAGACACAACAGTGTTGTATTTTAGTTTCTAGAACAGTTTGAAAAGTTCAAGAAAATCACTTATATTAAAAAATACATCATTAAGGTCAGCAAGGACCCAAATTTAGTACAGAGCTCTTCAAGTTCAGGCATGGTTTAGTCTTGTTATAATTTTAGAAGGTTTGATGTAGGTTTTTTCTGTATGGCATATGATTGCTGATTTAGAGAAAAAGACATTTGAGATCCAAATAGCGTTGTTACACAGTATTGTGTGATCACATTTAAAACTGGGTAACATGCTGCCTCAGGTGAGATGCCCACATAGCAGTGAGTAACTTGGGGTCTAGGCTGAATGTAGATAGTAATTTTTAAAATTAAGATTTGAAAGTTTTGGCCGTAATATTTTAGTGCCTCTGTTGTTCCAATTTCTAAAAGTGAAGTTTAAAACTTTAGGAGTTTTAGGAGTCTCCATTAATTGAATAATTAAGAAAAAAGTGCTTTTGAGATTCTCAGCTGGAACCATGAGTCTACATTAAGGAGTAGGATGTTCTACTGGTTTTAGTTTAATGACCTACTAAAATACTTGCCTCTCCAGTTAAAAGCCAGATTTTTCACAAGTGTCCTTCTGTTTTTCTTCAGACTACTTTTCAGTGTCATTCAGCTCAGAGGTAAAGTACTTCTAGTAGTATAGTAAATTTGCACAAGTTCAAGAAATTGAAGTGCATTTGAAACAAATATTCCATTTATGAAAAAATTGTGGACTGGATTCCATGTGTTTGTTCATTAGAATCTCTCTTCAGTTTAATAAATCTCAAGCAGTCATTTTCATTCCCTTTTCCTATTAACTGCACTGCTGAACACAAAAGATGTGTTATGTGCAGAATGAGTGAGCTTATCCATTGTAGAAAGGAGTTATGTTTGGTATCTAAAGAACAATAACAGTTTGCTGCCTGACTGATCAATGCTGGATCAAGTTCACATTCCCAAGCTTCCACTCTCCCACATACGTACACAGGAGGCAGAAACATAGCAAACAGAGGGTGGACAGGCCCTCTTCTATGCAGAAATGTTGAACTTAGACTTGTCTAATAAGGACACAGCTGGGCTTACATAGCAATAAACATAGGTTTTAATTACTGCTTGTAAAAACATCAGAAAAAATGCACAGAAGTTGGCACTAATTAATTTTTAGCCTGCTCATTGCTTTCTTTACTCAATGGAAACAAACCATAAAGGTTTAAAATATTTTTCATGCTACATTGCCAGAAATTTTTTCTAGTTTTTGTGGTTTTTTTCTGTTAGTGTATAATTAGGAAAGAGTAGCCTTTGAGATATCTGAAACCTCTCCAGTTTCAAATTCCTTATAAGTAATTTTAGTGAATTGGAACCAGGGTGTGAAATAACAAGAAGTCAAATGCTACTCTAGGAAACAATATTTGAGATCTTTTTAATTCAGAAAGAAAAAGAATTGGGCCTGAAACCGAAGTAAAAATCTTATGTGACGGGAACAAGTTGCTGTATACCCTCCAGAGTGGTCTATGGTTTTTAAAAGAACACACATTTTATTTCCTGGAAATTTTTCCTAGGCTTTTAAAAAAACTTGTTTGTGGCTGAAAAGAGTGAATACGTGGGGAAGACATATTGTAACATGTACTCTGTATCTGAAATACATGCAGCCCTCTGTGTGCTGACCTGAAAAACTGTGACCTGTGGATTAACGTGTAGTGATTCAGTCAGAAGCTCAGAGTGATCCTGAGGGTTCAAATTCTGCTGCTGTATTTCCAGCTGGCTAGAGTCAAGAATGGAAGTTCTTGCTTTTGAGCCCTATCCTTTTTTTCAGACACTGCAGAAATGCTGAGTTACTGAATACTTTTTGAGAGCAGATGATAACCAAGTTTTTGTAACAGTCTTCATTCCATCTCCACCAGTTCATTGTCTTCCACACAAGTCAGCATGAGCAATGTTGAGATATTTCTCAGTTTATAGTACCTTCCTTATTCCTTTTGACTTAGTGATGCTTTGGAGTCAGATTGAAGACACAGATGTTTATCACCTTCTCTTTAAAAGTGGAAAATAAGTGATTTTTCTAAAACTTATTCCATCTCCATAAAGAGGGAATGCTTTATCTATTCTGTCTACTCCCTTCTAAGGTCAACAAGGAATTTAAATGCTGAAATGAGAATGTCTGAAGAAAGATAGCTTTGAAAAGAAAAAGCTCTTCTACAGAGCCAGTATGTGTCATGGTTCAGTTTATGGTTAATTGTCCTTAACATGTGGTTCAGCAGTATATCCTGGCCAGAGGGCTGGAGAACTTTTGTTTTGAATATGTTTCATTAGTAAAGCCATCAGAAGTATTTCTGATCACTTCAGTGGATCAGTAAAACTCAAATTTCAATACCTCTGGAAGTTGTATTTTATTTCTTCAACAAGAAATTCAACAAGTAAGTGAGGTTCTATCAAGCTAGATCCAGGCCTTAGCCAGACACGCTCCCAGCAACTGCAAAAAATTAACTCTGTCTTGACTGAAATTAGGATATTATCCTCCCGTTACTCTTTGCATTTATATCAAGCCCAGATCCTACACCTTCCAAATGTATACACATACACAAGCACAGGTATAATTTCTGTATGGATATCTTCCAGGGCGGGAAGGCTGGTGTACTGCCGAGGTTACAGTCTGCATCAGAAGCTCATGTCTGCTAGAGCAGTCCATACTCTTTTTTCATGGTAGCTCTGGCAGTATCAAACACTGGCAGTGTCATTCAGCAACCAATATTACACTGTTCAACATTACAGACTCTTATCACCACAAAATCAAATCCCCCTGAGGTACACATCATGTTTCCTGGTCCCTCTGCATTACCTACCAAGTGCACTCAGGTCCTTGAGCAAAAATAATCTCAAGGATGGGCTTACCTTTGCTTGAGGCAGGACTAATCCAAACTGTATTCCCTAAAACTCTTCTTGAGTGCATTATGGGGACCTTTATCCCCTTCTACAGTACATGGGGGTTTTGATTGGGCAGGGACAGCTCTACTGGTAGAGCCTGGGGTGTTCACTAAACCAGGCAGCCTTAGCTAAATGTAGAGCCCGGTGTTTGAAGGTCCCACCACCCTTTGCTTGCAATGTGTTTTTTAACAGTCCATTGTACCGTTCAATCTTCCCAGAGGCTGGCAAGTGATAGGGAATATGATATAGCCGCCTAATACTGTGTTCCTTGGCCTGGTTGTCCAGGAGGTTGTTTTGGAAATGAGTCCTGCTGTCTGAGTCAGTTCTCTCAGGGGTGCCAGGTCACCACGGGACTTGCTTTCCAAGGCCCAGGATAGTGTTCCAGGCAGCGGTGTGAGGCACAGGATACTTCTCCAGCCATCCAGTGGCTGTTTACAGGAACACATTGCACTTGCCTTGGCAGGCCTGCAGGAGTGTGAGGTAACAGATCTGCCAGGCCTCTCCCTATTTTTACTTTGACCATCATCTGCCATACCACAGAGGCTTTACTTGGCCTGCCTGATCTCAGCACATGTTTCACAGTTATGGATAACCTGGGATAGAGGGTCCATGGGCAAGCCCATCCCTCAATCACGAGCCCATCTGTCTGTTGCGTCTCTTCCCTGATGACTGGAGGTGTCGTGGGCCCACCAAGTCAGAAATAATTCACCCCTCTGTTGTCAGTCCAGATCCTCCTGAGAAATTTTAATCTTGGCACCTCAATCTACACCTTCCTTGTTGCAATGTTCTCCAGCAGCCCAACTCTTGAGCATATGTGGATCTCATGAGGCACTTTTACACAACTTCTCGATTCAGGCAGTGACGTCTTGCTACAGCTCAGCAGTTCAGGTGGGTTTGTCTCTGCATCCCCAATTAGTCTTTTTCCATAGTTCCAGGCACCTCCACAGAGCATTTGCCACCATCCACAAGGCAGAGGTAGAGCACTGGCCACTTCTCTCATTCAGTGATATCTGAAGCCAGCTGGGCAGCTTTCAGCTCTGCAACATGACTTAACCGACCTTGTCACTCAATTGCCTCTGTAGCTCTCTTCACAGGCTCCATATAGCTGCTTTCCATTTTCAGTATATTGTATCCCTACAATATGGCAGGAACCGCCAATGAAGAAAATATATCACTTTTCGTTTTCAGGTAGCTGGCTGTATGGTGGGAGCTCCTCAGCACATATTGCCTTTTCCTCCTTCAATGATGATGGTCTGAAACTTTCATCTTGGGAGCAATTAATTCCAAGATCCCTGGGTGACTGGGGTTCAAAATCTTGTTGTTGTTCAGGACCCCATTTGCAAGAATTTTTCTTTTGTGTCACATGATAGAGAGGATTTACAATCTGACTGTAGTCTGGAATACGCATCTTCCAAAAACCCTTAGCACCTAGGAAACACATGTCTGTGTTTCCTTTTTGCTGGTCAGTGATGACTGTCTTAGTTTAAGATAGTGTTATAAATGAAATCAGCCAAATTTTATCAATAAGGATTTTATTGAAAAATTTGCAAAATCGAATTTTGGAACAGCCACAATCAAAGTCAGCGTCAAGCCTGGGGTTGGCGCTGGGTGAACTCCGAACCAGCCTCTATTACACTGGTTCCCCCCGAGTTCACAAACTGTCCTTCGGAGAGCCGAGCTTTATACAGTTTTTCGGCCTGAGGCTATGCAGCTTCAGTGTTTTTGTCCTTCTTGTGTTGTTACATATTCATATTTCTGGGGTCCTGAGGAATTAGGCTAGATCAGGCGTTAATCACTGGGTTCTTGGTAGGCCCATCTTGCCTGGGCAGACCAGTCTTCTCTCTGTGCTTTGTTTGTTCTCTTGCAAATTACTCCTCTTTCTGGGTTCCCAGCAGCAGCTTTTGCAATCCCAAGTCGTTTGTGTTTTATACATGAAAAAAACACTTTATTCCTGGTTTTATACATGTACAATAAAACATGAATTATACCAACATATATTACATATATTATATTAACTCATTAAAATGAGTTAGTTTTAATCAATCCCCTTCTACCAATATGGGGAAATGAATACAAGTAGTTGTTACAAGTGAAAAAGTAATAGTTTACTAAAAAACCGAAATAGGGACAGGTAAAAAAATAATAGTAATAGTTACTAGTTGGATAGTTACAAAGTTGGTGAAATCTCATGGACCCCCCAGCAACAAAGAGAAACTCAAAATGGCAGCATATGCCCTTCCCCAAAAGGGCACCAGGCATGGGCAAGCCCTGTAGGGAAACAGAGGGTAGATGGTGGCTGCCTTCCCCACCCTGGGGTCAGGCAGGGGCTCCACTGGCAAATGCAGCTGGCGGACTGGCAGCGGGGACTCGGCTAGGGTGCGGGACTCGTGTGGGGTGCTGGCTATCCTGTCGGCAGTAGACACTCGCGCCTTTCCGCCTCAGCCAGGCGCTGCTGGTGGGCTGCAGTGGCTACACGGAGCGGGGCACTCTGCTCCTCCGGGCCTGCAGCCAGGTGTTGAAAAATCACTCTGAAACAGTTCTTGATTGTGACATGCAGCCTCTTGAGTTGCTACTGTTGCAAGTAGAGGCAAGAAAAAGCCAGAAGGCAAGCCAAGTGGCCCGAGAGAGGCAAGAGAGAAACTCTGCCTTGGTGTCTTGACTTTTAAAGGTCCTGGGACACCCCTTTCATTCTGTTTGCAGCCCCAGGATCTTATAGACACAGTAATGATTTTTGGGCACAGAGAGGTATGGAATACAGTAACATTTTGGATTATCCAGGACAGAGACATAGCTGCTACATTGCTAACCATGTCCATTGGACTCTAATGATGCCCATTTGCCATTTTACTTCTGAATACTGAATTTTAAATGCTGAATTTTCTGGGCAAGTCCCTTGACCTTGCAAAACTAGCCTTCAGGAGGATTTGGCTTATCTTCTCCCTTTTTTCAAAGGGGAGTGTTTTCCTGTGCTGTGTTGCCCCCATACTGTGATGCCATCACTGTACTGCAAGTGTTCTGGAGCCTCCCCCTGTTCCAGTGCAGTCTGGATCAGTCCATGGCAAATAGTGGGGCTATGTTTCCACCCCTGGGGCAGTCAGTTCCAAGTGCACAGCCCTCCAGCTGAAACCAAAGTGTGGCCTGACTAAACCTCTGCTGCTAAAGGAATGGGAAAAAACACATTAGCTGTCATTAGTGTCAGTGGTGGCACCACTTTGCTGCCTTGGACTCTAGGCTGTACTGAAGTTCCAGCACAGCAGCACTCAGAGGTGGCATGACTTCATTCAGGCCACGACAGTCCACTGTGGGTTTCCATTCTCCATTGACTTACACACTGGCCATACAGGGCTGATAAAGGGTGAGCAAGGCTTGCTGACCACTCCCTGGGTGCCCAGCTCACAAATCCTCTCATGGGTGGGGACCACAGAGTCTCAGCTGGTGCAGTTCTGCTGACAGTGCAGTGATGTGGTAGGGATCAGTACCTGTTGTTCTTCAACCCTCAGCAGTCCCACAGCAAAAGGGTCCTCTGAGAGACCAGGCAAGGTATTCAGCTGTCTAATTTCCTCTGTCTTCACAGTGGCCATCCCAAAAGCCCAGTGATGACCTTTTGGGTCTTTGAAATACCCTCTCCTGAGGTAATCTATGCCAAGGATCCCTGTAGCTTCTGGGCCAGTCACAGAGGGGTGTTTTTGCCATTCATTCCCAGCCAGGCTCACTCCAGCTTCCAGTAAAGTCAGCTGTTGGGATTCCCTTGTCACCCCAGAAATAGAGATGGATTCTACCCCTACTTGTCTTGATGGCATCAGGGTACTTTGTGCTCTGCTGTCATACCCTTGCATGACTGATGTGCCAGGGCATTGGATCCACACAGTCCAATAGATCTGATTGTCCATCTCCTCTACCTGGCTGGAATCAGGGCCCTTCTGGTCATGGCCCACTTCTTGAAAATATAAACTGAGGTCCCCTCAATGCATCCAGAAGTTATATCAGCCCTTCTTTTTTCTCTGAGAGAGGACTTGCCCATTGGAAACTGGAGTGGCATTTATCCTTGAAAAATTACCTGTGGTACCTGTTCTTCACTTCAGCTCACATACCCATGCTGTTAGTGCAGAGGTGGGTTTTCCATCACACTTCCTCATGTCCTCTCTGACGTGATTCAGGTAAAACCACAGGTTTCCTCATGGTTTGTACTCTCTTGAGCTGAGAGGTGCTTGCTACCAATAGCAGAGACTCTGTTCCCATAATAGTGAGGCATGGGACATTTCCTCTCTAACTTACCTGAGACACCCATGTAGTAGTGAGAGCACCTGGTGAAATCAGAGGGGAAAAAAAGAGAACATTTTAGCACACCCTGAAAATACCATATTCTAGATAATATAATCTGATACGTTAATTATTTCTCGTACATGTTATGTAAGATTATTTAGTAATAAGATTTAATAAGCTTATTATTTAGAGATCCCGTGCTCATGTGGTCAGAGATATTTTTCTTTATCAGATTATGAATCTGATCATACAACTAAATAGGTGGCTGCATGAATGGTGACTCATCTGTACCTAGGAACTTTTTTCACAAAGCAGAGTTGCCAATGTGGATATGAAGAAAATATTTGTATAATCACTTTGAAAAAATATTCCTGCTGCAATATATGAAAGCTGTGTTGCAGTGTACTGAAAGTACATCCTCAAAGTTATTTTGAGTTTCAACAGGTTTTTGTCTCTTGGAGGTAGAGATAGTTTCAGGAGGAGCAAGTTTGACTTGAACAGAATTTCTCTGGAGGGATGTTACATTGAAAAGTACCAGACACAGCATGCTGATCTGGAAAGAGCATGTTTATACCAGCACAGCAACTCTCAGAGGAATTACACCATTTAGATGTATGATATCAATATAAATTAGCATTTTTCCTAAAAAAATGGATAATGTCAGAAAAACTTGAGTTTTCGATTCAGTAGATAAAGCTGTATCCATGAAGACTGCACAAAATCAGTTGGAGAACTTGCTGTTCTAACAGGAGTGCATTCTGGGCTAGATTTATTTTCGGTAATTTTTATGTGGTGCTGATATACTGGTTCTTGCAATGTGGATGCATCAGCCATCTTGTCATTTTCAGATGTAGCTGACTGCCTCCTCAGTCTCTCTGTGAAGTCTTGGTAGCAGTAGCAGTATTGAAATCCTTGCAGTTGTTTCCCGGTCAAATGTTTCAAGCCATATTTAATCAGCAAGTGAGCTACCAGATAAAATACCTTTTTGTATTTTCGTTTCCTGAACCTTTTCACAAAAGATTAGAAGACACATTTTTCCTGCTGAAACAATTTTCTGGTCACACAAATTATTCTGAGGGCACATTGTATTCTTAGTTTACAAGTAAGCTAATTTTCTAATTTAAACTATAGTACTTTTTTTCCTCTTATAAATCACCCTTTTAATTCTACTTTAAATTATCCTTTTCTGATGTCACAGTGATGATGGCATTAGCCTGAGGAAGTAGTCTGTGCCATTCTAGCATGGTGGAATGAAACTGATGGGGGGAATCTGTATTTTGTTTTCTGTTCAATGGGAATTGTAGAAAGATACAAAACTGCAATTCTATACTGGTGAAGTTAGCTGTATCTTGTAGGAGAAAATTCCTTCTCTGTGTAGCTACTGGTGTCCATGTAGATATGAATATATAAATGTCAAGGTGTATGTGCGATGTAATATTCAGTAATTGAGATTCTAGAAAGGAGATGTTGGAAAATGACTTGACTGCATTAGTCATCAATTTTCTCTACTTTACAGGAGTTCTTCTGAAGTTCATTTACAGTAAAGATTTTTATTCCTGCATTTTCCATTTTTTTAATTTTTGCCTTCCAGTATCTGAGGACTGTTGAAAAGACAACAAAATGGTATCAATTCAGTGTTCACCTTAGGTGAAGCCACCTTCTTGGTTTATCAGTACTGGTTGTTTCTGCATAAGAGTAGCACAGAGGAGCTGAAGTTACAGGCAACCTATGCAAAGGAAAAGTTAATTTTTATAGTTTTTCACTGAGTTATGAAATACCATTAGTAGCAATCACAGCCAGAACAATTTAAAAATAGTTCCCGTTTCAGTGTAAAATGAAAGTTTTGCTGCAAAAATATTCTCTTGTTTTCTAGGCTGTCTATGATTCTGCATGTTCATTGTGTGCTTGGGATCTGGTGTGACTTGAGTAAGAGCTGGTATAAATCATTGCTTAAGTCCAGGATATTTGGTTTGTATTCACCCAATTCATAGAAAGTGCTACCTCCTCCTCCAATTTTTCAAAATTCAGTTCTATTTAATCCTGATGCTGCAAGAATAAGGGATCCTAATATGACATGTATAACTGCTTATTCCCAATCATAACTGTTGTATAGGACAGATCCGTTAGCAGTCTCTGAAAGATAGTCTTCCTGAGTAAAGATGGACATGCAGGAAGGACTAATCTCTAAATTTCTATTGTGAAGGGATTCAAGTATGGCAGCCAGTGTCATGTGGACAGCAAATAGGATATGGATGGAAGCTAATGCAGTGATTCCCATTTTAAATTTGGTGTGACACCCTTTCATCTGTGTAAGTAAGATTTTCAAGTATGGAGGAGCACAGTAGGCAACAAAACGTTCTTTAAACATCTTTCGTCCCTTTCTTTGCTTTGTTCCCTCCTCTTTCACAGCTCCTCTTTTCTTTCCCTCTTTCTCATCTCTCTCTTCCCTGCTCTCTCCCATTCCCAGCAAAAATTCCTGCTCTGGTTATGAGCTAAATCTTATTGACACATCAATAAACAGAGATAAGAGTTGATTGGTAAGAGACACAGCCAGTGTGCTGTGACCACCACTTGTTAGGCCCACCCTATTTCTGCCACTGCTTTCTGTCTTCTGTGTGCTATCTGTAAGGGCAAGTTGGCTCTTACCTGACACTGCAGTGCTATCATCTTGAGAGTAGGTGAAGTCCAAGTTAGGATGTGCACAGCAGCCAGCACCAGGGAACTTCAGATGTTGGCTCCACAAGGTACATTACCCTAAGTCAGTTAACTGAGATGAATAACAATTCCTCTTGAATTTCCTTCACTGCTGTGCAGCCACTAACAAGGAAACAAGAGCCTCTTCTGAGTTTGAACACACAGTATGTTTGTGTGTTTGAGGATTTTAATCACAAATCAGCCTCAAGATCTGTAGGTCTGAAAACGTCTGTCATAACTTTTTTTCCCCTTATTTTTTTCTAAACATTTTACAGGAAAGGAAGTACTTCAAGGAAGTCCTATAAAGGACTAAAAGTATAAATATGTTTAATTGTTTCTATGGTCCAGTGTTTCCCATAACTACTTCTGTGGGAAAGCACAGTCTAATCTGTTAACTGATCCAAGGAAATACTGTTTAAGTAGTTTGATTAATTTGTGTTTGCCAGTAACATAATTTTTTGTTCATTCCCTTTGAACTATGTTCTGTTCTTTCTTCATTTAAATACACTCAATTCAGGAGTTAATTTGTAGACATTTTCAGAATTAACATTTAGTAGAAAAATCTATTGTGGCTTTACAAAGTAAAAATGTGCTGTTTATACTAGTTTCAAGTAGACCTGTTGTGTGAAATAAGAAACTACAGTAAGATTTTCTTTTGTGGTATCTCAGTTTAAAAAGTTCTTCTTTGTCTAATGCTTAATAGTGATGTTGCTTCTATTTAAAGCATTGAGTTTGATCTTGGCTTTGATCTAAAGCGTTTGATCTTGAAAGAAGGATGTTGTGGCTGTAAAACAAAAATGCTAGGAGATTTTTTTTTTTGCAGGTGATAAAGGGATACTCTGAAGAGTTAATACTTATTGGATCTTTATTTACTTAAATGTCTTTACAAAGTACATCTAATTCTATATATGGAGGGTTTGCTTACACACATGCTTTAATGCTCCCTATTCTTTAGCTAGAGCAGAGATTTCTTTTTGAAGCTTTCACAGAATACAGCAATATATAAGAGTATAAATAATTTTCTAAAGAGTATGAATAATTTCTAAAATACTGACAATACTTTAGTAACATAATTTTAACTATAACAAGTATGATGTACTCTATCCTTTGCTGCCTCTTGTTTTTTAAGTAAAAACACAAAAGCACTTGATAAAATCCTAACTTAGGAATTAATAGTATTTGGATTTTGCATGGTTGACATAAGAAGGGCACAAGAGTACCTGATGAAGTCCCACGCCTGAATTTAATGACCTGCTCACAGCATGTTGTTGAATAAATAAAGCCTTTAGCCAAGGCATCGATAATGGGCTTGTTGTGGTGGGGTATACCTGCAAAGCTGCTTTGGATCTTACTTTTAAGATGCATTTCAGACCCTCCAAGGTAGCTTAGTTGCTGGATTCTGGACGTGAGAGCAAGTACCAAGGCCAGTGCTGTAAGCAGTTGGTGGTGATCATCCTTGAAGTGTCCCCACTAGGCCGTTCCTCTGTCCGTAAAGACCTGTGACAGAGCATGTTCATAGTCAGGGTCTAGAAGAGAGAGCGTATCTCTAATAATGAGGCTGTAAACCGTGACGAGCATGGACGTGGAGGCCATGAATGGCCCTCCCGTCGGCGCGGAGGGAGGGAGCGCGGCTTGGCCCGGGCCGGGCCGTGCTGTGCCCCGCACCTGCGGCGCTAATGTGGCCGGGCCGAGCCGAGCCGAGCTCAGGCGCGGTGCCCTGGCCGGGCCGCCCCGGAGCCGGCGGGCCCTGACGTCTTTAAGGCAGGCTCCTCCTCTCCGCGGAGCTCCGGGGGCCGGGGCGCGGGGGCGGGAGACCCTGAGGAGGTGTTTCATTTCCTACCGAGGGCTGCGGTGTGCCGCTGCCGAGCCCGGGAACGGCCGCATGGCGCGGGACGGAACGGGGCGAGGCGGAAAGGAGCGGGCGCGGCTCCGGGGGCTAGCGGCGGTCGGACCTCGCTTCCCCTGCGCTGCCGCCTCGGGGCCCCGGGGAGCAGAGCGCGTCGCGGATCCTCCGCGGGCGATCCCCCCTCACCGTGCGCTTTCTGCCCTGTGTAGCCTCTGCTGGAGGAGGGAGAGACGTGGAAGGACTGTCAGCTCGTCCAGCAAGTGAGCGGCGAGGTGAGGAGGAAACCTTTCACAGCTGTTACGTTGCGCCCGCTTCTTCCCCTTGCAGACCTGCTTCTGGAGTTTTCTACCTGACACACCATCCCCACCCTGCCACGCTTTTGGTTTAAAAAAGGATTGCTTTTGTATTAAGAATAAAAATATTAGGATGGAGGAAAAAAACCAAAAACGTTAACCACCAAACGTTACTACTTCAGTCGATAATAACAACCACGCCGTCTAAATTTGGCTTTTGTAGTCTGGAACAGTGTTCGAGTGGGTGGCTGGAAATAAATGTCTTACTTGAGATAGAAGTGTAAGGGATAAAGCGCAGAGGTTTTTTCATACTGCAATGATAACTTCCCATTTTGCAACCTGGTCTAACATCAAAATGTTCTTTGTGAAAAAGCACTTAAACCGAAAGCTCTAAGATGAAGAACATCACCTCACACTTTGATCATGTACAAGTAAAAACCAGATTACCTTAGACCACATCACTTTAGAGAGGAAAAGTGCTTTTTTCTTCCCAGTGAAGAAAGTTGTCTTGAGACTTTATAGTTTTTTACTAATGCTGAGTAACAGCATTAGTAAAAGTACAGTGGGGTTGCATCTTCTACCTAAAAAATCACCATGATTTTGAACTCCAGGTCACAAAATGGATTCAGACAAACCGGAGGATCAGAAAAAGCAGCAAAAAGAAAATGAAGCAGGATGAAGTTGTTTTCCAGCAGGTAAGCAATCATGATGTCAGTTTGTGTATGGGACAAAGGGCAGAAGATCCAAAATGCTTTCTGATTATGTCTTCTTAAGCTTAGTAGAGATGTTATTTAGTGTCTTCAACAAGATAATAGTAAATGGATGTTACAGATAAAGTTTCAGAGTCAGTATGTAGATACAGTGGCAAGAAATTAATAACCTTTTTAGACCTCTGTATTCAGGAGACAAAATTTTCATGTATTTGTATTTAACTGGGACATTCTCAGAAAGAATGAGAAGGATGCTTTCATCAGAGAAATATAGCCCTTGAGAGCTTTTGACAGGACCTGAAGCACTTTTTTCAGATACTAGTAGGTGAGAGACAGTTTTCATGGTAGATATTGGAACAATAATATATGTGATGTGCTTGTTGAAAGAAAATATTTGGACTATGTTGTTGACTCTTCTTTCAGAGTGTGAATTCAGAAATTATCTGTCTGTAGTATAGATTTCAGTTAATGAAAATGTGATGATTATTTTAAAAATTACTACAGAAGATTTAAAAACCTGAATACAACCAAATTTAAACTGGTTTTAAACCAGTGAATTTTGATTAATCTATTGTGAAAGACCTGTTCTATAAGGTTGCGTTGACCATTTAAATTGCAATGTAGAGAGGTAAGTTGTTAACTGATACTAAATAGCTTTGTTCTGTCTCTCGAGGGAAGAAAAAAGGTGAATAAAGATGCACTTCCAAATGCATTATTAGAACTGTGATTTTTTTTTGCTTGCTTTGGTTTTGAAAACAAATTTATTATTGTATTTTAAAGCTCTTGTTACCTTTAAAGCATTAAAAGAGTAGTGTGTTGGTTTGCAGTTTAAACAGTGCTTCTAAAATGCATCATGAATCATTGCTGTTTCTGTAGCCAAATTCTTGATAGAATGACTGCCAGCTCCTGGGATATGTTGCCTCAGTATGGGCATTGCAAGTATATGACAAATGTCCACAAAGTACATTGTTGTGGGTGGATGATTTACCAGCTCCATGCTTAGCTAAAAATTGCCAAATAGCATCCTTTAATTCACGACTTTTCTTTTGTAACTGGAATACGTAATTTAGGAAAGATGTTCTCTGTTGTTGTGCTCTAGAATGGTGTGATCTAAATAGAGATGGTATAAACTGTTTCAACAGGTAATTTCATTTCTGTTCATATATCTGTATGTGAATGTTTGTTTGTGTGAATGTGTAGCATTTGATTTGTATTTGATTGTAGCATTTGCTATCATTTTATGCTAAGATGAAGAAGATTTTTGTAAGATAAAAATTGTATTGCCTTGGGAATTTGTGAGCAAAATGCATTGATGGTACAAATAACCCTAGTACAAACCAGACTGCATGCATTTTGAAGCACTTTTTAAATGGTGCAAAGTAGATCCTCTGTTACACCTTGAACAGCAGGTTTAAAAGTGCTTTATGCTATTACACCAAGCGTACTCTCTTTTTATAGGAAAAAATTTCATTAGTGCAAAATCCCTTTGTACTGATAAAACTCATTTTCTGCTGAGGATGTTGTTCTCCAAGTCTTCCACAGTTTGTGAGAGAGAAGTTCAGCATGTACCTTGCAGTGATAGAAATGCAAAACCTGATGTGTAAACATAAGATATACTCGTTGTTTCAAACGGTAATTCTAGAGCAAGGTCTGTGAGTAGACATATGAATTAAAATTGAAGGCAAGCATAACCATTGTATTCTAATATCTATAATTAATTCATGGAGATCCAGGACAGATTCACAGCACTGCATTTGCAAGGTACTTAACCGCATGGGAGGGAAGAGGTATAGCAATAATCTTATATTTGATAGTAAATATAGCAATAATCTTATATTTGATAGTAAACCACTAACTATTCACTGAGATTGGAATTTATGTTGCCTA
Source organism: Poecile atricapillus (assembly GCF_030490865.1). Classification (NCBI taxonomy): domain Eukaryota; kingdom Metazoa; phylum Chordata; class Aves; order Passeriformes; family Paridae; genus Poecile; species Poecile atricapillus. Next base: position 107,106,673 of record NC_081289.1, on the reverse strand, counting down.
GAAGTTTGACTGTGGCAATGGTGACATTTTCAGCAATGTTACAGATAAGAGAATAGAGGAGGAAAAGAGTGAGGGACCTCCCTGATGCTAGCACAGCTTTATTATTTGGTTTCAGAGTTGGTTGCACTAGGTTTCCAGCCTTGACTTACCAGTGCAATTCCTACTCAGTGTAGGTGGTGCTAACCTCTGTTGCATGGGAATTACTGAATTATTATTGAAGTTGTGTCTGCTTATAGAAGAAATAGCAATGTACAGAAGTTAAAATGGCATTATAAAAAAGTTAAAGTATCTTCAGAAATAAGCAAGAGAACAAGAAAGAGAAAAGCATGTAATGGAAAAGTAAGGCTACCTTGAAGATAGCAGAGAAATAGAAATAAAGGTGTGGAGTGAGAAGTGGGAGGTGAGAAGGCAAGCAATAATAAGCACAAAAGTCAGAGAGTTGGTAGCAGCTCATATTACGACTGTGATTAAAATAAGGATGCTAATGTATTTTGCTACAGCTATAAAACTGAGCTTTGCTTTGATCTTGCTTATCCTTTCAAAACAAGCACCAGCTTATTAAATATAGCTTCTAAATTTTCAAAACAAGCACTAACTTTTTATGTGTAGCTTCTAAACTTCCATCTGCCTGTGCTGTCGGACTTTCCTCTAACCTTTCATGTGCCTGTGCTGTCCAGTTTTCCTCTATTATTCTTCTTCTTTGTGATAGGAAATCCTATTTCTAATACAAGATGGATGACTTTGCTGTACTGAGTCACTGCCAAATCAAAGCAGCTGCGTCCAAGTACAGAATCTAGGACAGAAAGATAACTGTATGGAATAAGTGAAACAGAATGGTGAAGGGAATATTGCTGACAGCTGCCGAGGAATTGCTTATCGAAAAAAGTTGCCTTCTGAATAGTTAAGTTTATAGAAGCTGACTTTACATACACTTACATGTATTTAAATAACATTTGCGGATACTGTGTGCTGGATAAAACTATGTTGCTGTTGTGTTACATGTGCTCAAGAGTGGGGAAGCTTGTGTAGAAAGGTGTGGTGCTGCTTTCCAGAGTGGATCCACACGGTGGATTACAGCAGTGGAACAGAATCAATGTGTGAGAAAGACTTCTAGCCGAACAGCTGAGGGTTCTCATACTTTAACTCTTATTTATTTAGGGTTTTTGTTTGTTTGTTTTTAAGCTTTTTAAAATTTCTAACCTTTTTGCTCTTTTATCTCTGAAACTCCTTGTATTTTCTTAACACCTTTTATGCTAACTTTTTCTTTCCTACTTCTTTTTCATACCTCATGTCTCTCACTGTCTTCTTTTGACTCTTTTGGTTACCTTCAGTACTGTTCATTCCTTTCTATTACTTTCAGTCTCTCTATCTGTTTGAAAGAAATAAAAAATCAAGTTGAAAAATTGAAAAAAAAGTTACCTTTTGTTCACCATGTTTTCTGCTTATAATTTTCTGTAGCTACTCTTCTTGCAATATGTGTACACATACACAAATTTAAACACATTCACTTTTTGCATTTCTACTTTTGTCCTCCTTTCTGTTCTTGTTTTCTACTTTTTAGTCCTCATTTAATGTTATGCTCTTCATGTTGTCATGTATCTAGTCAGCACATTTAGCAGTCAATAGGTGTATCAATACAGAATGCCGTTAGTATGTGAAATTTAGAGAAGGTGTAACATAGTTGGTAAGAGTTACTTGGTTAAAATAAGCGTTGTTTTATAATGAAGAGTATAATAGAACTGTTAGATGGTGTTGTGATGATGATGATGATGTTTAATAGCTGACTGTGTCTACTTGAAAAAAAGATTCCATTAGCCTATCTGTGTTAGGCAGAAGAAAATTATCTTCTAGTCAGACTAGTGGAATTGTGGTGTGTGATCTGTATCTGCTGTGGAGAAACATCTTTTCATTTTGAGACTAATTCACTTTTACATGACGTTCTGTGTCAAAACATAAAAGCTGATTTGAAAATATTCCAGTGTTATAAAATGTATCATCAGATGAGATAAAAAGGATACACAGGATTTAGGAAAAACATTGAAATAGGCATGCATATATATTCACACTAGATAAGGAACATGTTTCCTGCATATGATCAAAATTGCATTTAACTGTTTCAGTTTTTGTTTGAGTGTATACTGAAACTTTGGGGAGTGATTCAACTTTTCCAGAAAAATTTCTGCTGCTTTCTCAGAAACACTGTTTTCTTGTGTTTAAAATTTGTCTGCTAACCACTAGCAATGTGACTTTGATTTTTTTCCTATTGGTTGTTGCTATTGATTCATTGTGTCACTCCAGAGATTTACAATTGTCAGTATTTGAGCTCTGTTAATAACTTGAGCAAAAATTACTTCATTGATATAGCTTTTAAGTTTCTAATAAAAAAATAAAAAACCCAAATCAGTTGTGGGTGATGCTAATGCTAAATGCTGTCTTTGCCCTTTAATAATGAATTCACTGCCAAAAGTGAAACACAAGAAACAAATCTTGTAATTCTCTAAAATGAGTTGTCTTGTTATACTGCAAGTAGAAAATATTTCAGAGTTGCATAAAAAATACTGATAAAGTACATGTAGTATTAGAGAGCTGTTATTTAACTAGGATATTTATTCAGGATGGTGTGCTTCTGCTGATTCAGGTAACAACTATTAACATATAATGCATAAAAATTACATTAAATCTTTAATTGGCATGTATTTTTTGTTTGTCAAAATGAGTATTTTTATTTGAATCTACCAAACTAAAGATCAAAACAAGGATCAAATTTGAAATAATCTGTTGAGTTTGTGCAGTACTTAACAGCTAAAAGAAACATGGCAAGAAGTCCTAAACTGTTATTCAGTGATGTTTGAGTGGTGTTATTTGCTGTACCAAATTCTGTTAATTTCACAGAACTTTCTAAGAACCCTGTAAACTGGCCTTCACTGATTACAGAATACATTAAATTCCTTTCTCATTCAGAAATTTGAATGGAAATTTTTTCCCAGTTCAAGTACAAGATCTGCCATAAATGTTGTTAAGCTGTCTGGGAAATAGACACTGTCATTTAAAAGCTTTTTTTATGAGTACATAAGAATATAATTTCAGGCCATTGGAATAAAGTAATTTTAGTATTTAGCTCCATCCTCAAAAGAGTATTTGTGAATTGTTTGGAAACTTTTTAATTGTGCTGTTCTAAAGAGCTGTTGTTTTTTAGGATAGTGCTGCTTCAGAATTCACCTAAGAAACATTTAATAGAATAAGAAAATACTGTGTCTGTGTGTAAAAGAAAAAAAAAAAAAACAACAAAACAACAAAATGAAACAAGAGTGAAATTTTTGGTTTGGTAATTTATTTATTTTTTTTTAATAGTCCACTTCTGACCGCATCAGCTGGATCTTATTTCCAGTAGTAGTATGCCAGGATCATAGTTTTCTTTTTAATGGCACCCAAGCTCTCTTAGCAAGGAATTGTTGTATCCATTTCATATGGAGCCTCCCAGATAGATATTAAGTTGTTAAAGAGTGAATGTTCTCATTACACCACATTAAGGCCACATTTTTAGATCAATCAAGCAACTTATCACCATGCATATGCTAATGCTTCTGCTCCCTTTCTGACTCTGAGATGACCATCTCTAAATTAGAAGATCTCATGCCAGCATGGCTATGTATTGAAATGGTTTAAAGTTTGCAGATATTTACATCACTGTTAATTATAATTGTCCAAGCAAGCAACTGTCCTGTGCAATTGTAGATTAAAGTCACTTTGTTGTAAAAGACAAGGTTTGTCCAGAAAGGCAGAAAAAGGCAGATTTAGTTAGAGGGGTTTGTTGCTTTTGATTTGTAGGAAGATTTAGTTACACATTTGTGATGGAGCACTGTTTGGCTGTCAGTCTCACTGGAGGCATTTTAAGGTGATGTTTGTGTATGTTATTATGTGATGCTATCTTGAACTACATTACTGGGATTGACTACTGCCACTAACTTGTTCAGTCTGCTGTTGACTATCTTATTTTTGGTGGTTGAAACATGATGATTCATACCTTAGCTTAATAAAAATAAGTTTTGTCTTTAATAAAACAGGAAATGGAAAATGTGAGAACAGTTTTACTCTTTCCAAAATATAAAGAAAAACCAAAAAGCATTTGATTATTTTTAATACTTCTCAAGTCTTTGCCCCCACCAGTGTTTACACAGTGAATTCTGAGTGGTGATATAGTGAGTTCTGGGAGCAGAAAGAAGTCTATCCCTCTCTGGGCATTTGCAACTGGAGCAGCATACCACATTTGGAAAAAAGTAGTGCACTGCATTCAAACACTCCATAAGTTTTTTCCTACAGAGTTTTCCTATGGATTTTTTTATTAGCTGAGAATATACGCTTGTGCATGCCAGCTGAATAATCTACTTGATTTAAATGTCCCCAGGTTCTTCTTGACTGTATTACTATAATGACTCCTAAGTAGGTTTGTTGGTCTGCTGGCTCGAATGTGTGCTTTATTTCAGTTTTACATGTGTTTTATTTCAGTCTTATATTTATTACACATTGTCAGAAATAGGCTTAACTATTTTTTGATGATCGGTCTTAGCTATTGTCCTCATTGTGTATCTATTTTCAGTTTGGATTATGTTCACATGCTATATAGTAAAAGCACATGTGTAGTAGTCTGTAAGTGCAGACATTTTTTGAAGAAATGTGCGGGTCCAGAAGGTAAGGCTAGGCCTTTTGCAAAGCCTGGTAAAAAGGTTTTGGTAGTTCTCAATCTGTTTTTTCATGGCCACAGTACTAAAAGTAATCATGGGTACAACTTAAAATACTGTCACTCGCTCCCCACCCAGAGTCCCCTAAGAAGCTCTTTTAGAGCAGGAAGGTAGCTTACAGTTGAAAGCAAATGCATTCTTTGTTGCTTTAACTAAATGGACAGGATTAAATTCTAAAACGTGTGTAAATTGTATCATACTCATTTGGTCTGTGCTGCATGTATTTTCTTGTGCTACTTTTTGTGTGGGCACAATCAAGTTAACTGATCACAATTGTCTAACTCACCACATCAGATGCTTCATGTGCAGGTTTTTTGAAACCTATGCCAGCATTTGAAATTAGACTACTTCCTAACATTACTCTGTGTGTGTGTGTATATACATATATACTTAAATTTCCATAGTTTTGATTAAAAAATTATTACCAGTGACAATTTGCTTAATTAACTACAAGGTTGTTTTTTTTTTTGTCCTGTGCTGGCGATCTTAATGATTTTTTAAGAAAAGCTTTTATTTTTATCTGGAAAAATTGCTGATGAAAAGAAAGGCTGGGCAATTACATTGCTCTGGATATATTTTTCGCTTTTCTGTTTTAAATTTAGGCATCTATTGGGCATTTTTAATTAAAGTTATTAGACCTCTACATTGACCATGTTCGTTTAAGTGATGCTGTGGGGAAAGCCCACGAAAAAGTGATGGAGATGTGTGAACTCCATCATTTTTGGTAATCTTAGCAGATGTGTAAGGAGGAAGATGATATTACTGTCCCAACCACAGGAACCATTTTCTTGCCACTTTGACTCTGTGAGATGGTTTGGTCATGAGACACAAGTTCCTTGCTGAAATTGGATTTCATTACTCTTGCTTCTTAAAAAATGTTATGTTTTGAGTTTATGAACTATATTCTGTGTATTCTTCAGGCTACATACCCTAAATCAGCTGGACATCATGTCATGAATTTATTTAGCAGTTGTTTATTTCTTCACTCACACCTGAAATACCTGAGAAAAAAAGGGTCTTAGGACTTAGCATGGAACACTGATGAGGGTTGCGTGTTCTCTCATCTACATTGCACAAGAACATGAAATACAGCAAGGGAGTATTAAATGTTTCCATGCTCAAGCTCCTGTTTATTTCAAAGAAAAAATGACATGTGTAGTGCCAGTTATGCAGTAACTGTAGTTGTCTTGTTTTTGTTTAACTTGATTTCTCTGTCTTGGCTGTACTTCTGAGAAACATGGTAAAGCTATTAATATATTAAAATGCTTTGCTGAACCAGGCCTTAGTCATTCATCCTCAGGATTTACTTTCCAAGTAATCACTTCCTCATTGAAGAGGAGATTTGCTTTCTCCTAATATTGCCCTGAGAATTTTTTACTGGGAGATATATGTCAATATTCTAAAATGTATCTATTTATTTTTATATCTAAGTCTTACGGCGTAGATGACACCTTTGGGAGAGGGCAGATAATGTTTGAGGGACAATAACTGTGGAATCAATTTGTAGAAAGCTCAGTTTCCTTTTACGTCCTGCAATTTCCTCACTCCTCTTTTGTCTGTTAAAGAGAGACTGCTTATTAAAGCAACAGTAGGTTCCCTTCTGAGTGTATGCCAGCTCATACTGGATGGAACTGTTAGTTTACCACCCAATTTTACCTTTATTGTGGCTTGAAAAATGTGGTCTATTTCTTCACAGCAAATTTTAGCCTGAGTAAACCTGCTAGATTTTCAAATGCTTCCAGAAGGAAGTAAAAAAAAAATTGAATTTTATCTGTGGAATACAAGCAACACATGTGTTCATACTTAGGACAAGTGATTGCATGGGGGGTTTGGGAAGCCAATGAGAGTGATTTCAGCTTACCTGATTTTATAGATGGGAATATGTGAAAGAAAGGTGCATTTTTAATCTCTTCACGGTTAATATAATTAATATACCATACTTTTGTTTTAATATCCCTCCCCTTATTTTGTAACATCTGTAATATTTTTAAAGGAATTAAACATTTGCTCTTATTGAAAAACTACTATGCTTATTTATAAATACAGGAGAGGAGATGTAACTGACAACAAAATGCTTGTCTGTAGTATATCCATTGCTCCCAATTTTACAGCAGCTCAGAGTTGCATAAAAGAAGCTGAGAAATTTGAGATACTTCAGAAGATACTACCTAGTAGTGTGAAAATACAGTTTTTATGCAATTCAGTGTTTACAAAATATCTTCTACTAAACAAGTGCCAAGTACTTTTTATATAAGGACCTCATTACCATTGTGTGAGATACCTCAAAAACACGTAATATCTCTTAAAATTTTCTGTCATTCAAAACTGAGATAAAAACGTTTATCTTGATTTTACAGATCATAATCCAAAGCATGGAGATAATATCTGCTTGTCTGCAGATACCTAAGAAAGTTGGGCATGGCAAGGAGATGAAGTCAAGTTTTGTGGCCCAACGCAAACCTTAACACGAGGGCTGTGCGTATTATAGATAAGAATTGAGTCACACATTCTTCCATGAAGCAGTTAGTCCTCTGCACCAAAATGCATACAGGTTGATGATATTTTAACCTGCAGCATTGATCAGAACAGAACACAAAACAGGTCAGTCACACCTAGGGCTGTGGCTTCACTTCCCCAGTACTATGAAAGTTCCAGTGCGTATAGCAGTGTAATTGAAACGATGATCTTGAGCATGGGAGGATTCATCTTATCAGTATTTATATTGTAACAGAACATAATTTCTATTAATGAATTTCAGCTATAGTGAGTTTAGATTATAAGTATCAATATAGGTGTTGGCTTTGAGTCTATTTTAAATACTAATAATTTTATGGACAACTATTTACCTTTTTTCTCTTTGCTTGAATGTGTTATGCATCCTGTAATCTTTAATGCAAAGAGAGAATGAAATAATTAATAAAAGCATGCTAAATCATGTTTTTTTTCAGTGCAAAAAATTTTGATTATAAAATTTCAAGCATAGTGTGGTAAGATGTTGAAGGGCACAATAGCAGCCAGAATTTTGCCTGTATGTTGTGTCTTCACAGCATAGAAAGAGGTATGATGGCAAGTCTGTTCCTGTTTTATTAACTTGGAGGTAGTACAGAGTTGGAACTTATGATAAAGAAAGTAGCATGCATAACCCTTTGCTACAGAAGTCTATTTATTCTAGCAATATGTGTTTCTTCACAACTGAACGTGAGACAGAAATGCAGAGTTAAGTGTCTTGTGTGAATGTCTTGTGTAGCTATTCAGCCTTCTGGTATAAAGTGGCACATGAGTAAAAATTTAACAAGTTATATTTTATAGAAACTATCTGGTCAGACTATCAGGTTCTCTTTTGCTTCATCAGGAAGACAATGATTTTTTCCAAAAACAACCTGTTTTGTACTTCCAAAGGGTATTTCATATCTTGCACTTGTTTGTAATCATTTAAAGCCTGTGAATATCCCATATAGGAATTTGTTTGAAGTGTTTTTAAAAAGGAAGGTTGTGTAACAGCAATGACCTAGATGGCATGTAGACGCTAAGTCTCTTCATTTGTTTTCTCTTGTCCAGAGCATTGAGATGGGAAGCATTCTTAGAATTATTTTTAGATTTTTAAAAGTCAGCCTTGATTTCCCTGTGTAACAGTAATCCCTTGGCTAGACCTGAAAACAGTACTGTTTACTCTTCAATAGTACCATATGTTTGAAATTTTTTGTTTAATTTTGGTGCCTGTGTTGTTTTGATTTTTTTTTTTTTTTTTTTTTTTTTTTTTTAAATGAAGCCCTCAGAAACTTGTACTGGATTTTCATAGATTAACTGCTTGGGTACAGAAGAAGGAGCTACCCAATGTACCTATAATTCTTCTTATAGTGTGCCTAAATCACAAAGTGTTGTCTAGTTTGCATGTGTAAGATTGTCTGTAAAGGTCACTTCTTTGCTCTGTAATTGCATTGTCTTTATGACATAACATTTTCTGTGACAGAAAGATGGCTGAGCAGTTAGGAGTCAGTAATTCTGGTTTTCTTCTTAGCTTATATCCTGCTTATTTTGCATTTACATATTCAAGAAGTGAGCTATTGCTCCCAGTGCATCTTTACACCTCCATCATGGAGCTGCAACTGTTTTAGTTCATGTATCCCTCTTTCTGAAATAAAAAGAAACTGAGTGCATCAGTGTATTTCTCTAGCACCTACCATTGCTCCTCATTCCATTTACAGCATTAAAATCTGTGAAACTTGTAGATGTTACCTTAACCATGCATAAGCTACTGAATTACAAAATATGAGCTGTGCTATGTAGAGAGGGCAAGAAGTTTCAAGTTCAGCATCTTTGTAAGCCAAAAATATTGTCTAAGTGTTTTGTTACTTGTGACACTAAATTAGTATTGGTAAAACACACTGAGTTTGGTAAATATGAGAGTTTATGGGGTTCTTGTTTGTCATTGCTGGTGTTAGAGCAAGACTGATGGTTTCAAGTAAGGGAATTCTATTCTTTGGGCTGCACATATGCTTTTCACTATTGTACCTATATCTGTAGTGCAGTACAACCTGATGTGTCCAAATCATATGGTACTTGGTGTTTGACTATATTCCTTTTATCAGTGAAAAGCTAGGGCTTTTCAGCTTATCTTGAGTCACCTTGATCTGAATGTTTTTATTATCATCAAAGCTTAGAATAAGCCAAATGCATGAAGTGTTATCAAAATGTCTTTTCATGACAGCATAAAAATCCCCTTGTGACCCAACAAATCTGCTATGGAAAAGTTACTTTTGAAGACTAGTGACTTTTATTTGGCCAGAACATTGTGAATATCTGTTACAATTTATAAAAATCTGATTATGGATGCTGAAACACGAACTCTGAATTACTCATTTACAGATAAAAAATAAACCTCCCGACAGAATAGCTCAGTCCTAATTACACAGAGGAAAAACAGGAAAATGAGAGAAGTTGGATCAATATACCATCACCTTCATTATTGTAATTCTAGTTATATTTAAAATTTTAATAAATTTCCGAGTCACAGTAGGTGAAGTGACCAATTATTATCAACACATATAATATCCTTGAGGTTTCACAGTGCTCATTGATACTCATATGTTGTCCAAGGAGATCCAAGTAGGCATAGGAAAGGAAGAAAGGAAAGGATGTGTTTGCAAGGAGGCCAGCCTGGGGTTGCATCAGGCACAGTACCGTCAGCCAGGTAAAGAAGGGGATTGTCCTGTTCTCCTCTGAGCTAGGATGGCCTCACCTCCAGCATTGTATTTTGCTATACGGGGAACAGCTGAGAGCACTTGTTCTGTTCAGCCTGGAGGAGACGGAGGACAGAGCTCACTGCAGTTACAACTCCTTCATCAGGAGAAGAGGAGGGACAGGCACTGATCTCATCTCTGTGGTGACCAGTGACAGGACCCCTGGGAATAGTCTGAAGTTGGGTCAGGGGAGGTTTAGGAAAAGATAAACCAGAGGGTGGTTGGGCACTGGAGCAGGGTCCCCAGGGCAGTGGTCACAGCACCAGCCTGAGAGAGTTCAAGAAGCATTTGGACAATGCTGTCAGGCACATGATGTGACCCTTGGAGTCAGGAGGGCCAGGAGCTGGACTTGTTCCTTGTGGGTCCCTTCTAGGTCAGAGTCATCTGTGATTCTGTAATTTCAGAAGGAAACTCAAAGCTCAAGGTTTTTGGTTTGTGTTCAGCCTCTCTAGCACCTGCATTTTCCACTTCTGGGTTCTGTTTCCGTGGGAGTTTTACAAACAACTTCACTAGGGGCCTGTAAAGCACTCCAGAACAGGACACACAAGTAAAGTTTCTTTAAGTTACAGGTAAGGAGAATTTGTCTACTTATATTGCATCTGATTTCAATGTTCGGAACTGGGGGATGGGAATTAAAAAATATATGAAGGGAATGTCCAGTTGAAGATGTCCTTCCTATTCTGGAAGCTAGCTTAAAGTGCAAGTGCCTTTTCTTTTTCCAGTTTACTGAATTTATTGCCATCTTGGCTTAGTTAAGAGTGGATTGGGTGGGTGTTTTGCTATGCAGACTCTTTCCAAAGCACTGGCAAAGATTAACAGTAAATCCAGCTGAGTTTCCCTGAGGGTTTGGGCTGAAATTCTGACTTTCATATTAAATTAGGCATGGTTACAACACAAGAATTATTTGTGAAATTTTAATGAAGCACGTGACCAGGCAACAGGGATGCAAATCATTGGTTAAAAAAAAATATATCCAGTATACAAAGGGCTCTTATATGACTTGAAGGGACATAGGTAAAAAGATAGCCTTTATATATTTAAAATAAAAAAACACCCGCCCCTCAAACTTCTTTGTGGGAGTTACCCTTGTTTGAAGATTTCACCTGAAAAAAGGGCTTCCTTTCTTTTTCCTAAACACCTGAAACTTCAGGCAACTAATCCATGTATTTCAACCAGACAGTGTTTTGGGGTTTGGTTTTAGTTTTTTCCTGTTCAATTGTGTTTTTGCAATACTTTAAAATACTTCGGCAAATGTCTTCTGTGATGTGGCAGTGACCAAAAGTACTTGCTATTCCTTTCCATGGCCTTATTTTTATCTCTTTTACTCTTATTCTTTATGGCAGGCTGCTGCCAATATTTTTGCTAGTATTTTGGGTCTCACAATGAATGAGAACCATGGCATAAACCTTGTCCCATGCCACTCCAGGCAGAAATTGCTATGAAACGTTGAAATGACCCCTGGAATGCCACTTTTTTTTTTTTTTCCAATTCAGAATTGTCTTATGCTTTGAAAATAGCTGTGTCTTTGACAAGTTCAGGTTGATGTGTGATTAGAGAAAAGAGTGTTAACTGCCAGAATTTTTATCCATCTACACCTGAGTCTTCTTCATGGTTCCTGCTGGATTAATCACTTGCTTATGTCAGAATTAGCATGGCTGGGTGCTTAGAGGGAAATGAAAGATAGTGACATAATCATGAAGTAGGCCCTCCACATGGAAAATGCAATCCTTTTATTTTTCTTTCCTGTCTTGCATCATATTCCATCTGTCTGCATTGCCACACTGGTTCCTTGTAATTTTCCTCTTTATTTTTTAGGGAAGACTTGATTTTCAGCAACCTCGTACATCCTCACTCCATGTGCAAAAAAAGGCTATCATGAGAGTGAAAATCCATTTCTAACCAGGGAATGTTTATAAATGTATTACTGTAATGAGTACCTGTGTTTTACCTGATATTAACCCCTGTTATGCTTAGGTGTTTCTGGTTTGCTTGTGGAAAAAAAAGAGGGAGATGATGAAGGGTTAATGTCTGCTTGTTTTGTGATTTTTAATTGAATTGATGGGAAGCAAATACACTTTTTTATGGAGCAACTCCATGCTACTACAGATACACTTGTCTTTTTTTTTTCTTTTTTGTACCATTATGCATCTATTCTTGTGGAAGATAATGTAATATATTATAAAGTGCAGAGACCTGATTCTTTGTGACTATGCCTGTTTTAATGTGATGAAGGAATTTAAGCATTTTTGGATGCTTGTAAATGCTAAAATTGCAATTATATTAAGAATGTGATGGATTAATTTTAGCTCATATATGAATGAAACTTCATGTAACTATCTTCTCTTTGTCACAAATGGACCACTCTATTGGTATTGAAGGTGCACAGCAATTCCCAACCTTTGCAGCCTCTTGGCTAGTTCAAGAAAATTTCTACATAAAATGTTTTGTGTTTTGTGGTTTTTTCTAATGCCTTGGCTCCCATGCAGAAGCAAAATATTAAAATGTTCTTTGACTGCACTGCTTTAAGTTGGGTTATCTTTTGAAGTCTTTACAAAAACCTCTATCTTTGTTCCTGAAAAATCTTAAAAACTGTCAAGTAGTTTGTGGGGGTTTCCGGGTCTCAAGGAGACAAGAGCAGTTGTTGGTTGCTATAAAGATGTTTATTGTATGAATGCATCAGTCTTGAAGGCAAAGAATTCAGAGTATTAAATCTGTACTGAAAGCTTTTGGTATAAAATCCCAAATTCTGAGCAACAGCTTCCTGGCATAAAGTCCTATTGGTCTGGATGGTAGCAGAAGCAGTTGCAATAGTTCTTCTTTGCGTGTGATGATGATGATGATGGTGCTCCTTCTTGTTTGTGGTGGTGGATAGCATTCACCCCAATACTGAGGATTCTATTAATAAATCATCTAATTAGCTAAAAACACAATTCTAAAACATTTTTTTCTACACCAATCTAAGCTTAATTCTTAATTTACAAAAGCAGTGTCCATCCTTACCTAAATTCGACATATAGAGAATTATCTGTTTACGTGAATAGCTTTGTCTGTCCTATCTAGAAATGCAGGCTATGTTTTCATTTTGTTTAGGACTAAGTTAATTCTGTAAAGGGTAACATCATGGAACTTAAAACTAGGCTTTAGTTTTTTAGGCTTTTACTAGCTAACACAATTTCTTAAGGTACTTAAGCTGTATTTCTAGTTACTTAAAACTAAAACGTACACTCTTTCTTCATGACTATGTGGTCTAATATATTTTAGTTCCTTTCTCTCTCTGAGGGACTCAGAGAGGATTTTATTTCAGATTCCAGGAAAAAACTCCTGAAAAGCAGGAGCAAGGAGTATGGGGGGAAAGGACACCTTAAAGCTGACGGTAAAAAATAGAATCTGTACATACTTGAATCTCTGATAAAGTGGGTTTTGATTAATTGAAGGATAAATTATAACAAAAAGCTAACTGGTTAAACTAGGAGTTCCCATTATTAATATAATAGAAATATTAAAAATAGAATTCACAACAAACAGGATGTCTGGTCATAACAGTGCAGCTTCAGCTGCCTGGTGTTTATGCAGCTGACCTTCTGTGCTGACATCAGACAGCAGTGAGGAGCCTCGTGACTGTGAATAAGAGTCCTGTTTAATCTGCTGACACCAACATGGTAGCTTGTGGAAGGAATGAGCTAGCCTTTAAGGAGTAATGTGAAGAAATTAATTAGTACCTCCAGGGAACAGCATATACACCACTCCTGTTCTGTTGTTGACACATCCCTTCTGTAAAGCTTTAGTTTTGCCTCCAGTTGTGCCCAGTGGAACTTTCCGATTTCTTTTTAATATTAGTGTTATTTTTTTTTCTCTGATATTAAATTTGGAAATAGGGTATGAGCAATATGGAGAACTTTATTTGAAGTTCCTAAACTACTTGTACTGAGAGGATTAACGAACTAATACTTATGGGAGATGGGCTGTGCTGCCCAGGCAAAAAGACACAGTCAACATTCTGTGCATCATGGAGTGCATTCCTCCTTGACCATTTACAGTAGGACTATTAAGGAAACACCTTCTTCAGCACAATAGGCAGGTGAACATTCCTGCAGTTTGAAGCCTGAACCAGACTGGCTGACATTTTAGCACAGAGAATATTTTGTGTTCACAATCCCTGCCTATTATGTGATGGCTTATGAGAGAGTGAGGCTGGCTCTGGAGAGCTGCAGCACATGGGGCTCTCATAATTGCCATAGGCAAATATATTATTTGCATTCATGTTGTTGTGAAATGTGGTCAGCTGGGCCAACTGCACTTAGTTGAAATTAACTTTCTCTATTGTGTTCTGTTGCTCTCAAAATTGGCATCTCTTTCAACTGAAGACTGCCCTAAGTTTTGAGGGAAAAATCTGTGAATGTAGCAAAGTAAGAGGTAAAAGGTATCTAAGAATATTGGTCTCAATTTGTGTGCTAAAGCTGTACAGACAGATCTTCATTCTGATTCGTTGCTAAGTTCTTAGATTTTTGATTGTACCCTACTTTCTGATTTTTCTTCCTCTTCAAGGAAAATGTTTGCTTACAGCATAAGAAATTCTATTTTGTATCAGCATATGTATTAATGGTATATTTTAAATAAAAGTTATAAGCCAGGAATACCTATTTCAAATATTTCAATATCCTTTTGCCAAGCCATTTGTTTACTGAACCTTTGAAAAGAGAGATATAATGTTCAATTAACTGAAGGAATGTACAACACTTAAATACCACACCCAGCCTGCTTAGGAGGACAATATTTTTTTTGTGCCTACATGCCCTTGAATAGTTATGGGGAAAGTTTTGGGTTGGTGTCAGTTTATAGTGGAAAAATACAAGTCTGAAGCTATTGTTTGAGAAGACAAAATGTGTATCTGAAACTAACATGCTGGAAGAGCATATGGTACAAGAAATATACCTTTCTTAAAAAAATGTATCTATAGCAGTGAAATGGGATTGACAAAAAGTTCTTATCAAGTTTTAATGGCCTCTCAGACTGGGGGAAGTCTTCTCTGAGTTCTTACTTACGTTCTTAAAGAAGGCACAGGATGTAGTGGGTGTGTGTGGGCATATGATTTGGCTTTCTCCCCTTCTCTCAAAACCAAAAAGAGGTGCTGTGTTTTAAGCAATGTAACTGTACACTTTTAATTGGTTTCATTATAACTTGTTTGTTTGTTTGTTTGTTTGAAAGAGGTGATTTTAGAAAGAAATTTGGCAGTGTTGCTTTTTGATTTTGTTGGGAAAGTGTGATTAATTCCTGTTAAGTCCTTGCTTGGTCCTCTTCAAGAATCATCGTTCTGTGCCATCAATATCTCAGCAAAGTAAGCTAGGCTTGCAGAATGCCAAACACATTTGTGTCTATGACAGGAGAGGATGTGGATTTGATTCTGAAAAGGTGGGTTGCTTTGCAGCAAATGCACTTGACACCTACAAAAGGCTTCCTTCCTCCTCACCTGATGTCCTCACCAGCTGTCCTGACTCCCTGCCTGTTGAGGTCCACATGCTGGGGTGTGGGCAGTGCTTCACCTACACCTTACTTGCTCTTTCTGCAAAGGTATGCTAGGGGTGCAGCAGCCTTTTCTCAAGAGTGTGAGGAGGCATCCTACAGCTCAGATGGTTTGAGTGTTAATCATCAAGTAGAAGGCCAGGTCCTTAAGTGCAGGAGGCTATGTTGAGGGTGTGGGCATTGTCTGCATTTCTCCTTGCTGACTCTGAAGCTATACAAGAGCCAGCCTGCCATGGTCTCCTTGCTGATCGCTTTTGCTTTGAACAAGCTACAGTAAATCATCAGAGGATGCTCTGCCAGTATCATGCTAGCATGGAGCATGTTGAAGCTCCTCACTGCAACTAATGTTAAAAGACTGGAGCTGGAAGCTTTTAAATATGTTTTTTAATCCCTTATGTTACCAATTTATATGGTCTGAAGTGATCATGTTGATAAATTGCATGACACCAGGGTGAGACTAAGAAAAAGTGAAATGTGCTCTTTCATATATTCTGGCCACAAACGATCACAAAACTGAAGTTTTCTTACCTTCTGTGCATGTATCTACAGGACAGTGAAAAGCTACAAATAGTGCATTCTCAATCATCAATACACATTATTGATGGTAAGTTTTCATAGGAAATTAGCAGGCACTTGTCTGTTATGGATTGATGGTAAATTGGTTGCATTTTAATGGGACACTTGGATCACTTCTTCTGCTTAAATGTCAGTAGATACTTATTTTGTTTCCAAATAATAACCTTTATGAAAAGAAAAAAATGACGGTGATTAAAACTGTAAACCATAATCTATTCAAGATTCAACAAATTCTGGTTTTTTGAGTCAGAAGCTCTATCTTCACTTTTCATTTTTGTGCATACCAGGTTTCTACACACAGGTGCACAAACCAAAGACTGCTGCATGCTTCTGTGAAGCAGAGTTCCCAAAAAAGGAAAAGCAGACTTCCTAGTCCAAACCATATTTTGCCTTTTGTTGGTCAGTTAGACATTTTAATATAGGGCAAATTTCAAGTCTAAGCAACATAGTTCTGTACCAATGTGCTATTCAGAGGATTCAGTCCTTAAGCAAGCTCATCACAAGCATGTGATGCCCATGTCCACAGTAGTCTGCAGTTTATCAAGTGAGGTGAAAGACCAAAGGATTGAAGACTTCAGACTTAACTGAAATTAGTAGAAATTTTTACATATGTGGCACACACACAATTATTGCTCTGGGAATGAAGCCACTGAATCAGTGTTAGCAGATATGGTCTTTTAAATTATATTTTGTTGTTTTAAGTTTACTTTTGAGTTTGGAATTTAACTTGAGGACCTGAGTAAAACACATATGTCTGTCAGCTGTGACGAAGAAGAATTGTATGTTTTTTTTTTAGTCCCATGCTATATTTAACTTTAGTGGTTCCATGTTTTATAGGCTAGAATGAAGCTAGAATGCAATACTCCATGTAACAAAAAGCTAACTATACTCTTGGAATGAATCTATGCTAGTTTAAAATAATTGCTACTACATATATTTTCTCTAATGAAAACCTGAAACTTCATGAAACCTGGAGAATGCAATGGTACTGTACTGGCATAAAGCAATACAGAACTAGTGCTCTACAGCAGCTTATGGAAAAGCTCAGTAGTTCTGTGATTGTTCTAGTTCACCTATATAAACGTTTGTACTACAGCAGCATGACAAATAATTGTCCGTTTTAAAAGGTGCTGAAAGAGTAATTTAGTGCCCAAATACATTAGCTACTGTTTTACTTTTTAGAGAAATTCAGCTGCATAAATAGAAAAGTGACTGAACCTCTCTGGCAGTTCACTGCATGTTCAGTGTTTGTGCCTTTCAAATTACAGTGAGTAGGTGTAAGGAATGTAAATTGTCCTGAGACACTGCACAGTATGTAGAGATAGAATGGCTGCACTCAGCAGTATCTGGATCTGCTTCCACAGTGAAGTGAATACCACTTCATTTAGTGATCTCAGAAATACCAGTTTAGATAGATTAGTATAGGATAACAGAGTGCATTTGTCCAGCCACATAACCATAGCATGGCTGGAGGAATAGGAATGCTTAGTGACTTGCATTACTTTTCATAGTTCTTTACAGATATGGTCAGAACTTCGCTTTCACAAAAATAAAATTCAGTGTAAAGATGTTTTTTAACAAATTTTCTTCTGCTGACTGTTGAGCCAATAACTCAAGACTTCTTCTGCTATCATGTTTATTTTGTCCTGGCAGTTGTTACTTACAATGAAGTAACTTTCCTGGGTGTCCTGGAGGTTCCTCTGGATGTCACCTTCACCAGATCAAACAGTGCAGCTCTGTGTAAGCTTGGGAGAGGAAACTATGGATTTTCTGCATCTTTAACTGGATGATAGCCCTCAGTGAAGTAGGCAGCTCTGTGTGAGTGTCTTGTGAAGTTTCCAACTCCTGAATGGAATAGTTGTGTGAATGTTCTCACAGTTCCTCTCTGCAAATATTGCAAATATCTCTGTTCACTGATAGTTCCCCACTGACTTTTAGGCAAGATATTTTACCCAGTTTATAGAGAAAGAAATCTAAAAGGACCTAGTTACTCTAAAACTGTGAATGCATGCTGACATATTAGAATTTTTATTAATTTTTTTATTTGACCCAGTACAATCTCATTTGTATATTACAAGTGGATAGATATCGGGGTTTTTTTCACAGGGGTTTTCTGGGGTTTTGGGAGGTTTTTGTTTTTTACAGGTTTTGTTGGGGTTTTTTTTGTCTTCTTTTTTTGTTAGAAAGATTTGCATTGATTTTGTAGTAATATTGTTGTTGAGGGTGATTTATTCCAATTCTTTTCTTTTGAGCTGCTGAATACTAACTGGCAGATGATATTTCACATCGTGTATTCCTCTCTTTTTCAGGCAGGATGGCATTTCATGCACAATACAGGATGTCAAGGCATGATTTTATAGCATCTGGAGTTGCTGTCTATCTTCAGGCTAGACTGTATTGTTTAGCCTAAGATCTTCTAAGGCATACAAATATGGATAGCTAGTAGTTTGTGCTTCAGTTGACTTGAGAAGTTACCCTAGTGCTGTATTTTTCTCTCCTTTCCGCTAAAGTCCAAGCCCTAGGCTCTCATCACACTTCTCTAGCATGGCTACCAGGGAAGAGGTGAGATGTGAAAACCGAGTCCTCTACGGCTATATTGCATTGCATGGCAATGTAGGTCACTTAGACTAAGGCTTTTATCTAAATTACATGTCATTCTTTCTTACTCTTTACCCTTTTCCTAAGTTATAATTTCCTATGATGATATATTTGCTTCAAGGACATTCCCATCTGATTTCAGAGAAGAGGAAGAAAACTGATCAGCTTCCAGGAAATTCCTTTGGTAGCTGCAGGGGTTGGGCTTGTGATACCGTGGTATTAATAGTTGCTCCTCAGAGATTTTATGGATGCTGTTTTTCACCTCCCGAAAGAATCAAGATTATTTTAGTCTTGTTTCCTATAACATATGCTCACATAAAGCTAATTTTAGTGTGTATGCATTTACCCCCATATGTTTTCTCTTGTAACCTGGCTTTTTTTTAATCATGTGTGAGAGAAAGATAGATGTCAAAGACAACCAGTAAACGCTAGCCAGGTAGAGGAAGGAGAGTCATTAAATCATGACATGGGAATAGAGCTTGTGATTTGTTAGACACAGGGGATCTCTCTCTGTAAAAAGATCCTCGAAGTTTCTGAATAAACTTGAGAGTTGACAATCAACCACACTGAGGGGAAACATGGGAAACTTACATGGGGGGAACAACACAGTTTGGATGCATGATGCTTCATTGTGATGGAGTAAACCTCTTGCTTGTGTGACCTTGTATCATTCTCAGGCAGTAGTGTCAAAGGGACAAGTAGAATGTGGGGTGCAAGAAAATAGGATGTGTAAATCAATTTCTCCTTTTCATGCTGATGATCTGAATTCCTTTAGGCAAAATAATTCCCCTTAGATATTCTACAAATTACTCAAACAGTTGCTTATTTCCAGTGTATGATCTGTAGACCTCTGCCCCTGAATGGGCTGGTTTGCCATACATTAACTGGTTTTATCTTACAGCCTCGAAGATCTTTCCATTCTCTCTTGCACTTCGTAGTACTTTTTCAGGAGTGACTTACATAAGCATAAAAATAAAGAACTTTTTTCAAGGAGGAGTATTGGAGATCATTCAAAATTCTTGATGTTATAACCATGGTTTGTGTTGCACTGCAGTTACTGCATGCCCTGCTGTATAAGGGGAACATGCAGTTGTATTTGTTGTGATGTTAGCCACATGTGTGGCATGAACAAGACTTCCTGATGTATCTTGCTTTTACACACTTTCATATAGGATAACGTAATGTGATCAGGCAAAGCTGATAGGACAAATGCAAAGGTAGTAAATACATTCTGATGAGGTTTTTAGATTAATTAAGCTCTGGGGCTAACTGTTGAAATATCTTGTGAGGGGATTGTGAAGAAAATACAAAATCTGCCAGTATATATTTCCTAGTTTTAATTTGTGAATAAAATTGTAAGGAAAATTGTATCAGAGGTATGCAGGCTGTTCTTTGAACTTTCTGGAAAAGACTGGTTTTGTCTTTTCTTTTCCTCAAAGTTAACTTACACTGACTGTGCTATATTCATTTAGACAAAGTTAGCAATGAACTCCACTTGGGTTGTCCAGTCATCTGAGTAGTCACTCTTGCTGTCTCCAAAGCTGGACTAAGACTCCTGAGCCAATTTCAGATGATGCTGCTTGAGCTCTTACACAGAGTGCATGTGCATAATACTATTAACTAGACAGAAGTGTTTTTTTCAGACTGCCTTACAGACCAATTTAAAATACAGCTGGAAACTCATCCCAGCTTGTTTAGGTGCATTACTTCTCTCATAGTCTAGTAGTTGGCGGTAGTCAAATATGCTGTGTGTGCATCATTAGATAAGATGTATTATACTTTGGTAATGAAGAACCAATTTCTTTAAACTTGCCTAAAAGTAAACAGAAATAATTTATTTTTCACTTTATTCTTGATTCACCTAGTTTGCTGATGTATAGCTAAAAATGCTGTGACAAGTGTGTATTTTACTTAATTTTCCCTTTGGGAGAAGCCTAATCAGACAGGAATGTTTCCATATTAATCTTATTAAAATTTACCAGTCTCTCTTTCCCTGCCATGAACTTTGGCATATGATGAGAAAGAAGAAGAGACAGAGCCAAGACAATATTCTCAGGGACTGGATATAACAACTGGTATCCCATCATAGCAGCAATGAAGAAGCCTTGCATTATCTGTGTGGGCAGAGCAAGTTGTGACGATCTCTCTTGTTCCACCTGAAAGCACAGTGGCCTATGAAGCAACTTCTGTTTGACATTGTGCACAGCCTTAACAGACAGAAAAATCTTCATTTTTATGGTTAGTAATTGAATTAACTCTGTTCCAAGATTTTTCTGGTGCTAATTCACACCTTTCTCTGGCATCTTATAGATAAGGAAGAAAACATTGGTTTTCTATATGTATTTTGCTGCAAGGTACTTATATGCATGTGGGTGGTATGTGTCTACATGCATCATAAAGGTTTTTACCTTCAAGAAGCCCATCTCTGACTGTCAGGGATGTTGCAGCTGTCAGCAAGAGTAGCTCAGTGACCATTTAATTAAGCTGAAGTCATTCTGTTACCTACCCCATGGGTAATTTTTCATGGTATTTTCCATGTTAGCAAACTCTAAGAATTGTCAGAGCTTACAGATTCATTCTTTCGTATGAATCGTCCTTCTAAGTTTCCTTACAGAACTTGGAGAAGTAAGTTGTTTGATTAGTTCCCACAGTCCTTACTGTGGTCTTCCATGATATTAACCAATTAAACTCTAAAGAACAAGGGAGAAGGGAGTATCAGAAAGGAGGTGTTATGTTTCTTAGTCCCTCCATTTGTTTCTGCTGGCCCTTTTATTTTGTTCTCTTTCCTACTATTTTTTCTCTTTGCCTCTCCGTCCTCATATCCTTCTTTTTTGTACTATACACATAGGACATGAAGAATGGCTGCCTTAAATCAATCATCACAGAAGCACTCTGTATTGATGTCAGCTGGCACATTCTGGGTGCAGAATACTTTATTGCTTTGCAGGTCAAGAAGTTGTGCAATCATAGTGTCTGTATTGTTTTATTTTACACCCTGTGTAGAACATCAACTGTCTTCTTGCTGAAGAAGGTGTGTCTTTCAAACACCAGGCTCTGATATCTAAAGTCAGTGGGGGAAAAAAGGAGGCCATAGATGATTTCCTTCTTGCAAATGAGGGGAGAGACTGCTTCTGCTGGAACCAAGGTAGAACCTTGGTAATGCCTAGTGCTGTTTTATGTAGTAACATTGAATAGCATAATGAAACCGTTTCAAAATACAAGCTTTAGGATAGGAGATACTAATATAGTACTTTCGTAATTTCTGAAAGGTTTCAGGAAAGAAATTTTACAATCCCCATTAGGACATTTCACAACATACCCCTGTGCCTATTTCACCTATTTCACTACATCCTAAGCAAGCTGGTTTTGGATTGATGCCTAATTTATAACCCGTATTGCAAGTATACACTGGGAAACATTGCTTAGCCTGATAGCAGTAGCCGTGGTGTCAATGTTTCCTTTTGTTCAGGCAATCCAAAGTTTTTCACTCACTGAGAATTCTGTAGTTGGTGGGAGCTGAAGGCAATGCACAGCTGAACCTATAGAGTAGCTCAATACTCTTTACTCAATCACAAAATTTTCCATTGTGAAACAGTGGTTTCCTAAGAAGGAAGAAAAGGCAGAAAATGCAAATAAATCCATTGATTTATTTTAGACCTTGTTTTAAAAAGTATCTGCTGTATCCATTTTCCAAGTAACAGTGATTTCAGCCCTGGAAGGGAATTGGGGGTTAGATGGAAATAAAGTACAGCCCTGAGCATTTCAATACATGAGCACTTCCAAGAAGACAAGTAGGTATTTAAATATACTCAATGTTTACACCATCTCTTAAGATCAGGCATGTACTTTCTTGAAATAAAGTGTGTTGCTTAGGAGTTGCATGGCCTTGTCATTATCCTTTTATCCCTCCTGCAAAGAGCAGTCATTGTTAATTTTAGTTCCTCTCACGATTCTTTGGCTTCCCTGGCAGCTTTTTTGGCAACTAAGCTCTTTTTTTGTTTCGTATAAATATCCAGAATATGCCTAAAAAGTCTGTTAGTACTGTGGTCTGGACATTAACTGATGCATTTAAACAACAACAACTCTTTGTTTAACCCTAAAGCAGCGTTTCAGTTGTCTACTAAAACTTCATAGTCTAGTTGCAAGATGTCAGGGACTTCGATGTTCAGCAGAAAAAAACTTCAGATTATGTCTTCAACTGCAGACAGTGTTGTCTGTGGTAGATTTTGGCATGTGCCAAAGCATAGCAGAATGGCATTGCTGTGGCACATGTGAAATCTGTCAGCTCATGTCCATCCTGCAAGCTGGGACATAAGTAAAACTATGTAATTTGTGCTGTGAGAGGGATTTAGGTTACCCCTCAAAGTACAGTGCTGCTGTGCTCAAGAATAGTTAGCATATGTTTTGAGTAGAAAGGCTCAGAGCAGAAAGCTCTGAGGAAAATGTCAAAACTTCTACTGAATACTTTGGCTTGGGACTTTGATTTTAGAGGGGGCTTACTGGGGTGGGTGGGCAGATGGGTGGGTAGGGGAATTAAAATGAGTGGAAATTCTCAGGAAAAAATTATACTTCAGTTCTGGTGGCCTAGGACAGGATGAGGTGACTGCTTTCCTGTGGCTTCAGTGAATGCCTGAACTGAAGTGAAGCAGTGGTGTTCACAGGAGCAGTGTCCAGGGGTCTGCAGCTGGCACAATTGGGTGTGTTCTCCTGAGAGGTGTATGATGCAACCTCAGCATCTTCCAGGCAGAATATTTGGTAGACTCTGTTTCCTCTGTGCTTAGGTGAGGGTTAAGGGCAGCAGCATTGTATAAATCACCATTG
This sequence comes from Poecile atricapillus, assembly GCF_030490865.1. NCBI lineage: Eukaryota > Metazoa > Chordata > Aves > Passeriformes > Paridae > Poecile > Poecile atricapillus. The sequence continues at coordinate 107,083,179 of NC_081289.1, read as the reverse complement.
TCCCTATTTATTCTCTTAGCTGGTTTCTTTAAGGCAAAGGAAACCAGAAGGAAATACTACATTTAAGTAAAACTCTGAGAGAAGGGCTTTGTCTTCTTAACAGAAAATGTATCAAGACAGCAATATTTTCTTGCTTTAATATATCTTTTTTTCTTTTTCTTTTTTTTTTAAATTGACAAGCTGTTATAGTGCACTTTCTGCATTAATGTCAGAGCACTTTCGTCATAGGATCTGTGCTGAAGCAGTGAGTTCAGTCTGATCAAAGGATGTTCAACTGGGTATTTTAATTTATTATTTTAATTTACTCTTTTTTCTTACACTTTTTTACACTTTCTTACACTTTTTTCTTACACTTTCTTCCATGACAAAACATAACAGATCCTCTGTGACACAGGGAGTCATTGAGTAGTGATGCAATTTGGAAATGTATCTTAGTTGTAGATGGATGATCTGTGACCGTTTTTCATGTGATAATATTGTATCAAGGTAAAAGGAAAAAAAAAAATTGTAGTTTTGTTACTGATCACTTCGCAAATGTGGTCCTAAAATTTTTAAGTGTGCCTAAGTTTTTTATGGTTTAGTTGTTCATGGGAGATAGCCACTGTGTTTTAATAGCTTGTGTTCTTTGCCCCACAGGCTGAACAGCACAATATTACCCACTTTATTCTATGGCTATTTCTTTCCCCATGTGCAATTTGTTATGGTTTAGTTAGTGTGTATTATTTCAAACCTCTTTTTGCATAGAGAATGTCTGTAAAAAAGAGTGTGGAAAACGTCCCTTGAATGCTCATCTGTTAGAATATAAGCACTGGAAAATGCCCCTGTCCAGAGCTTAACTGTTAAGCAGTGTTTCCTAGTTCTAGCTCTGTTCTGAAGTCAAAGCATGAAGATCCATTCCTGAATTATTTCTTTGTTCATGTCTATGTTACTGACACAAAATGCAGTTTTATGCCAATGACCCTAGTATCTGCAATGACTTTGGGAAATAACTTCTGTTTTGTTCCATAATTTAGAGTTCTTTTTGGTACAAAGAAGCAAGAAGAAGCAAAGCAGCAATCCCCCTTCAGTTTGGTTTTGGTCTCCTTGCCCTGTCAAAAACCAAAACCCAAAAAACCCCCAAATTACAACAACAACACAAAAAAAAAAAAAAAAGAAAGGTGTTTTTTTTTGTTTTTTTCAGTGTTGCTTAGGCTGACAGAAAATACAAGTGTTTTCCAAATCTCTTGGATTCTTTCTTTATAATGGAGGAATTTTATTTTTTTTTTTCTGAATATGGTCATGCTAGAACCTGAGGACAGAAGCCTAACTTGTTGTCTGCTGTCTTCAGTTGACACTGTGAAATATTTAACTGTGATTATCCCAGTGGTAAGGTAATCACAGGTAAATAGAACTTCTGTAAAATTATCTTCTGCATGAGAAAAGCAGTTTGATTTTGATGATGTGCAGGGTGTTGGACCTGGAATTCTACCCCATGAAAGGAGTGGTGGCCCAACTCTGGTGCCCAGAGTTGACAGTGGAACCTTCTGCATTGGTTAGTAGATTCCAGGTTGACACTAGAAATTGTGTTCTTGAATGTGCTTTGTTGTGTGAGTTTTATGGACACTTGACTGCATTATGTATCAAAACTTGCTGGATTTTAAATGAAATACAATGCTTAGATTATGCACAGCTGTTGAATAAAACAGACTGTTTTTTGTTGGTTTTGTTGCTGTGTCCTTTTGGAGTGGGATGAGAGGAGAGTATGGTTTGCTTTATGCATGAATCTTCTCTTTCTATTTTCAAAATCTGAAATTGGTGTAAACTTAGAACTTGCTGATTTTGGTGCTGTCTCACTTAAGTCATCATGTCTGGGAAATCTTTAGTTGTAAAGTTGTTAGGAGGGGCCTTCAACTTTCCTGGATAGTTGAATATAGTCATTTTATTTGAGAAACAAGGAGGAGAGGGTTGTGTTTATCAGCTTTCGAAATACTACTTCACTACTGGGAAGATGTGAATACTTTTAAATAATTTCAAATTCACTTGTGTATTCCCTAAACTCTTAATCCTTTACATACATAGTGAACCACAAATCAAAACAAAATTGCCGCTGTCTTTCACTCTCATTAGAAGAAACTCATTTGCACATGGACCCAGCTATTATAGGGGACACAAGCTCCACCATGTCCTATGGCTATTTCAGGAAGGCAAGGAGACAGCATTTGTAGCAGATGCTGCAGTGGAGTTGGTCCTTGCGCCCACCCAGAATTTCAAGAGCTTGATGATCCCCTGGTTGTGTGGTTGTCACTGAGAGACTGAAACGCAACTGGTGCATCTGTGCATTTGTGTTGGCCTCATGATAAGGAAAGTTGCCCCATCATGACATGTCTGCAGCATCAAGTGAATGTTCTTGTTCTCTTAGACAGTATGAACGCATAAGTAACCTCTTCATTATTTTTTGTCAAAGTGACAGTTGCAATGTGCCAGACCCCTGCTTTTTTATTGCTGATTCAAATAGTAGTTGTTATTAGCAACTGAATGGCCAAATTTGATTTAGTCAGAATTATAAAGTTTCCATAACTTCCAAGTTTTATTGGCAGTCTTAATAGCTCACAGTATTTCTTTTCCTCTCTTCTCACCATGTAAACATGAAACTGAATTTATTTCTGGCTACTTTTAAGAGGTATTAAAAATTATGTTTGTAGTTTGCATCCAGGGTTTATTTAAGGTAAAGAAAGGAAGAGGCAAATTTGCCTTCAGGGGATGTGCATAAAAATCTCACTGTTTCTCATCTTTTCTTTCAAGCTTGTCCCTAAGTCTTTGAGCACCATGACAAGGTCAGAAGTCAGCCTGGAAATAAATCAATTAATGGAAGAGCATTACTGAATATTTAAAAATATCTTTAGCTCCCGATTTGCTTGTATTTTTTAACTTACTTTTTTTAAGTCTTGCAGTATTGTCATCACATACTATATAAAGGTTGCAGCGTCTTCAGACTCTGAGGTGTGGACATTCCAGAAAGAGTTTTCCTCAATCATTATGAGACTGTTGAGCAGAGGAGCAGACTTCTATTTCAGAGATTGAAACAAGTATCACTGGTTTCAATATCATACGGATTTGTTTAATTAAAAGTAAGTAATACCATGCAGAATATTCTCACTGAGTTGCAAAATAAGAGAACACTATACTTATACTTCTTTTCAGATTCCAGGTTAAAACTGTTAGGTGTTTCAGGTTTGTGGTTTTTTCACTCAGCCTAACACCCACATAGAAAGTGACATTTCTGTGCTTTTGACTACTGTTGATCATATTTGGATGTATCAGTGCATTTCTGAATTTACAATCCCTTAAATAATCCTGTTTGCTAAATATAGGGTGTTCTGAGGGCATGAAATGTAGCATGAGTGATTTGTTTTTGACAGATATAAAATTGTAAGACAATGAGTAATGAATACAAATTGAAAGAAGGAAAATTAGGTTAGATAGTAGGAAGAAATTCTTTGCTGTGAGGGTGATGAGACACTGGAGCAGGTTTCCCGGAAGGATGCGGATGCCCCAACCCTGGCAGTGTTTAAGACCAGGTTGGATGGAACTCTGAGCAACCCTAGTCTAGTGAGGTGTCTCTGCCCATCACACAAGGCACCGAGGACTAGATGATCTTTTAGGTCCATTGCAGCCCCTTAACTTTATATGAATCTATGATCTGAATGAACTTAAAAATGTAGCTTTTGTTTGGTTATCTTTATACAGAGGTAATACAGAGTCATACAGAACCACGTCCAACAGTGGCATGAAAGGACTGTACAGAGGAATGGCCGTCTCTAAAGAATCTGCTCTGATTTTGTGTTCTGTGCAATCACAGGTCTCATATACAGATCAGAACAGGAAGGGCAGCTGAGCTTGAGCTAACAGAAAACAGGGACTTTGTTTCACTTATTCTGGAGTGATTTGGTTGCTAAATTAATACCTACTTATCTGGCTGCTGACTCATACAGGAATTGAAGTCATCCAAAAAGAGATACTTTTGAGTCTGATTTCAACAAGTTAATGTGGCCTAACCATGCTAATTGTGCTTTCTATTTCTGCTGAATACACAGCTGCCACAAAAGAGAGCTAGAATGTGGTAGTCAGTGGGCTATAGTACCAAGGTTGGAGTTAAAAGAGTGCTAAGTAAGATTTGTGGTACTTAGAAAAATTACAGAGTCACCAAATGGTTTGGGTTGGAAGAGACCTTTAAATGTCATCTAGTACACCCTCCTGCCATGGACAAGGCATCTTCAACTAGATAGAGAGTGACTGTGCTTCCTACCCTTGCATCTATTTGCTGCAAACTTGTGTCTCAGTGGGCATAGTGAATACTCATTACCTATTTGTTAAGCCACACAAACATTAGATCAAGCCAAGTCAGAGCAGACAGGTTTTAATTTCCACTAGGGTCCAGTTTTAGTTTTAAACTTTAAATTAGGACTGAGGCTTTTGCCCAAACTGTCAATACTAAGCACCAGATTATGCTTCTAGGAGGAAAATCCCTTGTGGGCAGGTTGTGCACAGCTGTGCCAGCTCTCCTGTAAACAGGCTCCCCAAGAGCAGAAGCATGTCCTTCTCTTCACCAGAGTAAAGCAGTGCAACAGAAAGATCTGACTGTGTTTCCATTCTGCAGAAGGTTTCTGCGGCTCCTTGTTGTCTTAGAAATAAAATAGTTTTACTATGACACAAAGCAGCATGATAATCATTTCCTTTGAGCAGATGTTGGGATTATTGTAGCTTATTTTTCTGAGAAGGAACCTTCTATTAACTTCAGGTGGTATGAAGCCTGATACAACTTGACATGGAGAGAAAACCATAGGCATGAGAGCAGTAGGCTATCTTAAGAGTCGTAGCATGTAAAGTTGTCCAGGTGCGACCATTTTTATATAGTTCCTTTGATCATGTCTGTGTTTTGGTGTGGCCACAACCACTGCATTTACACTCATGGCCACATGAATGGTCTGAAAGATGATGTGATTGTCATGGGATTAAATTACTCACTGAGGTTTGCAGTGAATGAATTCTGGATCTCTTGCTTGCAAAATAAAGTTACTTCCCTGAAAATACAGTTAAAAGCATACAGCATTATGTTTTTACCTAGTTGCATAAATTTGCCTAGCTGTGTTAATTGGAAATTAAGAACTCTTTGGGATCACACTGGAAGCTGCTATAGCATGCCTCTGTAAAAACAGTGTACAGTTACGTCTTGTTGAGCATGTTTTTGTGTTAGTAATATTACTTAAAATAAGACAGTGTTTTCTTTTCTTGATAAAAGGAAAAATGCACTATTTCCAGGAAGGCATAGGTTAAAAAGATATCTGTATATCTTGATTACTGTTTAATAAACAGAGGAAGTAATTTTAGTTCTTGCCACTTGCAGAAGTATTTTCCATGAATGAATATATCTGAATTTTCAGACATTAGGTAATAATATCTTTTCCTGTTTGTTCTGGGGGTTGATGTGTAATTTACAGGGAAATGCCAGTTTCTTCTGAAACTTCAATTTTTTATTTCTAGGAGGGCAGCCAGCTTCATCGTGCAGTATTTCTTGAGCTGTGTGTTAAATTTTTATTTTAAAGAGAAAGCTGTGAAGAACATGAGAGCAGGGAGTGGGGGTCAGGAATGTGTGTGTGTATGTGTGTGACGGCACTTCTAGCCATCCATAGCAGTTTGTGAGTTTAAATGAAACACCAGCCAGGACAACTTTGATGTATAAACTAGAAACAGCAAGCAATTCAACTCAAGATGATGGTTATGGTGAGGGTACTCACCATGGCTGCTTTTCTCAAAGTGACAGAAACATCTAGTTGTTTTTTCTTGAAAAGAGAGTGCTAACAAGGTAAAGCCATGCCATGAATTTTTGCACAAGAGCAAAGCATCTCTTTGTGTCCTGTTAGTGGACTGCTTGTTTGTGGGTTATCTCATCGTACCTGCCCTCATGCGTATAGCAGGAGTTGCTTGCAAAAAGAAACAGATTTGATCCTCTGAACGGAGTTATTAATCTAATTAGACATTCCTCCATCAGTGATTTTGACTATTTTAATTCATTGTTTAAATTTGGATGTCAGTATTTACCTTCCATTGTGAAAGGAATAGTGGAAGTCCTAGAATCAGAAAATTTAACAGGGTCGTGTGTCTTGATTTTCTAGTGAGTCCTCCAGGTAATTATGGAAGAGCTGAAGGGAAGAAGTGCCTTTATTCAAAAATTGTTTTGAAAGTCTCTGAAAAACATTGTGAGACTTCAGTTTGTGCCTCATAGATTATCAATTTTGACATTTTTGATCAGTTTCTGTCCTACTTGAAGTCTTCTATGCACAAGAGGAATTACCAGCTATTACTTTTAAAATTAAAAGTAGTCCTGGACTGTAAGTTGAGAGAATCCTAATAGCAATAAAAATGTGTTAATTATATTTATTATTGCTGCTATTAATTGTGGAACTTGAAAGCAGACAATAATGGGAAAACACATCAGACTTCTAGTGTTGGGGTGCATTAACCTCAGAGTCTCATCTCTCTGGGAATACACCAGATATTTTCACATAGATGGTAATTTGGCACACATGACACACATGAGGATCTGAATTCTTCCACTTTTCAGTCTCTAGGCAATCTACACATCTAAAAACTGAATGTAATGGGATAACAGTGTAATAGTAGAAATCGCTCATGTAATTCCTAAGCTAAGGCAAACAAATTTTCAACATACCTTAACTGTGTAGCAAATATGGCTGTAGAACTAGGAATTGTAGTTGTGAGCTACTGGATACTTTATCTTTCTGTAGGAACGCTGCTCAGGAACAGCTAAATTCATTTAAGCTTCCTGAGTGGAAACAAAATCATGCACAAATCAGATTAGTAGGAGCCTGCGATGGGAGTTCCTATAGCAAATGTCTCTTGCAAATAGATGTTTATCTTAAATTGCTGCTTCAAAGAGAATTTTTTTTTTTTTTAATGGTATTTGTCTCCTTGTATAGTGATATACTGAGAAAGCTGCAGTCTGAAGGATTGTGTCCAGGGAACAGATGCATCATGGACAGGAGTGGTGTTGACTTTCAACACACTCGGGTACACTCATCCATAAGGACCACCTACAGGGAAGGGAGGGCGTAATTCAATTTCCTCACTCATTCAGTCACGTGTCTTTCAAGGTTGCTACTTGTGAGGGCAGCTTTTGCCCTATGGATGGCTTTTCCAGTAGGGGCTGAACTGAGGCAACTAAGCTATTTTCACCTAGCTATCTTTTTGTTTTGTTGGTTGGTTTGGTTTTGGTGTTGCCTTTCTTCAGAAAGAAGTTATAAATAGTTAAGCCTCTCTCTCCCATTTGGTAAATCTTTTTTTTTGCGTACAGGATCATATGCCAAAAGTACATTTATCATTTTACAGAGCTGGAAGTACATAGAATAGACACTGTGAACATATTTCCTTTAACTCAGAAGCCAAGAGTCACACAGTTTGCAGAGGGCTCATCTGTCTCTCTGAATTTGCTCCTAATTCCAATCAGGAGTAGTACAAAAAGTGCAGAAGATACCATTCTGCCACTGCCATACAAGCAAAACTATTGGAGATATGGCTATGTAAAGGTGTCAGGACTGGCCTCAAAGTGCATGTATAAGTAAAAACCTCTAATTTTCCTCATGTGACGAATTGTTGTAACAGTACATTAAATTTTGGATTTATAGCTGAGATGTAAATTTTAAGCCTTTCAAAGTTCCTGTTTCCTCATGCAAATCTGGCTGTTTCCAGTTGCTGAAGTCAAGGCTTAGCATTTGTCTATTTACCTTCATGGCCACAAATAATTTCTCTGAAGTGTTTAGAGACATATAAAGTCAATTTACTAGAAAAAGTTTTTTGGCAGATCTCCAGTGATCAAAACATTTGTCAGAAAATGCTTTGATAATACATGCACTGTTACATGTTTTCTTGATTTAGATTCCATTGCAGCTTCCTGCTGGTTTTTAAAAACCTTTTGTGTTACAGTTGGAAAATACAGCTACTGAATTTCATCACTTTATTGGCACATAGGTTACATAATTTTGTGCTGTTCTGCACACACATATTATTTTGAAACCTTTTTATTCCTATATATAAAATTAGTTTGACCCATACCAGTATACTTGGTATTGCCAAATAAGAATTGACACAGTGTGTAGATGTCATCAATAATAAAATCTGTGAACAAGGTGTTTGGGAGTGTGTAATGTGTTGACTTCAACCTCTACCAAATTTGAGCGAGTCTATTCCCTGCAGCACTGTGTATTATGTTACGCTCGTTAATATCTTCATGTTTCAGCATTGCACTGAAAGTTTAAAGTCAACCAAAGAATATAAAATGTCAAAATAAATTAAAATTATCACAGTGTGTGTATTTTAAAATGATTACTCAGAAGGTGTTGTATGCTCCACCCTACAGTCCTTGCAGATGAGTTTCACTGAAATCTGTGGTAATTTTGTCTCAACAAGTTCTGCTGCTAGAATCAAGTTTGTTATGTCTGAAATGCTTAACATATAAATCTAGTGCAATGCAAGGCAGCTGCAGCTCAGATTCCCTCGTTTCTGAAAACTGTGAACAAGTCTGGTTTAGATAATCCATGCAGTGTAAGAAAAAATAAAGTCACTATTAATGTTCACAACAAAACCTTTTCTTTTTTTATTGATATTGTCAGAAATAGCTTGTCATCTAATTATTATTTTTTTTTCTTTAACTTTGTTGTTACAAGATAATTCTCTGATGTCCTCTTCAGAAGTTTTAGCCTGAAGTCATTTTAGTCAGGTCTGTTCTGTCAAATTCATCAGCTGTTGCAAGTATCCGTTCAATACATTTTGTTTAAAATGCTGTATTGCATGTTCTTAAAGTATTTATATGGATTTACAGTTTCCCCAATAATAGCATAGCATTACATGCACAACTGTCAGAAAATTAGTGCAAAACTGTGTTAGCATTTTAAATCAGTTCCTTATAATTTGCTCTGCAAAAATGTTTGTTTGCAAGTCATGGTGAAGCTACAAATGTGCAAAAAAAAAAATCTTTTTTAGACATCTGAACAGTAATTTCTCGTTACTCCATTCAAGGTGGAATAAAATTTGTATTTAAAAATGTGCTGCATAGGATTTTTTCTGTGTATTTCTTGATTGTATAATTGAGGAAATTTGATTTATAGTTAGATTCACTGTAGCATTTTTTTCCAGAGTAGCAGTGTATCAGGAACAGCAACTAATACAAAATACATGGCCAAGCTTTCTTATGCTGAATTGTCTATGATATTTACCTAGTGTGTTTTTTGAAGTGTCACATTATATAATTTCATTATGAAATTGTATGTGTAAACTAATATAGCTGAAAAATTAACATCAGATTTAATGTGGAAAAATGCAGAGATTTGGTTTGAGCCTGTAGTCTCCATGCTTGACTTTCTTTCTAATATTGTTCTTTTTTGGTGGTAAATGCATTTCTGTGAAGAGTACTTCTCTGCCTTTTGTAATATGATACTTTAAACACACCTTTGAGTGTTGTTCAAATACAAACTAACTGTGGAATACTGAAGGTTTTTGTCTGAGAAATAGAAATATGAGGTTGTTTCATAGTAATTACCAAAGTTTTACTTTTGTTTATAGACACTTAATTATTTTTTAATTTTCTTTTTATTAAAGTTTATAAATTAAAGTACAGTAGAAAATGAATAACAGCAAAATACAGTTTGAGAAATCATTCTGTAGGTGATAGGCAGCATCATGTTCTGCCTTGAATTTTGCACTACTCTGTGTTACAACTGAATTTAGTTGTTTCAACCGCAAAGAACAAAAATTTAATTGTAGTGCTTCCCAGTTTCCAGCGATGTTTGTCTGTGTCTCTTACATAAACCTGAAAGCCTTTATACAGGGCTCAGGTGAGTCGCTCAGACAGAGGCAGCTTTTGGAATGCAGGCAGCAGTGTTTTGTGCAGGTGCATTTTGTCCCAACAAGTTTTGCCGGCACGTGTGGCTCCTGTGTGCGTGCACACGCAGCCTCAGGGCAGCTGCAGCTTTTTCTGCAGCGTTTTGGCTCTGGACATACCCCTCCCAGGGGGATAGTGCAGGCTCATAATCAAGTGCCCCATAGTGAAAATGTGGGAAAATGGGAAGCGAGATAGTTTCAACTTCAGATACATTGAAATACTGGAAAAAAATATTGGTGCTCTGGAAGGTGATGAAAAGGTGGAATGTGTGAAGTCTCAGAGGGAAGACAATTTCATCCTATCATTGTATTTCTTTTCTCCCCATAGTTTTTTGCTTCCCTTAGTGTTTTCTTTCTAAATTTTGTAGCACAAGTGTTTGTTCCTATCGACTCCCTCTACAAATCCAGGGTTCCAACTGAGCAAAGTATGTTCATTTTCCTTTTTTTTAAAACCTCAGCTTTATATAAAAATATATAAGGTTCCCCCCTGCTTTGACGCCCTGCCAGATTTTGTGGTTTTACAACCCAGTTTCCTGGAGAGGGTTTTAAAAAAAGTCATTACTGTTTGTTTTCTTGGGTTTTTTTTCTCTTCCCTATTACTGTGTGAGTAATTTAAAAACAAAACAAAAACTGACTGGAGGAACTGACTGTCCGGAGGAAACAGTGAGCTGTCAAACATTAAGTAAACATTCCAAAAACAGAGGAAAATCCAGTCACCAAAACCAAAGGAAAACACCCCTACCAAGCAACCCAATGTCTATATAATAAATATGTATTCTTTTAAAAAAAAGAATGTTACTGTAATGGAATTCACATTTTTCTCTTATGAGTAACCTACACTGCATTCTTTAAAAGACAGACAGTATTTGATTTAAGCAGTAGCAGGTATAAGTGGAAAGGGGAAGAGGTATTCAACAAACAACTGGCTAAAAGCCACCTAAAAATAAGTTTTCCCATGATTTTGAGGTTTCAACAGCCTGACTCACCAGCCTCCATTCTATCCTTTGCAATTTTACATACTCAAAATCTAGATTAAACTAATCTGTCTTGCTCTTTGCTGCTGCAGTTTAGAACTGTGATGTGATATATAGTCTATGTGTGTATTACCACAGTATCACATGTCTACAGAGAGACCACTTATTGTTGGAACTGGAAACCTGAGATTTAAAAATTAAGTATATAAATGGCAGCATTGTATGCATTGAAAAGGCCTTAAATTAGTTTCCTTACTGTAAGCAGCAAGGGTTATCATTTTCAAGGCTGCTACACATAAATCAGTAATTTTCAGTGTTCAGGCCAATAAGCTCTGATTGGCTGGGCAATACAAATTTAGCCGTGTAAATGCTGGAAACGCCAGTCACGACAGTTTGTTTGGGGTTTTGTTTGTTTCCTGCTGTAGCACCACCCCTCTCCCCTGACCCTCCCTGCTCTGCCTCTGCTTTACTTTTCAAGTCAATTCAAACTGTATGGTCAAAGATCCCAAAGGGACTGAAAAAAGGGAAGACAAGTTTTCCAGAGAAAAACATTCCTAAGCACTGTATGGATCTAAGACAGCTTTGAGAAAAAAATTGCCTTCTGTTAATATTGCAATGTGTCTTTGTTGTCTTCCTGTTCTTCCCCTTAAGATACATCTCAGAAAGGTTCAGATCCCTGTTTTGCTCCATGCAGATACATTCAAAACTATTAAGTATTGTAAACACTGTGTTTCTGTTGGGGCAAACTGGTTTTTAACTACAAAGGATAATACAGAAAGACAGCGTGTACTGGAAATGCTGCTTATTTATACTGGCTTTATTAATGATACAGACCTGCTGAAATACCGTCGCTGCATTTGTTTCTTCCAGCCAGGCTGCCTGTGAGCTGGGCTTTGTGTTGTGAAATCACAGAGACCAGCATTTGTCATTTACTGTAAGCATGCAAATTACCTAACATTCATAATTAGCAGAAATTACAGTTGCAATTGACCTTTTCCTTTCATTGCTTTCATTTGCATTAAAATTTTATTTACAGTAAAACAAAATGCAGTTATTTCAAAGATTGTGAAATATGTGCTGTCCTTGGCAAACCTTGGTGCACTTGGTTTTTCAGCTATTAAAGTAAAAGAATATGTTTATTGACTATGTTTTCTGGAAGTCAGTGCACTAGCACCTGAAATTAAGAGTCCTTCTGCAAATGGACACACTCATCTTTTTACAGAAAGCAAGAGCAGAAAGCAACATTTTTTCTTTTGGTTTTTCTTTTTAGAAATGCAAATATGTTCAGAGGCAGATGAAAAAGTGGTTTACTTTTGCACAGTTACTGTCCTTGGAATTGTAAGATTTGTCAAAACTAGTTTTGTGTTGTTTAATGCCAAAATTAAAATTTCTAATAAATTAGATTATTAGATGAGAGATAATATTCCTAGAAGAGCATTGAATAAAAAAGGCTACACTATGCAAAGGGAGTAGGAAAGGAAAGAAATGGAATATGATCACCAAGAGCAAGATGTAATTGCAAGGGTGGAGCATATCCAAGACTGGTTTGTGATTGGATTTAGGTTAAGAAGAAGAGCGTGTGTATTTAGTCTGAGAGAAGACAAATAATAGAAGCACCACAGCACAGCTGTAATTAGGTTAAAGGACTTTGTGCTCCTCCTAACAGAGTGGAACTGAAATTGCATTTGCAGTAAGTATGCTCTTGTCTTTTGGCCTTTTTAGAGTAACAGGGCATTTCTTTTGTCATGTGCTTTACCAATTCTTGGAGTAACTCAGCTGTTACAGGTTATAGCACTCATTTTGAGTATCAGTGAAATTCCTTTCATGTCACCTTCTTGCCTCTATTTTCCATTTGCAATTAGAAGTTGATTAGAAGTTAGATTTACCAACTTGTTGGATTAATCACTTGTTTCAGGTGTGTTTATGAAAGGAAGCCACTGTCTGTTGCAGAGTTCAATCACAATATTAAAACTCAGCTGAGAGTGTTTTACCCACCGGTTCCAGACGGGGCATTTGCAGCACAGCAGGTATCTGTTCCGTGAATTTAGGGGTATATGAAATACAGACTTCTTTAGGAAAGGGTTACAGGAGGAAGAATATTTCTAATACATGTGTAATCAGCTTGCTGTGCCTGTTTGGATTTTTTTCCAAGGTAATTTTTTTTTTTTTTTTAATGGGGAAATCTGTGACAATTTAACATGCTTTTCCTTCTTTAAAGTGGATCTTTCTGGAATTTATGCAGAGAAAATTGACAAAATTAAGACAGATCCACTGATTCATAGCTAAGCTGAATGTGGGCAGCAGTTCACTCTCATAACAATCAGTGGTGAAATAGCCAGGAAGAAAAACATATTTTGTAATACAGTGCCTGCTTTGCTTAGGCCTCTACAATGTATGCACTCTGGCTAGGAGGTGTTTAATTTGCAGAGGTGCTGAGTGTCCCAGCTTTCTGGGATTTAGAGGTATGGATCCATCTGAAAGTCAGTGCTGCAGCGGCTTCCCAGGCCAGAGTCAGTGGTGCACAGAAACTGCTGCATATTCTTGGAGCTGAGATGTCTGTGCTTGAAAATACCAGGGTAGTAAAAAGCGTTAAATTTCCAATAACAAGTTGTTTATTTTAGTGTATTTTCAGGCTGAGTTGGCTAAAGTTTTGTACAAATTAATGGCTTTGTTAGATTCCACTGAGAATCTGAGCAACTTTTAATAGAAATTCGTGTAAGTCTGTAAAATGATGCATTTTGAAATATTGTAGTTTGAAAAAGCAATAACTGTACTATCACTGTAAAATTCTACAGTTTTGCAATTCATTTATTAAGCCCTCTAATGTCATTGTGAGAGGCACTTTTAAGTGGGCCAAATGCATAAACTACTGAGCAAGAGTAGGCTGCTTCTTTCTGTGGAGGTACTCGTACACATCAAGTTAATTACACCTGAGTGTTTGCAGCATTGTGCCCATAAACTGTGATTGGCATGGAGTATTGTTGGTGTTGGTGACAATGTGGCTGGGATCTTGAGGCATACTCAGGGGATTACTTTTAAGCATGTGGGAAAAAAAACACACAGCAAGCTAAATCTCTACTGCCTAATTTCAGAAACAAAAGGAAAAAGTGCTGTTGTTGTTTTTGGTGGTTTTTTTAAGACAGAACTATGAAGGGTTAATTTTGCCAGTGGAAAGTATTCCTTAATCACAGCTGTTAGCTCTTTGTTACTATAGCTTTCATAATTTAAAAGACTTGCAAATGTCATTAGACTCAAGACAGAGTAATCAACTGTCAAGTTTTCATTTGTTAAAAATAGGAGCTCAGTGATAAGGCGCTTTTCTTAAATCAGTATGACACCTTGGAAATTTAGTCTGGAAAAATAATGATGAAAGTAGTATTTTTACAGTCTTTTATAAACTGAAAACTTTAATGCCAAGTTTCTTGCTGGAGGGAAATTGTTATAGTGAAGTTACAAACACCTGAGAATTATAATTTATAATGGAAACTTAAGGTCCATTTTTGCTGCAGCAGCACACATTTGTAAAATGAAAGATACTGACTTCACTAGAAGAGCTAATAGAGTAGCTGCTTGCCTTTGCTTCTTGAGAATAAGACACCTACTAAGCAGATATTTTGCTTGTACAGTGGAATAGGTTGTCTTTCAGTATTCAAAAGCATTCATTACTTACCTTAAATTAGGTTTAAATTATTGTTATCAAGCCATTTCTTAAGTTAGTAGTGGGATTGCACTGTTTATAACCTTTATGTGAATAACTGTGCTGTCACTGTGCGTAGCACTGCAGGTTCCTGCTGGCAGCCAACTTTCAGTCAACTATTTCCATAGTAGATAAGATTGTGAATTACTGGTGAGGTTCTGCACTTTGTGGTTATCCAGCCTTTCGTATTATAAATAATGCTGTGCTGCTGCACAGTTGGCCCACTGTTCTGTGGCATTATCTGCTTGATTGTTTTCACATTTCTATGTAAATTCAGTGATAAAGTGCTGGTCTTATTTTCCTTACTAGAAAAAATAATCCATTGAAGCTAACGGGAGCTCTCCTTCCATAAGAAGTATGTAATGAGCCCACAGATCAACAGACTTTTCAGATATCCTTCTTGGAGGTCAGTATTCTTTCTTCCCTCTCCTTTCTGTAAGAGGCAGAAGTGAAATAGCGTACAGCCTTGGAAATAAGTGAGTGAATGCTGTTTGGTGGAGGATAAGCTCCCCTGCTGTCAATAGCAGTGATATTATGGCATCTGCCTTTTTACCAGGAAGTCCTGCTGCAGCCCATGGTTCCTCCAGGTGCACGTACAAGGGCTCAAGCAGGGCATAAAATATCTAGAGTGGAACCCAAAAATGCGCAGGTCGGGATATAGAATGTTCTCTGCTTAACACACATTAGGTTCTTTTGCTAAGGGGAAAAGTAGCATGGGAAGGAATGACAGTAAACTGAATAGTTTCTCTGCACATTTATAGAATGAAAATTAACAACTTTAGTCTGGGTGTTTTGAATAAGAATTTATTTTAATTTTTCTGCAACAGCTGCTTTTGCCATTGCTTTCTCAGCCATTTGTAAAGCATTGGAAATTTTAAAATATCTTTAAAAAGGAAGGTTGTAGTAAATTATTGATGGAAAATATGGTACAAAATATCTATTTGAAAATTCAGAACCTAGGATGCTCTTTGATTTCAGCATGAAAACTTGTCTTTCTGTTTGTTTCTGGAAATCAAGTTCCAGGTACCTCTATTTTATGTTAAATGATTCCAGACACACTGCAATGCGACGCATAAACCTAATGGATGGAGGGCATGAAATCAAGTTATTTTAAGCACTTTGCTGAGTCTTCCTTACAGATGCATAAAAACCAACCAAACCAACCAAACAAAAAATCTTAAAACATTCCCACCACTGGAGACAGGATAAAAAAATAGTTTAATTATTATGTGAGCATATATGTATATACTTACATGCACATGGCAGTATTACAAATGAGCATAAAAAATTGCAAGCAATTAATATATTTAAAGCCTCCAGTTTTACCTCAGCTGTGCAACTGAATTTATAAGGGGGTTTGTACCTTAAATGTCTTATTTTTATTCTTCCCCCTTTATCAGCTAAGTAGTTACTTAGTCTGTCTAAAATATATTTTCTGTTTCTGTCACATTTTCATAAAACCAGCAAACATTTCTGTAATCACAAGAAAGTACTCATTTTGGGGACTTTTTTAAAAAGAGAGCTGATTGGAGGCTAGTGCTTTGATGCAGTTCTGTTAAATTGAATAGAATTCCCACCCAAAGCTGTATTTATGAGTCAAAAACCAAATCCATTATCAAGATCAAAAAGTTCATTATCAAGATTACTAATGTTGGGTCTGTATGAGAAGGTACTGATCAGTACATGTGATGAGATAGTTCCTGATTTCTTTTAAATCACCTGTCCTAGACATTACAGAAAGTCTCATCTGAAAAACAGGTGAGCAGAGTGTAGCACTTATATCACATTTTAAATTCATTTTATCTGATAATTACTTCTGAAAACATTAGTACTTCAATTAACTTTTTGGGTTTAGTTTGCTTTTCTTTTAAGAAGTTCCGTTCCTGCACATGCTAATGGTGTGCAAATGCTTTCTCAAGCCACTCCATTTCTTGCACTCCTTCAAACGAAAAAATCCTCAAGTCAAACTGCAGTTTGGAAAAGTTCATGTCCAGCAAGTTTGAGCTTGGATTATTTTTCTACTTAGTTCTAATGCTCCTGTGTAGGTGAAATACATATTTTGAAATACAGATTTTGAAAGAGAAAATCTGCAGCGAGATCCTTGCTAGTAACTACAGTATCTTTTTAAATAGCACTGGGCTTAATAAGGATGTTGTGCAACACTCATCCACTTGTTCTCAGATATTTTAAGGGCTTGTTATTATTTTTTTCACAGTGTTGTCTTTTGAAACAATTTAAATTAAAACTTTGTCCATATTTTTAAAATCAAGAATTAAAAGTAGTGGGATACACTTGTTCTGCTCCATATCATACTCATCGTAGTAGGATTTGAGCAGCTTTTACAAAAGTATTAAGCAATGAACTTTTGTCATGTATTTCATTGTCTTATCCTCTGCTCCTGGAGAGAGCTGTGTGCAGTGTTTTGTTTCAGAAAGGATTTTTTTGGGAGGTAGAAGTGGTTGCTTTTTTTCCCTTGCTTTTTGTTTTTTTTCTCCCCTTAAGTATACTGTGCTGTGTATTTATAGTGCAGCAGGCAAAACTGAGAAACTTGGCCTACATCTGGACTGAGAGGTGGTGACACTTCTGACCAGTCTTAGGTGACAAGGCAAGTTTTAGCACAGCTTATTGAAGGGTTCAGGCTCCTTTTCAATAAGCTGGTGTTCAGGTGCCTTTTCAATAAGCTGGTGTGCTTTGAGTGGAAAATTGTGGAGCAGAGGAAGTGCCTGGCTGTCATCTGTGATCCTTGGGCAGCAGTCAGAAGTGGCTGCCTCGGAGTCACCAGTGTAGTCTGCAGTGGTTGATTTTGTGGGTACCGTGGCGGGAACTACAAAAAAACTTGAAAACCAGTATGACAGGTAACCAACCATACGGTAACCTGTGTTGCTAGAGTCATGGTGCAGTGTTCAGTGCCAGTTACCTTCTAAAGTGCCAAAGGCTTCCTTTTGGGATGATGAGGCAACTGGACTGCAAGGTGACAACAGGTATGGAAATCAATGGCTTTCCACCACAGTGAAAGAGTTCTTTCACACAACTGGATAGTTTTAATTATTGCCACTGTGAGACCTTAGTTAAAAAACTATTTCTAGATGGTGGTGGATTGGCATCTATGCATCTTTGATCAATGAGGACAGTTTCATGACTGCAAACTCTATATGCTTTTCTACGTTCCCAGCAGCACCTGTTCTTTAGAATGTTAGAACTACATCTGTTTTAAGGTTGTCCATGATTAAGACTTGCTTGGAGATGTGTATATTTCTGAAACTGAAGTCCACTCAGTCTGGTCAATTGTATTCTCAACAAATGAAAAAACACCCAAGACCAACACTCAAAACAGCAACCAACTGGCAAACCAGAAAACAACTCTAAAAGAAAAAAGGGATCAAATGGATGTGGTGTGTTGGAAAAATGGTGAGCATGCACAGGCTGTGTTGGACACAGCAGTCCGCCAGAGCTAGATTTCAGATCTGAAGAAAATACGGGTCTGGAAATGCAGTGTATCTACAAATGTTGAAAGACACATGATGTACTTAAATATGAAAGCCCTGATTACCTGTTGTTCTGAAATCAGAAAGGGTAGAAAAGAGAATTGATTCTTGTGGATTCCAGCAGTAAAGGGTTAAGAGATGAAAGTGCAGGTTCTACTCTGTGCTTTAATGCTTTCCTCCAGGAAGGTTCATGACATGGTTAATGCTTTATGATGAATCTCAGACAGCCCTCCCTGAAGTGGTGCTGTATCCTGGAGTGCCAGCATGAGCTGAGTAGAATTGATAACACTTCTTCAGCACAGCCATGCTAGTGAAAGCTTTGAAGAGAAAGATTCTTCTTCAAGTTCTCTCTCTGAATTCTATCTGTTTGGGGCATCTAGTAGGTACTAGATCTAGTACCTTTGTAGTTAGCAGAAGGGCATATGCTCTGATGAACAAGCTGAGATTTCCCCAAAATCTGAGCACACCATAAGAGAGTTGGAAAACCTGTATTGGATTCCTTGAAGATAACAATCCTAGCTGAACTCTGGGCATTGACTGAGTCTTGCTTTTGTAGGTATAGGCAGAACAAATTTCTGTGATCAAAGGGGCCAAATGTGCACCAAACTTCCAAGGGAAAGGATGATACTTCTTCAAGCTGGCCCTTGCTCAGTTCTATTGCGAGGATATTTCATACTGAAGAGGTATCTTAACTTCCTGGGCTAGTTTCCAAAGATACGATTTTTTTTCAGTACTGGGCAGTGAGGCTACTTGCCCAGTAGTTTACAATTTATCAAAGCTTAGAAAAAATTGTTAATTTTCTTTGGGTGCTGAGGGTGTTCTCACTGACAGTTGTGGCTTATATTCCATCATTATGCATCTTCAGCTCTTCATTTTTCCATGTCTATTGTAGTCTGTCACTTTCTTTTAATTCCTCAGAGGACACTTGATAGCCAGCTGGTTTCAAAGGATCTGGATGTTGGTCATTCAAGGTGAGATTTTTTTATACTGCCACTGATCAGCTTAAGCACATTATTTTGTGCAGTTGAGACCTACAGTGTTTTGGGTGGACAAATTAGGAGGCAGATATTTGTGCTTCAGCATCTGCTACAATGTGTGTGTGAAATCTTTCCACCAATTGCTAAGACTTGGTGGTCTTTTCTATGAATCATCTAATAGGTAATAGTTAGAGCGTCTGGAAAACAAAACAAAAGGTCTCCTTGGCTTTCTTTGTAGCTAGATGAATAGTTTGCTGAACCTGAAATGCCTCTGTTGGGTGTACTGTTAGATGAGAAATGGTGGTCTTAATGCCAGCTGCTTACAGCTTGCTAGCACTAACCACAGGGTTGATACTCTGATCACCTCCCTACTGCTGGGGACTCCTGAGACTGAGTGAAGTGATGACTGAAGATCTTGCTGTTGCCAGCTTCAACTTTGGTTTGTGTCACAGTAATGCTGTCCGTGAAGTATGACTCGAGATGCGGAATCTGGCTTCCTGTGTCCACTTTCTCTTGATGTAGCCATTTCATCTGAAAGCAGGAGCAGAACATTCTGGAAGTATGATAGTAACTAACAGGGCTGGTAATCTGCATAGAATAGAGAATGTATAGCCTATTAATGCTTAAAAGGGGATTATTAGGCTTGAGGGTAAAGTTACAGTGAAATGTTTCTTTGAGAAAGCTAAGCTTGAGAAAAGCACTGCATAACTTGACTGAACCTGTAGTGGAAGCCACCTGGTTTTCATTTTGCTGGCTCAGTAATATGTTAGATCATAAAAGTTTAACCATTTTTGACATTTCAGTGCATTTATGTTAGATTGCAGGTGTTGAATTTTTTTTTTTATAAGTGGATCTTCTCCCCATTAAGTAAATTACTGGAAAATACTTCATACTAAAGCCTAAGAAAAAAAGTTTCCGTTTATGGACTGGTAGAGGTGGCTGGCCTTTTAAAAATATTACCAGTAATGTGTTACCAGAATATCAGACACAGAACATAAAACAGGGATTTGAGTTCTTCATTCCGCAATGTTTTCATATTTGTGGCCAAAATAAATCAAACCTTTGTGTTTTAGTAGGTATTAAGTAGGTATTTAGTAGGTATCTGAAATTATTCCTAACAGAGTTTATCTACTTTCAAAAAAAAGTCTTAATTTTGATATCACAAGGAGAAAAGTAACTGGGAACAATATGCCAGTGCAATTGTTTATTAAATAAATTGGTCTTAGTGTCATTTTTATGTTCTACTAATAAGAAGTGATGGCAGATGTAAATGTCCCAGAAAAAGCATTTTGAAGTGTAACACAAGTGGAATGCTGATGAACTTGTTGGAATTGTTACTTTCTGAAATAAGGCTTTTTGAACCAAAGTTCATAGGAATATATATTTATTAAAATTACCAGGTATAATTCCTGGTTTGTGTTTTTAAAATGGTTGTTGAAATGTGAGTTGCTGAGCATAGAAGGAGCCATCTGAACAGATACTGAGAAAAACTGCATACAGTGGGAAGAGATACCATACAAGTGCAGCTCATAAGTAGATGAGAATGTGTTACAGACTGAGATATTTTGCTTTTAAATCTAGTGAGGACTAGTTATCTTTCATAAACATTGAAAGGGGAGCTGAGTTTTCATCAAGAGAGAAGTCAAATTGGCCCAAATAAAGTTGAACAGAACTGTCTTCTTCTCTATGTGTTTGTGAAATTTTGTCAGTGTCTGGCAAAGATGGGCTTTATTTTGCAAACCAGTTCAAAGCATTTTTATGTCAGCTGCAGAATACATTTTTTTTCCTGCATATTAATCAAAGAGCAGACTAGTTCTTTCAGAATTAAACTCTTTTCTGTAGTGTATTAAGATACACTAGTTTACAACTGTGTAGTGTGGACTTTATTGAATTCATGTTACTTGATATTCATGCGTTTTAGCCCCTGAAGGAGGGTGGGGGGAACATGCCTTGTTTTCATTTAAAAGAAGTCACTGTGCTGATCTGCATCTAAAGAATATATTTTGAGGTAAACAATGACAAGATCTGATTAAAAACATGGTGGAGTAAACACTGTTTCCTTGAATTTTCAAGCTACTAATTTTCCAGACCGTTTGAGGAACAAGGGGATTTGTTCTACAAAAGTTTTTATTTAGTTGCAGCCTGCAGAAAAGAGCATTCATGGTGGTGGGAACGAGTTTATAAAATGAGATTCATTCAGGTATTTGTTTGACCAGTTTGAAGTAAAAGTGCAGAGATGGCCTGGACCTATAAATCCTGTCTCCTGGACTAGTAGCATTGCTTTTATGACAGCAGTTTATGAGGAAATTGAACAGGCTGCAGAAGGTTGAGTCAGTCTCTCTGGAGGTATTTAAAAACACGTAGACTTGGTGCTTAGGGACACAGTTTTGTGGTCGACATGGCAGTGCTGGGTTAGTGGTTGTATTCCATGATATTAGAGGTCTTTTCTAACCAAGGTGATTCTATAATCAAATTTTGTCTTAAGGGAACCATTCACAACTGAACTAAGGGATGGTGGTTTTCCCTTTCTTTCCTAAGAGGGGAGTGGGAAGGAATTTGGTTTGAGTTGGGAAAATTTTGTAAATATATAAATGAAAATACATTTCATGTTTTTGGGGGTATGACACAAGACTATCTTCCACCAAACACAGGAGAAATATACTGTGCCTTAGAAACTTTAAACATTTCTGTGTAATTTTCAAAGGTCAGATTGCTTTAATTCTCTATAAGGTCTTGTTTTTTTTTGTATTTCAGCCAGCGTTTTCCAGTGCACAGTAGTGATTTTTTTTTCCTTTTCTCCCTTGTTTTTTGCTCAGTGTAAACAGTTCCTTGCTGTGGTTACACAGACAAATATAGCAGAGAACCCTTTTCTTGGAGAAGATCCTGCCTGTGCATTTTTTAACCATTTTTGGGAAGAATTGATCTATTTGTGCATGCGGGAGAGGGAGGCAGTAGCTGTAAATTGAAGTGACATCATATATATATTACTCCCATTGATCCACTTTTAGACTAGAGCCAGGATAAAAGGAAATGGCATCAGGGAGGAAGTATGCTCATTTAGGCACAGATCCCAGTGTGATAATGGAGTAATAATAGAAATCACGCCACTGTCAATCGCTTGCTGCATTACTCTGAGGCAGATTTCCCCTCCAAGGAGGCTTTCAATGACTTCATTCAAGTGCAGACAGGAGCAAATGGATATTCAAAATACCAGCTGTACAACTTTAGTGATTTGTGTCCTGGCGGACGGGTGCAGTGCAAGTGCTGGTGCTGTGGATACTCAAGTAGATGTATCTGTGTCACATTTCATGGCTGTGAAAGGTCAGTAGTCAAATGTTTCAGTGGCAGTTTTTTTCTAGTAAAAAGGGGGAATCTGGCATTTATTGCTTTTGTTAATTTAGGAATTGATAAATACGCTCTTTCGCGTGGGTGGTCTTCTGGGATGTGAGGTCGATGACCTCAATAGCTGCTGTACCAGATCTCTGAAGAGGAAAGATTTGTTTTCTTTGTGCTTTTTACAGATTAGGGATTGTGTTTTGAAAATTCAGAGTTTTGTTCAAAGATTATTTGTAGTAAACCTTTGAAACCTACTAATGTATGAAGATACTCTTGTAACATAATATAATGGCTTAAGTGTTTAGCGTACTGATATGAATAAAATACAAAGTATGCTTTTCTTACTTCTGAGAGATTTAGCATACAGTGAATCTCAGTTACACTTTCAATTTGTTTATGTTTTCTTTAATTCTTTCATCTTGTGTTTGTAAAATACACAATTTTGATATTCCCTATGGTTTACAGTTTGTTTTAAGGGTAATAACCTTGTTACTCAAACTTTAAAGCCACCACATCAGGTAACTTAGGGGAAACAGGGAACAAATGGTTGTTTAGTGCCTGGACAAAGTGAACTCTTTCAAATGGCTGAAGAGTTGGAGGAGAGGTTTTACAGTCTTAAGGGCAAGATAATACACAGTGCTGGGATACAGCTTTATAGAGGAAATTATGCTTAATTACATGGGACATGACAGAAAACCTCTATGTGTTTGTGAATATGTGTGCCTGATCACAACATATTCATCTATTTTCTCTTTGTAGTGTCGATAGTCACAGCTTAGCTTGGAGAGGGCCAGCCCTGAGAAAAGTTGTATGATTTCCATGCAGCAGGCATAGGTTGGGACAGGGACTATCTACTTTGCAGTATAAATAGATGGTGTTTCAGCAGCCATTGATGTAATGAAAACTATTTTGTTATCCTCGCCACATTTCCTAATTGAAGCGATCTGCTTTCATAATTGCATATATTTGAGATTTTGATTGAGCATTCTCTATTATAGGTTGGGGTATGGGGGTGTTATTTTATTTTATTCACTTAAATTTTGCATTTAGGGTGTTATGGTTGTTTTCTGAGTGTTTTCAGCCTGAAGGCACAGCTTGAGGCTGTGACAGTTGTCCTGCTATAACTTGCTGTATCTGTGTTGTACACATTTGTATGGATGTTAGATATTCAATATGCATTCACAGCCTAGGAGCTGTTGTAAAGGAAAGCGGTTATGCAGTGCTTAAAAAGAAATCTGCATTTATGTCTCTACAGTATTTATGTTTAGATAGCATTTAAAGCAAGGGCCTCTTTGTGTTGAGCAAAAGGCAAATAAATTGAAAATTGACAACATGCACCCCAAGTAATTCTCCTGGTATGAAAGATGGAAAGTAACAGGTGGGCAGGACAAATAAGGATGGTTGTGAGAAAACAAAAAACAGTGGGAGTGACGTTTCTGACAGAAAATTCAAGTCCAATTTTTTGAAGCTTATTTGTAACCACTGAAAGACTGCTTTGGTGAGAATGATACTCCTGTTGTGTTTGGGAAAAAGAAAATGTCTGCACCCCTGAATGAATTTTGTAGCAGCCTCTGTCATGAAACTCTAGTCGAATTTTCTGTCTCTTGGCCTAAGATGGGGTTTTAGGCAGAGTCTCTTCTATTGAAAGGAAAGGGTAAAAGTGTAGATGAGAACATGCCTCCTTTTGTGTTATAAACAAGTCGGAGAACAAACTGTAATAGCTGCGCCCACTAGTGCCGCTGCGGGGAGAGGCCTGCCAGCGTTCCCCTGCCAGCGCCCCTCCCTCTCTGCTGGTGTTTCCCAGCTCCTGCCTTGGACTGCAGTTAATCCATGAGATGGAAACTGGTATGTAAGGTACATCCTGGGCAGCTGGAACGTGGGAAAATAGCAGAAGCCGTGGTCTCATTTATAGAATCATAAAAGATGCTGCGTTTGAAGGGGCCCATAAGGACCATCAAGTCCAATTCCTGGCCTTGTATAAGACACTTCAATAATCATACCATATGCCTGACAGCATTGTCCAAACACTTTGTGAACTCTTGGTATTGTTTATTTGTTTGTTTTATTGGGGGTTGGTTTGTTTGTTTTACTGACTATCAAATCTAAATTGATAGGAGTTTAACCTATAATTCTGAACAAAACTTCAGCCATGATGCAGCACTAGATGTAAACTAAGGACATGGCTACTGCTCTACTGCTGCTCTTTTGTTGGCCTCAATGAGATTCTGTAATGCTACCTTAAACAATAGCTTTCTGTGGGTGAATCTGTATAGCAATTATACTGGAGATATATTATTAAAAACTCAGCTGTTCTGTACCTGCGTATTCAAGCAGCTGTTCTATAGTTTCTACAAATTTAGTATTGTTCTCTCTTTTTAGTTAGCAGGGAAAACTTTCTAAATCAGAAGTAACCTTTCTTTGTGTGGTGTTCTGCAAAATTTTGTACTTTATTAGTGTTCAGAATTCCAATTCCAAGTAGAACCACTTCCTAGAAGCTTTCCCCACTGTATTTTTTAACTTGTCTCACCAACCCCCTGGTAGCTGCTGCTGGACTCCAAAATAAGCATTTAAGCTGCCATATTAGTAGTTGTCCTGAAATTAAATATTCAATATTTTTAAATACCTGGCCAGTTTTAAGGATACAATTTGATTGTCAGGCTTTGGTATTACTTACAAAATGATCCAGTATGAGCTAGTAAGATATGAGGTATTTTCAGCCTTCAGGAATACAACTAACTTTACTAATAAAAAAATGGAAGGAAATCAAAATGCAAAGAAACCAAAGCATTATCATGCTAGAGATCTCCTTTCCTCTTTATTCTGATTTAGGTACTAACCAGTCTAAAAGGGAAGAAAATGTCATGTTGCTAAATTAGTTATTAATGTAGGTATTTTACAGATTAAGACTTAACCAGAAGATCCTTGATATCTTCATGGACTTGATGTCAGAGATCAAGGATGCAGTCTTGTGCAGTCCACATAAGCAGCCTTGGCTGTGGGATGTGTTGTTGGAAGAGGAATTTCCTATAGCTGACTTCATTTCATCCCTGCTTAGCTGGGTGATGCAGCAAAGTGGACTTGGGCAAGCGGTGAGGTGGGAACAGAAAATGACCAAATGTGATGAAAGCTGGAAGTACTGCCAAAGTAACACGATGTCTTTTTTCTTTAATCTGTCTCAAGAACATTAAAAGTGAGCAGGGTTGGTTTCTTTTTGTATGCAAAAGCTTTACTGACATTCTTTTCCCTTCCCCCTTCCTCCCCTGGTGCAATGATGAATAGTGGGGAAGGTTTTGGGGCATATAACGAACTTCTGACTGATCACCTTAGAGTCTGAATTTCCAGTAGATGTTTCCTGGCAGCTGCTGCAATTTCTCTCTGAGCTCTGTTTGAATTATTTATTTGTTCATCCAACAAGCCTATTAAACAGAGCACTTAAGCACTGGCTACAACAGAGTTCTTGTGCTGTTTTTTTTTTTTAGATTACATTAGGTTCTAGTCAAAATTATAGATTCTGGAGTCAAGCAACTATCTACTGATTATATATCCATGTATAGATGCTATACTGTATGTGCCATAAATACAACATTCATGCATATTTCCCATGAAAGAATGGCTGGTTTGTGACTCGTTGCATTAAAATATGCCTCAAAATGTGTTTTAGAACAATTGTTTGGTGGGTTGCTTCTTTATGTTGTGTTTCTTTGTTCACTGTAAGCATATCATGCAAATGCTTGTATGTCAGATAAAAATGTCACTCTAAAAAATTATATATTAATATGTCTTGTTGATTCCTCAAATAGTGCACTGTAAATTATTCTCTTTTTATTTCTTCCAAACCCAAAAAAAATAGAATTACTTATTTTATATATTCCATAAAAATCTTATTTATTAAGCCATGATTATATTTCAGTAATATAAGCATGTTTTAGATCTGACCTAACCATAGCAATGGAAACCATGGAAAATGAGTCCTAATTGTGCCCCAGCACAGTCTTTCAGAACCCAGACACATAAACCCTGACATTTTTTCAGAAACCAGCTAGAGGTCCAAGTTGTATTTTAAGTGCATGCTAGAATTACACAGGTTATCACAGCCTTGTCCTCTTTGGTTTGTTTCCATTTACATTGCTCACCCAGTACATATGTTCATTCACACAAGGCATTTATTTTTCTTACAGCTTCTCCCTGACCAGCTGGTCTTACTTCTGGAGTCCCTCTTGGAGGAGAAGACATTGTGTCCTAGAATATTGCAGTGCTTGGAGAGAACATACCAGCTCCGGGAGCAAGATGCTGAGGTAAGTCACGCCGCTGTGCTGTTGACTAGGAATGACTGTTCCACTAGGAGCCAAGGCTCATTGCAGTTCTTTTTTTCCATGTCTGAATCTGAAATTTGATGATCTTAACTCCGGTATTGTTGCATCTTCATGGGCTGTAATGACTCAGTATTTCTGTGTATTTTGTGTAAGTTCAGGTATGTTTTGCATACTGTGGTAGTAAATCAGAGCACAGCCAAGATGTCCAAACTGTTTTGTACCTTAGGGAGCATATTTGTTCAGGTGTTCATTTTTTCACTACTTTTCTCTGTATAGTGGAACCCAGTTTGTTTTCACTGTGATATTGTCTCCAAATGTAATCATGTCTGTTATAGTCTAAAATTACTCTTCCCCATTGTCAGCTCGTATTGTTCCTTATTGCATGCTCCAAAGTCTCACTCAAGATTTAGGAAAGTTAGCTTTCCAGAGAGACTGTGGTGTTTTCTGGTTTGGGGCTTTAATTTAATGTTTTTTACAGTTGCTTCTAGTAAGCCCTAGTGACATTAATAGCCCCTGAGGAAAACACTGTTTTATATGATATTGTAAAGGGTAGCATCCCTGCTCCAGAGTGCTTTATATGTTTGGGAGGCAAACCAGTAAATCTTTATTACCACATGCAGAGAGGACTCTTCTATGTCCCATGGTCTTCTTGAGCTGTGAGGGTTCTGGCAATTAAGGCTGCAGAAGTAGTGGCTGCAAGCACCCTTGCAACAAGCCTTTGCTTCAAGTATATAGTATTCAGGAGGGGAGGTAAGAAATTGCAATCAGTGATGCAAATAAAGGATGTGTACAGATAGATATGTGTGTGTGTGTGTGTGTGCCCGTGTATCTGCCTGTGTATATATGCATGTATATATATATATGTATAAAGCAAGGGTTAATTATGACATAGCATACAACCAAGCTACTGTGCAGTGAAGGAATAGGGTGAACTTAACATTTGGCTCCTGTTTGTATAAAAACTACCTTGCAGAAGGCTGCAGAAAGTGTGCCTGACTTACCTTGTTATAGTTGGAACTTTGTGGCAGTTACTAGAATTGAAGGAGAGAGCAAAATCTGTCTCTCTTATGCTGTAGTTGCTGTGTGGATGCTTGGGAAGACTTGTAATTCCAAATCTTAACATGAAGACTGATAGAACAGTTGTTCTTTTTCTACCTTTTTCTCAGGAAAAAAACACAAAAAACAACCAAAAATGAACATTTCAATTGCTGCTATTTACTGCACCTTTTTACTTTTTGTTGATGCAGTTTTCCAAATGCCAGAGTTGTTTTTAATTACTTGAACCAACATTTCTATTTATAGGCATTAGAATATATTTTAATCACATCTGAATACCAGTGAAATGTCAGTGGTTCTATTATGGGAAGAGGAATTAACAGGGAGATAGATCAAAGCAATAGCTATGTTGTTGTTGCTGTTTCATGCCTGTGAATTGTAAGCACCAGGCCACAAGCTTCAGTTTCTCAGATTTTTCCTTTTTCACTTGCATGCTTTCTTTTTTCCTTGCAGTACTTGAAAAGTACACAGTCTGTCACAATTCTTCTTGTGAAAAAATTCCACAAACCCACAAGATTAGGACCTCTATGAAACTAATGTAATCTCCATTTTATTTTACAAGGTAAAACCAAGGGTTTAGCAAGACAACTCACTTAGAAGTATGACTAAGATAACAATACTATTAGCATTTTACCAGTCATCAGATCCCAGACACCTACAGTTCTTTAAAGGGAACTAGCTTCCATGGCCTCACCTACATGTAGAACAGACTATTTGTGCCTCATTCTCATGTATGTGCACAGGGGATTTTTGTTCTTGTAACCCCAGGACAAAGAATTGCAGTCTGAGCCTATTCTTATCTAGATTTAATTTGTGGAGATACAAATCACTTATAGTGATCCTGTTGTGTTACTGGAGTTCAAATGTTCTCAGTAACTAAACATCAGAAATGTATTTTTAAAAATAAAAGTATAAAAAACTTGCAGGCAGGCCAATAAAAGGAAGAAAACTGTCAGTGTCAGAGGGTTTATTCCAGGATTTTTGGAAATGAGGTTATCAGCTGTGTTTCATCCAGCAGCAGAAAGTTAAGAAATAAACTTGTTATCTTGTTTTTGAAAAGTAATGTTTAAATTCACAATCATCTTCCAGTAGGGATAGGCAATGATAGTGTCAATAGTGGAAAGGGTACACAAAAGACTGTGTCTTTTTCATATTTTCACAAAGATTGGTCTTAAAATCTGTACATAACTATTTTGAAGATTATTACTGGGAGTCCTTCTGTCCTGCACAAGTACAGCATGGAAAGTCCTTGTTCATATTTCTTGAAGCTTTTCTGTCTATATCACTGAAGCATCTTTATTTTGATTTTAAAACTGACCATGCTTCTTTTAGTAAAGCATTGCATACTTGGTGGCATCTGCACCTGCCCACAGCAAAATGCAGGTCTGTCCCCAGCCAGTGGAAGCTGCCAACAGCACTATTTGGTACTCCTGACCATTTGTTACCATGTACACATCCAGACTTAACACAGATTCTGTGGACACAGATTCTTCAGAAAGGAGTGGAGGGTTTGCAGCAAATTATCTGCCTTGTTTGGATTCCTTTGTATCAATCAGGAGAGGAGAGAGGTCAGAGGCAGCCTTGGCCTGGAATATAAAGGTTGATCTCTGTTGAAGAGATCTCCTCAGCTACTCAGTGTAGTTCCCATCCTCTCTCAAATTAGGTTTCAATGCAGATTCTCAGGCTCATTGTTTATCTCCCTTCTAAGACAGACACTGATTTGAGTGCTTCTTTTAACAAACAAAAAATAAATCATAGGTTAAGTAACATATTTGTGATTCATAATGTATAACTTTTGAACCACAAGAACCAGAACTGCAGATGGCTTAATCACATTTCAGACTGGTATGCACCTAGTCTTGGATGCCAAGAGAGGCTTGTAGAGCATCTGCCAAATTGCAGAATTTGTGACTCCTTTCCACTTTTTGCAGTCCACTTCTGTAACAAATAATTATTTAATTTTCCATTTTCTCCTCAAACCTTGGAACATCTGAGAAAACACAAAACTACAAGTTTGTTTTCAAAAGATTAAATTAATTGGTCTGAGCTATTTGAATTGAGAATATCCAAGAGATCTTTGTTTTGAAAGCAATGAAGGTTTCAACTTTTAAAGCCATTTTTCAATTTTTCTCTCTGTTCCTTGGCTCAGACAAGTGGTATCAGACAAGTAGAAGGCAGTTCCATGGAGGAATGATTGTGTCCTCAGTTTTATCTTCCTGTCCCCCTATCTTGGTGTGCTGCTTCCCACTAAATAACAAAATAACTCATGTGCAGGCTACATCTCCATGACATACCACATCTTGCATCCAAGAGGAGCATTATAGTAGCTGGCTGCATTTTGAACATGATACAGTCCAGCTGGAAGTTTAGCTGGCTGGGGAGAAATGGGTTATGTTATAAAGCAGCATCCACAGTTGCCATCAGACAGCACAGTAGGATAATGAAATTTAAAGCGGGTCTGGGGTTGTTTTCAGTTTTTTTTCTTTCCAAGGTGGCTGTTCTGTGCAGCTGTTTAATTTATTCAATATCTAGCGTCTGGCAGAATGTGGAGAGTTGGTCTACATGGAAAGTTTTGGGTGGCTAGTATTTTTTTAAATCTGTCTAACCGTGATGATGTCCCTTCTGATATGGCAGTGCAATCTTATCTCATTGAGAACTTTCATATAAATAAAGTAGAGTCAGTCATTTACAAAAGACAACACTGTGAGATCTGAGCTAACACTCAATGAGTCTCTTAGCTAGAGGAGCTCTCTCATTACTCCCCTTATTTCTGTTCTTCACTTGGTCAGAGGCCTGTAACTTGTGGGCATACAAAGTCACAGAGTGGCTGAGTAGCCTGCAGAGTAGTGAAAAATGTGACAGGAAGATCACAGCCATCAGAGAAGAACAGTGGGTATGACACTTTCAGTCCTATTTAAGACCTGACAATATTTCTGCAAGTGTGTTTTACTTGTTGCTGAATTATCTAAGAAGTGGTGATAAAAACTACAGGATATGGATGAAGCAGAAATATTTATGGTGTATTTCCCCAGATTTTTTACTGTAGAGTTAGCTTTCCTTCCTTTCCTACTGTAGATATCACTTTTATCTTGCTTGCACAGCATATGGAAAGTTACTTTGTTGGTTATCCTTGTCTCAGCAAGTTGACTGAAATGCTCTTCACTTACATAATGCTTTCCATGTATTTGGGATCAAATGTGGCATATTTTGGAGAGAGAAGAGAAACTAGAACTCTTTCTGCAGTAAATGTGAGTAAAATGAGTTAAGATCATAATATCATCAGTCATGTGGGTGGCATAAAGCCATTCTCACACAAGTACTTCATTGTGCATGAGGTCTGCCTGTGAGACCAAGGCTATAAAATGGTGGCATCTTATTTCACTGACAGAAATGTAGTCACGCTAATACAAACCATTGAAGGTGCTTGGCATCCTAGAAGTGGTGAGAATTGTGTTAGGACAAAATAACTTTGATTCATTGATCTTTCCTAGCCTGTGAAAAGCTGGCAGACATGGAAGTACAAATGAGTTCTTGTCATTTCCCATCTGATGGTGACTCTGTTGAGCTGAGCACATTCTCGGGTTGCATAATTCAGCTGTCCTGCTGGTTGTGGATGGGCATTGTTTGAAGTCACACTTATGGAACAGAGCTCTGTGGACAACACCACAAAACTGTGTGAGAAAAGGGAACTGCTTGGGGAAGGTCACTGCACACTTGGAGAAGGCACTTGGAGAGCTTTCCTTTCAGCACAGCCACTGGGCCAGTCCTCCCTTGGGGCAGGGACTCAGAAGCAGTCTCCAGCTTCTGAGTACACCACAATTAGTAATGTGTTGCAAATACCTCCACAGGCTTGTCAGTCCTTCTTGACTATACTGTGTAGCAACAGGTAGGCATATTTCGGACAGTGGCATTGCAAGCACAGAGGGAGAGCCATGGTTCTTTTCCTTAACTGATGTCATTCTTGTTATGAAACACCAAATCAGTAGATAAAAAGGGTGACAGCTTGAGCTGATTACAGGACTTTGCTTTCTAGTGAATTTGTGGTTTTTTCTGCAAAAGGAAAAATAGTTTCTATATTTATTTAATATTTAAATATACAGTTTATTATTCAGTTTCAGTTAAAGTCAGGATTTTGGATACTATAGTACATTTTGCAGGACTTACAAATCTGCTGTGAAAATTTACCAGGAGAGCAAAATAAATTTCACCTGCCTTTTCCTTTCTGAATGTTTCAGTTAGAGCATACCATAGGTATGGTCACACTGAATAATTTTTTATCTGCAATTGAATTGCAATTAGCACATCAGGAGGAACTTGATATAAGGAATCTAGAAAAGAATAATAAGGAACCTAGAAAAGGCTCTGTAGATGAGTCAGCCTGCATGGTAAGTTTGTTTCTGGAATAAATCATGTCTGAGTTTTGTAAACCCAGCCATTACTGAGGCAGTACCTTCATTAAATGGAAAAGAAAGAAGAAATACGTGTTTTCACAAAGTGAAATCTCTTTACTATTATCAGTCAGATGCTTTTCACACACATCCTCATAGAAATACTATCTCTTTTCCCTGCTCTACTTCTCCGACTTCCTTATGCAAATCCTAGCATTGAATATCTGTCACAGAATGCCTTTCCTGTTTTCACTAGAAAAAGAGCTAATTTCAGGGTATATATACCTGAAAAAATACTGTCCTCACTGCTGATAAATGTGTTGACTGAAGCCGTAGCCACTTGCAAAATGTCCTCTGTGATCTTGAAAATTTTGGGCCTTTACTCTGTTTCATGTTCTTGTTCATGTTGCATCTAAATGCCGTTTGCAGTCTCTTTGGTTGGTATTGATATTGGTTAATTTTTCAAAAGCATGCATTTGCAGGAGCTGAATTTTTTTCCTAATGAAAGGAGCTTAGAAAAGGGTACCTTCTAGGAAGGTGGCACTTGCTTCCCAAAGATGAGGTCCAAAATTCAGTGTGAAGCTGAGAAAATTGGAACGAGATGACGGGAAAACTTCCAGTGACAGCCATGGGAGTCATCCCATGAGACTCACCCTGGCTCATGTGCCCAGTGTGACTGAGTGGATGTGTTGAGAAGAATTTGTAAGACTGGCTGAAGGATAATCTTGAGTAGCTATACTTTGGGTTTGTTTTGTTTCTACATGTGAAGTAGGGGGCTTTTCCAGCCACTTGAGAAGAACAGAAAAACCCTTTGTCAGCATTAGCTGAAGGGCATGATCAGAGCACGAGATTTATGGAGCACTGGAAATAGCTTTGCACCAGTCAGCACTCCTGGTCCCACACCCCTCCAGGACCCAACAGCAATACGTTTGTTCCAAGTGATCTCAGTGGCTGCTGGGTGGCATGAACAGGAGTTTTTGTGCCCTGACTGCTGCCATTACTGGTGCTCTTCACTTATCACCACTGATTTCTCTAACCAGTTTTGGACTTAATTTCCTCTGTCTGGCAGCCTAGAAATTTAGCAAGACTTGGAAAGCAGGGGATCTGATGGTAAGAGGGAACCAAAAATGCAGCTGGGTTGGTTTGGCATTTTTTTACTGCTTATCCAAAGAATGTGTGGAGGAAGGGATTGAAGATAATTTTGTGTTCTATTGTGCAGCAACGAGAATGAAATGGTAGGGTCCTCTGGGCTTCTGAAGTCAGTCCTAAAGGTTTTCTGAATTGAATGCAATTACTTCATATAAAATTTTACTCAGTATTTCTGTGTCAGGCAATACAAACCCAGTGCTGTAATACAAACCACCTGCCTTTGTCATGAAATTTAAAAGATTACTCTGTTTGCATATATATGATAGCACTGGCATAGTGGCCATGACAAGGAGGGGGTAGTTTTTAAAATAGAAACAAAATTCCCTACCTATCAGCCATAGGGATGTTCCTCTGAGATCTGATTTTTTTGGGAGGTTTTTTGGTTGTCTTGTTTTGGTTTTCAATTCTGAAAAGCAATCTGAAAGTATTTTTATTTTAAATAAACTTACTTTGAGACTTTATCCAAATAGCTCATATAATGCTTCTCACTCCTGGTTAAAGTCTGGCTGCAGATGCAGAGAATGCCTGAATAGGACCACAGATTTGAAAAAAAATATACTGTGTCCTGTGAAGTCTAAATGCTTCAAGAAGCAGAACAATTCAAAGGTGCAGGTTCTGATGTCATTTCTTAACCACACAGATATGATGCCACCACTGGGTCACTGACTTAATAACATGTGGGTAAAGTCTGCTGTCCTACTTTCAACACTTGTGCCCCTTGGAGTTGCAGTATCCTGAAGAGGAATTTTGTTGTGTTCCATATGGTGTAAGCCTTGTCCTAAGCAACAACCGTCACTGTATTGCAGCAGCACGGAATAAAAGAGGTAGAGAAGGTGACTGAAAAATATCAAACATGGAGAAAAATCTAAATGTTCTCATTACAGGAATGAGCACATTTCTTCTGAGTTTATAACATCAATGTATTCTTCACTTCAGAATGTTTGCTGGGCATTGAAGAAGGGAGAGTGAGTATGAGAGTGATGCAAAAGGTCTTTGTCTTTGGAGTAAAAATCTTGTATTTAATTATTTTGAAAGTTGGAAGCCAGGTTTTAAGGAACGTGAAATTAGAGGGATGTGAGCATGGGCTGAGTAGGCTGGCTGTGATCTAAGTTACGGAAAAAAAGACAGCCATATTGTTCATTGCTTGGAATTTGAGTCTTATTTTCATATGGAGTTGCAGATTCTGTCTATGACAGTAATCTTGCCTGAAAATAACAAATGTTTTGACCACGATCACTGTGGGAGACCAAAGATAAAAGGGTTTTTTGCCTCTGGTTACAAGATAGATAAGATATAAGCAGAGGGATGGAGAGAGGGGCATAAGCAAAGGGGATAGCTTACTGTTGCCTTGATACTTAAGCAGCCTTTCCTTTTGCTGAACAGGAGATATAATTTAACAATAATTGGTAACAGACTGTTGGTGTGCTTGATCTCAAGACTCTTCAGAGTTGAATTTCTGCATCAGATGTATATGTTTATGTGCTTTTTTCCACTATAATGCTTGAATTTATAACCCCAGCATGCTTTTATGTGCATATATAAATAACCTGTGTTGAAAAACATGTGCAGACACTATATGGGTAAAAATTATAAGCAGACTCTATCTGGAGCCAGCCAGAACAGACAGTGGTAATGGGAAGTGTTTGAATAGCTTGCTATGGTGATATAAAATAAATTTCTGCTGATTCCAGAGATACTGTTGGGGTAGGACAAGGGGTGACAGCTTCAAACTGAAAGAGGGCAGGTTTAGATTAGCTGTTAGGAAGAAATTCTTTCTTGTGAGGGTGGTGAGACACTGGCACAGGTCACCCAGAGAAGCTGTGGATGCCCCATCTGTGGCTGTGTTCAAGGCCAGATTGGATGAAGCTCTGAGCAACCTGGTTTAGTGAAAGGTATCCCTGCCAGTGGTAGGAGGGTTGGAACTGGTGATCTTTAAGGTCTCTTCCAGTCCAACCTGTTCTATGTTCTATCATAATCTAGCTATTATTGTAGGTAGGTGTTTTACTAGGGTGTCAGAGGGAATATGGATGGGGCTGTATATGAGATGGCAGACAGTTGTGTCAGTGCATTTTGACCAAAGTGTGTGTTTGGATATGTACATATGCCAAAGCCAAGCTTACCTTGCTGAAGGCCGGAGGCTCGTCCCTGCACTACCTCTCTGATGTTGGTTGGGACCTGGTCTTCCTTCCCCTCCCTCTGAGGTGCACAATCTCCTGGCCCCCCAGCACCCTCTCCATACTTACCCTCACACTGTGTCTTCACACATACAGTCACACTCACCGGAGCACCCTGCTGGGGAAGGAAGGAGTGAGAATTGAGAGCAGACAAGGTGGCACAAGCATTGCTTCTGTCACCAGCCAGAAGGCAGCCTTGCTCCTGAGAGCTGGTGCCACCAAACCAAAGCTCAGCACCCATCTCCAGTGAAATTGTTGAAAAGGCAGATGCTGACATCTTTTCTGCCATCTTCGTCTTGCTGCAAGCTGTGAATGGCACTGGTACTTCAGCATACTGAGCAGGCAATACTGAAAATGCAGGCAAAGGGAAAGCATTTGGTTCCAGTATAAGTAGTGTATCTGTGTTTTAAATTGAGACTTATTTTTTAAAGCCTTTGTTTTTGAAATTGTGTTCACATGCTGTGTTTCCTTACCTTACATGCACTATGATACAGGAGCTGCTCTCCCCATCATGGGGACAGTGGCAGCACAAATGCACACATGGGGAGAAAAGCCTTCAGGCACCATGACAGTGTGGTCTCCCAGACAGTGATGTTGAAGCTGTCACACTGCTTTTGTGCTGGTGGCCTTTTTCTTATCTAACAGTTCTCTGGGTCATTTCCCTATCATCACTTCGTTGGTCTGCTGTAAAGCTGGAGACCATCCTGTTCTGTACCCATCTCCTGTTAGACAGGGTAAGGAGAAGGAGGCTGAAGAGCATTGAGATTACAGAATTCAGCATCCCAACGAAGCCTCTTATTCACAGTGACAGCTTTGACATCAAAAGAGAGACACAGTCGGTGCCACCTTTGAAAAAGGATTAGACATGGCTTCTTAGTCTCTTGCCTTTTCTGACTTCTTTTGGAAATTTTTTTTCTACCAACACAGCTGTCATTGATCACAGATGGGGCCCACATAGGGAGAAGTGTGTCTGGTTTGTAATTCGCAGCTCTCTGCTGTAAGCCTGAAGTGGGGGAAGAAAGGGCATTTGTCTTCTCCAAACAAGTCCTCAGCATTTGCTGTCTTGCCAAGAGTGAATCCTGTCCTGAAGTGCTATCCTTTGGTTGCTATGCCTTTCTGATCACGGAGAGCAGCAAGGTTGCCTGCTGCTCTGCCTGGGCTTTCTGAAGCAGCATGTTTTGTGATTCCTGGCTTCTGTTTGGTCCTGTAGAAAAGATCCTCTGTGGTGGCTGTGGGAGAGATACATGTTTTATTTGCAGGTGGAAGTGGAGTCATGTTTACAGCCTGTGGAAGCTGATGAAGTTGTTCTTGAGCAAGGCTATGGTACCGTGTAAATTTTTTAACATTGTGTTCTGTAGAACTGTGTGAAGGCTGAAACAGGAGCATGTGGTTGGAGGGGAGGAGAAAGGACAGAAAGAAAATATATATCCCTAAATCACAGTTATAAATGTGAGAAGGTTCAAGCAGGCACCTGTTGCAGCTTGAGGCTTGCACAACTGTGGAAGTATTGCTGCCTGGCCCATGAGCACACTAGCACAGGTACAGGTTCAAATGCTGCCAGCTATCTCACAGTCTGCCATTGACCAAGCAACAGAATTTGCCTTTCAAATCTTGATTGTGCCACACCTTTCTCTTCTTCTACTAAATATAGGCAGTTGCTGCATGAGCTCTATCCACAGCTCTTCATCAGTGCTATTGAGTGAAGGAAGGAGGGAGGTATGGGGCTTGCGTGTCTTTCTTACGAGCATCCTTCATAGTTTGCAATTGCTTGATCTCTGCAGAAATACAAATCAGAGGGAGTAAAATTAATTGAGAAAGTAAAATATTGCTACCAATATTACCAAAATCTATTGTCTGATATTCTAAAATGCTAAATTAGATGCTAAAATTAGCTTTTAAGTGACTTACTTTTTAATGACCAGTTCATATTCCAGGTTTTAAATTATTTTAGACCTCTTCATAGTGCTCCTCACAATGACAATTAGCTCCTGACAAAGTTGTGATCTGCCAGCCCATTACTGCCTTAGGGTTTCCTGAATGACCATGCTTTTTGTTTTTGTTGGGGTGTCAGTGGGCTGAGCTACTCATACTGTGCTGCACAGCTGGAAAAGAGGTGGTCCAATGTGGCAGGAATTTCTGTACAATCTGTCTTTACAACCTGTCTAATACAGCTGCTTACACAATCAGTGATGTCGAATACAGAGCACGGTGGAGCTTCGTGAGCTCAATCTGCTGCAGGTCCAGCTACTGAACAGCAATTCATTCCACTACTCAAAGTAAAATACAGCCTGAGTATGGCTACCAAAAGCCACTTATAAATTTGAAATATCATCCTTTTGTCCATAACTCTGGAAAATTGAGGGGTTTATACCGTAACAGAGCATTGCACTGTGAGAAACGGCATTAACTGAACCTTGATCCCATGAGGGTCTCAGGAAGAAAGACTGCCTTGAAGATTGCTGCTGCTGTGGTGGTGTGTCCAGCCAGCCTCTGGTTTCTTTGGGATCTGCAGTACTGTCAGAGCAAACGCTACAAGACCTGAGAGAAAACTTAGGCTATGAAAAGTCCAGGTTTTGGTCTAAAAAAAGCTAATTTAAGCTGATAGACAGCTCCTTTACTCAGTGTCCTGACAAACACTTGGCAAACACAATAATCACAATTACAGAATCCTTGTAAAAAGAATGAATCCATTCTGTTTGCATCCAGTAGTTTTTTGGCGAATGAGTACACTCTTTCAGATTGCCAAACTGATAGTCTGTCAACACAGTTGTAACACAAAAAGCTGCTTCATTGCTCCTGGTGAGCTGCTTCAGCATCCCTCACTTGGGCAAGTTTCAATGAAATGAAATTCACCTTCTGAAGTATGTGATTACTGTGGCATAAAAGATAGGAGTGCCCACATGAAATTCAGACTATATAGAATGAAAAGTCACTGGTGTATTAAAGAAAAACTGTTACAGATAAGATGGGGGGGAAGGAAAGTCATTAAATGAAGTGTAAAATTGGCAGTTCTTAAACTGTAATTCTTCCATGCCAAACAACTGTAAAACCTGTTTTTTAGATCAAATATTGCCCAGCAACATTTTTTTTTCTTAATTAGGTAGGAAAATGATCTAATATTTGCATCAAATTTATCTGTAGATAGGAAGAGACTAGTGATAAATGCTTTCAGATGAAACTGAGAAGCATTCTGGTGCTCTGGAATGCTTCGTTATTGTAAATTAAAATTAATCTGTTGTAGTATAGCTTGGTTATTTGAAAAAAATTCTGTTTTTTCCTCTGTGAATTAGACTGGAGTCTGACTTCTGAGACTCTTTAATTAACATTTAAGAGTCAAGTTGTTCAAATAATTTTTCCAATAGAATCTGAACCTGTATTTTGTAAAGATCACAGATACCCCATACCTTTAATGAAAGTTCAATTTTTTTGGACAATAGCTCCTACTCTATTTCAAATGGTCCCATTTTCTAAGATCTTTAAGTATGTTGCTTTTGTTCAGTGATTTAGATTTGTTGTCTTATGGCGCCTTTTAAATTGGATCCAGCTATTAGCAAAATGTACTCATCTTCCCTGAAGCTAGATTCCCATTCTGCAGACGAAAAGCTTAGTAAAGTCTAACTTTTTTCTCCGTTTAATAAAGGCATGGTTTAAATTACTTGTTTTCTAAATCCTATGGGTAGACCTCAGTAGTAAAATATTTTTTTGCTTGTATGCAGCTCGGAGAATTGGACTCAATTATCCTTAAGGGCTCCTTCCAGCTCAGCTGTGATTCTGTGAGATTCTGTGATTACTGTGTGGAAAGGCCAAAGAATTGGTTTGTTCAGCCCGATGAAGAGAAGGAGTGACCTAATTGCAATCATCTGTACCTGAAGGGAGCCTGTAAGAAAGATGGAGAGTGGCTATTTGCAAGAGCATAGAGTGACAGGACAAGGGGGAATGGTTTGAAACTGAGAGTAGCCCTAGATTAGATATTAGGAAAAAATTCTTTAATCCAGAAGTGGATAGACACTGGAACAGGTTGCCCAGAGAAATTGTGGATGCCCCATTTCTGGAAGTTGCCCCATCCAAGATTGCATGGGGCTTTGAGCAACTTGATCTAGCGGAGGGTATCCCTGCCACGGCAGGAGGGTTGAAACTACATCATCTTTAGAGTCCCTTTCAACACATTCTATTCTGGGATTCTGTGATTCTGTGATTGTGTGGGGCAGGGAAGAATAACATGGATTAGTCAAAAGAGTTGATCACGTGGGCCAGAAACAATTAATATCTCTTTAATTTAAGACATGTTCAGAATATCTTCAAAAATATCGTTTTCTCAGGTATGTATGTCACTGGGAGCTTTTCTTTTGAAAGCCAAGCTGTGTATTTAGTACCTTACATGGATTTAGTCTGTCAGCTTCAAGCACCATTTCCCAAAAGGTCTTGGCCCAGGTTGCTAAAACAAAGGGACTGCCTTAGAGCTGTGTCATCAGAATATTGTATGTAAATTTTCCCCCCTCAAATAATCTCATGCAGCAGCTTGCATTGTCTGAAAACAGACCAAGCAAAATTTTGGTCTTGGTATCTTCCATTGAGCTGTCAAAATGCAGGTAATTTTTGAGTTACAAACAATATTGTGCAATACTGTGTATTTTTCTTAAAAATGAAATTGAAAGATACTATCAGACTCCTGGAATTATTTGTAAAAGCTTCTTCTCCTATATTTAGTCCTATATTTGGGACTCTGCTGTCTGACAGTAGCATCCCTTCACAATGTTCCTTGTAGGTACATGCCAATACTTAGATCTCAATGTTGTTGATACTTATGAAAATTAAATTTTGTACCTGAGACATTGAGGCTCTCTGTCTTCATGTTACTTGACTGTGCCTCAGAAATGCACTACTTATATGAGTATTGTGTTGCAAAACACACAGTAACAAACTTCATTCAGCTTAAAAAGCTGGCACAGGAGACAGCCCCAACACCTCCAAAAGCAGGGTGGGAGGAAAAAAACAATTGCCGAGCAATGAGGATCCATCCACAAGGAATCTGAGGTGTCAGCAGGCCTCCATTGCTCCTCTGCCCCACTTCTCCCTGTCCTTGGCCATCAGTCCTTGACTTAGGAGGACAGCTCTTGACCCTGGTATTGCAGGCTGAGAAAATAAATTTAAGTTCCAACTTCAGCATGTGAGTCCTTGCAGCTACCAAACCAGTAACAGAGTGTGTGGGTGGGTGAGCTGTTAAAGGTGTTGCTTCAGATCCAGCAAAGTCCTATGTGCTTTCTGCCAGCAATAACAGGATGGATTGCTGTGAATTACTTTTCAGGTTTAGTTTATATTGTTTACGGTGTAACCGGCCAAAACGACATATGCTGTGAATCTCTGAACTGTAGAAAAAGCACAGGGAAACATGCAGAGAGAAAACTGCAAGAGGACTAATGAATTCTTATTTTTGTCGCTGAGTATTTGCTCCTGGGAGGAAAAGAAAAGCCAAGAAGAGCATACACAGGATGTGGTATGGTTAGCCCAGTCGTACCACAAGCTGCTTGGTTTTGAAATTTCCTTTTGAGACAGTTTTATTGAAAGTGCCTGTTCAAATGACTCATTCATTAGGCTGTGAAGCATTGGGGCCCATTTTGCTCTTGCCTCTCTAAGCATTGGATGAGATGCTGGGAACTGATTTATTTTTTTTTTTGCACCCTACTCTAATGTGACTGAAACTCTTATGTTTGTGGAATCAGCCTTAGGGATATGGAGCATCATAGAAAAATTACTTCTTTATAGTGCATGTGTTTGAGAAACTGTTCTAGCTGCAGTTTGGGCAACACGGCTGTCTACACCATATGGTGTAGAGGGCAGGAATGTAACCAATACATTTCAGTCCACATTGTGCAAGGACCCCCTGCCCCTCTTGCACTCAGAGCCAGCCTTGATTTCTGTGCTTTGCTTTCTGGGGTCTCGTACAAGTCACAGGGAGCCAGAAGGGCTGGCTGAGCTGATGGTTTCACAAGGTCCTTTAGCAGCCATTGATTCTCCTGCAGTTTGCTCTGCCACAGATTTGGGGCAGACAGGAGGCAAATGTGTAATCTGAGGGTAAGAGGCATGCTGCTCCTGCCCCAGCTGGCAAAGTGCCAGCGTTTCAGGTCTGGGAATGTGCTGGGATTTGTACTCACCCTGGGAAAGAAAAGGAAAAAAGCAAAAGAGAGAAAAAAAAGTGTGTGCTGTCTCAGATCTCATTCAACAAATATTTTTCTTTTTAACTATTTGAATAGATGTTGGTTGCCAAGGACAGAAACCATATGGAGGAAGGAACAGGCACAGCTTAGTTCTGTGTTTTCCAGAGCCATTGGAATTCAGATGATCCAGCCATGATACACTGTCACTCATACATGATGTTAGTATGTGAGGAAGTAAGACCACATGAACACCTTCACAGAGGGAACTTTTTTCTGCTCTCCATGCAGCTACAATGGTTGGACCAAGAAAACTGTCCTGGGAGCCAACTGGCTTCTGTGCTCTTTAAGCCAGGTCCCTACTTGTTATCAAGAGTACTCAGAAATGGGGGCCCTTGTATCTTGTGACTCCACCTTTAGATCAGGAAATACTTTAATATCTGCAGGGGAAAGAAAAGCTCCACCAGGAGGTATGAAGTGAGCCCCATCCCAGTATACTTTATAGTCTGCTGTTGAAATATTCTCACTTGAAGGCGCAGTTTGAGGTCATGAGCAACCACAGAAGCTGCATTTGATTGCTTACCTCCTGGGTAAGTGCTGTAAGTGCTGGATCATGAGATGTAGAAGAGCCGTGATCACAGGAGGGGACCACAGACCCTTTCTCCTCCTCATGTTTCTCCTTGTTAATACCAGAATACATTAGGAATTCTGTTTGGATTTTTTTGTTTGTTTGTTATAAGAAGAATGTTCTTCTATGTTATAGGAAGAATGTGCAGAGTAAAGTCTATCTACAGTCTTTTAAATGTGTTTATATTGTTTGGTTAACTCATCTTACAGTTAGGAAAGGTGTATGGTTGAGTTTTGAGTCCGGGTAGTTTGACCCAGGCAAGGAGCTGCTTGGTGCTATGAGAAACACCCTGTAACAAAGCTGGATTGCCTGGGAAGATTTACTGGAGAAACGTTTAGTGTCTCCTGGGAGAAGCAGCAGCTGGGTAGGGTTTTGAAGGTTTACATTATGAATATGGGCATATGCAGCAAAGTGAGTTGAATCTTGGAAAGCTATTTCTTTTGTAAGTTTATCTCTGGTTCCACTAGCAGGAATCCTAACAGCTGCTATTTTGTCAGCAAAAAGCTGTAAGAGACAGCAATTATTCCCTATCATGAACAGCACTGTTGCTATTCAGTATCTTAAATGCAGCAAGTGCAAAATTCACCCAGTCCCAAAACCTCACAGCTTTTTATTTTCATAAGGTGTGTTCAAACTATTTTGTATAAGGGGTCAGCTGAAAGGAGGAATCGAGTTCACAGGGCTTGTGGTCATTTATCACTTGTTATTATGCTAACAGAATTAACATCTAATGTAACATAATTCTTTAAATTTTTTTCTGGATCTATAAAGTTGGCAGGGATAAAAAGAAAATTATTTTCAAAACCTTGTTTCCAAAAGCCAGCAGTGTCTTTTTCCCCATCTTCCCTTTCTGTCTTCAGTTCTCAATGTTATCACTACATCTATCATTCAGAAAATGGTTCATATTCGGCTACGTCATGTAAGCACAATTTGGACTCAGTTTTGAAAACTATTAAAAATGTTAACATTTCACTCTTACTATGAAAGGTGATTTCC
The DNA here is from genome assembly GCF_030490865.1 of Poecile atricapillus. Taxonomy (NCBI): domain Eukaryota; kingdom Metazoa; phylum Chordata; class Aves; order Passeriformes; family Paridae; genus Poecile; species Poecile atricapillus. The sequence goes on along the minus strand of NC_081289.1, from coordinate 107,039,921 downwards.
ATTAGGTACCCTGTCTTCTGAAAGATGGTGAGAGAAAAGGCTGAAACAGAAGCACTGGAAGTTACTCCACTTAACTGTTTTCCTTTACTATCTGTGCTGAATGGCTAATGGAATATAAAATGTTAGGCTGATCACTGCCTGCAATCAGGCAAGCCTTGCTGGAGGGTAAGATTACGCTTATGCCACAAGAATGGCTAAGAACAAAGTCAAAAATGTAAAGACAAAACATATGTAATTCGTGTTCACACTACTTAAGTGAAACCATTTTTTCACTTGCAATTTGCTAGAAAACTTTGTTACAGTGTGTCAGTAACTTTTTATCAAAGTGTATTGGTAGAACAGAACCACATCTTTTTAAATGCAGATGAATTTTAAATGCTTAACAATGTGCTTAAAATCTGTTAGTAGCAGAACTGATTCATTTAAGTGAAAGTTCCCTCCTTCGTGGGTTGATATCTAACTTTTTGGGATGGATTTAATATTGGTGCAGAATTACATTTAAGCCTTTTTGTGACTTGTATGATAAACAAGGGGTTACATAGGGGATGTTATCAGTTATATTCTGTAGCTTCTCCAGACCTCTGCAGTGGTAATATCTGTTTCCTGCCACCCCTCACACCCCCCTTTTGACAATAAGAAAGAAATAACCTCTAACCTCACTTAAAAGAAGGAAAGTCAAGACTGGAAACAGTGGCAGTGAAGATTTGCCAAAAAATACAAACCCAACAAAGATGAAAAAGCCAAACTGGTATGGATACATTATCAGCACCCAAACAGATAAAATATATAAAAATGTTTGTTTGTTTGTTTTTTACCTAGTATTATTTTTCTTCCCAAAGGTTCGTCACCGATGGTGTGAACTTGTCATTAAGCACAAATATGAGCCTGGGTATGGAGACATTGAGAGATTCCTCAGAGAGGATCAGGTAAGTTACATTTAACTACCATTGAAAACAATCAATTTTTCAACACCCTTATGCTGAAATTAAAAAAAAAAAATTAGTATATTTTCTTGCTGCAGTTTGTCAAAAACATGCCTGTGTATTCATTTAGTTCTTCTGTGGTCCCCTAAACATAGTAATTTAAGGAAGCCACCTACAGTAGGAGTATTCAACTCCACCTAAAAATGCTAATCTTTTATCAAGTGGTGAAATAGAATAGAATTCCTTCTCTCCTTGCATTTTATGCAAGCCAGAGGTAGGAGTGATGCTAGGAAGATACTTCTCAGCAGGTTTCTTTTGCAGGATGAGGAAGGTAAGTGTGGCTGTGAATGTCTATGCAGGTATGAGGTAGGTGCAAAGCAGTTGGTGCTGTGGTAACCTCAGTTTTGAAGATGATGGCCGTAAGTACTATAGCACAACAGTGTACATCCAGGGAATGCTAGCCTCCCCATGGGTAGGGACATGCTACCCTGTATTTTCTGGATTGTGAAGGCCTTAAAAGGCTGGACATACATGATTCCCTTAACATGGCCTTTTATTTCAGCCATTGTGAATTTAGAATTCTAATTGTACCTCTGCCTTGTTCTTTTCTATTTCACTTTTATTTGTCTTTATTCACTATAAACTCTGGAAAATCAAGGTATTCCCTGCCTAGGATGATTCTTAAATATTTAAATGTAGGTTTAAAAAATATAAAATAGTGAAGATATGTCAAAATCTAGGCAAGATATTAATGTCTTTACCCTTTATGCTGACAATGAACAAAGCTATTTACAGCCAATGAGGGTTTTGTGCTTCCAGACAACGTAGCACAATTGAATTATTTCAGTTTGTCATGCCCTCTTCTAGCTCAGAAGTATACCTCCTATTTATATCTCAGCCAATAAACAGGCCCCAGAGCTCTTGGCAAGTTCTGTATTAAAACAAACAAACAAAAAGGACATAAAAGAACGTAATTTTATAAGGAGTTACATATATTGAGCATATTTGTATTCTGTGAAAGGATGGAGATAACCACCAGCAGAACCTGGGGGTTCGAAGAACCCTTGAGTTGGTAAAACCATACAGAATTGCATTATGTTTGGAATAGCTGTTGTGCCAAATAAAGACATTTTCTGCAGTGTAGGGAAATAATTTTTGCAACTTTTTAATGTAATCTTCATTTCATTTACTTCAGCAGTGCATACAGTTAATGGTACAAACAGCTTCTGGTGTGATTACTACTTAAATTAGAGCAGTTGCATGTCTGTACTGATCATGTAACATGGCTTTTTTAAAAGTCTGGGAAGAAATGCAAATGAATTATTTAAATCCTTCGAAGTTCTACAAAACAGCAGTGTGTTTACTGCTAGGCCTAGGGGAGCATTATTAATGCTGGGTAGAGAGTGTAGTTCCTATAGTAAGAAAATCTCACCATTTAAAAAATTCTCAATGAGAGCAAATGGAGCCCAGCTCCAAGGCCATTTGTGTGGCTGCCAGACCTTGGTACAGCTGCACACCTTGGAAATCTGAGGTTTTGGTTCTCTTGGTGTCAGAGCATGCTTAGGGAACTGGCAAGGAGTTTCTGCCACTCTGAGACTTTCTCCTCTTATTTCAGTTATTGTTAAACTTTAAATTTCTCTTCTGGAGAAGAAAACTTCTCTTCTGACGGGTTTTTTAAGGCCCACCAGCCAATGCTAGAAAGTGCAAAGAATAGCATTAAAAATTGTATTTTCTCAATGCTATCTAAATTTTTCCACTCCTGCAAGTGTCCAAACAATAACTGGAAAAGTCATGCTAAGCATGCTAAGTTGCTAATATTTTGTCACATGTGTAATCCTATTTTGCTAAGTGCAGTTTTAACATTTACTGAATACCTGTAATTAGCTAGAAAAAATGTATCATCAGAAAAAAAAAGATGATCTCCAATATGTTTCCTGTTAAGTTGGCAAGAGCTTTGTTGGCAGTGGTCAAAGGGGCCCAGATCTCCCTACAGGAGCCCCATTACCTTTTTTTATAGCTGCTATGTCCAGACTAAATAGTTAGGAAAAGTCTGCCTTTGTACCCAAACAGAATTTATGCATGTTAAGCTGTATCTCTGATATAATGGGAGTCAAACACAAACATGACCATATACAGTTGATGTCCAGTTAAAGAATTGCCAAATGGGAATTTTGGAGTGGACTACTTCAGTCTTTGTTCATGGATGTGTGAGTAAACATGACAATTGGAAAGAAAATGTGTATCCTGTTGAAGGAAGGAGAAGTTTTTTTCTTAAGGGGCATTTGGAAAAAATTCAGGTAGTGGGTAAAAGAAAACAGTATTCAACTTGAAAAGTGGCAAGGAAAGTGGAGTGAGGAATAATTTTCTTGTCATGCCATAACACAGAACTCATACATTAACAGTTGTTTTTATGTAGTCAACACAGCATATAGACAATCACCCTTAGGCGAAAGAGACACAGAGAAAGCTAAGGGTTTTTTTAGGGGGTAGAATAGGCATTAGAGAGTAAATGGTATTTTCTGTATTTTGCATTGTCTATTTTGTTTCATTTTTAGTTTAAATGAGTACTAGGAGGTCAGTGGCAAAAAAACAGCTAAGTAGTTATTACTGGTGGTAGGATGCCTGTGTATTATGTTCCTTTTTCAGGCCATGGGTGTGTATCTCTACGGTGAATTAATGGTGAATGAAGATGCAAAACAACAAGAACTTGCACAGAAATGCTTCGCTGCAGCACAAGAACATATGGATGCATCCTCAGCCAAAGTGGTGGCAGAGATGTTGTTCTGAAAAGGTGATTTTTCATTTTAATCCCAACACCCTGATTTTGCTTCATAGAGAAAGAATATGCAGCTCTCACTGAATGTGGTAAACTTTGGCATACCATACAGCTTGTGACTACTTAGGCTGAGAAATAACTCTTGTTACATATCATGTTGGCTTTTTTTTTCTTTTTCTTAAGCCCAGCTGCAGGAGCAGTGAGTTACATACATGTAGGCAAAACTGGAGAACGTGGAGAATGGCTTTGTTGTAATGGACTGTACAAGAGGCAACTGTAAGTCCAAATGGCCAAAGAAGGCCAGGCTCTGCCTACAGTTGTTTCCCATTCTGTATTCTTAACTCTACTTACAAAAATTTCAGTTGTGCAGGGAGCATTTCTGTTTAACAGAGCTGCATGTGTACTTGACAGGCAGCACAGTCTTTGAAAAGAGCCTGATCCCACAGTGGAAATACGAAACTGTGGGCTGGAAGCAAATATGAATCATGTGAAAACAAGCTGATAATTCAAATGTTTTTGTGTTAAGGGTATTGAAGATTGATTATGAGGTAAGAAAAGTAGCCTTAAAACAAAGAAGCTAGCTTGTTTGAAGTTAAAGGAAGAGGAATCACCAGAGAAGAACCAGAACTGGAAAAAATATTTATGGAATAATGAGTGCCGCAGGCTATAAATTTGCAGAGACATTTTTCAATTCTCTCTCGGAACAGTTGGAGGTAGCCTTTCAGTGTCTTCACATGCATCTTCAACATATAACCCAAAAAGATTTGTATGAAAGTTTCTTGCAGTACAGCATACCTCAGATTTTTGGTTAATTATATCAGTCATTCAACAGACTGATTGCCTTGGTTGTTAACAAAACTTTACAGCTGATTTGTGGTATCAAAATTCAGCCTTCTAATTTAGCAGAAACATTGTCACCTAATTGCTACCAAGCAAAAATCGTAATTTTCTCATGTTCTAGCAGTATTTGTGAGTTCCACTTGATTTTGTAGTGTTTTTTGCTATGTTTTTAGGAAATACAGCCAATGACAGATACTATGAAAGCAAGTTTGATTATGAAAAGCCATGTTGTTCTTCTGTATAGACAAGAACTGTGCCTGCCAAGAAAACTTTTTTGGGAAAGGTAGATCAGACTGCAGAGTGGCCGGGTATCAGTTGTGGGGTAGGAGAGACACCTTTTAAATAGTTAGGGCTAGAGAGCCTCTCTTGTGTATCCTCAATTATCAAGGATTCGCAGGAATTTGAGTTATGTTCAGCAATTCTTAATCTGTCTTTGATTGTCTGAAGGCCAGAAACAATAAAATCAAAATTTCTAAATCAAAGTTTCTAATGGTAAGTATTTAGTGCAGGAAATTTACATGGTGTACAGGTGTTAGCAATAGCCTAGAATTACCCCTTTGACGTGGAAGTGCATGGTGAGCTATAACATAAAATCTAAAGATACTGAGCACAATATTCTGTGTGACTGCACAGCTTTCTTTTAATGTTATGGCTGTTTGGGTTCCTGGCATGATGATTTGTGACTTAAGATTAAAATCACATTGCCAGGGATTACCACACAGCCATGACCACAGCTGCTAGCATGAAACTCACCATTTAACGGTCTGATGTGTGCACAGCGTGGAATCCTCTCCATCTATCAAATAAACAAACAAAAAACACACCAACCCTCACCCCCAAACAAAAAGAAAAAAAAAAAGAGAAACAAACCCCCAAACCCACCAAAAACAGAGGAGAGCAGCAGAGCATCATGGAAGAACCTCCTCCGAAAGATATCTCTGCTGAGACGGAGATCTCTCTGGCGAGGTGCAGAGCTTAGCTGATTGGTGAACAGTGATTGTTTTCCTCTTTGTTCACAGTGGCTAAGTTCTGCACCTGAAGAGAAGGGAGAGGAGACTCTCTGCAGGGCAGAGAGCATTTGCTGGCTGAGATCCCTTCCTGCTGAACAGGCAGATTTGCGATGAGTGCATTTGTCCGAGGTTCAGTTTCTTTGTTTGTATGAAGAATAAGAGGCAGAGGCAACCTGGGAAGGACCAAAGACTTTTAGTTTTAGTTGAGAATAAACAGTACTTCTTAAGTTCTCAGTCTGATTGCAAATATAAGCCATTGCTTACAGTAATTTGGTTACCATGCTATCCTGAAGGTCAGAGGAAATAATGTTTGTGACTTTAACTGAAATTGTCAATAAAGCCTTTGTTTTATAGTCTTCTCTTTAATGGATGCTGTCATGATCTCTCTGCAGTTTTAGCTTAGCACTGTGTGTCGTTTGCAGGAAATGGTGGCAGCTCCAGTCGGAAACAACTTTTGGCTGCTGCTGTTGTTCCAGGCTGTTGATGGACCCGTCCTCCGGTGCCTACTGAGCTGATATCAGTTCTGATTTTACACACTGGCTCAGTTCAGCAGGAACAGGAGTCGAGCCCTAGAGCAAAAAAAAAAAGATGTACGTTTCCTAAGAGCATTTGAGAAATGTTGTTGCTGTTTTCTCTCAAAAAATGAATCAGTACATATTATGATATCCTGATGTTAGACACTAAATGGCCTAAGGTGGAAAAGCTACCTCAGTACTGTTTAAGAGGACTGTTGGCTAAAGATGAGAAGGTATGTGGATATGTAGCACACCACACAGTATTGCTCTGGTAACTTGCCTCCAACATTATTTTCAGAGTAACCTGCTAATAAAAAGAGACTTAGTGCTTCCACCATGGATACTCCTTGTCTTCTCCAGACCTTGTTGTGGTAGCTCTAGGAAGCTAAAGAAATAATTGTTAACTGTAGCTACAGTCACACTCTACTGGTAATCTAAAAAATAACTCAGTTTGGAGAGCTGAGGCAATCAAGAATGCACAGATATCCCTGCATTGTGACAGAGTAATAACTTTTTTACTTTACTGCTGTTTCCATTGCAGGAAAGATCACAGACAACTCTTTTAATAGATCTTCTACTAAACCCTGATGGTACTAGGATTTCATTGACCCAGGACATCAAAGGAAGGATTATGTGACTGCTAAAACAATCAGCTGACAAAAATATTTACCTTTCTGTATTTCTAGAGGCTCACTGTAACTGAGAACACATGCACACAAAACAAACTACACAAACACACACATGTTAGTCTGGCTTTAAGTAATTATTTTCTGTAAAAATTTTGGGATTTATCCTTGTACTTTGGTAATACAATCATTCTGGTTTGCAGATGCCAAAGATTATTGATTTGAACAGCTTTATCAATTTGGGCTTTCTGAAAAAGGATGAAACTGTATTGTGTACTTAAAATTTTGTTTGTAACTTTTATGTCATATTTTAAAATCCTCAATATAAAATCAACAGGGGCTGGGGTAGCACTCATAAGATTAGATAGGAGCAGAAATAAACTGTGGAGAGTTACCTGCCATCATCCTGGTGATGGGATGGAACTGAAGAAGAAACAAAGATCATCATGCTTTCTCTGTCATGTTTAGGTTAAATTTTGCCAGAAATGTCAGGCCTCCCATTTTCTTAGTGTCTTTCATACCCTTGTGATGTTTCTTTTGCAGTGATATGTCAAGTCTTCTTTCCTGATCAATGAATCTTTACATTTTTAGAAGACACTGTAATTGTTCCTTTCAGGAAGTAAGAATTTAAACCACAAAAATCTGTGAACTTATTTCCTTGTACTCTACTGTTTTATAGCAAATCCTCTTGTAAAAATAAATTATTTTTTTTTGAAGTACATATAGTGTTTCCATTGCACAGTGGTTCAACATTAATTAAAAAACTTGGGAAGAGGAATTACTTAATTTATGCTTTTGCAGCAGGAGAAAAGCACCTGGAAATCATTACTTAAGGGATGTTAATGAGAAAAAATAAATGGGGTATTCTTTCTTAAAGTTCTTGGGCTCAGAATCTGAAGTAAAAGCCTGCCTCAAAAGTGTCTTCAGTACAAAGAGTACAGTTCCCTTTCATGTCACATTTTCTGACCTCTCCCTTTGCAGGCATCCAGTGTCAAAACCTGAATTAAGGGACACTCAGCAAGTTCTTTCAAATGCAGGAAGAGTTAGGAAATTGTCCAGGAAAGCGCTGAGACACCACAGTGACTTCTAATGTAGTGACACTCACAGACATAGTTATTGGAGGATCCCATTCAGAACAGTTACACTTCATTTCACAGGTTTTTTTCTGCAAAGGCCAGCAAAGGAAACCAGCGTGCTTTTTGCCTTTTCCATTGTGTACGGAAAAATGCAGAGCTGGATAAGACTCTTGTACAAAATATGCAGAAATTAAAAACATCGTAAGCTTCTTCAGTACTATCAAAGCTAGTACTATTGAAACTATAGGACAAGTAAGATATTACATGCTTTTAAAAATATCACTGAATTTTCCTTCTTTCAAAACTTGCCCTTTTTTTTAATATTGAGCACAGCAATAGTTTGTTTTGTTTGCTTCAGCTCTTACAGTCTGCTTCAGCAGTATTAACTTGAACATTTCCCCTCACCACAACTTCATGACCCATCATGCATGGTAGCAACTGAGAAAATGAACAGAAAATGAAACACAAACACAAAAAAAACTAAAAAATGGCAAGAGGCAGCAGTCCTGGCCCTTCATCAGGGTTTATAGGGCCTTTTGTTACTAACCCAAGCATTGTGAAAACGAGTGAGGATCCAGATTAAGAAGAAAGTTGAAGGTAGCATTGAACAGTTACTGTCACCGTAACTCATCAGAGAGCATAGGAGACTCATGTACGTATTACTTAGTAGGGTCATAAACACGATACACACATTACCCTTAGTTCCTTCTGAATCCTTACATTTCTTCATGTAAAAGCACTGGAAGTGAGCCATATAATTATTTACAGAATCACAGAATAAGATTAATTGGAAGGGACACATAAAAACATTGAATACAGCTCCTGGTAAAGCACCATCCCCAAGGGTCACACCATGTGTTTGAGAGCATTGTCTGAACACTTTCTGAACTCTGTCAGATGTTGTGGCCACCACCCTGAGGACCCTGTTCCAGTTCCCAGCCACCCTCTGGGTGAAGAACCTTTTCCTGGTATCCAGTCTAAACCTCCCTTGATACAATTTCAGGCCATTCCCAGGGGTCCTGTCCCTGGTCACCACAAAGAAGAGATCAGTGGCCTGCCCCTCCTCTTCCCCTTGTGAGGAAGTTGTAACTGCAGTGAGGTCTGTCTTCAGTCTCCTCCAGGCTGAACAGACCAAATGCTCTCAGTTGCTCCTTTTATAGCAAAACCCCAGCACTGGAGGTGAGGCCACCCCAGCTCAGAGCAGAGAGGGACAATCCCCTCCCTTGATGCCCCCCGGGACAGGGTTGTCCCTCCTGGCTGCCAGGGCACTGCTGGCTCACGTTCAACACATCATTGACCAGGAACCCCAGGTCCCTTTCCATGGTGCTGCTTTCCAGTATCTCATTCCCCAGTCTGTCCATACATCCAGGGCTGCCCCATCCCAGATGCTGAATCCAGCACTTTCCCTGTTGAACTTCATGTGGTTGGTGATTGCCCAAATCCCTGATTTGTCAAGGTTTCTCTGCAAAGGCCTCCCTGACCTCGAGAGAGTCAACTCCTCCCAGTTTTACATCATCAGTATCCCTTCCAGTCCTGTGTCCAGGTCATTTATGAAGATGTTGAAGAGCAGAGGGCAGAGGATGGGGCCCTGTGGAACCCCACCAGTGACAGGTTCCCAGTCTGATGTCATCCCATTCACTGTGACCTTTGTGCCTGACCCGTGACCCAGCTGCTCACCCATCCCAAGATGTGTTTATCCAGCTGTGGGCTGGACATTTAAGTCCAGAAGGATCCTGCGAGAGACAGTGTCAAAGGCTTTACTGGCTTCCCTTGGTCAGCTGGGTCACCTTGTCATGACAGGAAACCAGGTTGATAAGCAGGACTTTCTTCACCTGAAGCTGTGCTGGCTGTGACCAGTGACTGCATTGTCATTCAGGTGTTATTCAGTATCCCCAGAATAAACTTCTCCATAACTTTATCAGGCAGTGGAGTGAGACTGACAGGCCTGTTGTTTCCTGGGTCCTCCTTCCTGCCCTTCTTGAAAATCAGGACAATATTTGCCAGCTTCCAGTCACCTGGGACCTCTCTGGATTCCCAAAACCACTCAAAAGAAACATTTTGTGACTACATAAGCCAGCTCTTGACGGATTCTTGGATGAATCCTATCATGCCCCATACATTTTCAAGGATCCAGCTGGAGCAGTAGATCCTGCACATTTAGTTTTTAACAGGCCCTATCAAAAGCCTAACAGAAAAAAACAACAAACAAACATTATTGTTCATTTTATTCACAATTTTCTCTCAAGGTGGGTGTTTCTATATTGAGTTACTGACAGAAGAATGTTGCAGAATCTAACTGTAGTAAATAAAAGTCAACAACAAAAAAAATCTATTTCCAAACTTCCTGTAACTATATTATTACAGGAAGTCACGTCTTTTCAAATGACACCTCCATCTAGGAGATGCACTCAGTGGTCCAATTCACTGTATTCTATGACTGTATGTGGCTACAGCAACACAGGCTTCTATATAGGTGTGCCTTTGCCCTTAGGTTTCATTTACATGTTTCATAGGCAGCCCCCTCTGAATATAATACAGCATTTTGTAGGGTTTTTTGCTCTTCCCATCCCTAATTCAGTCCTTTCCAAACATAGCAGTAATTTTACGCTGAATAGCATTAGAAAGCCCATTGCTGGCGAATCTCCCACTTGCTTCATCAGGTCAACATCTAGTTAGGATCTCGGTGATTCTTTTCAGGATGTACCTTTTAGCTCTGAAAATGAATCTCAGATGAAAAATTAAAACTGTATCCATATAGTTAGGCAAGGATCATCACCTACTTTCTCGTGCTGCTTACTTTTCAGAGTAAAGGCAGACCATAACAAGGGGGTGGTCCTGCGAGTGGCCCCTTGGTGGGCATTCCTTGCCATACACTTTCTGTTCCAAGTACAGAATAAAACACACCCTTTTGCTGACAGCTGTTTTCTGTCTGCAGCTTTGCTGGGAGGTGTTTGCAGCTGCTGCTGTCTCTGTGATTTCTCCTTTAGGAGGGAATTAGCTGTACCCTATTGCCCATGCCTCACACAAAATAGGGAAGGAAAAAGGTCTTGAAACAAAGGTCTGATCAGAAATGCAGCCTGAGCAAGTGGGCAGCTTGGGGAAACCAGGTGTAAGGAGCCTAAGGATTTCTGACATATAAAAAGGATATTATCAAAAAAGTTATATGGAGCATTAAAATGTATCAGGTGGAACACAGTGCAGCCAGTTCATCTCCACAGCTGATCAAAGTCTTGGGAACTGGTATTTGTACTACAGAAAATTTTAAGTGTTGGTTTGCAGGCTCCTCTGTATACAGAGGTATGTGGGAGGAAACCATGGTGCTTTTGTAAGAATCAACAAGCAGCTGAGTTATCATGAGCCATTATGTTCCAAAGGCTCTATTACTTTGGAGTTGATTCTTTCTATGCAGAAACTGGACTGTAAATATCTGGAAAATCCACACCTTCCAGGCCCTGTGCTGCAGGCAAGTGCCAGCTGGCACATGTGCATGCTGCAGCAGGTCTCACTTTCAGTACACATGATTTAAGAGAAGTAGTATATGAAATATCCAAGACTATTCAAACTTTCACCAGTGACTTAATGGTATTTTATTTTGAAAAAACACTCACATAATAATGTACTAATAGTAAGATTTGAAAAAAGCCCATATACTGAGCACAAAACCATACTCTAAATCACTGAAAACCCTATTCAACAACTAATTCTTAATATCTAAAAAAAATAATTCATCTTCTGGTCTTTTTCATAATGTATCTTGTGTTTTTTAAAGCTATAAAATATCTACATTTGTGCTGACTACACAGTTCCCAGTATTCATAAGTCATGTCTGATGTCTTCTCTAACAGTCAAAGATTTCACCAGACATCTAAATAGACACATTTCTCTTCTTGGCCTCAATTGCTGATGCCCAGACTAGTCAGAAGAAAAAAATTGCAAGAAAGGACAAGGAAGCAACCAAATAGAGGAGCCTGTTTTATCTAGAATTTCAGAAGCATACTGAATTTAGGCACATAAACAAAATGTAAAGTGAACATATATACTGATATGGCTATGTTGGTTTGTTTCTTTGGACACAATATATTGGAAAATTTATTTTAAAATCTTACCCAGCTGCCAGGCTGACATTTTATGTCAGTGCTTATATAGCAGTGCTTAAAGAAATCGAGACATTTGAACAGTCTTTGGGAGACTAACTGCATTTGTCCATTTGCTGTGATTTAAACTAACTGCATATTTTCTGCACAAAATTAAGAATTCAAATTAAGGTCCTGACTCCTGCTGCTTATACCTGCTTTCCAGAAGAACAACAGGCATTTGCCCTGTTATCTGAAAGCATGCAGAAATTGCAGTTCTGTTAAAAATTGCTGTTGCATGATCATCAGAAAGCAGAACTTAGTTTTGAACTGACACCACTTCATCTTAGCACAGTACCCCAATAGAAATGCCCATGGTACAACCTGAAAAACCCTGCATTGCCCCCTTGCAGAGATGGCAGCTCTGCTGTCTTCTCACATGCCCCTGAGCAGCAGCTGGACGTTGCTGTACCTTTTAGTTAATGTAGCTCACTTCAGTCATCTGAAAACTGCCTCTTTCTGACAACATCCAGGCTTTTCCTCTGGGCTTGTTGCGACTGGTGTCTCAGCACTGGAGCTCTCTGCTGAAACTCAGTCTGAGACATTTTATTCATGGGCCAGTTTTGGCTGCTTTGCCACTGGCATCAACCCCAGCCATCCTGACTGGATCTAAACAGGCTAGTTTGAGAAGCTGGTGCTTGGCCCTGGAATGTGATTCACTTCATCTTTAATCCTGAAAGGACAGTGCTCATCATCTACCACACAGAAAAAAAATCCTTTCTTTTTTAACCTCAAATTGTTTCTTCACAGTTACATTGTCCCACTTTGTTTTTATATTTGGTAGTGAAAGTTATTTGCTCTACAGCTGTACCTCCTTACAGTCAACTCTCCCAAGTAAAACAGAACTAAAAATTAAAATATCTCAGCAACTGTCTTACTCCAGTCTGCATCTGTCCCTTGGTGTGCCTGAAACTCACCTGTTTAACTGCCAAGCATGACCAATTAAAGATTCATTCAGAGTTACTTAGTTTTACACCTGAAAAGTACTTTTTTTTTTTTTTTGTTCCCTAATGTAGGGAACCACACTGTCCCTTATCCCTACAACCATCTTTTTCCTCATAACATTGCAATATTACCCTGCAAAACTGACATTAGTATTTTGTAATTGCCACCACTTGTGCTGAAACTGCCCATCAAGCCCTGTTTGCATTATAATCTCCTGTTGCTTTTGACTATACATGAAGGCTTTTTAATAAGCTTCCAGTTCTAGCTGAGGGAAAACATTGTTCCTGTTTGAGTATTAAAAAAATGCAATTATATGATACAATTGCTGAACTTCTTGTCATGGTTTAACCCTAGCACCAATCCCCATGCAAATGCTTGCTCACTCTCTCCTCAGCAGGATCAGAGAGAGAACTGAAAAGGTATATGTGAGAAAACTCAGAGGTTGAGATAAAGACAGTTTAATAGGGAAAGCTAAAGCCACACACACATGCAAAGCAAAAGAAGGAATTAATTCACTGCTTCCCATGGACAGGCAGGTGTTCAGCCATTTCCAGGAGAGCAGGGCCCCATCACATGTAATGGTGACTTGGGAAGACAAACACTGCACTTCACATGTTCCCCATTCCTCTGTCTTCCCCCACTTTATACATGGAGCATGATGTCATATGGTCTGGAATATCCCTTCAGTCAGTTTGGGTCACCTGTCCTGCTGCGTCCTGTCCCAACCTCCTTGCACCCCCAACTTCCTCCCCAGCATGGCTCTGTGGAAAGCAGAAAAGGCCCTGGTTCTGTGAAAGCCCTGCTCAGGAGTAACAAAAATATCTCTTATATTGTCAACCCTGTGTTTAACACATATCCACAACAGCCCCACACCAGCCTCTGAGAAGGAAATTATCTAAGCCTAAACCAATGTACTTCTTTACACAGATGAAGACTCAGATAAACAATCACAAGATTTTGTTTTATACAAGAACAGGAAAGCCCATCCTACTGACAGTTCCTGCACACACCTTCTCCCCAGCACTTACCTCTCTTTTCTTCAATCAAAACATAGGAATGTAACTTTCTTACAGGAGGGAGGGAGGGATTAGAAAGCATCCAGACTAGAAAACAGACCAGTCTTACTTAGTTCCTAAGCTAGCTGATTCACTATTACCAGCATGAAGTAATGCCAGCATCAGCAGAAGGGTAGATGTGACACAGAGAAAAGCTCTACACCACAGAACAAAGCTCAATGCTAAAAGCTAGTGTAGCACAGTATTTTTGAGTCAAGAGCATTCAGCATCAGGACCACAGGTTTATAACATGCAAAACCCAAAAAATATTCCCCCATTTGTTTTGAAAAACAACTATTAAAGACTTGTGCTTTTTGGTTGTTTTAGAGGTGGTAAGGACCAGTGCAGTCAGGAAGTCCTCCTTCTGAATGGTTCTTCCTCCTGCTTACTCTCTGAATGTCTGAAAAATCAAGAGCTAAACTCTATTTCAGATTCAGAAAAGAAAATGGAATTGATAGGAAAATTATGAAAATGGCACAGCAGGATGTCAATGGCAGCTCTTTTTGTACTTTCTTTAAATGCATGTGGATTTTAGACTCATTTTGAAGAACTGTCCCACAGCAGTGATAACCATTTAAGTGGTGCACCAACTGGGCTGTTCAAATGCATGATTTTTGAAGCAGAGGAGGGAGAGCATTGATACCAAATTCTGTTCTTTCGTTCTTCTACAACAAGTTTGCCAGATCTGAAGAAATCAGCAGGGAACAATTGATTTACAGATTTCTGTGTGGTTAGACACAAGTCTATGAGTGAAGGATCTCAGCAGAAAAATAGATATTCAGCCCATACTTGATTTTATATGCAAGTTCTTAAACTTTGCTATATGATGTTTACACAGGCTTAGGGTATTCCATTTTAAAAAGAAAAACAACAAAAGAAAAGAGACTGGATCTACCATTTGTCCATTCATCTTGGATCCTGGCCAGAAAGGAAGAAAAAAAAAAAAAAAAGAAAAAAAGAAAAAAAAGGCAATGCTTCTGCCTAAAGAGTAGATGCATCTGAGAGCTTGTTCTGGTAATACAATTAGTAGGAGAACCCATGAAATCAAGATCAGAAGAGCTATGATGAAAAACAGTCAACAGCTGTCATCTGAAGACTTTAAATCCCAATGAAATTATCTTTCCAAAAGAGATGTTACTGCTTAATTGCAAGGTTTGGGCTTGACATTTTCTTAGTATCCACTCATGTTCAAACCACTCAAAGAAAGCAGCTACAGCAATTCAATCTGGCCTGAGAAGTGTGCTGTGCAGCAAATTGCTCAGCACTGGCCATTTGTATTTCAGAAAAGAAGCAAACACACAAGACAAGAAAGTTGAAACGTAATAGTGAGGTCTGCAATGAACTTGGAGAAATTTACTGGTCTATGAAGAAAAACACTGGTACTTCCTTCATGTTTCCAGAAAAGATGCTATTGGTCCTCCCTGCTAGAAGCTCACAAAGCGCCAGAATTCAGACATGTATCACTGATTTCCATCTTATAAATTAATCCTGTGTCATATTTCAAGGCTTCTCTCCTCTTCCATGGAATCTGATACTGACTTTTCCCCTCTCTATTCACAGACATCTGAAGCTGATATGGAAGTGCAGCACAGTCATGAGATTAAAAGCACTTAAACACTTACTGGTAGTCTCTCCAGGGAACAATGGTACAGATGGGAAATCTGTATCACCAGCTACCATTACAAGTAGTTTCCAAGTTAGTTGGAAATAAGAAAGCTGAAGTCCTATTTTCAGAAAACCTATACATAAATAGAAGTTACGGCAACATTAGTCAAAACAAACAAGCTGCTTTCTCATAAGTGAAATATTAAGGAAACTTTTAACAGTAGCAGGCAAATGACATATTGCATGCACCTGTTTTGGAAGCCTCAAAGTAAACTCACAAGCTAAGAAATAAAATGTTGAGGAGTGAGCTGTACATGCAGGCTAACTGGCACATACACGAGACATCTCAACAGTGTAATTCACATAACCAAGAATATGTAAAAACTTAATCTCTTCAAGATGGAATTTATGCATCTGCAAAAATTCATGGGCCTAACATATCTTTACTGAAAAAGATAGAAAAGAGGTCATTGTTTCTGAGGGTCTACTTTTTTATTACATGAGTCTATCACCTGACAGTACAGAAGAGAAGAAGAGGCTTTAAAAGTAGTAAGAGATGTGAAGCTAGTTAAATATGCAGACCTACTAAAGACACTACTGCTGGATTTTTTTGCTGCTACTTGTTGATACACAGGTTAATGGAATGTATGGAATTTCTACTTCCTAATTCTATCAGTATTGAATACAAAAATCACAGCTAAATTCCTAGAGCTGAGTTTCAAACATGTGGGTTTTATCTTTTTTGTCACTCCCTCCCTTCACACACATGCAAGAATATAGAATGTGAACTAAAGCACCATCCTTGCCTATGAACTACATCACTACAACTCAGCTAGAGCCAGCTCACATTTCAAATTTTTGTTTCTGTGGCAGACAGCAGTGCAATGCTTATCCTAGCTGGCTCCTGGCAGCTCAGACAACAGTGAGCACACTCAAGCCATCAGAAGGATCTTGTGAGGTTCATTCCTTTCCAGCAACCAGACAGCTGGTTCAAGGAAGGGGGCCAGTGCAAGGAAGGGAAACACCTCTGTGGCATTCACTAGTGAACGGACCAACTAATAGCAAATTCCCAGAATAAGCTGCTCTCTGCTAGGGCAGCAAATGGAATGTCTACCATGAGCCTATCTTTTAAATCCAGGCAAGCATTTAAGAAAAAACTGTACTGCAAGTAAGGAAAACTTGCCAGAGAAGTGGATTTAAGCAGGCCCACATCTGAACACTGCAATGAATTAAGTGCTTGTGGGATGCCTCCAGCACTCAGCTACACTGGCTTAACTAGTAGTGTTGCCCAACAAAACATGCTGGTTGTTTAAGAAAGCCATTGCAGACTATCAGGAAAGCATAAAAAATTCAAGCACGTGCTCTGTGCGCTTGTGGAGCACTCCTCTCAAAACATTCCAGGTTTTGACTTTTCAAACTTGGTTCTAGTAGAAAACTGCCTTTCTACGTCTGAATTTTCACCTTTCTTTACGCTTCTTATATCACAGGAAAAACTGTGTTTTAATGGAGTATGACATTACTCATTCACACAGAACATTATGTACTGTATTCTGACATTAGATAATACAGCAATGAAATGGTATAAATCTAATTTAACGGTGTTTCGTTTAGTAACTGCAAGTTGTGCTAGATGCTTTATCCTACATTTCTATAATACTAATGCTTCAGAATTTTTTTGAATTGTATCCCTGCCAAGCCAAACATATACCACAGACTTCGGCACACTGAAACAAATATTAACTCACTCTGTCTATTAACAAGTCTTGGCACTTAGAATGCTGAGAGTACAGAAACTTAATCACAAATGCTAGAAGTAACAGATTAAATGTTACTGTCAGTCAGCTAAATTGCAGTATCTGACAATACATGACAAAATAAAATACATTGTGCTTTGTATAGGCACTGTACTGAGATCCTGACTAAATAAAAGCCACAGAAATGACCTTTTTTTCTTCCTGAAGAAAATCCACAGAAACCACCCAGCACCATGCTGCAAAGTTTGCAGAATTCAAAAAGCTCTAATTTAGCAGTCTTAGACTGAAAAGAAGCATAATCAACAAAGAAGTAAAATTTACTGTCTGTATTCTTATTTAAAAAAAAAACAACCCTTGAAACAGAGCAACTTCGTAAAGTTCTCTATGTTCAGCGTACTGTCCAGAACCAGGGTGTGTGCTGTGGGCAGAATGCAAGGAACAACCTACTTGAAGTTCGATTTCAGGACTTATTGGCTGGTTCAGCAAAAAAATACAGCCTTGAAGGCTCCAAAGAACATTTCCAGAAAGCAGCAATTACAGAGGAAAAGATGCACATTGCATGGATAATGCAGAAACCACCATATGAGAAATCTTCCATTACTCAAATTGCTCTGTAGCCTTCCACTGGCAAACTAACAAATGTAGCTTCAACATCCCACAAAATCACAGCTTATATCAAAGTTAGATCATAAGTCAAGCATAGTGAAAGAGTAAGGAAAAAGAAATGCCAATGATTTGTAACAACTATGCTAAAAAGAGAAAAAAAGAATGCCAGTACAGATGCATCTTTTTAAAATTACAGACAGCATCAATTAGGTTTCTTCCTTAGAGCCTCCTGAAACAAGCAAACTCTCCTTAATATTTAAATCATTCCATTTTTCTTAAGAAGCCAAACAGGAAAACATGAATGTACCCATTCACTACTAATTTTCGGTTTTTACTGCTTTCATTGTACGTTCCCTTCCTGCTTGAATTGATTTATCCTTCTTTATCAGCATATTGGTTTTGTTAAAGGAAGTTAGAAGAATTTTCATGCACTTTTTCAGTGGAAAAATAAAAACACTGATAAAGAAAAGACACCAGCCCCAAAATTGCCCTACACATCTAAACATAATGCCCATACTTTTCACCTAATTAATCTGCAAGAAATAGATATTGCAACTCTTTGCTAATCTTTCTTCTATGTAGTTAAAATTACATATAGGCACAATATAGAGAAAACACAACCAAAGAGCCTCATATCCAACAACCAGATTAGACATTAAACAAAAACAAAAACAAAACAAAAAACCCCAAACAAAAATAGTCCTTCTTCCTTTGGGTTAAAATTTCAGATTGTTTATCATTCTAATTTATCATTCTAAATACAGGCACTCAACATCTGTTTTCACTAGACAAATACTTCTGAGTTCATGACCAAAAAATAATTTAGTTTAATCTGATATTTTTCAGTTATGGTATTCAGGGAACAGAAAACTGGGTTGCTTGATTTTACTTTTTTAGATAAGTGTGATAAGTTTCTACATCAGAAAAATTGCTATGTATTTCTTTCTGAATTTTTATTTTAAAATATTTTTAAATCAAAAATAAGAAAAAACTCTTTCTTTGCAGACATACATTATGTGTTTGTTATTTTTTCACTAGCAAATGGACTAAGAGGGCACGTAACTTCCATAATATGACTCACTGGGAACAAAATTGTAAGAAATCAGTTAACAGCATAACAGAAAATATCTTTCCACTTCTTACAGCCAAGGGACACTAAGTACACTGTTTTTCTTTCCCTTTGCTCAAAAACATGCTACATTCAAAAAGCTTTATTAATTTAAGATACATGTCTTGGATTTTATAGGCAACTATAGTGTTCCAGGTAGCATCTTTGAGTAGCACAGCATAAGCACTGGAATTACAGATAAGAAATACAGGAGAACAAATTACTGAGAAAAGTCAGGATGCTCTGTCACTACTATTCTCTATGCTTTTTTTTCTAGTTAAGCTAAAGACAGGTTCACAAAACATCTTGCGAAAAATACTTTCCTAGGGGTAAAAAACATAAGCCATAACCTGTCCATGCTTCTTGCATATTTTTTATCTCCTGTCTATGCAGAAGAGAAAAAAACTAAACAAAGAAGTAAGCAATATACTGCTGGACACAAAAATGAAGGCAGTGAGTTGCAACCTTTACAGGAAATCTGTCCCTTCGAATGGGAAAATGTCCTTATGCCTCTGCTTCACTTGCCCTCTTTTGTCAGAATAAAAATCCCATATTTCTTAAATGAATAAATAACAGCATCAGTCACAGCACACTCTTAAGTAGGCTTTATTGCAAGCAATTTTATGCCTGCAGTATCTGTTGACAAAGACCAGCTATTGGTATAGTACTTAGAGGAGAACACTGTCCTGTGAAAGCCGCAATAGTGAAAAAAACCCCGACATTTAGCAAATCTGGGAAGAGTTTCATTTTGGAAACATTTTCAAAAAGAAGAAAAGAGTTCAGGAAACATCACTCACTGATTTCCTGAGAACACCATGAATCACTTGAGATCATCGTTAGTCTCATAAAAGCAGAAGCATAGAACAAAACATTTCAGTAACAACTTCCCAATCAAGCAATTGGATATTACTTGCTTAAAAAACCCACATGAGTAATTTGGGAGAAAAACTGATCCTCAGCCAAATAAACAATAAGGAGATAAGTGAACTACTTTAATTTATGTAGGTCTCTTGTTACAAAATTTTCAAGCATCTTTAATATTTACTGTTACATTTCAAAAGATGAACATTTTCAAAAACCAGATTATTTTTCAATATAGATGAGAGAATGTAAGTTAGCAGGTATAGCTTATATAGGTATATTTCTGCCCTTGGTAACCTGCAGTGCCAGATGTTAATGGAAGTCTGACACCCGGATAAAGACCTGATTTGTTGGTTTGATAAATAGATGACATTAAAATTCTAAACTTTCGATATAAGTTTTTCAAGAAGTTCATTCAGCAGCTTCACAGTCCTTTGGTTTTCTTCTCCACTATTGTTAAATCTGTATGCAGTACGGATAAGAAGGTTATAAACTTCTTTGCTTGTACCAGTTATCTCAGCAATCTGAAAGGAAACACAAAAGGTTAAATTAGGCAATTATGTTGCTAAATACTAAGAATTCTTCGAAATACTTGCAAGAAAACTGGATTTTTCTCTCACCACTGCATATCTGAGAACCAACTTCTGCCCAAGGTATGTCTTTTCATACATCCCAGTGGAGCAAAGCAACTCTGAGATTTCTGCTGTTGTCTCAAATTACAGTGTAACAAATCAAGTGGCCAGAAAGTTTTTAAAGGAAACACAAACGGATAGATGGTATAACCATTTGTAAGTCATTGCCATAGAAAGGAACTAAAAGCACATGAAGTGTGTATCTGGGGCAACAATTCAATTCTGTAAAGCTTTCAAAAGTGAAAATAAATACCTCCCCCAAAAGATGACAAAAAAACAGGACAAGACCCTAAGTTGCAATTTTTGCACATCAGGAGGGCCTTGACTCCTCATTATCTGTGTTAAAACCACAGTTTACTGTGCTAAAACAAACCACAGCCATGCATCCCAAAACAGTTCCACACCATTCTGCCTTTCATATATTGTCTTTAGTCCTTTTCCAACCACATGGAGAGCCTAGCTACACATTGGTGATTATACAGATACAGTCAAAATTAATCAGACTGATAAACCAACAAACTGGTCTACAACAGCTCATGACCACTCTGCTCCAGGAAATATTCAGAGTTTTGAAAGTTAGTTATATTGCTATCTATAAAGAAGCTGAAGAGTGTCTTTGGTTCTCCTGGAGGAATTTAAAGTAGCAGGCTAGTACATTACATCATGAAGAGAATCTAGAAATAGCAGTCTGCAAAAATATATACAACCCCCCCCCCGAACTTTATTGTTACATTCTTATGCTGAGAAGAATATTGATCATTTGTGAACGTGCATCCTATGATGTGAGGAATACCTTAGCCCTTCTTAAAGAGGAAACTGCTATGTCTTTTTAGTCAGCCAGCTGTGTCACAAAATCAGATGCCTTACACATGCCATATACTCTATACAGGTCTATACATAAGACCACGCTGCTGCTGAGTGGAAAAACTTTTGGAAGTATTGAAACTATATACTAGCCCTGGACCTGCTTGCAGAGGAGGCATGCACTTCTTACAAGAATATGGTTTGATAGTAAGGAATAAATTTCTAATTCTACACTGAGATAGCACTGTTTATCTAAAGAGATAAGAACACATTTTAAAGCTTGCACCAATATATCTGAAGGCTCTCATCACCAACAGGAAGATACTGTGGCAAGCTTCCAGCCTTTTACTCCTCTTCATCTTATTTTACACCCTAAGAGACACTGTCTTAGCTCTTCATTCTCTTCTCCTCTCTCAATTACCACACTGTTTTCCTCACTGGTTTTGCCAACACCAAGGTTCTGCCACATCAGTTGTAACCAGCTGTTCCACCCAATGGCGAACAGTGATAATTTAAAGATTGATTTTTATGGGAAAATCAAAATGTCTGCACATGCAATCTACACCATGTGTAAATTAACTGTAGGTATCCCTTAACTGCAAGCTATGACTTCAGCTGTCTCGGCATCTGTATAGTGACGACAGCAACTCTGTCAGTGAGATCAAGAAGTGAATGCAAAATATTTTGACTGTAGCTGAAATAGATATGTAGCAGGTTAGATATGGCTGTTGTAGTCACACTCTCCTTTAATTCGCTGTTATGTGTTTTCTTTATTAAGTGGTAGAAACTTAAAAATAGTAAAATAAATATGTGTTTAAGTTAACCTGAAAAAAAGGGAAGAAACACTTACATGGTAAATACATTCCTGGGCAATCTTATGCCCACCAGTTGAGAAGAGCAAAAAGTTGGTCAGAAGATGTGTTGTAAGAAGCTGGTTACAACACTGCTCTATGCCCGTTATCCTGTGTACAGCAGCCTCCAGGTCTTTGACAGAAAGGTCTGCACAGCTGAACACCATCATCAGATTATTGTAGACTGCTTGAGCTTCTACCTGTAGGAAATAATTTCAAAGGATGAAGGATCAGAAAAGAATGAAGGTCAAATCTATGGTATTTTACTTAGAATTTATTTAGTAAAAGAAAACTGAATCCTCAGAGAAACTCAAACAGGAAAAAAGTTTGAATTTAACCAGCGGGAAAACCAGGGAAGGAAGGGCTGTAACAAGTTTCTTCTACACTGATTCACATACACAAAGGTGGACAGAATAGACTTTTTTTTCCCTTTAGTCTTACAAATGAAGCAGACAGGGCTCCAAGCCAGGATTTTACCTTTTTAATAATATAAGGAAATGGAGAAAGTCCCTTAGAAGAACATGGTCCAATTTTTGCATTGTGGAAAAAAGAACAAAAGCTCCTCAAGGGCTCATTTCAGTATTGCTGCTGTAAATCAGTTGAATCCCCATGCATCCTGACCTTGCCTGATAAAATGTTCTGGTAAGAATGTGTGCTTTAACCTCTTCCTGTTTTGTTTTCAACTTATGTTTTTATGTTGTGAGCTAGACAATAAAACCTAACTTCTACTGGGGCTAGGAAGCAGAAGATTTTGGCAGCTCTAGAGAAAGAACTATAAGCAACTACTGCTAAAAAATCCTAATAATAACTCTGTTCACTGTATTAAAAATTAACTGAAAAAACTTGTAGACAGAATGCAAATGAGTATCAGCTGGAACAGCACAAAAATACACCACTGCAGACCCAAAGAAAAAGAACACCTGCTTCTCAAGGAAAAAAACTTGGGAAAAACACTGGGACAATTTTTTTCAGGAATTTATCTGACATTGACCTACCCTTTTAACAATTTCACTTAATATAGTCAGAAGAAGCTTCTATTCTTGCATTAAATCCACAACTACATGTAAAGTACAAATGATACCATGATCTACAGAAAGGTAACTGGAATTCCTCACAATTTTTTATTCCTCTGTGCATCATATGAGCCAGAGACTGCAGATGGAGAGTACCTGGTCCTGCTCCAAGAGCTCATATACCTTAGAAATCTCATTCTTAGTGCCAACTCCAAATTTTGCTCCTTCAGTGTTTCAGACCCTAAAGGTGGAAACCACTGCATTTGAAAGAGCTGAGAGGTAATCTGCCAAAGGATAAATTAAAAACAAAACCCAAACACCTAACTAAAGGCAGAAGTTTTGCATGAAGTGTGGGAATGCTTCTGAAGTAGCCTGACCTGGGGGGGGGGGGGGGGAGGGGGGAACAAAACAAAACAAAACAAAAAAAAAAGTTTCAGATGAAATAGCTAAGAAAAGAATGATAATGAACTGAAATATCAGACCCCTGGGAAAAGATGAGTCACTGAGTTGTCAGTAGAAAAGCTTTTTTATCTCTAAAGTTTGTCTTGTGTTATGACTGAATAATAAGCTGATGGAATAGCGAATACAAAGGGTGTCGTTCTAATTGGGAACGGCAGAAAGAACGACACGGACTCTCAAAGGAGTCAGAACAGGAAAGAATCTCTAGTTTATTGTTACAGTCATGTTATATAGACTAGTTCGTGAAGAGTACAGAAAGGAAACTCTTATTGGTTAGTAAAGTACTACATTACCATCATTGGTCAGTGGGGTTCACCACCCCCTGACTTTCTCCTGCAAGGAAAACACAGGAACAGACAAACAGCACCTGCAGGCTGTTTTGTGTCTTTGAGGATTGTTTTGAATCCTCCCATGAATTTCCCAGGCTAGCTTCTCAGGCAGGGCTGGCAGGCCATGGGGCCTGCAGCTTGCTCCAAAGCTAGCCTCCATACAAAGGGAGATGATTTCTTTCATATATGGGACAAAGTGATTTCATTCTGTGGAGTTAGAACAATATTCCATACATTCATCTCCATCTGTAGTGCAATAGTTTCATTCAGTCTTGTTTATTGCTCACATATTGCCTACTTTTCCAAAACTACATTGTAAAAACAACCCTGATTGCTTTACTTTACCGTATCTCCAACCTAACTCTCCTCAGCCAATATCCTATCCCCTGCTTCTAGACTATGAGAAATTTAAGAGAAAAAAAAAAAATTGTAAGTGATTTGGATGTGATCTTGCATTTGTAGTGCCCTCTGGGAAGCAAGAGGAGAAGGAAGGGAAATAAAATATTGCATAATGCACTGTTGTACGTGGACCATTAAATGTAAATTCAAAGCATGATTTTTACCACTGTGGTGTACTGAGCTGCATTTCTAAATCCACCAGAACCTATTTTCAAATTAAGGAAAACTAGACAAGTTGCAGCCTTTCAAGTCAAGGCTTCATATATCCAAATGCTTGGGCTACTTCAGATTTGAGTAACAGGTTTAAATGAAAGGCTTTCAAACATTTGCTTGCACACACAGACACCCAGCACTCTTTGTGCAGCACAGTGTGTACGGTTAGAGCACTGTTCCTTCTGTTACCAACCCAGCACATGTTATTACCACATACTTATTACAGCATCACATGCCAAAAACTGGAGAGAAATCAGAATAGCTGGGCAAGATTAGGATTCAAGGCTGTGTTTGGTAAGTATCTTCACGGTTTCAACTGCTGTGATTTCTCTTATTTCCTTCTCAGAAGATGCCATAACACAGGCATGCTGAATTCTGCCACACTGATTTAGAAGATACCATCACTAGGGCATTTTTATTTATGATTAAAAACACCCTTGTTATCCAAAAGAAACCCAAGAGGGTGCTGATCTATATGTTTAGAGGAAAAAGCTTTTCTAAACGTAAAAAATCAGAAAAAAGAAAACCAACTTTCAAATTGTCCACTGTGAGAGACTTTGTAAAGTCAATACCTTTCATTTTTCTGGTGTGCACTATTTATTTTACAGCAATAAGATATAATTAGACCATTGACTGCTTATTGCCACTCCTATTACTACATTACCCACCATTGTTTCAGTCCTTTGTTGATTTTCATTCTTAGGACAGTAGTAAAATGCCAGCAGCCACAACACAGCATCTGGTTCTACAGCAGCCTTCAGTAATTGTTCTGCTGCAATATCCAACCATTCTCCAAAACAAGCAACCAAAAACCATATTTCAAAGAGGTCAGTGAGAGAACTGGAAAACAACACAGATAAAATTAGGTATTTCTCATTATTTAACACTTTTAATTGCCTTAAATTAACTACAAAGTTAGTTGACACGTAACTTTAAAAAAAGTTTTAAACTACTCTTCAACAGAAAATACCTTACCTGCTAATCATATAGCCATGTGCTTAGTCTGAAATCAGAATCTAACAATACACACCCAGTGCTACTACAGATTAACTTTGACAGTACAACAGACTATCCTTAACAGCAGTTTCTAAAAAACTGTGACAAATTACTGTGTATGAAAAGATACATAATAAAATTCATCCCTACTATTTATACTCTCCAGCTGTCATACTCACATTTGGTATAATATGAAACCCCTGAAAACCAACCTGTATAAAAAGGGAGCACTGAGAAGCAAGAGGATATGCTGTGTAACAGTATTTTTTTCTCTTCTGTAAATCTTATTAAGTCAAAAGAATACAGAATCAGGAATAAAGCAATAAAAGAAAACTGAATATGGTTTCCTCATGGCTATTAGTATTTAAAACATGTTAGATCACTTTTCTTTCTAACTGGGAGGGGTTTGGTAGAAAACATAATTATTATAGGAAAGGAAACAGAGTGGCAGAATACACTTGCCAGTGTATTTTGGCAAGTACAATACTGTTTAAACTAGTGTACTGTGCAAAATAAAGGGGGGAAAAAGACTATATATAAACCAAGAAAGGGCTCAGCAGCAGAAGAGACGTGGTTATATTATTGTAATGCATTATGATGGATGATATTTGTTTTATTTATTTGTTCTAAGCTTGAGTTATGTGTTTCTTTAAGAAGTCAGGGTCAGCTACAGGTCACACTCCAAGGACAGAAAGGTTTGACACACTTCAGGGATGGACAGGCAAGCACTGAATTGCAGCTCATACAGAAAGTGAGAAGCTACCACCAGACAGCCTGGCCTCAGAGGGATCAACAAAAAGCTTTTTTCTGCCACTCAGCAACAAAAAAAGGCCCTCAGGAGTTAACTGAAACCAAGCACGGTTCCAAGTATCTTTGTTCCAGTACCCAGGGGGAAAACTGGGACAGTGTGGCTGGACAGCAGCCAAGTAGAAAGGGAGCTGGAGGTACTGATTGACAGTGGACTGAACACAGGCCAGCAGTGAGCCCAGGTGGCCAAGAAGGCCAATGGCATCCTGGCCTGTATCAGCAAAAGGAGCAGGGGAGTGACTGTCCCACTGTAGTGGGCACTGGTGAGGCCACACCTCCAGTGGTGTGTCCAGTTCTTCCCTCAATTTAGGAAGGACATTGAGATGCTGGAGCGTGTCCAGAGAAGGGCAACTCAGCTCATGAAGGATCTGGAGCACAAGTCCTGTGAGGAGCAGCTGCGGGAGCTGGGGTTGTCTAGCCTGAAGAAAAGGAGGCTCATTGGAGGATGCAGCCAGGCAGGGCTCGGTCTCTTCTCCCATGTAACCAGTGACAGGACAAGAGGACACAGGCTTAAGCTGCATCAGGGGAGGTTTAGGTTGGACATTAGGAAGAAGTTCTTCACAGAAAGAGTAATCAGACATTGGAATGGGCTGCCCAGGGAGGTGGCAGAGTCACTGTTCCTGGAGATGTTTAAAAAAGACTGGATGTGGCACTTGGTGTTGACAAGGTGGTGTTAGATCAGAGGTTGATGATCTCAAAGATTTTTTCCAGCCTAGGTGATTCTGTGATTCTATGATCTTGTTTTGCAAGTCTGGCTGGCCCTGGTGTTCTACGTTTCTTTTGATATATTTCAAGTTTAAAATCAAAATTAATTTTGTTTCTTTGAATTTAAAAGCTGTTCAACATTCTTTGGACAACTAAATCTCAGAGCAGACCTAAGCAAACTTGTATCCAAGTACTTGTATCCTGTACAAGTCAGGTCTCATCATACTCCTTGTAAGAAAGAATTACAAGGCAGCAGCAAATAGAGATGTATGTTTTTTTCATTCTTTTCATACAGTCCCAGAATAACCCCTATCAAAGCATAATTCATGAAGACAAACAAACCCCAAGGGCAGCAGGTCAGAAACTGGAGTGATGTGGAGCCCAGAGATTAATGCAACAAAAATGATACTGCAATCTGGCAGTCATATATTTATGAAAACAAGGAAGTTTGCAGTTTGGGCATTTGTACAAGCCTGCAGAAAGCAACACTCCTTCACAAAATACAGTTAAAAGTTCTGAGGGAGAAATGGAAGAATAAACAAATAAGCATTTCCATTATGCAGATAGCTATAAGCTATAAAGCTCAGGTTCAGTAAGTAATCCAAGTCCTATTCTTAAAAATAAAGCCCAACTTAGAGAATAATAAGAAAATGATGAAATGCGGCTGCTAAAAACTTCAAATGACATGACCTTTCACAAACTTACATGCAAAGGACAAAAAGTTCAAAGATCTTATATTGCTTACCCAACGTTTGTGTCCTCTACTAGTGCTTTGAGCATATCCGAAATGTGTTTCAAGTGCTGAGACCAATATGTAGTTGGGAGTTCTGAGGATGAAGGATGAAAACAAAACTCTTAAAATCAAAGCCTCTCCAATAGAATGTAACACTGAAGCATTAAGGTAGCTATAATATTTCTCCAAATTTATTCAGTTATCACAAAGCATTTAAAATTTCATTTTAAAATTTTCCAATTTTCAACAATACCTATTACTGTGTTTCATACAATACTTCATTGATGAAGCCAATGAAAGGAAGTACAGCTAGGAATATTGAAATGAGGCTGATGTTCCTTTGCTGCCTAACTCAATAATAATATATAAAAAGTGCAGTAATACTTGTACTGAGATTTAATTATTGTTCATAAAATTCATACCAAATTGAACAGTGATTTCTCGATCTGTATGAATAGGCAACCTAAAAAAAAATTTTGGTTTGCAATCTAAAATATCAAAATTCAAGCCTCAGAGAGAAACAGAAATACATTCTTATGAAATATATATGAATTCTTCCACAATGACAATTACTGATATTATAACATAAGAAGACTGCAGTATTTTTAGAATCTCTGTAATGTGGCTTCATTCCTACTTAATTATGTATTCTTTGTTATTCACTTCTGGTTTAGTTTTCTTTAGAGTTACATCTGTAGTATTGTTACAAAAGAATCAGATGTTCCTGCACAAAAATACATTAAAAGAATATTATTAAAATTGCTAAATCAAATATACCCTGTTAAGGAAATGGCAAAAAGTTATATCTATCCCTTTTAAAGTTGTTTTAAGACATATACAGACCATGCAGATTCATAATGCTGCAAATCCTTTATGAAAAAACTTACCAAAAGGACGTCTGACTAAACTTCTAACAAGAGGCTGGTGATGGTACGGGAAGTAGGCCTTCAGTGGAAACTTATGCTGAGACACAAAATCATTATTTTAGGAGGTTTCTGGTCAGTCTTCAAAACAAACCCACTGTGAATAATCTCATCTAAGGCAGTAATTAACAATACAGACTAAAGCAAGAAAACAGAAAATTAACTCTTTAATTAATTTTAGGATTTTGTACAAGAAAGGGGGACACTTAGAAATGCTTGCTTATGAAAAGTAGTTATTTAAAGATTTTAAAAGTATATGCATCAAAGAAGGTTCAGAGCATGAAGAAAATGACATGTTACTAGTCAGTCTTTTTCCCTGTACTCATGTAAGTTTTCACTCTTAATATGCAGAGCTTGAAAGAGACACTAGTTTAATTTCATTTTCCAGTGTAAACAGATTCACAGATGATACTAAACTAAGAACTAATAACATCTACAGACTCTGAGGGTGTTGTCTAGATTACTGCCATCTGTTCAAAAATGGAAACCTAAAATTCTTAGGACCTGCTCCAGCAGCAGGTAGGGCAGTCACAGCTAACAGACTCACCCTGTTTATCTGAGAACATGCACCTTGCCTGCCTGTGGACGCTGCTTGCGTAACTGAGACCAGCAGTAGCACACCTTTAATCTGTTTGTTCTGCAAACACGCACCACAGGCACATCCAACACGGAGCATGCACGTGCAAGTGCAACACCAACTCCCTCTGAGACAGTTTCAGCCAGACCCAGATGGTGATCGCTGGCACAAAATCTAGCTGGAGTCCAGTAACTACCAGGGCACAGCAGGGTCACTGCTGGGTCCAGTCCTATTTAACATTTTCAGTCATGAACTGGATGAAGGGGCAGCCAAGTTCCCTTGGCAAGTTTGGTGATGACACAAAACGGGGAGGAGTGGCTGATATATGAAAGGACAGCCATCCAGAGGGACCTTGACAGGCTGGAGAAATGGGCTTACAGAAGCCAAATAAATGTCAACAAGGAGAAAGTATGAAGTCCTGCACTTGGGGAGGAATAACTCCAGGCACCAGTACATGCTGGCAGCCACCCAGCTGGAGAGCAGTTTTCAGAGAAGGACCTGTGGACCCAGTGGACACCAAGGTGAGTGTGAGTCAGCAGTGTTTGCCCTGCAGCACAGCAGTGAGTGGTATCTTGAGCAGCATTAGGCAAAGGATTGCCAGCAGGTCCAGCGAGGTGCTTCTTCCCCTCCCCTCCACACTGTAAGCAGCCATTCCAGCAGCCTGTCCTGAAATACTATGCCCAGTTAATGCCCAGTTAAATAAAGAGCCACAAGGATCATTAAAGGACCTGAGAACTTCTTTGAGGAAAGGCTGAGAGAGGCTGGAGAAGTCTCAAGGAGGATCTTACCAACGTATAAATACCTAAAAGGAGGGTGCAAAACAACAGAACTAGGGCTTTTACAGTGGTGCATAGTGACAGGATCAGAGGTAATGGCACAAACTCAAGCACAGGAAATTCTGTCTGTATACCAGAAAACATTCTGTAATTTATTTTTTCACTTTCTTTTTACTGTGAGGTGGCCAAGCACTACCACAGTTTGCCTAGAAGAGTTGTAGAGCCCACTCTTGACACAGTCCTGGACAACTGGTTACAAGTAGCTATGTTTTGGAGCTGGGGAGTTAGAGAAGATGATGTCCAGAGGTCCCTTCCAATTCTCAAGCAATCTATGATGCTTTCTTTGACATATTTGAATCTCTATACCATTAATCTTAGAACTCTTTTGTCTTCTTTTTTAGGAGTAAGAAGGCATTTAGCTAACAGATCATCTCTTGAAACACAGACTGGGAATATGAACTCTATAAAATGTGATAGAGCTGTAAATCCAATGAAGACTATATTTAGCAACTATTTTCTATTGGCATATATATGCACGCATCTTATAAACAAACATAAAGACACTTTCTATCTACTACTATTTTTGTTCTGTCAACAACAGTTAAATAAAATTACAGCACATGAATATATTCTTCTTAGACAGCCTATATATCAGTGGTAGAGTAAGACTCTAGAAGTCTACTTGTCAAGAGGAATTAGGCTAATTAGAAAAAAATAATAATCCCTCTATAAAGTACGTGTACAGCCAATTAAGTTACACCAAAAATTCCTATGAAAAAGCAATTTCATATGATTGATACAATTAGTAGTAACCAAGACAATCCACAGCACGCTACATACGAGAACAGTATTGTGAACTAAGTGAACACAATTTTCAGTTTACTGTCTAGGCAAAACCAAAAACGTTTTCCATATAAACACAGCGTTTTAGTCAGTTCTTTCCTCACGTATGCCATCACAAAATGCAAAACAAGGTGCTATCAGACAGAACAAGTTTGGATGTGGCTGGGTGTAATAACTGCCGTGACCTATAACAGGAAATCAACATTAAATAATGGTTCACAATATTTATCTAGCTATTTACAACAAAATTCCTAGCTGAAAATTGATGACAATTCTGAAATGACCAAGGGAAAATAATTCATGAGAAAATCATAATTTCCATCAAATAGAAATATGAACTTTAACTTCATAAATTTACAAGCAACATGACCCAACTATCCTCAGGTCAGCCTTCACTAGCACCACAAATCTAAAGAAAATCTGCTAGCACAAAACATATCCCAACAGTGATCTCAGTATACCCGTTCATAAACTTCTTCAATAACTACAGAAATGGGACTTTTTCCTAAGCAGGTTTAAATCCCATGTTCCATTTATACTGTTTTCAGTCTCCAAAAACATGGAAATGAAAAGACTATCTTAAACCCGGTGGAACTATCTTTTCCCACTATTCAGCTTTTTTTCTGCCAAACCTTGTTTTCTCTAAATGTTCTACAAAGTTATTATAAAAGATAGCTATTTCTGACAGCTGCCACACTGCAACAGAGAATCACTCTCCTCCTGTCACACAAACCTGTGAACTGCCAGGCACAACATGGTTCTTTTGCAAATTCTATGGATGCATGTTTGCCTAGAGTTTTTTCAATTAACTGTCTATAAATTCCGAAGGTCTCAGTGACCAGGCAGAACCCACTTCATCTTCTGTCATTAATGTTTTTACCATTCTTCTACTAAATGCTAATGGAGCACAATATGTCCTGTCAAGAGCAATCAGATACCAAAAAGACATACCTTATGAATATATGTAATGATGGTATGACCAAAGTTTGATGTCAAGTCAGATGACTGACTTAAAGTTTAAGAAGCAAACAGTACCAGCCTTTTTGCAAGCAAACTGTTAGCTAAAATTACAGTTGATTCATAAATGCTGTGAGATAAGGGGCTTGTAATTCTATCATAGAAGATATCACCTTAATGAGAACTCCATGACTTAAACAGTATGCAAGTTAAATAAAGGAAACTCAACATTCAAAACCACTTTAGAAAAATGGGCAGTAGTCCATGTTGCAATGCCAGCAGGTGAAGGATCTTCACCTTAAAAAAAATGTATCGCCTGTGCAGCAGGATTAGCTCCTGGGTGTCTGATGGATGAGGAATCTTTATTTTCATTCTCGCTCACTGATCCCCACCTGGGGCTACACAGTGTGCTGCTGCCATGCAGTCAGGGTGGCACAAGATTATCATGCACAGCACTACTGTGTTAAGCAAGACAGCTGCCTGAAGCTAGAAGACAGATTCAATCATACTGCTAATTAAAAGCCAGTGTGCCATAAGTTTCAAGAAATTCCAGCATTCTCTTAATTACCATCTCCCTCAAAAAGATGCAAAAAATCGAACTGGAAATTCCTTAAGTTTAAAGTGGAAAGCTTTAGATAACAGGGTCTTTCCAAACTTGCATCATATGAATTTGATTTCAAAAAACAAACAAGATGGTCAGGATGTGACCATGTGATTTGGGAATCTGAATTCAAGTTTGCAACCTGTGAGGTAAGATTTTTCATATCTGTATTTCAAAATTTTAAGGTAAGAAACTGATCTTGCTCTTGTTTAAATCAACACAAAAGTAGTTCCACTTGATTCAGTTCAGTAAGATCTGTATAAAAATCTGTGCATGAGAGACTAAGCTATGAAATTTGAGAATATAGACCAAGGAAAATTACAGAGAGACCACTGCTGAGGCTCAGGAACTGAAACCAGTATGTATTCTGTGTCCCAGTATGTATTCTATGTCTTTTACCTTCTGAATAGACTAATATGAATATTCAATATCCTACTTAAAATTATTTAGGGGACTGGGAATGGGGTTGTTATCTCTGCTTCATTTATTATCAGAGACCCTGCTACTGCAAAATAAAAATGCATCTAGCATTTTTCCTCCTTTTATCAAAGATCAATGTTCATGTTCACTCTACAGGCAGAAACTTCAGCATCAGGGGAACTGAGCCTGTGAAAAGCACTTTAGGCAGACATACCCCAGGGTTAAGTTAGGTAAATTGCTCTTACAAACTGGTTTCATGCTATAATTTTATGTGCAGGTGAAGATGTTTGAACTGAACTTTAGCTTATCTATGCAGCTACAGAGGGATGCTATTAATTATCAATATTCAGTGACTTCTCTTAAGAATTTGGTTTCTTTTTTTTGCAAAATTCTGCATTTTCTCAATGGAAAAACACTAAAAAAGAGATCTTGACTAACCTGTTTGTTTTCATTCTGATAAGCCTGAAGGAAGAGCTGTGTAAACACCTGTATTATTGTCACAACTTCGGAAGTTCCTTCAGTTTCCACCAGTGCATTCCTACACAATGAAAAGTTAGATATGACAGATCAGATAATTAGTCTGCCCATCACACCTCTGTTAACTGAAATGGAAGAAAAAGGTACATTCTTTGTATGCTGTACATTTAAACTGTGTCTGAGTTCATTACACCACTAACAGAAATACTAACTTTGCAGGCTTTTTAGATTTTATTTTTAATTAAAAAAAACCCCAAACAAACCTCACACACAACTCCTACAAATAAACTACACTTAGTAAGTATATACAATATACATGCAGACATGTGGTTTATCCTACCTAAATAAGTATACAGTTAAAAAGACTAGCACAACTTTATTAGCCAAATTTGGCATCTGATCAGTTTATTGTGTTCAGAGCAAGTGCTCCCATGATTAAGTTAAACATACTTTATAGTGTTTTGTGGGACTGCATCCCATAGGCCACTCTAGAGGTTTACAAAGATGAATCCTTCAACTCACCTTCCATAGTGCAAAATAACCTTGTGCAAATGGAGCAAGTGGAGAAAAGCAAACAGCAGCAATTTTCATTCTCTTATTTGAAAGACATACAGTAGAAAGGAGAAATACTGTTCAAAGTTCCCAGTGAGATACAAGTACTAGAGAATTGTTTCATTCCTTCCAAAGCATATGAAGAGCTAAGACATTACTGTAACACAGAAATTTAACAAAACTACAGGAAAATATAATCACTGAAAAAGAGTAAATATTACAAGAAAACTCAAGACAGTCTAGGTGTATGACTTCTGTATAGCCACACATAGCAAGAAAGTATTGGGAAATAAAAGCAGTAATTCATATCACTGTGATGAGATAATTTAGCACAATTAATCTCAATATGCATGCAAATACCAAGGAAAATTATTACAGAAAGAGTCACAATGCTTAGATCCATACTTCTAACAGAACACTAACCCCAAATATTAAAGTTTTGTGCCAGCTATAGAACCTAACACAGGTTTGCAAGCAAGGAAGTACAAATTTATTTATCAGTAGTTCTTTAAAATTTCACATGTAATTACAACTGGTATAGTACCTTAACATATGCACACCACTTGATAATGGTTGGAAGGATGTTAGAGAAATACAACAAACAGAAGGCTGCATAAACCAATTGGTCTGCAAAAAACAGCTAACATACACAGCTTCATGTAAGTATCAAGAGGAGGTAAGACAGAGTATTCTTACAACACATCAAGGTTTTAATACCAACAGTGTAGAGGAACAAGCACACTAAGCAGAAGCAATTCAAACTAAAGACAGGGAGCGTAAATGTAGGCTTAGAAACAGGAAAATATTTTTAAGACAATTTGAAACATTAACAGAAGTGCAAAGTTTTACCAGAAAATACTGTGCTGGACAAATTCCTGCATCAGCTGAGAAACATCATTTTATCCATTTCTACTTCAAAGGGAAAGGATGCAAAAGAGTAGTGAAGTCATGTGGGTTTTTTTTAGAAAATATTTTATATAGCATGACCTTAAATAAGCCAAGAAGCTTGGACAAATTTTATCTCCCTGTACCATCACAATAGACAGCCTCCAGCCTAAGACATCAGTACCCATCTGCTGAAGTCAGATCAATTTTTAAATGCATATTGCTTTGGGAAAGTGATGAATCTCAGCTTTTCAGAAAGTGCCATCTGTGTGCAAACACAGGACCACAGCAACAAAGAACTGCCAGGGCAGTGGCTGACGAGTGACTCCACTCTCACAGTAAAGTGGTCTACAGTTCTACAGCCAAGACTCATCTATTAGCACCTGCACAAACCTAAATGTACACACAGACACACAAATGCTCCCAAACACCTGTACCTGGGAGCCCTGTTTTCCTAAGAAAGGAAACTCTTGATGATCAAAGGGTCAGCCACTAAATACATTACTGTTGTATTGGAATTCTTAATACTGATAACCCTGGCAGTAGATCTACTTAAAATGAGTAAGTTTTAAGTCAAGTGAAAAGAAAAGACACTGAAAACTGAGTATAAAGGACTTGAAGCCCCCACGTGGTAACCAGTATAATTCCAGGTTGCTTCAAAATAATTTTAATGCATTCAAAACCAAAGTCATTATTAATGGGTGGATCAATAGTTTAAGTCCATTAAGAGCATATCTAACATAAATACTGAAAAGTATAAACGAAATACAAAAGAGGTTACATTGCTTAATGCAGAATGCTGCCTTTATGCTGGCATGGGCCAAGCCATTTCAGCACTTATAATTTTTACCTCAAAACTGTATTTCAACCACAAATTTATACTGAAGTACAAAATAAATTACAAATTCTAAAGGTTAAAATAAAATGTATTCAACTGTACCAAGGATTATTATCATGTAACTTTCATTTAAAGTTCATAATAATTTTAACACTTTTCATTATTTACAGTATACTACATAGAAAGGGACTTTAGAGTATACAGGTAAAGAAAAAGATATCCTGTAATTATAATATGCCGCAGATCATAATACTGCTTCTGCTCTTGAAGAAAATCTCAATATTTAAAGCCTTTCCCACAGTTATTTCAAAACTTACTTGAAAATTTCATTTACAATTCTGAAAATAGCAGGATGGCTTGCTGCTTGAGGCTGTTGATAAACAAATGAAAGAAAATTAGGTATTAATAAGAAATAACTCACACAACTGTCACTGCATAATTTACAGCTTAACTCATGGATGCTATTATACTGCCATTATTAAACTGTAACTCTAAGATCAACTCTTACTAAACCCTCAGATTTTCTCAGGATTAGGATTCTTAGGATTCTCCACAGCGAGACCAAGCAGGCTCAACAGCTGTTAAATGCAAACACCTGGGATCCCAATCTGTTTATGACAACAATCACTACAAATACTAAAGGTGGCAGACAGAAAGAACAGGTTCTTGCACGCAATTGCTGGAGGCTAGACACAGGGCTAGATTTTCAAGAAGCTTTTCTTTCCACTTTGCAGACAATCCTTTCTGGATGTGCTTTGAGACTCTTGCTACATCTTCAAAATTAAATTCCAGAAATTGAAATGATTTCATCACCTCTGGCTTTAATAGTTTTGTATGCATTTTCATCCAAGACAGTATTATCTTCTTTTGTGAACTTCAGAGTTGCTAGCACAAGCTAAATATCTCAGTGCATCAATTTATTTATTTATTTTTAAATCTAGTGAAGCCTTTTACCATGCTACCCCACAAAAGACTGTTTTGAGAAAGTTGTGATATTAAACATGGATCAGTAAATACACTGCTTTCCAATTTCACATTCTTAGGCTTTTCTAGAACACCTAGAAAAAAATCCCACTCATGCATTCCCCAAAGTACTACGTTAAAGTCTAAGCTGAAAACCAAACCCTCACGTAGTGACTCCGATGTTAGTGCCTTTAAATTTAGTAAGAATATAGTTCTCAAACAGCCTAGAGTAAAGCATGTTTAATAAAATGCATTCTATAAACTTTAGGAAGCATAATGTTTATAAAATGGCATTTATTAATACAGCTTAAAGTGCGTAACACACTACTGAAAACTTGTATGCATTTGTTTCAAGCTAAAAAGTACCAAGTAGAAAACTAATACAATACTGTAATGATATAAAAGTTATGTTTATAGAAAATAAGTTATAGCAATAACAATTAAAAGAATATATTTTTAATTGTACACAGGTAGAACAAGGGCTTTGCTTAATACGACAACAAACAGCCCTTATCAAAAGCTGTCTAGAAAAGCTCCTCCTCTCCCCCAGCTGTTGCTGCCAAGCCCTGAGCAGGAGGTGGCACTGACCTCGCTGCTGCGCCCCGTTTTCTGCGCTCCAAGCTGCGCTATGGGATGTGCGCCAGCTCCCGCTCCAGGGCAGCACCCCAAACCCAGCGGGCAGGCAGGAACCCCAGCATGGCACCAACAGCACCCACGGGCCTCTCCTCATCTTGGGGGATTTTCTGGTTCAGGGTTTGGGGTTTTTTTGTTTGTTTTGTTTGGGGGTTGTTTGTTTCTTTGATTGTTTATTTTTTTGTTTGTGGAAAGACTGGACTAGATCTCCAGAGCTGGCTTCCCAACCATTCTGAGGTTCTGGAAAGTGAGAACGTGTTTTCAGTCCTGTGGGATAACTGGTTGATTCAGTAATTCCTCCCCTTTCGGACTCTCTACCCACCTTTGCAGGCACACTTCTATGATGACAAAGTGACACACTTTTACTTGAGGCTGAATACAAACCAGAAAGGGTCCAGCAGCACATGGGCGAACAGACCAGGATCAAAACCTAGTTCTTCTGAACAAGCTTAAAATAAATATGCTGTACAGAACAATGAAAGACTCCACACTTCTTCCTGGTAGCCAGCAGCAATCTAACAGTACTCACTACAGAAAATCGTAGTTAATAGCCTCAAGGATTTATCTAAACTACTGAAATTAATATGAATTTCATCACTGGTAGTCAAAAGTGAAAAAAAAAAACAAAACCAAGAAACAAACCCAAGCCCAAACCCCTCTGCTACCTAATTTCACAAGATTTTGATCAATGGACAGCATGGAATAATTTGCAAGCATTCAGAGCAAGAATGCTGTGGTAGTGCAAAAGTCTGCCCTGCAATTTGAAGATGCCCATTGTGAAGGAGGAGAAGAGCAGGTAGCACAATTCTGCTACTGCCGGCAGCAGTTCTGGAATTTGGGAGGGATTATCATTTTCAGGAGGGATTTTAATAAAATTTTCTTCTTGTTGACATTATCTCCTTATATTTTCAAAATAAAAAAACATTTTACATTTCAATAATCTTGTCTGGAACTATTCAATGCTCTTCACAGAAATCAAACCATATGTATTGTTCAATCACTTCTAAAACATTCACAATGCAGACAGCACAATACACACTAAACAAAATGATTCAAACATAGAGAACTGGAGCTGCATGTGTGGTATTACGACAGAAAAAATAAACTTCTAATATAACGTTTTCCGGACACAGGTCTTAAAGAACTATATTACTTATCTGTCTGTATTTTTAGAAAGCACAATCTGAAACAACTTATTTGTAACAAAAAGCCAGAACTGAATAAAAAAAAAAACAAGAAAAATACATCTGTATCTACAGTAAGCAAGTAAATGGGAAAAAAGAGACAGAATAATCTGTGTTTTATTCATATCACAGGATGCTCTCAAGAATAAACATGAGGAAGGTCATAAAACATGCCCAAGGTCATACAGATCTGAGGTGGTAACTCTTAATTTCCAGACTCACATGCAATGAATTGGACATAACACTTCTGGAAGTTAAGCACATCTAATTTAAGGAAACTACTACGGTGCTGAATTTTAAATGTTGTCTGTGTCTTCCAATTGTACATTTTTATTTCTGAATTTTATATTTACCAATTTAAAATAGGAAATGTTCCCTTTTTTCTTATAGGAAACACCAAATGTGTATTCTGAAGAATACATTTATTTTTAAAGCACAAATATATTTTTACAGAAGTTTTTAAAAGCGCCTGAATCTATCAGCATCAGGAGTAATTTTCTCTATCCTTCCTCTTCCTCATTAATGCCTCTTGCATTGGCTCTGTACACTGGGGAGGGTTCTGGCTGTGCAGAGCCCAGGGGCAGTGGGGATAAGGCTGAGTGCCTGTGGGTGACAGTCAGAGGGATGGCCAACAAGGCAGAGATCCTGCTGGGAGTCTGTCAGACCACCCAGCCAGGATGAAGTGAAATATTCTATCAGTGGATGTTTCATGATGACTACCCCTTGTTCTTGTGGGAGAATTTAACTTGCCAAAAGCCTGCTGGAAACTCAACACAGTGAGAGGAGACAGTATGGACCCTGGAGAGTGTGGAAGGTAACTTCCAGACACAGCTGGTAGGGAAGCCTACCAGGGCATGCCCTGCCAGACCTGCTGCTCCCAAACAGAGAAGGGATGTGGGAGATGTGGTGGTCAGAGGCCATCTTGGGCACACTGACCATGGAATGACAGAGTGTCTCTGTTCTTGGTGAAGGAAGGAAGGGGATCAACAGAACCTTTGCCTTGGACTTCCAGAGGGCAGACTTTGGCCCATTCAGGACATCGGTTCAGAGAGCCTCTCAGGAAACTGCCCTTAAAAACAAAGGGGTTCAGGAAGGTTGGACATGCTTTAACGAGGAAATTTTAAAGGTGCAGGAGCAGGCCATGTCCACATGCCAACAGAGGAGCTGGCAGAGAAGACAACTGCCCTGGCTGAGCATGGAGTTTTCATGGCAACTCAGGGAAAAAGAGAGCTTATGACCTTTGGAGAAAGGGGCAGGGGACTTGGGATGTAATTAGGTCATAGAGAGAAACCCAGAAAGGCAAAACCTCAACTATAACTCCATCTGACCCCTGCTATGAAAGATTATAGAAAGTGTTCTTATAAATACATTAACTACAAAAGGGGGGCCAAGAAAAATCTCCATCCTTTACTGGACATGGAAGGGAACAGAGTTTACTTGACATGGTGGCTTCGGTCAAAGGTTGGATTCAATGATCTTGGAGGTCTTTTCCAACCCTAATGATTCTATGATTCTATGCTGACAAGGTGGAAAACAAAATGTAGCAAGAACAGATGGTTTATAAAGAAGAAGCTGACAAATTTTAAGCCCTCTCAACCTATTGCATTTTTCTTGCAACATACCTTTGAAACAAATAAAACTACTTTGGAAAGCTATCTCAGAACCAAACAGAAACTATAAATGATACCAATTCAATCATTTCTCTTTTTACATACACAGGCTTCAAAAATCTGTGTATATACATATCTATCCATTCCTGGTAAAGCATAAAATACTAGTGTGTGTATTTACTGCATGTTTAGTTAATGCACACATACAAACCCTAAAGTTACTTCAGAAAGGAAGACATCCACTCACCAGCTTAATTCCAAGCTGAGACCATCTGTGATGCTCACTTCACTTCTTTTTATTACTTCTAACTACAGAATTTCCAGTATTAATTTCAGTTTAGCTACAAACTCACAAACATAATATCATGCCATATAAACATAACTTAGTGGACCATCACACAACAATTACTCTTGGAATTAAAATAAATGATCAGTACATATCAAGTTTCCTTCATAAAAGAAGTATAGTGCTTTACAACTATCTGGGTACCTTAGATGTCTGTGAGGTGTATGTACCACATGAATACTGTATCAAGATATTTGATTTAGATACATTACTCTGATAATGCAATTATGAAAGAGCTTATTGAAATTTCCTTCTTATACTGTACTATAATCAAATCACTAACATATTTTTATTTGTCCTCTAAAGGTTTTCTTCCAAGTAGTAAAGTAGAAATCTAGCTTTGTCTCGTGATTCCACCATTACCATATCCATAATGTAAACAGAGCTTACATCCTAAAACATCATAATCCAACTGCCAAAAAATGCACATCCACATTCCTAAATAAATATTTAATACCCTTTAGGCAAGCTAAATTAATATGCTGTTGGATTCAAAGTGCTGACTAATTTAATGTCACACAAGTATCTTTACAGTACCATGTACATGCTGTACAAAATATCATTATGCATCTAGAACACAATTTCCAGCTGACATTATTTTCCTTATATGCTGTCTCTCTGACATTTCTCATCCTGTTGTTTATCCCTGTCATGTTCTCTCCCATTTATGCACCCTCCCTCTTACCAATGCCTATCAGTCATCAATATCCAGCTTCCACTGCTTTCCTCTTTATGGCTCCATTCATTCCATTCTTTGTCCACAGGATGTCCTCTCTAAACCACCTTTCAAAGCTGCTTCACTGGTCTTGCCAGTCTGTGAATATCTTATTTCAAAAGCACAACGTCTTTGGAGCAGAGGCAAGTAAAGACAACTTAAGTGTGCTAGCACAGTACTGTTCCACTCTTTTCAGAGATCAGGATGTGAAGAAAACTGAAGTATGAACATTTATAATAAATAACAAAAAACAACACTTGAAACAAGTATTTGACTTCTTTTTATATATTCATAACTTAGATTTATATATATATGTGTTTTCACCAGCTAGTGCAAGGTGTAGTACCACAATATATTCACAATATATCTGATACAGAAAAATTAGGCGTTGACCTGTATATAGCCTTGTTTGCTGCAATACCTAAATCCCCAGATGCCACATGAAGAACTGCTGACACCAAGCCATTTATGATTTGCAAGTATCATAATGGATCCCTAAAATAAGAGATTTGCAGGTTAAATTAAAAAGGAAGAATATTTAAAGGTAGCATTCTTTTCCTGACTAAAATACTTTGTAAGCAGTTTCATAGGCTGAAAATAAAACACCATATGCCATTTGTTAGTTCTGTCATTTTATGTAACATATAATTTGAGTGCACAGCACACATGCTATTTCACACTAAAATTAACAATTAAATTTACATTTAGTGCTGTGAACAAGCTCATTATTTTGGAAAAAGTACTGTGCCAGGTTTTCTCTTAGGGAAGATCTTTTGTGCTCTGCATAAATCAGCACTTGAAAATAATTTTTAACCACAGTTTAGCAAATGTTTTGCATTAAGAATTTTGTTCAGGTTTGCAAACAAAACCAAGTAATTAAGCAGTCCATAATAAAATAATCTACAACGGATTCCAGTTGTTCAGACTGTTGATCTCCAGAGCTCGAAGTAAAAACAGGTTCAAATTCTTCCTGGCCAGAGTTTATAATTTTTTAACACAGAGGAAGGTACTCAGCACTCTCACCACTGGGATCCTCATTTCTTCACCCATTCTTCATCACTGGATGAAATATTTTTTTTCTCTTCTACCAATTCAGTGTAAAAACTAAAATATTAGTGATGTTTGAAGGACTAAAGATTTGGCCTGCACAAGTCACACGTCCCATAATGGCCATTTATGCTGATACATGTCTCTATGCTGACATATTTGAAAACTGTCACACCTGAAGCATGAAAGAGCAGTATCAAACGTACTACATGTTGCACATACCAGCAGTGAGTCTTTTATGACACGAGCCACTTCTTCAAGTGAATTCAGCTGAATGGAAAACAGCTGGTCTAAAAGATGTAAGGTAGCTTTTTCAAGGCTTGGTAAGTGACGAAGCCAAAGGCTGAAGATAGCTGATTCAGGAAGGGAGATCTTCTTCCTGGTTTAGAGAGGAAAATACTGTTTTATCTGAGTAACTAGAAGGAAGACCAAAAAAAGTACTTTTTTTTTTTTTTTTAAACATATTGGGGGAAAAAGAGGCACAAAGATCAACCTGAAGCAAGAGAGAGATCTTGTCTACAGTAGCCTGTTCAACAGCAAACCATAATAGCAAAGAATGACAGGAAATCACCATCATCTACAAATGCAACTTTACCACACGTGTTTAAAACCGAGAAATTTGGTCATGATGGATGAAGTCTGAAGTTCCCCTCCTCTCTCAAGAAAGGTTCTCTCCCTGGACCTTGTGCTCTCTCAAACCTGGACTAGTTCCTGCAGACAACTACTGACAGATGAGCAGGAAGGTCCTGCATAATACTTCTGCTATTCTGCATTTGGTTATATTCTGTATAACCAAAGAATTACCTAACTTTGCAGAGAAATAAGGAAAAACCCCCAAACAACAAAAAGGAAAAAAAAGAGAACCAAAAAAACAACAACAAAAAACCACCCCAAAAATTTAGAGGTAGCTAAGTATTAAGCCTAGCATCACTGACCAGAGGTATTTAACAGACAAATAGTTAAGAAGACAAGTTATCTCTCCATCTAAAGACTTCAGCTATTGGTGTCGTATCACTACAAAAGAAAAGACACAGTGTGGACCAGCATGAATCAAAATATACTAAACTAACCACCCAAGAAGAGATATCACAGCACAAACATCCTGGAATATTTTTGTAGCTATTGTGATTGTTGCAAATTAAAAGGTTCAAACCAAAACAATACATAAGTAACAATAAATATTTGCCTTGGTCTTAAACCAAGTTAAGATTAAAAAACCTATAATTACGCTGGAGAGTACATGCAAACTAAAACTGATTAAAGTGAAAATACCAGCAGAAAGAATACTAAAACCATTTTAGGATCTATTTTCCATGAATTTATTTTCCCATACATTCGTTTAATTATCAGCTCTCAGAACTCTGAATTTCATTAAAAAGCCTGATTTTTTTTCCACTCAATACTATGTAGTGATCTTAAAGTGTACTTGTGGAGACAAGAAATACATTGAAGCATCCAGAATTACAAAACTGTAAAGCAATGCTAAATTTCAGGATGCTGTTTTATTAAATATTACTATTAAAGCACATAGGCACATCAGAGTAAACTAAGAATGACAAGAGATTAGCTGATTTTGCCACCACCAAGTTTCTTGTTGTTTTTGTGGTAGCATGGTAGATACTATAGATATTAAGGCAGGAAAAGAAAGCTAATAAGAGTACATAGAGATGTTGCAACTCTAAGATATAAAAACCATATAGGAAGTTAACTGTAGTGATTATACTCCCACAGCTGAACTTGCAGATGGTCTCACCAGGGCAATTTTGAGTTCTTTGGAGCCCTGCAAGTGCCCTAATTTCTAGGGAACACCTCACCCATGTTCAGAACACAACAGAGTTAGGGAAAACAGAAGTCAGTTATCAGAGCAGGGAAAAAAAGTAAAATACAAGCACATTCACATTAAGACCACATGAGTTCAGTGACAGTCCAGGAATATACCATGCAAAGCACGTATGAGCCTGTATCTGCTCTCAGGGAAACCATACATTTTTGTTGAGGACCCTGAAAGAGTCACTTAGTAAAAAGTCATGTGAAATCAGACATTTTTGTTCACTGTGATAAGTAAGTAGATCAACAGTTAAGAAAAGAGACATTTATTTTAGTCAGAAGAACCTCTTATGGCAACCCAAAGAATGCCTTACATGACATGAAGTGTCAGAAGTCTCTTGTGATGGACTGCTCACAAGCTCACTGATATGAGAACAAACCATTAGTACAAAACCTGTGAGCTTGCTCTCAAAGTCTTTCAAGCTTGTGGAATATGAACAATCAGAAGCCATGGAAGATGGACAAGTGAAAGAGTGAAAGACAGCCCCGTCTTCTTGGGCACACCTTTCACTACCCACCTCCACATTCACATTCTTTTTTCATGCCTTTTCCTCGGCTTTTAGTACCATGCATGGATTAGTTTTTGCACGTTCCCATTATCTATTTTTGTCTGAAGCCCTCAATGGATCACCACAAAAATCTTCATTAGACCATCTCAGAAACTATGATGAGTACAGAGGAAACAATTAAAATTTATTAAAAAAGGAGAGAAATGGATAATTGACATAGAGTGTTCACAAGGGACATATTCTAGTACAAAAAAAAAATTATTTATAATACTGCG
Source organism: Poecile atricapillus (assembly GCF_030490865.1). Taxonomy (NCBI): domain Eukaryota; kingdom Metazoa; phylum Chordata; class Aves; order Passeriformes; family Paridae; genus Poecile; species Poecile atricapillus. The sequence goes on along the minus strand of NC_081289.1, from coordinate 106,995,189 downwards.
CCTTAGCTACAACTTAAATAAAGCAATTCTGAAGTAAAAGTATGCTGTGCTTTCCCTGGTATCTTCCCTTTCCTGGCATACCCAACCTTGCTGATGTTAAGCTTCACTCAGCTGGTTTTCATCCATAGACTGATTTTATCAGAACAGGGTCAACAAAACAAGCAAAGCTGTATTTCACAAATTGCTCCTCTCTCAGATTCATTAAAACTCATCTGCTAAGAACTGGGAAGATTTAAAATAGGTAAAACCAATTTCACAATAAAAAACCTCCAAGAAAACCGAAAAGAATTATAAAAACATTAAACATAAGGATCTACCTTACACACAGAAAAATTAAAATGGCTCCCAAAATGTCAAGTTAGGAATGGTAATACACTTATATGACACATTAATGAATTTCTAGGAAAAATTACCACAATTTCCACAGAAATTCCTAAAATCTACTGAAGGTTTTGACCTCCTTTTTAGGGAACAGGTGAGACAAAGTCCAAGTCAACATTTAAAGCTGTTATGCCAGTTTGTGCATCAGCAATGCAAAATTCTGCTCTGGCCAACAATCTTAGCTCTGCTATTCAACTGCAAGAGAAACATTTTACTGGAAAGGTGTTCAGTGCATTCAGCATACAAACCTAGAAAAAAGACATTGAATTGAACAGATAGTCTTTATGAAAAATTAAAATAATAATACAAACCTAGCCACTTACTTCAAAACAGCCTCATTCACAGCCTCTAGAAATTCTGAACTGAGAATTTCTTTTGATGAACCTCCATGGTAAAGAAGGAGAGTTTCCAGCAGTGGAGTTAGATCAGGCAAAGTAATGAGAGGCACACAGAAAATGGACACAGCATTCACATGACTAGCTGAAACGCTGAAGGGAAAAATAAACACAGTTCATATTTCAGAAAAGTCGTAAATTCTAAACTGTTAAGCTAAAAAAAGGACATTAATTAATTACAGATGATTAAATGTAAGACATGCATAGCTAACTGCTGAAAAATTATTTACTGGAATGACTGTTGACATAACATTCCATATAGTGTGCAGAATGTTTAGAAGTCCGATAAAATTTTGATATTTAAGTGCTCAAAGCAAACCATGTGAGGGATAACAACACAATTCTGAATTGAACCCAGTTATTTTGGCTACAGCAACAATAACTACTGGGCTAGACACCTCTCTACCTTTCCCAGGGCTAGTGAAGGAAGACTAGAGATTCATAGTTCCATGTACGTTTCCTGGAGCCCCAAAAGAGACAACCTAGCTGCTTTTCAGGCCTATTGCTTTTTTAACCTCTCTTTCCTCTTAACAGAAAAAAATTATGAATCCTGCTGTCTTCAATTGCTCCGCTGGAATTTTTTTGTCTTACAGACCTACAGCTGAAGGAACATGTAGCACCTTTGGATCTTAATATACAAACCACTTGCTGGATCTTCTCACTAAAACTACATGGCTGGAAATTACTGAAGACAGTGGAATATGGAACATAAAGAAAATACAGAAACTTTGGAACTTCAAGAAAATTAAACTGGCAGAGACTAGATTTGCAAAAAGAAATCACGACTTTACAGAGAATATATATTGTTTCTAGCACATGAAACTGTAGCATTGACAGGAAGACACTTATAAAGACCAAGAGCTATGAAACACTGAATTCCAGCAAATTAAAATATTGTCCTATATTGTTTGTAAAAGGCTCCCCAGAGTTCCTGCAACTTTCTCCTGATTCACTAGAAGAAGTTCATTCTCTGCAAGAAACTGAAAGTATTTTCTTTGAGGAGTCACAAAAACTATTTCTGAAGATCTGAGATGGGAATTAACAGGCTGCTCAGCAGTACGGACACAAGGTAATTATTAATCATTACTATTTAAACAGAGAGAGAAATAAAACATGACACATTTTCAAAGACACAAATTTCTGAATAATTACCTGATTAAATATCTGTTTAAGGTTTCTTATACTGAAATACTTCAAAATACACTTTTGTTACAAGCGAATGGTAATCATTGGGATGATCTTATCATGCAGTAGTATTTTCCAGGATACACGGAACTGAAACTCTAAATCAGTTCCCTTTGTAAAATTATGTTTCTAATTTCTTATCCAGGTTAGCAAAATTTAGCAGATGAATTTACTCTTACTTAACTTCAGGAGAAAAACCCTGTGAAGGCAATTTTCTTCTACATAATCTTCAAAATACGTTCTTGGAGACTTGTGCACAATGCACTCCACTGTGTACAATGAATTTGCACAGATATTATCATCTGAATTTTTAAAATATCACTAAATGGCAAAAAGAAAAAATGTAAACTTCTAAAAGCAAAATACTTTTGTCTCTGAAATTTGAATAAACACTCATATCATAATTTCTACATTCAAAAATCAACCAAAGTTCAAAGTTTTCCCTTTCTCCCAGCAGAAATCAGGTATTTCTCTTCCCAACAGTCTCAACCAGCTTTTAAGCTAAATCAGTTTCACCCTACTTTTAAAATGTGGGCATTTATTTCCTACATGGAAAGAAACTTTGTGATACTCCTCATTAACTGTGTCCTTGATTTTAATATTAAAATCATTCCTAAACAAATTCATTTAATCTTCCTTACCAAATATCTAGGTGCAAAAAGGAAGGGGAGAAGAATAGCCAAGTTTTGGCTAATGATACAAGAAAAAGATTTCAATTAGCTTCTTCTTTCCTACAATTCCTACAATTTTACAAGCTGTGGTCATAAAACTCTTTTATTCATAGCATCCCTTTTGGCTCTGAAGGGCAGCAGAATGTCTACAGGCATTTTCTTTCATTCAATTTATTAACTATGAATTATTTCAATTTTATTAATATTTTAATGTTTTCATGTACTTAATAGTTATTTTACTATTAAATAATAAAAAATAACACTATTAGTGTAATTATTTCATCACTAATTATTTAATTTTGGATAAGTAGTCCTTATATATATTTACTACTCTATTATTAATAATTTAATCAAATAAATTGAATACACTTAAAACAGAGGACACAATTTGAATTTATAGTTTACATTAAAAAATATCCTCATTTTTTCTTTTGTTTTTTAGCTGCAATTCACTTAATTTACGTGCAATCAATAGAATCTACTGACATTCAAATGACATAATTTTTACAATACTGACAAAAGACTGTGCTCTGCATTTCAAGGTCAGTAGAAAGGTACAAATCAGACAGAAAAAAGGCATGATCATATGAAAAATAGTGACAACAGCACCATTAGACAAATGATCTTTGAAGGTCCCTTCCAACCAATCCATGACTCCAAGGTTAAGTACAAACTATTATGTGAAGCCAAACTTACCAAGTTTGTCCACACCTTAAACTACCTAACATATGTATCCAAAACTCTTCAGCTGAAGCATAAGTTGCCCAAGACTGTAAAATGATCCTCACTGAACTGTAATGACCCAAACCAAAACATATCAAAATTATGTTTAGATAACACCTACCTCTCCTGAATGTTAAGTCCATTGAACTGGTTTTCTCTGAGTTCTGTTACTAATGAAATGACCAGCTGTTAAATAAAATAAAAATAAATAAAATAAAATACATTCCATTTACTGCCAATAATAAGCAGACATTAGTTGAATGGTTCTCTGTGTGACTGACATACTGTAAAGGTTAATAACTTGCTGTGTTCATCTATTTTGATTTTTTAAATTTTTTAACTATTGATGTCAAATTAAAGCTCTCCAAATCACTGAATAAACTGTACTGCAAAATGTTATTTTAACACATTATATATTTTATACATTTTAAAATAAAAAAGATATTCATTTTAGCTCTGCTTCCCCAAGAGTTAAGGCATAACTCTCAGAAGAGCATTACTAGAAATTTTTACATGCTTTGTCTAATTCAAGTCAATATATTATGAAATATTATTCCCACTATTTTTTTATATCTTAACTATAAAAGTGACTTTAGCTAACATTTAGGGTTTATCTCCCATTTTAACTGCAGCAGATATAGTAAAAAAACAATTCAGAAGTTACATTCTAATTCATAAAATAATAAATATAATTTTAACTTCATGGGGAAAAAATTATAGAAGCAGGATTTTCTTTTGTTATAGCACAACAGAAGTGGGAATTTTGTTTTTGTGAACATCTATTACAGTGTAATCTAATAAAAAATTCTCATTTGTCGAGAGATCTCCCACTTCATTTTTTCCCTTAAAAGGTTATAAAAGTAACTGAGGTAAGAAAAGATAAACAAGCTTCAGTTCATGTTCCTTATCACAATGACAGCTCTATGTATGTGCTTATAAACTGGTGATTTATTATTAACAAGATCACAATTACACAAAATACTTACATTTTTAACCAAGTGGTAATAATAATCTGCTGACGTGTAGCCCAGAGCTGATATGAAGGTACTGGTTTCCGCTTCATTACTTTCCCACTTACAAGAACAAAGGAGATGGCACAGCAAACTCTGAGAAATCAACAGAATGGCAATTAAGCACCAGGCTACCACAAGCTCTGTAAAGGGACAGGACAGCTATTGAACTCAGTCTGGGGTAAGGCCTTTTGGGCAGATGTGGCCATTTTACACCACTGATACAGAAGGGAAGACAAAGAAGATGCTCCAGCTGCCACAATCAAATGTGGGTTCACACACACTACATGATTTCAGCAGCTGTCCAATAGCAACACAGCAGTGGAGACCACTCACTTCAAAACCACAGACCTTTGCTAGGTTTCGGTTCTCTGGGAGCCATTTCAATCATCTGTAGTCTTGATCAGTACCATGGATCAAGGGAAAGTGTGAAACTAACATCTACTTTTCCACATCACTTTTTCAAGATGCTCTGGAATTCAGGTCTGGTCTCATTCTCGTAATTTGCTTAATTTCCTCATTATTTTGGGAAGGTGATGATAAAAATCTTATCTTGACATTTACTTCTCTACCAATTTCACCATGAAATGCTTTACATCTCATTAAAACCTTTTAAATGCATCATATGATAATCTAAGCAATCCTTTGATGATAGATTCTAAGTCAGATTAATAGATTTGGTACACTGGTTCTGCAGATGTGTATAGGGGACCCTGAGCATAGTACCCATGCCTTCCTAGCTCTTCAGCATCATACTACAGCTCTGCTGTCATTTGGACAGATCTTACACCCCAGCACCTTCCCTAGCAAACTCATGAAAACCAAAACTGCAAAATATTGAGCAGGTTTTTTGCACCCTGCTGTCCCAAGTGAGCTGAGATAGTTCTGTGTTGATTATCAAGCTATCTGCTCTGCATTTTCATAGCTTTGATTTCTTCCTGCTCTTGACTGCTACATGCTGACATAACAACAGTTGCATTCCCTTTCCAGGGTTTATTTCAGGGCTTTATGTATCATTGACACCTAAAGTATAAACTTTATATGGCACTGAGTATATAAAATGCTTTGTAACAGAGGGACAGGATTAGTATACACTGAAAAAAGGCCTTAGTTTAAAAAACATATGATTAAAGGAAAGTTCAGATGAAACCTCTGTGACTTCCATGGGTTTAAGATGCTTTATTCTGTACATTCTTATTAATAAAAAGATGAACCTGATGAAAGACTTTTGAGACCAAAATAAATAGAAATCTCATTAACTCATTTTCTCCTTTTAGAAACTTAAGTATTCTTACATGATTTTGTTGAGCATCCCTAAGCTACAGCTTCAGAAGTCCTGCCTGGAATTAGATATATTCAATGCATGTGTTCCATGTTTCATTGATATGAGAGAGAAGAATCAGGAGAAGAACACCAGAGGTCTAAGAAAATTCACTGTTATCAAAATAAGTAACAAGCATTTGGGATACCTTAGTTATCGTACTTCAGGATTCTTTTACTACCTTGAAGAGTTAAATATCCTTTTCCTTCATTGTACAACTTCTTTCCTAGATAGCACTCAACAGGAGTGACTGCAGTTCTATTGCCAATCCCAGAATTGCCAAAAAACCAAGAGGAGGAAAAATGCTGCGGCACAATAGCTTCAAAGCAGTAACATACTTTCATTTTTTGAATTCTTAAGAAAAGGACAGAAAAGAGCAGATTTTAAAAATGTACAAGCCTCTAAAATTGCCAAAACTGAAAGCTAAAATCTATTAAACTGCATAATCCCCCAAGAGGCCTTAATCAATTTATTGATAAAAAATAATAACCCTTATATATTTTTATTTTCTTCTGCAACTATTACTAAAGTTAAATTTTCTTTTCAGAACACTATAAAGGGGACCTACAAAATAGGACAGTTTACCAAGTAGAATGAGATAAGGGACCAAACTGCAAGTCAAAATCAAAATAAAGGAGGCATAACAACAACAAACCTGGGATGTCACTTTAGCTAGAGGTAAGGAAGGGGCTTGAAAAGTACGAAGTCTGTTGGATGGCTTAGTTCAAGACTTACAAAAAGCTTGACCAGTGACAATAAACATAAAAATCTCTGAAAAGGATTTGACAGGCTAACATGGCAGCAAATGTCAGCTAAATGAGAGAGTGGTTTAAAATCCCATATATTCACCTGCAACACTACAGAATTAATTATCTAGTGATCCTTTCTGTAACCAGAATTTTCCTAAGGGTAAAATTAATTGAACAGTCTCTCTGTGAAGAGTACTTTTGAAATTACTTTCTCCCCTACCCTTGTGTAATAGCCAGTGTTAACCTCTGTTGTGTTAAGCAATAGAAGAGAAGAAAAAATGACTATACATCATCAGAGTCTGCATATGACCTGCAACACTTTCCTGTGTTGGTTTTTGGTTTGGTATTGTTCTGGGGTTTTGCTTACTTATTTTCTTGGTTGGCGTTTTTTACTGCTTCATTTTCAATTTACTAGATCCATGCAAGGATATTTTTTTCTTGAAATGTACAAAATCTCTGAACAGCCAGAAGGGGGCAAGGGAAACACAGACAAGGAGACACTGTAGTCAAGATGAAAGGAGCTATTAGGTATTTATATAAGACAAATAGGTATTAAAGATGAAAAACATTTAAAATTCAGCTCAATGTCTTATGTATTTCATTTTACTGACAGTGTTGCAGTGGAAAGCTTGAGACATCCCTACATGCAACGAAGATACTTGTTAATGGTAAGTTAAAGCATTTGTCTTTTTCAGTTTAAAAGCTTTTTTACTCTTCTAGAACATATACAGAAAGTTCTCCTCTCTAGAAAAAGTGGTTTACTTACTTCTTATATAATTCGGGTTGTAAGTGATAATTCTTTCACTTCTCTATATCAGCAGAGCGCTGTCTGGAAGAAAAATTAATACTGATGCTTCACTCATACTTGACAAATGAGTTGTTAGGATAAGGAATATTCAGTGTCTTCATCAACGGGATGGGACTAAGTGGGACAGCAGGATTGAGTGCTTCCCCAGCAGGTTTGCAGATGACGTGGTGCAGTTGATTCCCTGTAGGAAGGGATGCCATCCAGAGGTAGGAGGAACAGGTCTGTGTGAACCTCCCGAAGTTCAACAAGTGAAAAGTCCAGCACCTCGACTGGAGCAATCTTCAATACCAATTATTAGTGATAAATGGATTGAGAGCAGCCCTGCAGAGAAGGGCTTGGGAATATTTCAAATTAACTCTTTCAGAAAGTACTATGGAGAAATGTAGATTTCAGATTTTCTCACATATATAGGAAGCAACACAAATATTCAAACCTTTGTGACAGGTTCCAATATTACATTATGAATCCCCACAAAAGCATTTTGGAAAATCAAAAAATATGACATATTACATGACATTACACAGTATCAATCAGTTATTTGATACTGATGACTTTTAAGGAACCATTTCAAGATCAATACCTACAAGGTATTCAAGTACATGATAAGAATAAATGCACTCTTGTTTTGATGATATCAGTTATGGATCCTACAGTACTCCAGCAAAATTAACCGGAGATCTACATAATCATCAGCTGTTCCCGTCAGTGACTCAATTATCACTCACTGTATAATCCATTAATACCACATTCTACAAGCCAGAAAAGTGGATCTGCAGCAGAAACATTGCATTCCAAAGGAAAAAAACCCAAGGTGTCTTTTATTTTTGCATTTCCAGAATCAAAATGGCTGATTTTGGAAAATGAACAGCAGTCAGGCATAGTGTAACATCAGAAGTTACTTTTTTCTTGATTTCTCTCACCACTGGGTAAGAAGAAAACCACTTTGGTTGTAATTGCATGAGAAGAAATCTATCCCCATGGCCTAGGATTAAAGTCCCATTCAACCTGAAACTGAATTAATAAATTTTTATAAAGCCCTCGCAATGACCAACTTCTTTGAAAAACCTTGCAAGTGACTTTATTTTACTGATGCAATTTATACTGAGTAATACTGCAGATAATTCAAAATTCACTGCTGCACAGAGATTTTTAAGATCTTTAACAGGCAGATAATCCTATGAGCATCACCACAAAGACATGAACTCATAAGCTGTCTTTATCAGCATAAGCACACTGCTTCATACCTACAACATCCTATAGCATACCTCCACCACCTCCCCACTCCCACAACAGAATTCACTATGGAGTATGGGATAGGATATGATTTGCTGGGGTAAAGCAAGTGAAGAAAACATATCATCTCCAGTCATCACAGTGGTTCTTATCCTGTGGATGGCCCAGGGCTGGCATATCAAGACAAAGAAAACAAAAGCAAAAGAGAAGAGAAAGAGAGAAAAGAAAAAGAGAGCCAGAGAAAAAAGAGAGAAAAATAGAATAAAGAAAGAGGGGATCTGAGACTTGTCACACAGTTTTTGTTCACTCATGCACAGCCAGCCCTTCTCCAGGAAGTGAGATGGGGGTGGGGGACTAAGCATGAGTCTCAAGGCAGAGCAGGAACTTGGCTCAGAACAGCACTGCTCCAGCTCCGCATGACTTTCTCCCCCAGTAACACCTTTCCTGTAGCAATACTCAGAATGTTTGAGACAAAACATGCTTAGGTCTGATCCTCTACAATGCCCGCTCAGTCAGTTTGCAGATGAAACCAAGATGGGTGGGAGACATCATCTGCTGAAGGGTGGGAAGGCTCTGCAGAAAGATCTGGACAGGCTGGATCAATGGGCTGAGGCCAGCGGTCTGAAGTTTGATATGATAAAGTGCTGCAGCCCAGCACTGGGTCCAGACACAACAAGCCCAGACAGTACTACAGACTGGGGCAAGAGAGGCTGGAAAGCTGCCCAGCCAAAAAGGACCTGCAGGTGCTGGTCAAGAAGGGCTGAGCATGAGTTGTGCCCAGGTGGCCAGGAAGGGCAATGGCATCCTGGCCTCTATCATCAACAGTGTGGCCAGGAGGAGCAGGGCAGTGACTGTTCCCCTATACACAGCACTGGTGACGCCACACCTTCAATCCTGTGTCAAATTCTGGCCCACTCACTGCAAGACATCGAGGGGCTGGAATAAGTCCAGAGAAGGGCAAAGGAGCTGGTGAAGGATCTGAAGCATAGGTCCTATGAAGGGCAGCTGTGGGAGCTGGGGATGTTTAGCCTGGAGAAAAGGAGGGTAGACTGTATTGCTCTCTACAACTGCCTGAAAGGAGGATGTAGCCATGTGGAGATCGGTCTCTTTCGTTACAATCTCAGTAAAATCTGACAGGACAAGAAGACATAGTCTCAAATTGTACCAGGGGAGGTTGAGATTGATATTAGGAAAAATTTCTTCATTGACAGGCTTGTCAGGCATTGAAATAGGCTACCCTATTGGTGGCGGCATCACCACTCCTCCAAGTGTTCAAAAGGTGTGTGGATGTAGCACTTTGGGTCATGGTTAGGTGGCAATATGGCAGTGCAGTGTTAACATTGGACTTGATGACCTTACAGGTCTTTTCCAACCTCTAACAATTCTAAAGAGGACTAAGCAACTAAAATACTTTTCACATAAACTAAGCTTACTCTTTTGATACTCCTCTTTAGGTAATGAAGGCTGATTTCCATGTGCTATAAAGGATTCACTGAGTTCCTCTATAACTTTGTAACAACCATCTCATGAGGCACATGACTCTACAAAAGCCTGGAAATTACTTTCTTTCAGCAGAACTTGTCCCTCCACTGATTTAAGTGACATAGCCCCAGGCAGACACCAACTCAACTAGTGTCCACAAATCCAGCAAAGCAGGAGATGCTTTGGGCTCTATTTACCAAGGGATCCAAAAGCTCTGAACCTTTTTACCCCTTTTCTTTCAGAAACAGCCAATATTTTCCTGCACATGTCAATGAGGAAAAATATAGGAGCTTGAATTAAAGACATAGTTACTTCTGAAATTAGACATCAACACATAAATAGAACTTGATTTTTATTACAACAAGACAACTTTTATGCTAGTAACTGTATTTGTGTAGCAACTGTCTTGGAATTTAGGACAAAGTTTCAAAGACATTCCAGGGGAGCCAGATAAACCAGTTTATTTCTGGGAACTTCTCAACACACTCTTTCCAAAATATTTATGGTTTTAAATGTCCTCAGAAGCAGATGTGAAAATCAATAGCTCCAATGTATTTTGAACAGTGGAGATGGATGATTTCACTGGGATAAGCCATTCAAACCTGACACTAATTAAGACTTCCCAGCGATGATACTGAGCTCTTTTTTTGCCATCTTGGATGAGTTTAGCAAAGCAACAGTTCAGCAGGATGAAACAGAATAATCTATTATTTATTCTAATGAAATACTTCTCTTAAGTATATTCTGCTTGAAAACACAAAGTGCAGTTATTTTTTGAGAAGAGACCACTAATAACATTTTGCTGAAAATTATGATCTGTGTGAATCTGTTGGAGTTAGTACAGCATGGACACCCAAGGGGAAATTTCTGAAGTCTAGTCAAGTAATAGGTTTTTTTCTGACCTTTCTATCTGCTTCAATGGGAACCAGATTTCCTCAGCTCTGCTAAAAGAAAGCAGGTGAAATGTAGATTTAAAAAGATGTAAAAAACTACATCTTATTCAGAGGTAAGTACCATTTCTTATTTGCATTTGATTAGACTTTGGAATGAGAATTTCGTGTATGTCAATGACTTCAAGAGTCTGTACATCAGGGTTGCTCTAAGGTGTTTCTTCTACAGCCAGATGGCCTATGGCTTTCAACACAAGTCTAGAAGACAAGAAGTGAAATTCTCTTCCCAATCTTGTTTAAGAAAGTACTTCAAAACTGTATAATCAATTACAACATTACAGATAAATCAGACAATATGATTCCATAATTGAAGAAATAAGAATACTACATAATAGTGTTTTTCTTTAAAGGTAGGATCCTAACAGCCCACATTACTTCCTAAATAATTGAAACAGAGTCCTCAGTAAGCAATATATACACATTGCTCTGACTTGTTTTGTAAATATAGATTAATTTTTTATTTGCCAGCTTTCAGCAGCTCAGACCAAAACAAATTCCTCTAAGTATTTTTCAGTAATGTTTTCTTAAAAATCCTTCCTAAAGGCCTGTGAGTTTTAAGTGATTGACAAAAAACCACAAACATATTTGGTACTTTTAAAACCTTCTTACTATGAAATATGCAGCCAGTTCTGAAGAATCATAGTGTCTAAGTCTGTAAATGACAAAGCAGTACGTTAATTTAGAGACCATTTCACCAACCGTTAATGAAATCAATTCTGGACTGACATAACACCATTCATATTATTCCCACACACTTATCCATTCATAACAAAGTCTGTGACTTTTAATTTTGCTTCTAAGACCTCTTGCTCACTTTCTCGGTCACTCCAGGGGAAGACAGAAAATAGTTTTCCACAAACCAAAATTGAAATGTAGAAGAATATAAGGTATCAAACATCATATAGATTTCAATATCTAGCTTTTAAAAAACTATTTTACTCAAAATTATTCTGTTTTCTCCACATTTTATAAAATTTTCAGTGTATTGATTAGGAGAAATTACATGGCATATATTTGTGAACAATTATTAGTAGTATGTGAGAGCATACTGTGCTTAAAAAAACAGTAAAAATTATTTTAAAAAAATCTGTAAATATACCATTGATAACCTAACTAAAAAGTCCAGTTTCTCCTTTGAAATTAAAACTGGTTAAAACACATTTCAGACAGATAAAATGTTAAATTACATACACACATACATTTCAATTATTAGACAGTCAACACAACCTCTCACTATACAAAACTGAGTCTATTCCATTAATCACTCAAAAGTTTTGCAAAAATGAAACCACTTCAGTTTCAATTCACATAAGAAAGCATGTAATATTCCTCAGTAATTTAGTTAATTAGAGTTAAAAGAGCCTATGTACAGGACTAGAAGAGGTTTGCTTCCTACATTTCTTTCTGACATTTACTGTCAGGGAGTTTTCTTGTTTCAGGACAGTTTATGGACACATGCATCTACAGAATTGTTTTCATTAGCTAACTTCTGTGCCAGCACACTAAATAAAACTGCTGGCCACAAGTCCATGTTTAGGATCTACTAGAGCTTCTCATTTTAGTCCTTCTTCACTTGGAACGAAAGTCTGATACCCGCCTACATCTAAATCTCCATTGATAACCATGACAGACTAGTTGATCATAAACCAATTATTCTGTTAAAAACTCCTACAGAAACAAGGATCTTGTCATTCAAGCATGTGATCAAGTTACAGAAAATCTACAGATAAATGATTAGATTGAATTACTATTACTTTTCAGCTAAAAATAAAACAAAACAAAACAAAAAAAAAAAAAACCCAACAGGAATAATACTATTCTTTCAGAAAATTAATACATAGACTTCATTGCTTTTCACGTATTCCCAGACATGAAAACATGGATTCTGTGAAGTTCTCCATGCTCTAACCGATGATGACCCTTAACCCTGTTCTATCCCTGAAGAATTATGCAGGCTCACTTTCTGTCAGTGTTTTCAGTAAAACTGCTTTAGGTGCCCTTATATTAGGCCAATTTCCTTAACTTTGTTTCAACAACCTTACCTGCAATTTTCTCTTTAAAAAGACTTCAAAAGTATGGCAAAAATACACTAATGGATCATGAAAACCTACTAGAAAAACTTAATTAGAAAAAAAAATTCAAAAACCCATTGAGATAAATATGCTTTTTCTTTAGAAATTAAAGATGCTATGAACTGTATTACTCTTGCTGATACACATAGCTTAGTAAAAAGACTAGGCTCATATTCTACCTCTGTTTCCTAAAACGGATGAAAAATGTTACATGATCCTAATTTCCAAATGAAATGTGGAGAAGAAAATTATGGGGAGGGGAAAGGAAGGCTGTATTTTTTTCCCTCACCAATTCAACTTCAGTTACCTCCTGTGACACTGGTACAGTAAAAACACATTGCACTACTACTGTGGCTAAGACACTAAAACTTTTCAATGGATGAATTCCAAAGCCTAAGCTCCACCTGCAAGTCACTAACAAAACCCTCAGAAATCATAAGAAAGAAGCTGAAGAACTGTTGGGCTGGCAAGCTTTGAGTCTACTCTTGGCCTCAGACAGGAAAAACAGTTTCAAATCTCCTTCCCTTTTCTCTCTCCTTTCTGTTTAAGAAACACCCACCTAGAAAGTGCTACTACTCTTTATATTAAAAAAGAAGACACTTTTGATGCTGAAATAAAACACATGTTTACACTAACTTACAAAAGGAAATTCAATAGCTCAACCAGAGTCAACCATAAATATTTTATCTTTTTTTTAAAAGCTCTCTGGTTTAACTAGCCAGTGATTTAAAATCCATTTCCTTCTTCCCTCCACAATTTTCAAAAGCCAAAAAGCAAGCTTCCCACTGAAGAATTCCTTAAATCCACACAAAAAAGAGGTAGGAAAGAGGGATGAATAAATTTGGAAAGAGTGGATGGACTGTAAGATTGTTCCACTTTTACTTTAAATCTGTGAGTTACATAATTTCTAGAAAAATTATAATCTCAAATTTATGCTTTTTTCAATGAATGTATGTACCCATTTTTATACTTCCAATAGGTACACATTGCAAATACTGCACCTAATTTACAATAATATTCAGTAAAAATTACTTTAATCACTTTGGGGTTGGACTTCCTAAGTATCATGCCGTTAAAAGTTCACAAGAAGAAAACTGTCCACTGAACTCAGCAAAAAAACACAAACTACACCTATAATGGTGATACAACAACTGCTGGTCACAGTTATATTACATGGAGCAAAAATATCTAATACCAGTATAATTTTTCAAATACAGACCTCTTTTTGTGTCTCAGTAACAAATCATTATTTTTACTAGAGCCACCTGGCACAACTAAAGTGCTCTGAGAAATGTCAGCTGGCTAGCAATTTGTGACACTTGCTGTTAAAGCTCAAGCAGCCTTGCAAGAAAGCAGAATTCTTTGTTTCTCATTTTGTTCTTTGACATACTTAGCCTTTGTTTATTTTGGCCTAGAAGCTGAGAAATCCTTTATATAATCACGCTAGCTTGGCATTGTTAAAGAATTATATTTGAAGAAGAGAGGTCTGTTTTTTCCCAGCCCATTCATAATACCATTCTATTTTCAACAGAAGACTATGGTAATGCTCGCAAATTTGAAAACATTGCTAATTCTCCTACATGCGGCCAATGTAACTATCTACAGGTGACCATAGAAGGTCCAAATGAGCTTAAAATGCTGATTCTCAAAAGAGCTCATGAGAAGACTAACTAGGTAGACTATTTAGATGTATAATCTTCAAAATGACCAAGAACTCCCTCTGGCTGACTTTACAAAAGTGAAACAACAACAGAAAAAAGAAAATACTGACAGTGAACTCAGTAAAACTTCAAGACAATAAGCATTAGAAATAGTTTACGCACTGTATGTGAAAAGCCATCTTCATTCTAAAATGTTTTCTATGCTAAAAAGATCCAGCTCCAGTCTCTTTCTTGAATAAGTTTAACATCTTTTATCACCCTCCCACCCTTTATGAATTAAATTATTTCAGAACATATTCTACTAGGAATCTTGTACATATACTATCATTCTATCAATTACTTGTCTTTGATTCATCAGCCAATTCCCATTTTCATTACAATTCATACCTAACCTAAGAACATTGGGTCTTTAACCTTTAACAGAACTGTACATTGGCAAGTTTAAGAGGCAGGTATGTCAAATTTCTAGCAAACACTGCTATGAGATGTGGGCTTCCTAAGGTGTGTAACTTAGGAAGTGCACTCACTCAAACAGGATAAAGTCCTTGGTATCTGGGACACAAACCAATCGCACAAATGATAGAGAAAAGTGCCTGAATTGCTCTTTACTCCCTTGGAACACATTGCAAAGCCAGCCAACTTGATTCTTAAAATTAGATTTTAACTAGCAATCTAAAATTTGAAAAGTCTCTTATCACATTAAGAGTTCATTAAACCATTAGGTTTTAATTAATTTTGTCAGATCTTAAACACATGCCTATGTTTCATGTCTTTTGTCCTCTGTTTTGATTAAAAAAAAAAAAATTCACTTTGAACCATCTGTGACCCATTGACACTTAAGACATTTCTTTCAAGCTCATTTACATACTTGATTCCACATATGGCTAACTACAATGTAAAAAATCATCCATCAAAAAATATCCTTTCATGCATATGCACTTATAAAATAAAGTTATCTGTCCTCAACTGTGGCTGATTTACATACTCCAAGAAAGGCCTGTAAATGCTTTGTAACTATTTTCATGACACTAAGTTTAGCTGCTTAAATCTATTCCATGAAACTCAGATTCCAGAAGACTACACATCAAACATTAAGGAGGTGAAATCAGCTTCCAAAGGAGTAAACTGGCCACAAGGTTAAAAAATATCAGAAAGTTCCCCATCATTTTGGTTGGAGAAAAGATATTGTGCTAATGGCTAGAGAGACAATAATGCATTTTACAGAAACAGCAAAACCACACTGGGCATTGAAGAAAAAAAAAATGACAGAATGAAAACAGGAAGAAAAGCTTTTAAATTAACATAATACAGCATTTAATGCAAGAGCAGAGGTTATTTCTTGCTGCAAAAACTAACAAAACATTCAGGTTTTAAAGTAATGTGTATTTTAATAACAAAAACTGCAACAGAGCACAACAAACTTTTTAAAGGGCCCATAGATATATCATATACTATTTAGCCCAAGCAGAACTGATTTGGTAGGTAACAGCTGACAGAAGCAAGAAGCCAAAAGGAGGAGTGAATATTTTTTCAGAATTAATACCCCTTAATGGTCTGTGGAATGCTGTTTACTTCAGCTCTGTTTTACAACCACTGCTGCATGGAGAAGGGATTGACTGAAACATTTGCAGCCTGTGGCCACCCACACTATGGGAAGCACTATGATTAAAGAGAATGCTACGTTGTTGTATCTGCCAGCAGTCTGTTCCATGCTGTAATTATTATACTTGCCGTCTTCTTATAATCTATTGCATCTGCTATGGCAAGACCCCAGGGTAAGCACTGTCCAACAAGAAAAACATTGAACCTGAATAGCAAGTTATTTTTAATGTGCACAAATGGTCTGAAAACCGGATACTTTAAATACTTCTCTTTTAAGTTTATTAAAAAATTTTACCTTATAGGATAGCCAGTGACATAGAGAAAGTAGATATACTACTGAAATACTCACTTTAACCTACAGTCTGACACACCCCCCGTTCACCCCAAATCTTTATAATGAGCAAAGTTTTTGCTTTAGATCTTTGCAGCACAAAAATTCTGTGAATTCTAGGTAAGACGTGGCTATAGAGAGCACCAATTTATCAGATTTCTATCACTGTTATTACATGACAGATGACATTATAATTTTAACTGCTCCCTTCCTCTATAAGAATATTTAATATGTAATAGCAACAGCAACTTTGAAAACAACAAAATAAGCCCTAAATACCAAAATAAGTAGCAGTTCTCTAAGCAGAAATTTTATTTTGAATTCTGATCTCTGCATTAACTGGTAAAGGAGTTCAAAACTAACACTACATGCATTCTCTTCACTTTGTTTGGTGTTTTACCACACAAAATTAAGCAGTACAACACTATTGTGCACAACATATAGCTGTTATTGCACTCTTCTCTAACAAATGGTACAGGCAGCCTTTACCATTCCAACAGTTTTGCCAGGAGTTGGCTGCAGATGCTCCTGCAGATGCCAGTAGACAAGCAAGATTGTCTACTGGCTGTAACTATAAGGTATTACACTAACCAGTGTGCCACCACCTAGCAAAAGAGGGAAAAAGGATATATCACATGCAAGGCTGAATGAAAACAATTAAGGACTGAGTAAAAGCCCATTTATCTCCAAGCACTCCAGACCACTTTGAAGAAATATCTTTAGACCCTCTTACATATAAGCTGTTGATGGAAGGCAAGGGTAAATTCCATATATAGTGATTGAAGAAAACTGCTACAAAGACTCCTGAAGGACTAGTGAAAAACACAGAAAAAATTAATAGGAAAAGTATAAACAAGATACATACTTTAATCATCATCAGATGTCTTTCATCTGAAGGAACACACTACGATCTCTGCAGTGATCAAAGTTCCTGATGATTATTTGCACAGGTTAGAGAAGGAATGAGAATGCTTTTCCAAACATACCCAAAAAAGCCCTCAGATCCGTAAAACCACGAGAGTGAGTCTCAGAAAGTGATTAAGTAACTTTGAACTACTTTGGCCTCCAGGAGACTTAACATTTTCCATTTGTCTCTTGGATGCATGCCTCCTGGAACATAGACATCCCTCTCCCCATAACTGCTAGGGAAAACCAGATCCCCACCTCCATTCCTTCCCATCCTTCTCTTACACTGACATTCCCTTCTGATTATTTTGTGTTTTATCATGGTAAAATATTGCAGTGATAGTATCACAAATGTAAGAAATAGTCCAAAACAACTAGTTACTTATCTTAGTCCAAATATTACCTTTTTTTCTTCCCTTTAGAGAGGAGAAATGACAACAAAAAAGTTTGAAAATGCTGTATTTATAATAGAACCCTGCTAAAGCCTATGCTCTATGACACAGTTTCTTCTTCCTTTAACTTTCTCAGTAATAAATAGCAGGTGAAGTATGTTCATAATTTTAACTCAGATATCTCTGTTCAGGTCTTAATCTCTTTCTTTCAAAGTTGTCAAGATAAGAAGGACAAAATATGTTTCTCAGTACATCCTCTAGCAACTCATAAGCCTTTTAATAGACACATTACCCATATATGTCATTAAACTAGTATTCTTATCTCATAGAGACATCCTTTATTATAAATCCAACATTATTTTAATACTTCTTCCATCAGATGGTCTTGGGGCCCGTTTCCCCTGTGGAATGACAATTCACAAGTAATTTAGGCTCTTCCTAACATAAAAAAGCAAAGTAACGAATAGATACTGAGGTTCACTCTAATTTGTGCATTACATATTTTCTTCATGTTACCTTAAATTCCTGTCTCCTAGAAAAATGTGAACTTGAAGATTTTCTCCTATAAACAATTCATTATTAAAAGAATACTTTTTAGGAAAAGAAGAGAAAAGCTCTTTACATTATGTCTGGATTACTTTTAACATATGTCCTTTCCTAACAATTTCTAACCTTTTCCTAACCATCTGACAACGCATGCATACAAATAAAAATAGCATGTAATGAGTTTGAAAGATGGCAAGTATATTGGTCCCAAAATCAAATCAACATTCTTACCTAAGAAGAGAATATTGTAATTCCAATTCTGTGTACAAACTACACAGAATCACAGAATGGTTTGGGTTGCAAGGGGACCTTGACTCCAACACAACCACCATGGGCAGGGACACTTTCGAGGCACTTGGTTCTTGCCTGAGCTAAGTTGCAGCCGTGCCTGTGGCTGGCCATACACCCTGCTGCCCTGGAGCCTGACCCCAACTTCACAACTAAACCTTGGGCCTGCCTTGTCACTGTGGGGCTGGTGTGGCAGCCAATGGACTCACAGGTGGTGACTGTCACTGGACCTGCCCTGCTCTTCTTGTGCAACTTCAGTGCCGTTTCAGTGTCAAGGCACAGCTGCAGAAGTGTCACTCAGCTACTCTCCGCTGCCCCTGAAATACAATGGTCTCAATACTCAATTCACTAGGTGTCACTAATAAGTCTTTTATAATAGCCTCTCTATTGAATACTCTTCAGATCTTATATGAATTAAGAGTTGATCTACATCTACATTTTGCTTCACTGAATTTATAAAAGCTTACTGAATTTCCAGCCAACAGCAATTCTGTTCAGGGTCTGAAGTTACCTTTCCAAATGTGGTATTTATGAAAGTGTTAAAAGTGTTTCATTTCTGAATTTATTTGCAGACCTTTTGGCCACAACTGGTTTATTATTATTTAAGATGAAGCTTAATTTTTACAAAAAAAAAATCCACAAGCATTTTAAGGTCAGTGGATGACTATGATTTCTTACTCTTGCTTTTGTTAGGCCCATGGCAAAACCAGCAGCATTTTCCCTTTTTAACTGACATGACTGCAGTGATACCACCTCTGGGTTTTTTTGAAGAGATGCTCACAAAAATATGAAAAAGGATTCTTTTTAATAAATTATTTATTCTGTTCTGTTTCGAAAACCTTTCAAGATCTGCACAGATTGCTTCTTGAAGAGTGTTGCACAACAGTACACTTAACATAAGGATGGTTCAGGCCACTTGATGAAGGATATTCAGAAGACTTTTTACACAGTCCATCCACATACGTGACACTCTCAGTACAATCTGTCTTGCTCTACTTTTCTCCACAGGTGTGTTACACCTGTGCAAAACCCTTTGTGCCTGTTTCATTTAGCTCAGGAATTCTGCATTGCTCAAAAATGACTTGGAGTTACTGACCATACTCACTTATTGCTGGGTTTGGGTATCATTCTTTTCTTTGAGAATCATAGAACTTCTTAGCTTATAGAAAATATGTTCCTGCTATCTGGTGACAAAAAGTGACTGCTGTACCCAGCCCAAATGATAACCAAGTAAACAAACTTTAAAGCTTTCCCTGTGGAGAGGGCTGAACTGAAACTACTTTTCTAAAAGCAAGCCTGATGTTATGCAAAGCTTAATATCTGCCACCAGCCAGAAACATCCCTCTTTTTGTGTCATTATCACATCTCTTTTTATATATTTAAATCAGTAACCTTTCATTGGAATTGGGTTGGCTTTGTGTATTCCCAAAAAATATACCAGAAAAGATGGCCTTCAGGTAAGAGTCACAGAGCATCTGGGCATTTTCAGCTTTGTTCTGCACTTTGGGTACTACTCTACTGAACTGGAAGTTTTTTGGGGGGGTTTTGATTCTTTTTTTGTTTGTTTTTTGTTTGTTTGTTTTGTTTTTTGTTTTTGTTTGTTTGGCGGGTTTTTTTGGTTGGTTGGTTGGTCTTTTTGGTCCACTGTCCCAGCTTCTGGCAAAATTTTTCAGTTCAATCAAGTATTTTTAGAGCTGCGTGTCCTTTCAGGTCACCTTTTTTCCTCCCTCCCTGTCAGATTTGCTTTGGTAAATTGCCCTGACAAAATGAGTATTCCATTTCTCCATGTTTTAGCTTTGACTGGCATATCCTTATTTGTTTTCTTTTGGCTTCAATTGTCCAATTGATGCTTGATGAATACAACCAATCACAACTTTGGACTATAACTGCTAACATGTAGCTCACCACTTGCTCCAAATTCTGATCTGTACTTTGATCTCTTGGCTGTGAGTCAGCCTTCAAGTTTGTAAGACTGGGGTTTGTTGTATCCAATTTGGATGGCCTTTTTTTTTTAATCAACTTATAAATTATAACCTTAGAAATTAAAATCTGCGTTTCCCACCCTCTCCATAGGGTATAATGCAATTAAAAATCGCATGAAAATTGTCATGAATGTTAAGAACATTAATAATTGCATAGTATAACAATAAAATTTCTAAAAATACATTGTTCCAGTGCTTCAAGGCTTTAACTGATCATAAATTATAGGAATAACTTTAAAAAACTCCGAACATAAACAATGCAATATGACAAAAGGGATCGCTAGCCTGTAATTATTCAGAATCTCTTGTGTGTCCACAAAAGTCTCCAGAACATGCATCCATTAACACCAGGAAATATGGGAAATGTTCTTGTTTCCTTTTTTATGAGAAATATTTATTTAATGATTGGTCTTAGTTTTAAATAAGAAAGGAAAACTTTTGTGACACAGAATAGCTGAAAATAAAGCATAATGTACAACTGCCCAGGTTTTATTTTCACCCTCTGCTTTGCTCTGGTGTGACCCCACCTGGAACCCTGCATCCAGCTCTGGGGTCCCAGCACAGGAACGACATGGAGCTGTGGGAGTGAGTCCAGAAGAGGGACACCAAGATGATCAGAGGGATGGAGCATTTCCCTGTGAGGAAAGGCTGAAAGAATTGGGATGAGCCTGGAGAAGAGAAGGCTTTGGAGTGACAAAATTGTGTCCTTCCAGCACCTGAAAGGAGCCTACAAGAAAAATGGAGAGACTTTTTATGACAGCACGTGGTGACAGGACAAGGGGAAGTGGACTAAAACTAAAATAGAGTAGACTTAGATTTGATATTAGGAATAAGTTCTTTACTATGAGGGTAGTAAACCACTGTCACAGGTTTACCAGACAAGCTGTGGATGCGCCAACCCTGGAAGTTTTCAAGCTGGATGGAGCTCTGAGCAACCTGGTCTAGTGGGAGGGACCTTTCCAACCCAGGCCATTCCACGGCAAGTTTAACCAATTGTCAGCAACCCACCGTGTAATACTGCCTTTTTATCGAGACACATGCAGGGAACACCTGGGAAGGGCCACAGCAGTGGCACCGTTAGTTTAACCCCTAACAACATCTGAGTTACACGCCTGTGCACGCAGGGACGTGCGCCGGACACAGTGGCGACCACTCAGGGCAGAGATCGCCATCTCCTGGCTGCTCTCGCAGCTGACCCGTGCTGATGCACTGGGGAAGGCTGGCTCCCAGCGAGGGACCTCACACAGAAGAGAGAACGACTTGCTGTACCCGACATCGTGGGCAAAGTCTCGCGCCTACGGAAAATCAAGTCATGAAAGCAGCAGCAGTAAAAGGAAAGGTAACAGAATAAATTAAAACATGGGAACAGCGAACCAAGTAATATGATAGATAGATTGTCCTTAAAAACTACAAAGCATGACCATAGGTAAATTAATTACTAGGAAACCATGTAATAAGGAAAAAGAAAAAAGGGGAAATACAAAAAAAACAACCCCGTGCTGTTCAGAATTTACTTGTAATTCTATAGCAGTGAGAGAAAGAGGAGGTGAGAGAGAAGGAATAGCTGTTTCTTCATGCTTCTTTTTACTCAAACTATTTACATGGCGAGTTCTTCACAGTAAGTACTTCAGAACCAAGGTCTGAAGTGCTTACTCATAAACTGTTCACACACTCTTTAATATAATGGATCCTTGGATAGAAAGCCCTAAATACTAAAAATCCCCTTAGGTATCAAGAATCAGTCACAATCAAAACAAGTGAAAACACAGATAGAACTATTCTACATCTGTGGAAAAATTACGGGCAGAAAAATAAAAAACTGTTCAACTGAATGCACAGCAAAGAAGATAACAAAATTAATTTTCTTATTAGTGAGGCTCCTGCACTGTTGCCAAAAATGTCAGGAATCTTAACACGAAATTCTCACTAGTGCAACCAACATTAGAAACTAAGAGTCAAAACAATGCCACACAATAAGGGCAGCAGAGAAGCTGGTTTCTAAACTTGAGACTACTATTAAAATAAATTTTCAGCTTTCCTTGGAAGCGTATTCATTATTTAGAATGTTGTGAAACAGAAAACTGTGTACATATTAATATAAAATTAATATATGTATACCTGTATGTAGTATGAAGAATGCCATCTACTGGTATATAAAAATACACGCTGCTGTTTTTCTAAGTTAGTAAACAGCTAATAAACAACAATGTTATCATTACTATCTATGTTCTACAAACAATAGTTTCCAGTTTCAAACTTTGCCTCACACATTCAGCATATTTTAACAAATACATATAAGCCATATGTCCTACAACATAAGCTTCTACCCATAAAATAGACAAAGTAGAAAATACAATTGTCATATTTTAAGGTCTTAAGGCCTTACTGCAGCCTATCAGTACTTAAAGGGGGTTTATAAGAAAGATGGGGATAGCTATGGCCATGCACAGGATACAGATTTGTGAAAAAACTACACATTTTCAGAAAGGAAAACTTGGCCAAACAAAAAAAAAAACAAAACCACCTCTTAAAACAGGGCAAACCTTAGACATCTTCTAGGCCTATGTTTATGCTCTTATGTATATACTGTCTTGTTACTTTGTATTCATTTGAGGGATGGTAAAGCACTGAAAAAAATAAATTAAAAAAAAAAGACAAAAATTTTTAAAAGGATATTAACTTTCTGTTTTACCCAATGAACAGAGAGATGTGCTGTAACACTCTCATAAGTATGTATAGCCTTCCAACATAATAAAGTAAAAGTAGTATTGGAAATAAATTCCAGAGTCATAAACAATTCATAAACACAGTTTATAAACTGAGAGCAGAGAAGAAGGTGTGGCCAAGTTAATAAAAAGGAAACCTGCTTCAGAAAAGCCCTCATTTGCAGCAATGTGATTGCAAGAGTAACATGCAGTGAAAGGAAGCTATTCTAGCCACATTACAGAGAAGTCTATCTTAAAACCATACATACTTCACAGCTCCAAAAATCTCTGCTCAGAGAAGGCCAGCTGGAGAAACTAAGTAACTTTCTTAGAGACTGGTCTCACCAGGTCATGATCCTTTTTATTAGTGAGGAATCTGTGGCAACATGTATCTTGGCTTCCTATGCTGCGCTTGGCTTTAGAAAAGATGTACACAACCTGGATTCCAACACTAAGGCTCAGAATCATAAACAAAACCAAAAATATCTACCATTTTAAGTAGCATCTAATCCTAAAAATACTGCAGTCTACACTGCACACTTTAATTAAATGTCAAAAAATTTCTTTTCACATTTTATTCTTCTAAAGGACTTACAGACCTGCACAATCTTAAGCTTTAGAAATGTAGTAATGATGCATTTCAAGTGGGTAGATACCCTACCTGCCATTGAAAACAACGCAGCTTTTCTATGACAATGGCAGGAAAGTTAAAGAGTAAACTAGCATTAAATAAATTAAACTTTAAATACATTTTTTGCAACTTTGAAAATGCAATTTAGTAGCTAAAAACAAAAGACTTGAGATCAGTGCTTGAGATCATCTCAGACTTGAGATCTTCCTCTCAATGACCTTAGCCAAAGACAGAGTGAAAGGCCCCCCTCAGGAATTCATGCCTGCCATGACAAAAAAAGCAAGGTGTAATTTCACAGTCAGTGTACATAGCTATAAAAGCCAAGGAAGAAGAGATTCAACACTAACTTGACCAAATAATGTAATTTTCTCATCAGATACAACCTCACATTTTGGTTTTTTTAAAATATAAATCACTATCACAGATGGTAAAAGAAATCCCTGAAAAATAGCAAAATATTTAGTTTATGTTCTTCTGTAAAAACAAGCATGACAGTCCTTACTGTATCACAATTGCTGGTGACTAGAATTACAATGATCAGGAAAGGGAAATAAAGCCACTTTCTTCAAAACAATTTTGTGATGATGCCCACTGGGCAGTAAAAAACTGAGAAGAAATTCTACTAATTATAGAAAACAATTTAATAATACCCCTTCTTTTAATCCCAAGACAACCTGGTAAATACTGAATGATAGAGATAGCTAGTAAGATATGTTTGCGTTTTGAATTCCTCCATGCCCTCTTTCCTAACCTTTAGGTTACCTCTTAACCCATCAAGTCACAGTGGCTATTACAGGTGATTGAAACACACAGAGCAGGTGGAAAAATTCCTGCAGGTTCTGATTCTGCAGGGTGGTTTGAATCAAATACTTGACATGTAAGTTTCCGTGTAAGACAAAAGCAGCAACCTCATCTCCATCCATCTCCAGCTGTTTGCTCCTGTTTACCTGATACTTTTTCTTATATCAGCAACACCTTCAATTACATGAAACAAATGATGAGTCAAATGTTATAGACTAAGACAATCGGGGTTTTTTTGCTGTCTGTAGTAGACTGCCTGGGTACATCTCTCCCTCACCACTTAACATCATTAATGCATATGTTATTAACACGCATTATTAATGCTTATATATATGTTATGCTTCTCAAAAGAAAAATGGACACTGTTTGCTAACTAACTGCACACTACTGTGTCTCTCCTACTTCCTGTCAAAGAATACAAGGAATCAGCAAGACTCCAACATTAGAAAAGGCAGAAAATTTGTGTCATTTTACTTCAGCATTCAAGCACTGCCACACTTTGAATTAAAAGTATACTTTTAAAAGCCTCCTGGAAAACATTAAAGACAGTAAAAAATAAGGGTGATTTTACTTAGTATTAAGTTATTCAAATTTTCATTGAACTAAACAGATGTATATAAGGCCGCCTAAAAGACTGTGCAAACATATTTTAAGACTAAGCTTTTAAATCAACAATAGTTGTTTACTTGCATAAAATGTGCATCATAACCATCATCAATTATTTTATAGTAATTTGTAAATCCTAGTATTTATTACATGCATATCTAGATAATCTAACATACAAAATAAACTAGAAAGCAAGAAATTATCTACCTAGAGAAGTATCTTCAGCTTTAACAGAGCTGTACATAAACAATGATGAGGCTGTTACACTCTCATGAGTTGTGATGACTAAAAGATTTAAAAAAATATTTAAAATTCCATTTATATTTTTACCATGATTTGAGGGATAAGGATACTAGGCCTGGTGAATCTAGGAAGTCAAGAGCATCAAAACTATCAAATGTAAAATGCCTCATCCTTTTAAGATTTAAAACAAGACTAAACACCCACTGTGTTATAATTAGAATATATATATATATATATATACTTCAACACAATATGTATGCAACTTGTGTTTGGAGCAGTTTCTTAAATGGCAGAATGACAGTGTGTCTATGCTATAGATGCAGCATCTTTAAACCATCAATCTAATTCAAAGCAGTCCTGGGAAGGATTCATTCACTTACCTGTACCCAGCTATTGGCCTTCAGTTCCACAGCGTTTTGTGGCTCACTGCTGTACAGACAACACAGGCACCACATCAGAGCCTTCTGGCTTTCATCTGTAGGGAAAAAAGTAAATAAAGATACACTTACAGGGTAAAGAAAAAAAAACAAAAAAAAAACCCACAGGCAGAATTCAACACAACAATCCCTATTCATCCACAAAACTGAGGCCCTAAGTATCAGCCTCGACTAATGCTGCTCCTGTTCTACCAGATTCATACCACACATTTAACGTTAATCACTGTATACATCTTGTGTAATCGTTTCCTTCAACAGCACTTTAAAAAGTACCATAGTGTTCAGAATCTATACAATAGTTAGGTGATATTAAGAAACTTGCAGGACCTAGTAATTCATTCACATAAATAATACCTGAAGCTACCCTCAAGGAACTTTCAATTTAGTATCTAAATAATATCATTAATAATAGACAAAAGTCAACAGTAGTAAAATGGTTTATTACATTGTACCTAAAGCTTGCACAACTCAAGTATGCCCACTTATGAAAAACTACTTTGTGAAGTGTCGTGGTTTTGAACCAGTAATTAACAAACAAGGGGGAAAGAAGAATTATCATTTTTCTGCTGTGAGATATGGATTAAAATAAGAGCAAACCAGGTATAAAACTTAAAAGGAATAAAGAGGAGTTTATTGACAAACTACAAGAATAAGAACACCAGAATAAACTTTTAGAAAAAACCTTTTCATTTCTCACTGCTCACTATTCTTTTGTTTACATGACAACAGAGACAAAAACTGTATAATTTTGATGGTTTAAACAGTTCTAATTCTTTCTATAGTCTTTTCCTCAATTTCTGTAGAGAAACAGAAGTTCCTTTCCGTTAATTTATGGAGTTTGTCACAAGAAAACTATTTTTGTTATAGTTTCTCGTTTCTCTGATATCAGTTGCTCAGAGCTACTGTTATTAAAGCCCACCTCTCCCATTCTACATCACTCTGAAAATGTGTTATGGGTCATGAGTTTGAAGATAGCATTTTTAAGGATAAGTTAGTTAAAGGCAAAAAAAAAAGTATTCTTCATCTGCTTCTGTGAGCTTCACTAAGAAACAGTTTTTCTCATTGTCTCTCAAGGCTTCAAATTTCTCAGCACTTCACTATACCACAATTACTTCACTTATTACTTAAATTTACACTTTGAACACCTTATTCCTCTCCATACTCTATTATGAATTAAAGGGGTTTTTCTCAAGACTTCATTGTCCATTTCCATAGTTTTAACAGAAAGATATTTCAGCTTAATTAAAGCATCTCCTTAATTCTCTACCTTTCTTGAAGTCTCTTTTCTTTCTTGCCACTAGTAGTTTATAAAGTCTCTTTTCATGTTGATTCTTTTCCTTTTCTCTCTCTGGATGAAAAGATTAATCTGCAAGTTTCATCTGGATAAAAAAAAGTTAAAATCTTGCCCAGGCTTTGTAGATGGTTCTGTGATTTCTGCCGGAGCAGCAGCTGAAGCTGTTTTTGATAGAAGATTCTTCATGGCTGCTTTGCAGTGTAGTTGCTGTCTCAGCCTGCCGCAGGTCCAGAGCTTTTCTTCTTTACTCGGCAGTTTCTTAGTAAATTTTATTACAGCAAAACCTGCAGCTAAGCCAGGAACCGGCCTGGCCCGGCTCAGCCCGGGGCAAGCCCCCGCCGGTCCCCATCTCCCGGGCGGGAGAACGGCAGGCCCAGCTCGGCCCCCCCCACCCAGGCCGCATGGCCTGGGCAGAGAACGAAAGGCCAGCCGGAGCTCCGCCACTCTTTACAGCCAGGAAACAAAAAGGCACTACAGACTTCTGGGTGTACACTTTAAGGTGGGGTTCACAAGTTGATTCTACTTTTCAATGGCTAAAACTGCTGTCAATTCTCAGCAATGACCGATAATTGGTCAAGAGAAAAGACTCCCAGGAGACCCCAGCAACTTTAACTTTCTTAAAGGTAAAGGAACTTTATGACATTCCACCCCTTCAACTTGTGAACCCTCACCTAAAAAATTATCAATTATATTTAATATACAACTTAACACAATAAATTGACAGAAAAGAAGAAACAGAACATTCACTATTTTCCACCCCTAGACTTTTATTATCACTGCTATATATAAAATTAAAACAATTATGTTTTGCTCTTAATTAACCTTTTATCTCACAGTAACACTATTAATGTAGTGGTCTAGATTTGCTAATTTTGATTGCCCGCATTCTCCACCAAGAAATGTCGTGGTTTTGAACCAGTAATTAACAAACAAGGGGGAAAGAAGAATTATCATTTTTCTGCTGTGAGATATGGATTAAAATAAGAGCAAACCAGGTATAAAACTTAAAAGGAATAAAGAGGAGTTTATTGACAAACTACAAGAATAAGAACACCAGAATAAACTTTTAGAAAAAACCTTTTCATTTCTCACTGCTCACTATTCTTTTGTTTACATGACAACAGAGACAAAAACTGTATAATTTTGATGGTTTAAACAGTTCTAATTCTTTCTATAGTCTTTTCCTCAATTTCTGTAGAGAAACAGAAGTTCCTTTCCGTTAATTTATGGAGTTTGTCACAAGAAAACTATTTTTGTTATAGTTTCTCGTTTCTCTGATATCAGTTGCTCAGAGCTACTGTTATTAAAGCCCACCCCTCCCATTCTACATCACTCTGAAAATGTGTTATGGGTCATGAGTTTGAAGATAGCATTTTTAAGGATAAGTTAGTTAAAGGCAAAAAAAAAAGTATTCTTCATCTGCTTCTGTGAGCTTCACTAAGAAACAGTTTTTCTCATTGTCTCTCAAGGCTTCAAATTTCTCAGCACTTCACTATACCACAATTACTTCACTTATTACTTAAATTTACACTTTGAACACCTTATTCCTCTCCATACTCTATTATGAATTAAAGGGGTTTTTCTCAAGACTTCATTGTCCATTTCCATAGTTTTAACAGAAAGATATTTCAGCTTAATTAAAGCATCTCCTTAATTCTCTACCTTTCTTGAAGTCTCTTTTCTTTCTTGCCACTAGTAGTTTATAAAGTCTCTTTTCATGTTGATTCTTTTCCTTTTCTCTCTCTGGATGAAAAGATTAATCTGCAAGTTTCATCTGGATAAAAAAAAGTTAAAATCTTGCCCAGGCTTTGTAGATGGTTCTGTGATTTCTGCTGGAGCAGCAGCTGAAGCTGTTTTTGATAGAAGATTCTTCATGGCTGCTTTGCAGTGTAGTTGCTGTCTCAGCCTGCCGCAGGTCCAGAGCTTTTCTTCTTTACTCGGCAGTTTCTTAGTAAATTTTATTACAGCAAAACCTGCAGCTAAGCCAGGAACCGGCCTGGCCCGGCTCAGCCCGGGGCAAGCCCCCGCCGGTCCCCATCTCCCGGGCGGGAGAACGGCAGGCCCAGCTCGGCCCCCCCCACCCAGGCCGCATGGCCTGGGCAGAGAACGAAAGGCCAGCCGGAGCTCCGCCACTCTTTACAGCCAGGAAACAAAAAGGCACTACAGACTTCTGGGTGTACACTTTAAGGTGGGGTTCACAAGTTGATTCTACTTTTCAATGGCTAAAACTGCTGTCAATTCTCAGCAATGACCGATAATTGGTCAAGAGAAAAGACTCCCAGGAGACCCCAGCAACTTTAACTTTCTTAAAGGTAAAGGAACTTTATGACATGAAGTATGAAATCATTCAAAGCTACAATGTAAAATACCAAGTTCTCTGTAAAAATACAGGATGAGTCTCCATGCCTCAGGAAAATTACATTACAGCAGACAGCAGAATAGCTAAATGATGATGAAAAAAAATCCTAATCTGATTTTCTGTTCAGGATCAGATTGGGTTTTACTTAATTCTAACCTACTGTTTGAAATTAATTCTCTACTTTAAGAATCTACTACAAAATGAGCATAACTCTCACTGCTCAGATGCACAGATATTATTATAGAGGAGCTGATTATCTGAAGTCAGTAAATGAACAGCCATTTAACTCATGATTATTTCCCACAACTTTGTTTTCACTAGGCTTTGGTGGGTTTTTTTCCCCCTAATGTTCTTTGGCACATACCAAGATGTTCTACAGTGAATTTAATGTCAGAACAAAACTGTGGGATTGAAATGAAAATTCTGAAAACTGGATGTAGTTCGGATATAATATTCACTTAGTAAGCAATAACTTTGCTTAAAATTTCTTGTTAAAAATAATACAAGTAAGTGATACTACTAGTTTTAGAAGTTTTATTACGAGACATTTTGATTATCAAGCTGAATGAGTAATTTCTTTTGTTTTCTGTGTATTTGTTACCCAGGATGTAATAAACAGTATTATTTAGAAGTGCTTTGCTGGGAAAGCCTGAGGAAAAAATAAAAGGTCCATTAAGTAATGCCTGTATTTTCACCAGGTGACCAGAGAGATTAACACTGATTTAAACCAGTATTCCTCAATAAATGTCCAACAAGCCTGGAGGCCATTACTGACCCCCCACTGACAAACATCTCTGCAACAGAAATGGTTTCCCAAGCATTCACTTTCAACCAACCACAGTTTGGGGTGTTCTGTCATTGTGTGTCTGGGGACTTCTTTTAACATGGATTTTTACAAGGCTAATAATTTCCTAGGTTTTGTAATTCCGAAGTTGAAGGACACATTTTGCATAGTGCCCAGTAGAAGTTCTTAAACTGATTACATCCAGCAGGCATTCAGACAGCAGCACCAATAGACAACTACCTCCTTCAAAAACACCTTCCATCTAAACTTCACTGTAATGACATTACCTGGGAGGAAAAAAATAAACAAAGAGTGGTATATTTGTTTAAATTTTTAAATTTGTTTAAATGAGTAAATCATAGTGAATTCTTTCTTGGAAAATTAAAGATTTTAAATATTACAAATTACTAATACTAAAATACTGCCTGGTTACAAAGTCTGGCTTTTGACAGGTTTCTGCTATATAAATTATACAGAAAAAGACAGGGAAGAAGACATCAAGTCCAAATTTCTTATCTCAAACAACACATATATAGTTCAAGTATTTCTTCTTTTTACTCATACAGTTTATAGTATACATCTACATCAATAAGTCATTTTACTTAAATTTGAATGCTTGAATAGATTTCTGGATGAGAAGATATTTTTTTACATATGATGACTTGCACCATACTATAAAATACTTTGCATGTATTGTTGCCTGTCAGAAATGCAAATCAGTATGATGAAAGTTAAAATGATGAAAACAAAGCCTTGATAAACTGACTTGGCACACTTTGCCAGCATAATGAGTTTACACAGATTAACCGAGATAGGTTCAAACTACATCCCCAGTGAAACCAACCTACACTGATAAGCCAGAAGTTTCCAAAAAATAACTGGTACAACTTCAGATTTCCCTAGTTCAAAAAATTAATTTTTGAACAAAACTGAGGTAGCCTCCCCTAGACCTGTGAAAAACAGGAAAAGGGCCCATACAATCCTCTTGCTGATATACCCCATGACACATTCTGAGGGAAACCCTTGGTTCACTGTTTTCACAGCTGCCCTGGAACTGGGGATGAAAGATGTGAAGATTAAGATAGATCTTAAAATAATTACAGCAGCTGCAAAAGATAATCATATCCAAAGACCAAACACAGAGCCATAGAAAACCTACTGGTGGATTTTTTTCTCCCAGTTTTCTAGCAACTGTGATATCCATGGAAAACCTACCAGCCTGATATACTCTGGAAAGCATTATCAGGATACAAACAAAGGCATTTAATCTTGCTATGCCATGAATGGCTGCCTAATACCCAAATAACCAATTAACACATCCACAGAAATAAAATTAAAAATTCAAAGGTGGAAGTTACAGGTCAAAAAAGGTTACCACCTATCGACAGGACTTCTTTTGGGAGGTTAATGTTGTATTCCAATTAAGGGAATAAAAAATTTCTGTAGGAAACTTTAGACAAAGTTTGGAAGCTGCTTGGGGAAAAAAAAGAGAAAAAAAGAAAAACAAAACACCAACCAAAAAAAGGGAAAATAACCCCAAACAAACAGACAAACAAACAAACAAACTGAAACACCTCAAACCAAACAATCAGTCAAAAGTCCAAACCTTTATGATAATATTGTACCTCTTAATTGCCAACGTCACAACACAAAAAAAATTTAAAAACAAAGAACAAAAAGGTGTGCTTTTCTCATAATACAATGTAGTCTCAATAATCCCAAGCACATTCAGTTTACAAATACCCTGCGGCCATATAGAAGAAAGCAAACCCTAATCTTACAGCCAGAAGTATTATTTTTAGAGCCTGTTGTTCTAAAAGTATCAAAACGTATGAGATTTGCCCATATCATAAACATGGAATAGCTAAAACTGAACTTTCTGTGAAAATGAATCCATTCCCAAGCTTACATGCTCACACACATATAGTGATATATACAGCCACCAAGTAATCTCCCAGCATTTATAGTATTAGTTTGGGATTCAAGATATTTGGGCTCAAAACTCAAACCAGAAGGGTTCTGCTGATTCTGAAGATAATCACACAGTCCACCAAGAAAAAAAAAGAACCCCAAAAAAACTCCAACACCCCCCCCCCCCCAAAAAAAACCAAAATAGCCAACATAAAAACCCACCACTGGAATTCCTAACCAAGACTGAATTCCTCATGTATACCTTGAGGTTCAGGACCACAAGTAGATCCATGAGATTTTCTTCAGCTGCGCTTCCCTCACATTAGCATTCTAAATAAGGCTAACTTGGTTGCCTTCTTCTCAGCAGTGTTTATGAGGAGACTGATTTCCCTCAGAGACTATGCTTCCTGCACTGAGTGGTCAGCCGTGTCAGCTTCCAGCACCAACAGACATTCATCTATGGCAATAGCTGTTGTGGTTTGGACATGATGCAAAAGTACAGTGTTTTTCCTTCTCCATTTATTAGCATGAAAGACTGAATCAAACAAAATTAGTTCCTTCTTCTGTGAGGGTGGCCTGGTCTCAGACATATGCCTGAATAAGCTATTTATCCAAACGAGAAATTACATGAAACCCACTTGAGAGTCAGCATCTGCTATAGCCACCACTGTCTTAAAGAATATCTCCAGAAACAGTGCCAAACAAAATGAAAAACTGCTGAATCTAAAATGCCACCAGTCCAAAGAGTGCTCAAGTGGCTCTAAGAAGAGGAAATGGTAGGAATGCATAAGCAGACATCTTCAGGTCTATTGATGTCAGAAAGTCTGAAAGCATTAAAGTGAAGGATTCCATTTTGAGCAAGTAAAATTCTCTGAATTGGCTTACTTGCCACTTGGAAGAAACACCTGTACTAAGACTTCATTGTCAAGCAAACTTCAGAGGTAACAACCAACTTGCAGAAAAAGCAGCTTCAGAAAATGATGAAGAAACACAAAAAAGAGGAAGGAAGTAGAGCAAGAATATATTGCTGGGATTTTTGTGAAAAGGAGCCAAAAGCAGACACAGACAGCTTTCAACTCTGATGAGAAACATAGGTGAAGCTACTTTCTATAACACAATATACTGCCAGCTCAGAAAAACTGATCATCTGAAGACTTGCATATTCCAAACAAAAACTTACAAAGTGCGTGTGTAATTGTAAACATCAGTGGTTACCAACATACTCAAAAACTATGATGAGAAGGGAAACCTCTCCATTGTAAAAATATATCTATAAAGTATGAAAAGGCTTTTTAGAAAGCACACATTAGTTGCTCTGCAAAAGTGGTCTACATTTAAACCTATGGTTCCTTCCCAAATTTTCCTTCCAGAGGTGAAGTGCTGGCATTACACACAACTACTACGTGTTTTACAGTCAAGTTCACTTTGCCTGTCATTGGAGCTGTCTAGAACACAAAGCCAAAACAGAAGATGTATGCTGTGCTTGACTTAATAAGCTCTTCTAGTGGAAAATAAATTTGCCCCTTTCTGTATTTCCCCAAAAGGAAGCATAAAACAGAAGAGACATAATGTTATTTAATTTTTTATTTATTTTATTTGTAGTTGTAGTAAGAGCAAAAGACTGGCAAAAAGTTAATTTTTAAGGGGCACACAGAGAAGGTCAGAATCAGTTTTCTGCTTAAATGACATATCAAGTAACTTATCAAAATTTTAATGTCTCAGTTCCTGAAAAATGTATCAGAACTGTTGATGACTTAGCACAAGGAGTGTCTCCTCCCTTCAAACAATTTTCCTGTGCCAAATTTATTTTCTCTTCTATATTCTCACCCACACACATATTCACCACCAGTAACAGCACTTCTTTTTTTCATATGCCTTTTTCCTGTGCTACTACTTTACTGTTTTAATTTTGATTCTGTACGCATTTTCACTAGTTAAGGATAGAGAAATGGGGAAAATACATAGCAAGGATTCAATAAAAACAAACACAATCATCATGTAGACTAATTACAAAACACACGTATCAGAAATGTTATTTGTATTTCTTCTATCTTAGCACATATAATAGAATATTCTGGTGCATATGGAAAGGAACTTCTGTTGAAAGTAATTTGAAGCACTAGATTTTGTACCTTTTGAGACACCCAAAAAATGTAATCAATAAAAAAAATGAAAATGGAAATCGTGGTGCACATAAACACTCACTGGGTTTAAAATCTACTGGTCCCAAGCCAAGATTCCATAACTAAACCATGAAATTAATTAGATCCAAAAGTGAATTTAACATTTCTGAAGGCCATATATTTTAAATAACAAGGACAGCCTTTTTATCTCAGAATTTTACTTCAGTAAAAAAAGAATGCTGTGTTTTTATGGAAAAAAATCTCAGTATATAACAACTCATATTTTCCTAACTTCTACAGAATAAAGTTTATGGAACTAATGCAGAAATATCTTTACACGTTCTTACCATATCCTATAACAAAAGGATTCCAACAGAGCCTTCCTAGAAGCTGTCCAATTAAAGGGAACTGCTCAATTGCTGCAGTGGAGCCCTGCTAAAACATAAAAACAAACAAAAAGACAGTAAATACACTGCACATCAAGAGTAGTTTAAGAGTAGTTTAAGAGAACCACTAATGATACATTGTTGCAAATTACAATCCAAAAGATTTTACTGCGAAAGCAAAACACTTGCAGGTATGTTAAATTTTCAATAATGTCATCATTCAAGTAAGTTAAAACTTATTTCCTTACCTAATACTTAACTAGAAAATTAGAAAATTAGAAAATTAGAAAATTAGAAAATTAGAAAATTAGAAAATTAGAAAATTAAAAATACGAAAATGTCTTCATTTGCCTCACACCCAGCAAGCAGATCAGTACTAGTAACTAGCAAGTATAAGATTTCACTGTATCAAAAGCTTAATTAACACACATTTTTGATCATCATTGTTATAAAACACTGTCTCAGTTTCTGAAGAAATTAATACCTACTATGGCATAAAATTATCTTTGTTACTTTTGTTTACCTTCTTTAAATTAACTTACTTAATGACTAGTCAGCAACAAACTGACATTTAACCAAATAGAAAGCAGTTTCATTATAAAAGTAAGAGACAATGAAGTTTATATACAATCCTGTGTAATCAGGCCTATTTTTCCATTTTTGTAGCTTTAGTGCCTAATAAATGAAGGCTTTGAAAAATAGCGCTGTGCTGAGATAACATGCAAGTAGCAAGGATGATAATCATCTCCTGCTACTACAATAAATTCCTCACATTGTCTCATTTTGGGGCTAGACCAAGGCTTTCTGGGGCCATATTCACAAAGTCCATTTCAGGCCATGCCTCGGATTACATGAAGTAGCAACATTTCTCTTCCCCCTTAAGGGAAAAGAAGTACAAACATGGGAAGAAACTCCACTCCCCCAAAACATTTTACTTAAAATTTAACATTTAAAGTCAGTTCAGAAACAAACCTCAATGTGCAGTCTATAGGTAAGAATATTTAAAAATAAAAACTTCCATAAAAAGTAAGCCTTATGCCATAATGACGTACTTCTAAAATTAATTATACTGAATATCTACACTAAAAAAGCAATGCTCAGAAAAACATATTATCAATTAAACATGAACAACTACTTTTACTCAAGTGAGTGCAGACAATAATTGAATTAATAAATAGAATAGGCAGCAGCTTATGCCAGAGATCTGACCATGCTGCTAGAATTCAGTGTGTGTGCCGTAACACTGGGGTTAACATGTCAGCAGGCCCTCTAAGATTTAAAGGATCAGTTACAGTTTTGCATGTTAAGGCCTTTAAATCATCCAATTTATGACCTGACAAGCAGAATCAAATTCTTGTTTATTTAAAGAATTTTGTTAAGAGTCTAGAGCATTGGCTGGGAAATTTCACATGACATCAACAAATCAAGAAGAAAAAGCTCCTTTCACAATAAATCAGGGAAACAGGAAGCACACTGCTGTTTGCATTACCTGGGACTGTTTCCCCAGTTTGCCCCTCTGATCAAGCAGTACCTTAGGTCAACAAGACAAAATTTTTTGCCACTGTTAGCTTCTGGTTTTGTCAAAACATGAGGCAGGTTGTTTTGGAGGACCTCTTCAAAACAGGTCACTCTTCCTTCTAAAGTCACTTACCAAATGTTTTATTGTTTCATAAAGCTGGTGTAGAAATTCCTGGAGCTGGGGCAAGTGAAGGCACACGTCTTTCTGGGATTCCAGTGTGGTGGCTTGACCCCATTCAATAGCTTTATCCAACCAATATTCAAAGTTCAGTTTGGGCACTGTAGTGTCCTGAGCCATTCCACAATCCTGAGAAAAAAATTTTAAGTCCGCATCAGGCAGCACTGAACACTGGCTTCAATCCCAGAATGAATATCTAGAGAGATTTCTGCTACCTTTCTTGTACCCACAAGAGAATGGGTGTACGGAGTGTCTGAGTATATATCTCATAAGGGTGGCAATTTTATTTGTAACATTATGAAGTTAAACTAACCCCATAATGACAAAGTAGCAAAGGGGGCACAGTAATCAGTAAATTATCTTAGAATAAATGTAATACCCAGAGGTGCTTCACACTTACCTAAATTTTTCATCATCAATATTTCATTCAGGATTTTAGAATAATATGAGCTTGCATTTCACATACTATGCATAATGAAAAACTAAAAATATGCTTTCCAAGATAAATGAAAGTATTAAAATAAGGCTCAATCAAAACAAAAGGCACTAGGAGGCTTTGCTCATTGTAATTTCTATATTTGTAGCTTATCTTTATGTGAAAAAGAGTATTCTCCTTTATAGAAAATAATAAATTTAATATTTCAGTTCTGTTTCTCCTTGTATACCATACGAATAAGAGAGAAAAATATAACCATATGTTATGAAACATATGTTTTATGTAACTCAGTTCTGAATGAAAGCTGTACCATAAATTATCCCATCTGGCACACGTCACTTTAAAAAGCTGGTCTTTGAGAGATAAGCATTATCACCAAGTCAGAACAATTAAAATCTAACCAAACTGCCCCAATAAAAAAAAAAACAAAAAACAGCACAAACTTTTTCCTGCTCTACTATTATACTTTTTCTTTGACAGAAGGACAGATAATAGCACAGCAGGCAGTAAAACAACCTTTAAATCTCTCTGAAAGAAATACCTCTTAGGCTGAAAGACCAAATGAGTTCTTGCAGCCTTTCAATCATTGTTCTTTCTGTCAAAACTGTAAAGACAACTGTCAATTAACAGAATATGGTGGCAATTTCCAGAAATTAATTGTTGCCCACTTGGAGACAAATTCAGATGCCATACTCATAGATGCCACAGAAATGAGTAAATATATTTTTTCAAGCTATAAACCAAATAAATAAACCACAACCTCCACAGCAGCACTGCAAACCAAACTTGCTTCATACAGCTAACCCTTACAAACACAAGATTTGTATAGCATGCTAATCTGAGCCAGATAAAAATTTGATAAAATTTTTATTTTGATAAAAATAAACAAACAAATAACTAAATAACTAAATAACTAGATAGATAGATAGATAGATAGATAGATAGATAGATAGATAGATAGATAGATAAACAGACAGACAGACAGAAAGATAGATAGATAACCAACCCCTAGTGAATCACAGCTATCATTTGAGTTTGGATTCTGTCCAGGGAGGGGGAAAAAGAAAAAAAGGGAAAAAATTTGAGGTTAAGCTGTTGGATTGCTAGTGTACAATGTGTATCTGCCCCAAACTTGTTCAAAGACAAGCAAAGCCACTGTTCTTGTGCTCTTTACTACTCTCTCATCTGCAACTTTGCTGTCAGCAGAGCTCTTAAGGGATCTGTGCAGTGCCAGATCTTCTGTAAGTATCAAAACACGCTATGAGACACTCCATCACAAGTAGCTGGCTGAAGTGACACAGGTCTCAGCAGCAATTAGCCCTCAAACACTTGTATCACCACAAGGACACAAGAAAGACCTTCAGAACAATTTAAAGCCAGGAAGTAAACAAACACACTGGATTAAATTAATGAGCCTACCTGATGTTCCCAGACATGATCAATCCTCCCAAATAACTGAAAAATCAAACCCCTAATAAAATGGTTCCTAAAACTTTTAGGAAATGAGCTAAAAAAAAAAACAAAACAATCAAAAAAGAGGAACCACAAAAGCTCCAGTCTTTTGGGGCCAATAATGAGTCAAATAAGTATTAATTGAGAATACAAGTAAAGCAAATTAAGCAGGCTAATCTAATATACTGAATACCTGTTTCTATTATTCCAGGATGCAGAATGGCACAGCCATCACTATTCTTTTTCCAGAAGTCTAAAATCCCAGCTCTCTAATAAGAAGGGTGTTTTATCTCCCTGGTTATTACAGCTAAATAAGCTGGACTGCTGGTCCAGTGAGATTCCTTGTCCATTCCTTAACTGGTCCAGAGCTATTGCCCTACAAAGAAAGACCAAGTTGCACATTAATTTGTTTTTTAGTACTACTACTATTAAAGCAAAACAAAAGAAACAAAAACCAGTACAAATCACAAGTGAAAGAAAATCTTAGAAATGTATCTTTCCTCTATGCTGATAACAGCAAGTGTGCATTTTTTTACTGCTTCGGACAGATAATACCCTTAAAATATCTGAATATCTTTGAAATGAGAAAAGTATTCTCCCATCAACAGACCAGCAACACTCACACACAAGACAAAGCAGTTCTATGTATGGTGCCATTCAAAACCCTCACCTTGTTTCATGACAGCAGAAACAAAGGACTGGAACCAAAAAAACCTTCAACTATACAGTCTACGGATCAGAACCTATCCTCAAAAGGATGTCTTGGACTTGATCCAGAATATTTTGTATAATTTTCTGATGAAAATGAAACACCGCTCTGTTTCTAAAGCAGAGTTCAGAAATTTTAGCTGCAGTTTAATGCTCAATTCATGAATCCATTTATAGGCAAAAAATAGAGAAGTCAGTTTTATATGCATTTCCAAAGTGGATTAAAGGACAATCTAAAGGACATGATTTTCTGTGCAATTAATTTTCTGAAACTGCTAAAAATCCTAATATATCAGGAATAAGGAACAAATAATCCCTGATTAAAAGAAGATGTAATCTGCAGCGCATGTTTAATAATGGAATAAACCATTAGAGTGACATGTAAAGATGTTTGCACTTTTTGGTGGGGAGAGAGGAGGAAGGGTGGTGTACTTCTGAAAAGCTCTGGACAAGAACTACTCTTGTCAATTCAATGGTAGAATTCCTTACAGCAATTATTACACAGTCACAGAATCCTTTGTGTTGGAAGGGACCCATAAGGATCACTGAGTCCAACTTTTAAGGGAATGGTGCATGTGGGAATGGAACCCACGACCTCGGCATTATTAGTACCATATGATCAGTACTATACGTATTAGTACCATCCACTGAACTCATCTCAAGGCTGAATGTAGATTTTTCAAGAATTATAAACACAAAAATGCTAAAGGCATTGCTCCTCTCTGTTTTGGACTACCATCAATTCACATTTTTTATAACATCATGCTGAGATCAACAGAAGAATACAATAAAGTGGCATTTCTAGGAATTGCTGCACTATTCATATAGGCCATATTTGTTTAGCATTTACTAGGTGCTCAATATTTGTTTCTTCTATTTACTCTGATAATAGGTAATTTAACACAGTTGCCTTCTGAGTTACATTACCAGGTCTCACAGGATGAAGAGCTCAGTTTTCATCATTAAGTAACTGTGGCCCCTAGCAGGGCTTAATTTTGTGGACAGGACATATATTAAACCTCTTGCACAGTTTTCATCTGAGTATCACAGCTATCTGATAAAATGGTATTTCCAGTTGCATTCTGCTGCTCTGCAGGTCTAGAGAAGACCTGATGCCCTGAGGAAGCAAGGTTTGCTGGGGTTCATACAAGATCTCCCTTTCTCAGATACTCTGACAACATTACATCTCCCTCTCCCTGCACAAGGACTGTATGACAAAACTTTCTTCTACCAAAGGGTGGCTGGGCACTGGAACAGGCTCCCAAGGGAGTGCTCACAGCACCTGCCTGGCAGAGCTCAAGAGCATTTGGACAATGCTGTCAGGCACAGGGTGTGACCCTTGGGGATGGTGCTATGCAGGGCCAGGAGCTGGACTTGATCATCCTTGTGAGTCCCTCCCAGCTCAGAGTGTTCTGTGATTTCCATTTATCAGGCTTCATGACACCAAAATTATTTATTTGCCTTTAAATTAATTTTAAAACTTTCTGGTTCCAATACCTTATCTTGTAGCAGTACATCTTCCCTTTAACTTACCCTATTTCAAGAGGCTTGAAAATAAAGAATAAAGCCCTCTTTAATGGGAAAAGCAGAAATAATATCTCAGCACACCCATCTAACTCTTCTGTCCACAGGAACAGTGAAAGCAGGACAGATATCACTGAATTTCACATGTTATTTGTTACCTTTTGATAATGAATCTTAACAGGCAAGAAGACAACCAACTATACTTTCAAATACAAAATATGTAAGTACCAGCCCACTTAATGGATTTTTAGGAACAAACTGAATAAAAAATCTGATCACAATGCACTGGAACCTACTCCTGCAAGGAACACAATAAAGATAGTAATACTCCAACACCACTAGTAAATGTGGGGTTTTGTTTTGTTTTGTTTTTTTTAATTAAATTTAAGAGGAGAAAATAGGCAATAAAGTAAGGCACTTTTTCATGTCTGGAAGAAGACTCTATGCAATTTGGCAAAGTACCAAAC
Organism: Poecile atricapillus; assembly: GCF_030490865.1. NCBI lineage: Eukaryota > Metazoa > Chordata > Aves > Passeriformes > Paridae > Poecile > Poecile atricapillus. Next base: position 106,953,938 of record NC_081289.1, on the reverse strand, counting down.
ATACAATGTCCTAGTTTAAAAGAATTTCAATGTCAGCAGTAGCCAGAACAAAATCCAGCAAGATTTACATAAAGCTGTCCATACCAGAAAACAAGGAATCAGATGGATGCAGAAAATCAAAATTTGTTTCAAGGCAATCAGGAAAATCTCAGATTTGACCAATGCACACTGATGTTAAGCAGATCAGCAGGACCTTCCAGAACAAAAGCCAGACTTGAAAGAAACAGGGGGCTGCTAGCTCACCCTTTAACTCCTTGCTTGCTCTTCCATAGGTGAATTGCTTTCCTCTTATCAGTGATCTACCATAGAGGTAACAATGTAACTCAAAATACAGAAGCTAAAATTTACATCCTGGGCATGGTAAACAGAATCAAAAACAAGTACACACCTTCACAGTTTCCTAGAAATGAAGGGGGGAGAAAGGGGGTGTGAAGCACACCTCCTTTTAACATATTTCCTCAGTAAAGTTTGTGTATTTTTTCTTGCAATCTAAATAGTAAACCTTACAAGACTATTTGGTAATACTCAGGTCACTGGAACATAGAAATCTCTCCTTGTGCTTGAAGAATAAAGTTTTTGGGAGTATAGCTCTAACAAAAATTAATGTTCAAATATCCTTGGATTTAGCTTGCTGGAACAGGGCCTTTTCATTTAGTCCAGCTCATTCTCAGCTGACTGTTGTGACAACAACAGAAATAAAGATTTCCATTGTTATCACAGAAAACAAGGGAAACTGCAGCTATAACAACTATGCAAAAATAAAGGCAACTCTGGAATGAGACGTTAGGTCTGATTGAACCTTCAAACTACAGAAGGCAGAACTGTCTCTAGTACCTGGCAACATAAAAATATTTTTACCACACTTTGCAACAAGTCTGATTATTGCTAACACCAGCTTCTTTAGCTTCACTAACAATTACAGTAACCTCACACATCAATAGTGTATGGGTCTCTGATAACAGCAGCCTACATACTACTTAAGTTAGATCTTACTTTGCAGGTTACAAGAAAAGGAATGAAATGCTGGTTGCTTACATCAGTGGCAAAATTTTTGTTAGTCTCAATAAAGCCTATATTTCACATTAAGCTTTCATGACAGTGAGAAGCTCATCCACATAAGAGCTTACCAAGTAACTACATTAGAAAAATTAGGCCTTTTAGCAAAAATAGTAAATTGTTAGATTTTATCTATTGTTTGTACCCATTCTCCTATATCAAATCTGGCTGTTAATTCATCGCTCCCAATCTTGTGGGTTACCTGACACAATACAGTTATCTGGGTTATCTGACTATACAGCTTTCATTACCCAATTCTAGCAAATATGCACTCACAAAGCTTCATGTAAGCCAAAGCAAAGTGAATGAATTATAGTTACGTAGACAATGAGCAATTTTTGTACCGAATTTTAATTCTACTTTTTCAGTTAAACTTTTACATGCAGTTACCACTGTCTCCCATAGTTTAAAACCAGTATTAGAGATTTCACACTGTCATTTCAGACATCTAAAAGACTTTCTTCAGCCTCTTCTCTACAAAACACTTCAGAAAAAAAATGGTCTGGGGGTGCTGGTCTGCAGCAGCTCAGGGTGAATGAGCAGTGTGTGCCCGGGCAGCCAGGAGGGCAAAGCCCATCCCGGGCTGCATCAGACACAGCATCACCAGCTGTGACTGGGATCATCCTGCTGGATTCAGCCCTGCTGCAGCCTCACCCTGAGTCCTGTGTGCAGTGCTGGGCCCCACAGCCTGAGAAGGGTGGGAAGGGCCCTGAATGGTCCAGAGGAGGACAACAGAGCTGGTGGAAGGGCTGGAAGGCACATCCTGTGAGGAGCGGCTGAGGGCTCTGGTTTGTCTGGTTTGGAGAGAAGGAGGCTCAGGGGTGACCTCATTGCTCGGTACAGCCCCCTGAGGAGGGGACCTGGAGAGGGAATGCTGGCCTTTTCCCAGAATTTCCTGGAATCCAATAACAAGACGTGTGTGAATGGTTCAAAGCTTTATCAGGGGATGAAGACGTTCAGATGGACACTGGGAAATCTTTCTTTACCAGCATAGTGGTCAAACACTGGGACAGGCTTCCTACAGATGTGGGTTTTGCACCATGCCTGTCAAATGCCTTAAAAAAAGGCATTTGGACAATGCACATAATACCAAAGTCAACATTTGTTCAGCTGTGAATTGGCCAGGCAGTTGGACTAGATGATTTTTGTCCCTACAAAATGGTCCATTCTGTTCTGTAAGTAAACCAAACCCATCACCCACACTTCTGTCATCACAGAACCTCCTCTTCTATAAATTTGTACTTGTATGCTGCTTGAGTGGAAAACAGAGAAATTTATTACCTTAAAATTCAGTTCCTCTGAAAAAATACCAACAAAAACCTAGGTAAATATTAATTCAAAGTTTCACCCTGGAATAAACAGCATTTCATGTCAGTTACATACTGTGAACTATCAGGTGACAGGGATGTTGCATATTCACCAATCCTTGGCACTTTCTTTTTTAGAAATTTAAGTTCTGCAATTAACAGATATACTATGCAGTAATTCCCTCATGTCCAAGCATGAGCAGAAGCACATACATTAATTAAACTGTACACAGCAAGTTAGAACATTAATCCATTCATCAGAGGAGTCATATATGACCTGTAATACAGTAGAAAATGTGTAATCCTTTGTATTAGTGTATGAAGGAATAGCATTTACTTCCACCTGTACATATTAAAATTACAAGGTGGCAAGGGGAAAGCCTTAGAAAGGTTCTGCCACGGCATATTCTTCCTCCAGCTAAGCTGTGGGGGTTGTGAGGAAAAGCAACAGGGACACAACCTGTAGAGAAGAATGACTACTCACCTTTCCTCCTACAAATAATAAAATAAATAAATGAATGAACAACTAAATAATGAGTGAACACTAAGGGGATTCATATATTCCAACAGTGCTTCTTTGATCGCCATGTAACTGCTAAACCCCCCCAGCTTACACAGGTATATGAAATGAAGACATACGTTTCAAACTCTTTATCTCAGGTACTTGAAGTAAGGTAAAATACTATGCTACTGATATCCAGAGCTACTCATACAGTTGGGTTATAATTCTTATACAAAGAATTTTTATAAGAACCCCTAATATTTATTAATGAAGCATATACCTTTTATTGTGATCCTTCAGTTCTAAGCCAGTTAAAGCATTTCTGCATAAGCATAAGGAAACAGAGGAACGAACAGAAAGCAACTTGTTCAAAGTCACTGAGGAAACAAATGACAAAAGGAGATAAAACACACAAATCTCATATTCCTAGCCTATTAGGAAATACTGTTTTTGAAGGATTTCTTCAAAGATAATCTATTACTCACCTTAAGCTCCTCAAGCATGACGTGACAATTTATGCAATGATGGTCAAAATATGGTCAAAAAGAAAACGACCACATAAGAATCACAGAGAAGTATTTTCCTTCCACTTTATATTATACATACTCACCTTTATATGAACTCTAGTGACAGCTTAATAAGTGTAAGTAAAAAAATCTGTTAAAAGTATTCGGAGTCCACAGTTAAAGAAAGCTTGCAAATGAAAGAATGCACTTCTCTGGCATAAAAGGTATTTTCCCCCCTCTCTCTCTAACTACTCACACTCAGAAACAGCCATAGAATAAAATCTTCAGAATAAAGATGTATTTATAGCATTAAGTACATCTGACAGAAAAAGAAAAATGTATTCTTCAGAAGAATAAAAATAACTTCATGACATTCACATCAACATTTACACCTTTTTGTTGTACATTATCTTAACACACTCCCACAGATACTTGTCCCTGGAGTCCATTGACAAGGTTTCATGCTATTCACAGGCATTAAATCAGGCTATTCATTCTTTGCAAACAAGAAGAGATAAGTTTCCTCAGAAACATCTAGAGCAAAGACGTTCAGTCATTCACTCAGTCAAACTCATACCACAGCAACAATTAGCTGTGTGAGCATTTAGACTGAAGACAAGGAACTGACATTCAAATTGATGAGACAATGATTTGTGGAATTTTCAGTCAATTATTCCTGCACATTTTATGAGCATTTACTTTTTAATGCACTACAGAGTATCCTCTGACTTGTCAATAATGCCTCTGTCACATCCGTTCATGAAAACCTCACAATTTTGCCCCTAGCATGAAATTAAGGCTGTATTTTTCTCTAATCTTATGGGAAGGGAACTTCTTATGAATGGGGTTGGTTGGTGATAAATGAGAACTTCTAATGTACAGCATAGAAAAAAATACTAGCTAGTGGTATGTCTCTTAGCCTCTTCTCCTTGGACACTCATATATGTCAATTTAGTTGATAATTTATTACAGTCCTATCTGGAATACTTCAACACTGTCACACTGTTAACCAAGATTTATTAAAAATACATGACCGAATCTAATTCACCTATCAGATTGATTTGACTGATTTAATTCAGATTCCTAATCTAAATAATTCACCAAAACTAAATCTACTCATAGGGAAGAAGGACAGCACTACAATTTGGCTTCAGGAGTCTGAAGCCTAAGAATCCAATTCTCACTTCTGACACATGACACTAAAGAAATCATTAAAGTTAGTTAAGTAATTCTGCTTCACCACTGCCAAAACCTGACTAGTTCTGCTCGGATTTTAAAGAAGGGTACATTTACTTACATACTTGTTTAATTTTTAAAAAAAGAAGAAAAATATCCCCAACAAACACACACACACAAAAATACCAAAACCAAATGAAAAAACAAAAAAAACAAACAAACAAAAAAAAAAGCCCCTAAAACCAAAGTCTTGGCAACATCAGTTTTACTCCATTTACAATTTTTTTTTAATTTACTCCTCTTGAAGATTTACAAAGTTCATCTTGTTGCAGTAGACTCATGGGATTTATTTTGCAACATTACCATAAACAATGCTGTGCAAACTACACTTCAGCAAGTAATCCGTCTTTAGACTGTGCCCAGTAATACCTGTACAACTCATTACTAGTAAAATTATGAAAGCACAGCTCACAGTACTGCTTAGAAATATAATTTCTTTTGGAAGTAAAAAATGCATGGAGAAGTATTATGTGACAACCCTGCAACCATATGCAAGGCTGACAGTTTAAAAACAGAAACTGCTCACAAACAGCATCTGACACGAGTCCGCCCTTTATCATCAAGCAGAGTAAAAGCATTCTTGAACAAATTTTAAAGAAGCTGTAATCAAAACTTCTAAAATTCAGAAGAGTAAATTATGATTGTTAATATAAACAACCTTGAATTCTCTTTATTAATTCATTAATGTTTAATGAGGTTATGATTAATACAATACTAATAAAGAATATTTTGCACCTCCAAATCATTACATACCATTTGTCACAGCCATCTAAAATCATATTATTTCTATAGTAAAACACATAACTAAGTCTTACTAATTTTTAAATATTCTGCAATACTTGCAAAGTTATTATTCCTCTCCAAGGACAGACTATTTAACATACTGTACATTCCTCTAACTTAAAAATTAGACTAACTGCATGGTCCTAAAGTGTTCTTGGGAGCCAGTGGTATGTGCCACCAAGTCCCAAGCACAAAGAATTTTCTAATTTTCAAAGCTGCATGAAAGGAAATACAGATTTTTTTAATGAGTATTACCATTGTCTTCATTTTAATAATATTAACAATGACAACAATTTATTATAGCATTAACTGAAACATATGGTCTGGGAATACCCTTCTTGGTGAAAGCTGAACCGTTTAAGATTTGATTTTCGAGATCTGTTCTATCACCTATACATGTAGCAAGATCTTTACATTCTGCCATACTTTTGTGCATTGTTTAAATCAGGTTGGCACAAAATATGCTGTATTCATTAAAAGTATTTTTTTTTAAAAAAAAATCTGATAAATCAAAGACTTCAGATTTTTATTTGGGAACGATCTCATGCAATATATTTCCATGTAATTTATTCCACGTATATCAAAGGATTCTAACACTTTCTGAGTTCTTTTTTCAGGAAAAACTTGTTTCACCCATTTCTTGTCACCCGTCTCAAGATCCTCCACCCAAATGTCTTTTGAAAGACATCTTTGCCAAAAGCAGCACCTTCACAATTGTAGGGCACTGTACTTAAATGTATGTCTTCAGGAAAAAATAAAAAAATTCTACTTTAAAAGCACACTGAGTGCCCAAGGCTGTTCCATTGATGGAACAACTGTGTTCCATCTGCTCAAGGCCTTCAAAGGGGTATCCTCTGTTGCTCTAACTCCTCATAACATCACCCCACCTCCCACCACTGCCTCTCATGACACTTTCACCCACAGCACCCTGTGGTTAATTTTATGCACAGCCACCCTGCAGGTCCATATGTATGTGCTGACCAGATGGGATCACTGAATTATACAATGTCAAGGAAGGGGAATGGACCTTACAGATCATCTAGTCCCAACCCTCCCTGCCACTCAAGGAATTACGCAAGCTGGCCTTGAACGCTGCCAGGGTTGGGACATTCCAGAATCTTCCTGGGCAGCCTGTTCCAGAGTCTCACCACCCTCACAGGAAAGAATTTCTTCCTAATATACAACCCAAAGTTCCCCTTTTTCAGTTTGAACCCACTGCCCCTTGTCTTATCACTGTTCCTGATGAAGAGTCTCCCTCCAGCTTCCCTGTTGGCCCCCTTCAGATACTGGGAGGTGGCTATGAGTTCTCTGCACCATTTTCTCTTCTTCAAGCTGAACAGTCCCAACTTTCTCTGCCTGTCTTTGTAAGAGAGGTGATACAGTCCTGGAGGACTACTGCCTAACAATATGGGGAATATCAGTCTTTCTTTTTGACCCTCCCTTCAGATTTTAGAATATATATAGGAACAGAACCACTTAAAACCTTTATCTTGCTTTCACACTTGATTCAAATTATCATGTTCAACGCTTAGTAGCCAAAGACACAGAGAGGCAGAACCACACACATCTCACTTCCTGAGGAAATTATGATAAGAAGTATAGAAGTTACTACCAACACTTGATCCATGCCTGTAAGCAAGAAGCTAACCTTTGGGATCTGTTTCCAACTTGGGTTCTCCCAGAGCCATGTTCTCTGGAGTCAAGTCCCCGCAGAGGGGCCCAGGAGGTGTCAGCAGTGTGCACCTGCCCCGCCGTGCCAAACGCGCCCGAGGCGCGCGCAGCAACGCCCAAATCCAACATGCTCCCAGGGATTTGGCCGCTGTGCCTTCAGCAATGTCTTCACCCCTGCTTCAAGTACCATATGGTGACCAATTCTTATGACACAACTTCTCAATCTTGAGCAAAGAAGGGGAGATGAGCATAAACCCAAATAATGGAGCAAGTAATTAATGTAACTCAGAACATAAACTAGTTCATTTATTGGGCGCAGACAATAAAGCTTTCTTTGCACAGAATAGATGGGGGGCAGCTTCAGTTCCTTTAATTACATATCAGAAAAAAAATTCCAAATTCTCAAGATTCTCCTAGTTTTCAAAAGCCCATCACTAGATTGTTATTCACTGTACTTTCACCTGAAGGTTTCTTCACTCAAGAGTGAACATTATCCCATTTCAGTTATTTTAGTTATTCTCCCATATGAAAAATGGCCAATCGGAAAATTTTTGAGGAGTGGAAATTTAATTATCTACACTTGTGAACCAAACACAAAACTTAAAATGTCAGATTCTCCCAGCACTTACGGGACATCTGTCTTCCCCAATCTTTAGTTTAAATAAAAGGCCAGCTACATTTTCTGACAGTATTCTTTAAAAGCCTGCTCTAATGGAGCTCCTCCACCACAGATATCTGTGGCAGATTGCACACTACAAAAGTTGGCAAAGTCTGCTGAATCAGAAACAAATCCCCCTCCCTCTATCAACCATGTAGGAAGGTATCCACGTATTATTGCTGCACTGATCTTGCACATATATCACAAAATGACCTTTTGTCACTCTGTTTCCTCCCTAGAAGGACGGGGAATAGCGAAACACAGCAGAGATGTTGATGTCTCTCTTTGCAGATGTTTTCAGGACCAGATAGTACCTATCGGGGAATGCAAGAAAGCTGGACATGGCCTTTTTACAGGGGCATGTAGTGATAGGACAAGGGAGAATGGCCTTAGAGAAAATTTAGGCTAGATATTAGGAAGAAACTTTTCACCCAGGGAGTGGTGAGGCACTGGCAGAGGCTGCCTAGAGAAACTGGGGATGCCTCATCGCTGGAAGTGCTCAAGGCCAGGCTGGATGGGGCACGCTGGCACGGACACCACAACGACCCCAGGGATGAGGCACAGAGCAGCTGGGGCAGCACCTCTCAGGATGCAGCATGGCCTGGCCCCACCGCCACGGCCACCTTCCCCTGCCAGCCTCAAAGGCCCAAGGACGGCCGGCCCGACGCCTTTCCCGGCGGGGCCGTCGCCGCCGGCTCCCGCGGAGGGGAGCAGGGGAGGGCGCGCAGCCCGGCGCATGATCCGCACTAGCGCACCCCTTCCGGCCACGACAGCCCCCGGCCCGCGACCACCGCGGCGTGGCCAGCGGGGGCGGGACGGGCGAGCAGCGGCCGCTCCCTCCCAGCGCCTGGGCAGGTCCCGCCGGAGCTCCCCACACCCGCTCCGTGCCGCCCCTCCCCGCCGCTTACCCGCGCCCGCCGCGCCGCACCTTTGGAATTTTCGCGCGTGCTGCCCCCGCTGCCCAGGGCCGCGCATGCGCGGGGCGGGGCGGGCCCGGCCGCCGGGTCTCCGGTGAGCCGTGACAGCGCACAGGCCGCGGCGGCGCCCAGTGCGGGCTCTTCACACAGAGGGTGCCTGGCACCGGAACAGGCCGCCAATTACTAAGCCTGTCTGAGTTCAGGAAGAGTTTGGACAGGGCTGCCGGGCACATAGTATGACTGGTGCGGATGTCCTGCACAGGGCCAGGGGTTGGACTTCCGTGGTCCTTTTGGGTCCGTACTTTCCAACTTGGAATATTCCGTGTTTGTTTGATTCTGGATCTGCAGATTCAGCCTGCAGACGCTTGGCTGCCCGACTCAGAGGGGACACCACGCGCCAGAGCTGGGACAGAGGCCTTGTCGGTGTTGAGTGTCGGGCACTCGCAGGGCTCCCTCGGGAGTGTGAGGCGCCGCTGCTGCCTGCACGCTGAGCACTCGCTGGGTGAAGCCGGGACAGGCAAAGCCACTCTGGTCCTACCCGTGCAGCTCGGGAGCGGCTCCGCGGGGAAACCAAAGTGACGGGGACAAGGCGGCCCCAGTGTGGGTTGTGCCTTTTCAGCCGCTGTGCAGCAAATGCTGGCCGTGGCCAAGGCCTGCCCAGTCTTTGCCCTGGGCTCTTGTAAATGAACAAAACGCTTCAGCTTCACCACTTGGGTAAGATTAAGTGCAAAACATGTTAAACTTTTGCTTCTTTTCGGTTTTCTCAACATAGCAGGTCTTTGTATCCCTGTGAACAAAATGCTATCAATTTGAGTACACACAGAGTAAATAAAATATTCTGTTTTGAATAAACTTAGGGTTGGAAAGAAATGCTCGATTTGCTGAAATTTTTGTTGGTGCCAATTTGAGAAATACAGACTTGGTGCATTTTTGCTCATCGCTCCCTAGCTCACTTACACAGTCATCCTTAATTCTCTTCCCCTCATTCTTCAACTCATCTATTTAGCTCCTGTTTATCCTGGTAGTTCTTTCACTCCTGCCTCCATTTTACCTCCATGTTCACTTTGCAAGATAGAGCTGGTGGGAAGTTACTACTATATTTACCCCCCTCTTTTTGAGAAGCCATCAGTGCACAGAATTCTCTGTTTCCTAACATCTTCATCCAAATACGCATTCTTACACCACCTTGTCCTTATTTCCTCCTTGAAGAAATTGGTAGTTTCTTCAAGGTGCTCATTGCATTCCTACCTATTGAAAAACAAAACACATTATGTTGTAGTGCATCCTACAACATTATCTGACAGAACAAAGTCACTAAGGCAGAACACTCTCTCTCGATCCTAGGTTGAATTGTTGCTTTTCAGATGGATTTTAAATTAAATTGCAATGACATCACTGGTCTGAGGTATAGGCTAGTTTGTATTAGACTTGTGTTCAAGATTTAAAGTCTGCTTGAACATATGACTACCACGGCAGCTGAAGTTAAAGTTGCTGTTTTTCTTTTCACAATTTTACAAGATCAGCTGATGTTCAAACTCCTTACTCCTATTCAGCTTTCATATTCTTGCATTCTTTCTTCCGTTTCTTTTTCAGAGGTTGCCTCTTTTCTGATCATCACTCCTTTCAATTTTCTATGAAATGAGACATCCCTGTCAGTACCAAAGCAAATTCAACCTACCCATAGTGAACTCCCTATGCATTAGTTCAATTACTCTTCACATTTTATCCTATCAAATCAGAAATACCTGATGAATTAAAAGCTTGTTTGTGAAAGTTTCAAAGTTCTTTCTTGGGAAACGGCAACTGGTCATCAGGCAACCCATCAAGACAAACTGTAAGGGATGTTTCCCATACACCCAACACATTTGCAGACCACAACTTGGAGCTTTGTATGTAATGCCCATATGCACATAGTGAGTCCAGTTGATAGTTCGTGCAACTCTTTTAATGATTCTACTCCTCTTTTTTTTGTCAACTGAAAACATGGAAGAATTTGCTTTCTACCACCAATTGTTTTAATACTTTCTTAAATGTCAACATTATTAATTTCATTCATGACACTTTTTACAGTTCTTGTACACTGGAAGAAGCTTGAGTGGAAGAAGTTTGATAACATAACTTTTTATGTTTCTGATTGAACGTATTCCAGAGTTGTCCAAAGTGTATTTCTATCCCATAGTCAGAGTAGCAAAAACCTGCCTTTTTTAATCAGCTTGATGTTTACACCATCAACTTAGACAATTTTGTTGCTGTTCAACAAGCCAACTGCTCAAAAAGTTCTTATGCATTATGGCTAAAGATCATTGTAATATACTAGGAGCTGTAAAAAATAAACCCAGGAATTAAAAAAAAAAGGTAAACTAGGGCATTTAAGGAAGCCATGGGAAAGGGTACACTAGACAAATATATAAAAAATAGGTGCAAATAAAAAACAAAGATGAAAGGAAATTACTAATATGAATAAACTCCAGTAGGTGGAAAGAACACTTGGTAATATTACCTTCAAAGGACCCTCATTTTAAATAGTCAAAAAATAAGTGGCACTGATACAAATAATGAAATAGGTAGTAAAAATCAAGTGAATGCCAATATAAATGTTATGTTACTTCAGACAGTGTGTAGGGTGTTTGGCACTCCCACATTTAATAAATACAAAACATTGAGGTTAAAAAAATGTTATGGGGACTATTTCTTTAGCCTTGATCTTTAATAACAGATACAACAACATACAGAGCTAATACAGCTGCCTTAGAGAATTACTAATAGTAAATCTCTGACACAAATAATATTTGGAACTATTAAAAGTCACCAGAAATAGTACTGCTAGATAAGAATTCCATTACTTCAAATTCTGAATATTTCAGAAAGAATATTCCAAATACCAGAGAATTCCTGGCTGCTCTCTGAGAACCGTAGCAATCTCCTCTTCCCCAAGGTATGTTGCCAAAGCCCGTCATTAAGCTTTGCACTTTGATGAGACACAGCAGATACTATACTTTGGTTCAGGGCAAAATATCGACATTTGATCTTTTTGGCCAGTATTAATTGGATATTAACAACTGTATTCCTGTTAGGGAAAGAGGAAGAAATACACATTTGACAAGTCTGAGGGGAAAAAGGAAAAGAGGGGGGAAAAAAATGAAAGGAAGAATTCCAGCTGTTTGAAGCTTTTCAGAAGTTTGGAATGTTAGAATAAATGCTGGGGGAGGTAGATTGATGGGATGAACTGCAGGTGAGGCACACAAAGGTGCATGGTAAATATAATTATCAAGGCATATGACCACCACATATGGAATATATTTTATACACATCATAATGATTAACTAAAGAGTGCATACTGCTCTAAGCAACAGGAAAGTACCAAGCAAAATGCCCTCAGACCCCTTAGCTGAAGTGAACGTGGTATACACCTTCCTAGAGATCTGTGGCTTGCTCAAAATGGTTGGTACAAGATAACGAAGAGCTAAGGCAGGTGCTACAGCCATATTGTTGTCCTTTACAGTTGGGATGGGAACTGGCTCAACACTGCAGTGGTAAGCAAAGCATAAAGCATATTGAAGAGATTCCCAGAGAAGACCACAGTGTGTAACAAGTGACCAATAGATTTCAGTGTATTGCTGTTTGCTAGCCACAGTAGAGGATTTCTGAATAGGCAAATGTGGCATTTCTAGATGCTGATTATATATTTGAAAATTTACCGCTAAAATACTGTATTTTGGGCAGCTGTTAGCAGAATAGTTAGACATGTTAGACTTCCATGAGTTCCAGGTGTTCATTTTCTCCCACATCTCCCATTTGATTTGCAATATAATTTCATGGCTGCTTATGCTTTCTATGTTAATGTTCCATTAAAGAAACTGGCTTCAGTAAGGAGAAGGGGATTTGCTTCTAGGAGGCATCAGAGTCTGCAAATCCTGTTGATGAACTTTGTGAGCAGTGCATCCCACACATCCTTTAGGTTCACACTGGAATAATTTTCTCTCTCTGTCTCTTTTATTTTTTTTTCCTTTTATTTTTTTTTTTCCCCTTTGGAATATAATTCCTGTTAATTTGACATCCTGGGGATGTTTATTTGCTCCTGAGCAGGAAAGGAACATTTTCTGTGTTCCAAGTGATAGATTAATATGGTTGGTTTCTTCTTAATGCAAATGCCGTCAAGTCTTTTGCTGGGGAGTCTCTGCAGGATTAAAAAAAAAAACTGGCCCTGAATTGACCAGTGCTGTGTAATGTTCCTTAAATCAGACCTGAGGAGTTCTCCTTCCTTCTATTGAGGCTGACTCTTATTTGTCAGACTTGTAAAAAACATGGTCACAAGGATAAAATTTAGAAATTGTACCATATATCAATCACTTAGCTAATCTTGGCACAGTCAAGATTTTCATAATTTGTCTTATTATGTATCTTTCCGAAATGTTATTAGAGAAGCTGAAGTGTTTAGGTTGGTGATTGCATTTCTATCTATAGTTTATAAATTTTCTTGTGGAAAATACTCCTGAAAATAAATCCTTTCCCTGTACCTGTCTGCACTCACAGCATGTGCTATTCAAAGAAAGCATGAGTTACATTAATCATTCCCAATACACTGAGACAATTTAAAAAATTCATGATGTCTTGCTGCTGTCCTGCTGAACATTTGAATACTGGAGACCATTTCCAAAGTTTGTTCCATGGAATCAAGCACAGCGCATTGAAGCAGAGATCTTAGTAATTTCCATGGTATTCCCTATTGATATTCTAAAAAGTTCCTGTAACATACACAGATGAAGCATTAAATACTTGCTACAGGATGGAAAGTTAATGACTTTGCCTTGGCCTGTTCTCTTACTGACAGCTATTAACAGGATGAAATAATCCAGTGAGCATTTCAGTTTCATATGTGTGACCTGCCTGCTTTATATAAAATACTCTCCTTAACTAAAAGAGCTATTTACACATTCTAGAACCTGTGAGGTTTTACCAAAATTTAAGATGATAAAAAGGGAAATGCTGTTTTTACTGGCAGCAAGCAGAAGTCAAAATAAAGTCAGCAAAATGTGATAAAGATCATGCTGGAACCAGTTTTCAGAGGGCTGGAGATAAAGGAAACTGCTTATTGATAATTGGTATGCAGGTACAAAACTTCATATTCTTTCATGAGTTCCATAATTAGTCAAACTCACAGTAAGTTATGAAGCATTATTAGCTTCATAACAAGATGAAGTTAATATCATGAAGTAAATAAGTGAACCCAAAGATTTTATCATATACTGAAAGTCTTTAGCTTTCTCCTTTGCAAACCTGATTATTACAGGTGATATTTTCAAATTAAGCAAGTAAATCTCAATAACTTAATTTTTCTTCACAGTTTAAAAGTATGAGAAAGCTGGTCACTACTTGAAACTGAAATATCAAACTAGCCCACAACACTCTGAAACATTGCAAGTAAAACAGCTTGTACATTCTAATTCCACTAAATACAGAAATTGACTAAATGTACTAGAAATGTACTAAAAATGCAGCAAGATAGTCATTGTCCATGGAATATAAGACTAGTGTAAGAATAAAAGGAGAAAAGAAAAGCCTTTAAATGAATAAATTTCTCTATAACTGCCTTTTATCATATGGATTAAATGCTTTTGTTAAAAATGGAAGCACAGTTGCCACACTAACATAGTTTTGCATGAAACAAGAGACTGCTACAAGATATCTATAAGCTTTGCCAAGCCTGTATCTCCATCAAAACCCAACAAATCTAACATGTAAACAAAAATGCTATATATCAGATGAAAGTGAAATTACCAATACCTACTCAATGCATTAATTTCCACTTTTGTATTCCTAGTGATGACTTCGCTATTAAAAACAAAACAAAACAAAGAAACAAACAAACAAACAAACAAAACCCCTATCAAAACACCAAAAATTATAGAACATAGGAAAAGAGGACTGAATGGAGAGACAGTGAGAAGGCACTTCTTTTTGGCTTTAAACTAATTTCATGCTTGGTTAGCTAACCAGTTTGAAAAACTCATCTTTATGGTTTGCATTTTTCTGTGTTTGCTGAATGTTGTGTATGATCATTTGTTCACAGCAACATAGGTCAGTCTACGACTGTAGCCTTTATGCCTTTACAAATTACATGTTCTCAGTATTGCAGTCCACTGCCTCACAAAAATAATCCCTCAGTTGGGATCCCTTCAAAATGGAAAATATCTCCACTTATTGAGCAGCTTGTTTAAAGTAGCTACCAAAATAGTGTAGAGAAGTCTGTAGAATCATTCCAGTGTTAGTCAAAAAGTGGCTGAAACAGCTCTATGACAGAAAATAAAAACAACAGTTTGTGGATTGCCAACTTTCCCCCCACAGTCTCTACACATTAACTGAAAACCTTGTTTTTCTCATTCCTTCATGTAGCCTGTTGGACACTGCAATATCATGCTTTCTTGACCTCCCAAAGGAAGTATAACTCTAGTATTCCACTGCCTTCACTCCTTCTTTAAACAGTTTGTCATCCACACTCCTTTGCCTGCAATACTCATATTTGCAAGTCGGTGGAATGCACTTTTCATAAATCTCCTTTCAGCTATTTTAGCAATCATTCTTCCTTTATTGGTATTAACCTTTCTTTAACCTTGTCTATCTTCAGATTTAATCCCTTCCTTATGACATCTCTGACAAAATACCAATTTGTTTTCTATCATTCTCTCATTAATACAATATTCCTTCGTTCCCTTAATTTCTTGCATCATTAACTGAATATTTACACTGGATCACCTTTAAATGATAATCTAATATTTAAATAATAATCTAATACACTGAATCTTTTTCACAGCTGATAATCACTTGCATGAATATAATTCATACCGTTCAAAAGAGCTTTATACAACTTTGTGCCGACCACATAAAGCCTGGTTGGAAAATATATTTTTTCAAATACCTCTATAAATGAAAGGAATATATGCAAATGCATCATTCAAAATGAAATAACAAAAATAAATATTGTATTATGTTGAAGAAAAGACTGAGTATGTATCTGTAAACTACAAATAAATATGTTTTAAAAATTGAGCTGAATTAATCCAAATCTGAACATCATAATGCCAAGTTATTGTCACCTATAAAGTAAATCTTAATGTATTAAAAAACATGAAGTAGGAGCTGAAAAGCTCATAATGCTATTCATGCAATCCTAAATTTAATGCATAGAGTTTGTTGCTCCCCTGTTTCTCTTGTCCCCACAATGTCACATTTCTTGTTTTCCATGTTATCTCTCAGAGGTGTCCACTGGAGTTTTCTTAAGAGCTAAAACCTGAGCTTAAACTATGTATTTCCTTACCTTTACATATTTTTTTCATTTCAGAGGGCATAAAAAAAATCTCTGGTAGCAGCTACAATACCATAAGAGGTTCTTTCATATTTGATCTCACAAAATAGTTTTTGTCATGAAATAATATTATATCAAACATGATATGAAGCTGAATTCCCGTCCTCCAAGTGGCAGTTTTTCCCCATCTAGTTAATGACCAAAGTGATACTGGTATTGTAAAATATTGTAGAAATGGGAACTAAGGAAAAGTATTTTAAAAGCAAATATAATAATTATTATATAAAAGAAAAATCTACTGAAATGATAGGACTAAAGAAGCCTGGTTGCTCTGAATCTTCATTTGTTGGCTTTGTGGTTCCTAGGAAATCATTAATTCTTGCCTTTTCCAAGGACTAACTAAATACTATAAGGCTGTATTGTAAAGAAAAAAAAAATAAAGCATCGGTAACTTTAGTAACTGAGAAGGAAACTGAAAGTGACACTGGGTGAGTACCTAGAATGCAAAAAGGCTTGTGTAATTTCTTAGTGTATTTACTGGTTTTGGACACCATAATCCAGAAAAGACATTAAGCTGTTAGAGAGCATCCAGAGGAGGGCCGTAAGGATGGTGAAGGGCCTTGAGGGGAAGCTGTATGAGGAGCAACTGAGGCCATTTGGTCTGTTCAGCCTGGAGGAGACAGAGGACAGACCTCACTGCAGTTACAGCTTCCTCCTGAGGGGAAGAGGAGGGGCAGGCTATGATCTCTTCTCTGTGCTGATCAGCGACAGAACCCCAGATACCCTTCAGGTAACCCCTGAAGCTGTGTCAGGGAGGTTTAGGTTGGAGATTAGGGAAAGGTTCTTCACCCAGAGGGTGGTTGGGCATTGGAACAGGCTTCCCAGGGAAGTGGTCACAGCACTTGGCTGGCAGAGTACTAGAGCATTAGTACAATGTACTCAGGTACATGGTGTGACTCAGGGATGGTGCTGTGCAGGGCCAGAAGTTGGATCCAATGATCCTTGTGGGTGCCTTCCAATTCAGCCTATTCTATGATTCTGTTGTATGGGATACAGCAGTGAAATGTTCTAAACATGATCATGTGGGGCTTTACATTACAACATGTGAAATGCAACACGTAAAACAAGTAACTGTATTAGTTAGGGAGACATTATCTATTTTCAGTGGTTCCAGCATCCTCAGTATTCAAAATATGTGGGGACTGTGGCATTACTTATTACCTCTCAAAAATCCTTCTCTATGCCACAGGGTGAGAGTCAAGCTGTTCATGGGAACAGAGGGCCAAAAGAATGAGAAGACAGGGAGCTTGACCCTATCTAGATTTTTTCTCGAGGTGTAAAGAGGATGGAGCAAAAACTTCATCAGCAAGACCTTGTGCACCTTTAATCAGAGCTGCTCTTGCGCTGCAGCTGACATCCTGATGATTCATATTTTGCCAGGCACTCAGTTCAATTTTGGCTGCTCTGTACCCATAAGAGAAATCAAAAATGAACATGATTTAGTGCTGCTCTGAGTTGTGCCAGTGCATGAAGATGTGTGATCTGTGGCTGGATAATGATATGATACTTGTTTGTCATGGAATAAAGAAAGCTTAAATATGAAACAACAGGGAGAAAGCACAAGAGGTCTTTTCAGAAAGTCTGCAACAAACAGGTTTCAAACTGTCGTACTGCTAGCTTCGTGAGCATTCTATTTAAAATTATAACAAAATGTATTAGTACTTGTTCAGAGAACTTGTACCCCTGTTAGACCTACCAAATTCATAGTAGGCCAGTGACAAATAATGATAAAATTAAAAAGATCAATGCTGGAAAATGCTCTTTAACAGAAGACCAATTTTTTTTTCCTGTACCTTTGAGGTTGGTTTCTCCTGCAGTTTTATGCTCATCACTGTTTTTTATTCATTTCCATATGATAAAATTCCTTAATCAACATGTGACAAAAGCTGTTTATCATACTATATTTAGTACTGTTACAAATCTGTAGTATTAATCTCCTTTCATACACAAATTTGAAACAGGTGGGTTTAACGGTGTGTTGTTATGAATAAATTTCAGGCTCTAGAAGCTCTGTGTTTTCCTAGTGTAGCTGCATACCTAGGAAAGCCTTCTGCACAGCCTTTACTAATGGCCTGGCAAAGCTTTAGGTCCCATGCTTAAGGCTAGGCAGCGTACTGTATCAAGTGCAACTGATGTGCATGCTGTTAGACACAAGCTTACAGTTTCTCAGCATCAGGAACAAATTCCTTGGCTATGACCTCACTAATGCTTGTGCTTGAATGGGAAATGGTGGCCTGAATATGCCACTATGGCCATGCTGGTGTTACAGAATAAGCTAGAAAATCTGGCTTCCAGCCATGTGCTTCTTCTGGTTTATCAGTCACTGGGTCTGACTCTTCATACTTCTAATGTCATACTTACTAATGTCATTCTTACTAATGTCATCACAGATGTTCTTGAAAACATGGCAGCAATCAGAAATTATTTTTGTCTGGCTCATCCTATTCAGTAATCATGTTTTTCTCACCTTCAGAATCACTGCAGATAAGGCTCTGCTCTATTGCCTTAGATGTCTTAGATGTTGTACATACACAAAAAGACTTAATCATAAACAACTTTTCTTTTTCTTGCTGTTCTGGTTCCCTGGTGACAGACATTTGCAGACGTTCAACATATTTCCCCAGAAGACTCATAAATGTCCACAAAACTCAGACTGTGCTGGCCGGTAGCCAGCAGTAGAAGAGGGTAATGCTGTTGCTTCCCTAGCCTACAGCCAGAAACATTAGCAGTGGGCAATGACACAGCCTATAGGGTATCTAATTTCTCAGAGACATACTGAGAATATGCGTCTGCTTAGACCTGTCCATTATGAAAGACTATTTTCCCAGCAACATAATAATTTCTGCTTACTTTCTTTTTCAGAACCCTCACCTTGTAAACAGTTTGGAGACTTTTCTGAAGGAGGGTACTATGTGCATTTAAGAATATTTTCTCTGCTAACAGCTATTTACAGTCTAGGTTGTCATGCTGTTAGGCAGTAACAACCAAGTAACAGAGCATTTCCTAGGAATTAATGGCTTGCTAGGCAGAGTTTAAAGCCTGAGGTACAGCCAGAGGCTATTAACTCCAGCTGGTCATTAAAAATCCTTCGGAAATACCTTGCTCTAAGGTCAGTATTACTGTTAAAACAAATGTAGGCAGACGGATTTATTTCATGGGTTGCATTTTCAGCTGGTATGCACAGAGCTTTTCTGGAGAATTTACACCTTAACATTAACCAGTCAATTATTTGAGTCACCTCTCTGCATTCCAGTCATGCAGTTTTAATTAGCCTTATTATGAAAAATGGAAGTGTAGCACTCTGTCAAATTTCCTATCATTTTATCTGATTAACCTTTCACATCTCCTGATAAGTGTAGCATCTTTTTTGCCTACCAAGGAAACAAAACCTCTGACTGAGCATTTATTCCCTAAGAATTAAGTATTTCATTTTCTCCTAAGTATCTAGTATGTTTGCACAAAGACAGGATCATTCAGAGTATCAGCTGGCCAGCAGGTCAAAAGGAAAATTTAACACAGGCAGAGTTTTACAGTCTTTAACAAGAGCCTATAAATAATAAAAAATTCAATTTAAAACACCTTCTGGGGAGACAGTGCAGTAGCAAAAGACAAAGTCAAGAATATACATTTAGAATTGATTTCCTGAAACAGAATACAAGCATTCAGTGGAATTATTCTTTCTCAGAAGTGGAGATGGGCACATTTAGGAATAAACCATGGGTTGATTTAAGTTCTACAAAATAAATCTTGAAACTTATGTATCTGATATGTATCTGATATCTTTCGGAACAGTCATCTGCACATGGGTATATATTTTTGTAATATTCAGATTTTAAAAAACAAAGTGGAAATACAGTAAAAACACTGTTGTTGAAAAATTGCTATTGTTGCTGGGGTTGGAAAAAAAAAAAAAAAGACATTCTGTATGTTTAGTAAAAAGTCATTAGTTTTTACTGCCTATAATGTGTCTGTACTGTGATAATACAAATATGCCCAGGTACAGAAAAAGCCTCTTATGCTGACAGTTCTCTAGTATTTGCAGTTTTTACCTGAGTACTGACTTCTCTTGGAAGTGAAATGGCCTACCTGAATGTAAAGCTTTATCAGTCCATTAAACCAGTTCTGTTCTTGTCAAATGTCAGACTTTTATTTCACCAGAGTTTAACTCCCTGGGTGATTACTTTTAGAGGGAAGCAGCAGGGCTTTGGGATTTGACTTCACCACTTTTAATGAGACAAAACTAAGTATCAACACATCCCTCTCAGCCACTGTTGGCTGAGATCAGTAGATGTGGAAGTTTCTTGATTTTTATTGGGCAAACTATATTGCAGCAGTGAAACTAATTATTTTCTTAAAATACTCAGACCTGTAGAGCAAAAGATGATTGCAGGAATCCTATTGATCTCCTGTTGCACTACCAAATCTTGTACCCTTTCTGCTGAAGTGCAGCTGTAAGTATTTGCTTGTTTTCTATACACATAGATACACATACAGGTCCTGATAGGTGTTCCATCCTATTTTTAAATTATTTTCACTGACATATGAGTATCTTCTACTTTAAAAATTGTTTTAACACCTCAACAAGGTACATATATGTCATGTGAAGGCTTTTAAATATCCCAAACTTGACTTTCATGGAGCTACATAAATACAGAGAAGTCCTAACGCACAAATCCTGCAAATAGTTACACAACTGCTTAGATTTACAGACTTAGGAGTCCTTTGAAAGCTAAGCACTTAATAAAGACTTGCAGGATTGATGCTTAACATTTTTTATTGTAATATATTGATATTCATATAGGAATATGCTTATATTCCATGACTGTACAACCTGTTTAAATGTAAATTTTCTTCCTCTATCACCAAATTCTGATAGCAATATTTGAATGTAGTTAGTGATGTCAGACTCCCAACCTGAATTCAAGGCAGTCTAAGAAATGCAAGTTTCTCCAAAAAAGAAAAAGGTGCTTTCCCAACTTAGGCTGAAATAGCTGCAAATTCTGCCTGTGGCTGGGCATGAATTATGGACTTTTATAAAGTGTTTGAAAATCCGTGCTTTTAGTATAAGAGACAGTGTGTATAAAATCAAATTTTGTCCTTCTAAGTGTGCTTCGAGATGAAACATCCACCCCTTCAACATTAACTGGATAAGTTGCAGCAGTTACAGTGAAAGGATGCCAAGACTAAACTATTTACTTAAAAGATTCCAATGTGTCCAAGCACCAAATGGTTTAAGTCTTTCAACCAGGCAATTAATAATAAAACCACTTTTCCAAAACACAGTTATCAGCACCCCAGATGTATACCCGAATTTAGTAGTATCTGATTGTCCAACATGTTGCACATTACCCTGAGCAAAAAGTTTCTCACCAAATGGATAGCTTTAGTCCTGAAATCCATATCAGATGTTCAGGAGGTATACTGGCAAAAGATTTAAATGCCCCAAGTTTTAAACTGCAGCTTCCTGTGGACAAATGCTTGGAAAAACCAAAAAGCACCCCACATCTTTGAAAATATTTTTCTTTTCACTGGGTTGTTCCATGAATTAACTCTTCTTCCTATTAACAGACTTATTCCTTGTGAGGATACCTAGATGTCACTCATCTGGGTAGAAAGTGTATTTTTCTTGAACAGAATAGGTTGCATCAAAATAAAAGGAAAATTTCTTGTGGCCCTCCACTTTATCACTTATTATTTCTACGTTACCTGACAGCTGTTTAGAAGACCTTACTCAAGCGTCTCTGTTTTCTTATGTGAAAAATGGGGAAAATTGCAGCAAGTAAATATGCAAGATGTAAGTGAACATATATAAGCAGTATGGAGGTCCAAAATAGAACTCGGGGAACCAGAAACAAACACAAATTTCTGTATCTTAATAAAAGAGATACAGCCACTGCAGCAGCATTCAGAAGCCGCAGATCCAACTTCACTGAATTCTTTTCACATGTCTGAAGTCAAGCTAATTGACATAATAGATGGTCACATGATAACGTTGTCAGATTCCACAAAGGAGTAAACTAATCTGTGCCCAAAGTTACAGTGTTTTACTGCTATGCCAGAACCACTAATGACAATTCCCAGAATAACTATTTGGATGCATTTTATTCTTTAGAAAATGATTTATTGAAGATAATATACACTTGGAGTCAGCATTTTATGGGGAAAACAATGCATTCTTTTTAATATGATTGTAGGTGTCCTTTTATTTATTCCTGGAGTTTTCCCTCTCCATTTGATATCATGTACTGTAAAGATATTAGAAAGAACCTGACAAAGATGCTTTTCCATAAACTTCTTAAATGTGTATAAATTATTCTCCACAGCAGCATACAAAGCTGCACATTTCACAGAAGCAATGTCTTCTTCCAGCCACTTGCAAGTAACATGCAGTTTCAAATTTTGTATGCTATGGAGTGCTGTACATCATTGTTCCCAGGCTATGACAAACTGCTAAAATGGGCATGTACCTAGACATGCCATTTTTTTCAGAGGGTGTGTGGAGACCAGTATCTTGGCTGTGTTTCTGCTGACCCAGTGAACATCTGTTTCCAGCAACATGTTTGGAGACACATATGAAGATCATGAAGCAAATATCTGACCAGACTGCTGGTCTAAACTCTTTGCATTTATGTGTACACAGTAAATTCTGTGTATCATAGTTCCATATCCATTTCAGCTCATTTTATCTCAACTAGTTACAGAAAATTCCTTCCTCCATGCCTCCTCCTGAGCTACTAAGCATGGAACTTTTCTTCCATGGAAATGCACAAGGGAATTTAAACCCTGATAAAGATATGGGAGAGAATTTAAATCAAGTTTAATTGTGTGAAGCTTAGAGTCACACTTTTTAAAATTAGATTACACAGTTTGTCCCTTTATTAATTTTATATTTCAAGGCCACTCAAAATCCATTTGTATTAAAGAAGCAAGAAGCCATTTAGAAAAATGTAATGATAACAAGTTAATCTCTGAAAGCACTGAGGTAACTAATCCAATAATGATGGCATAATTTTTGTTCAATATCCTGTAAAGGGCAGATCACAAATCTATGTTTTCCGTTACAGTGGCAAAAGAAATCTTAATAAAAGGGCCCCCTTATGAAATATGCTGCATCCCAAAAAGCTCTGGCGAAAATGCTCTGACCCTATAATCCCATTCAAGACAATCATATTGGATCAAAGGCCTGCTGGAATATGGAGCGTCTGTGGTAGATGAAAGGCTTAGATGTCAGCAGTTAGTGTAAGATACGATCATAAAAGAATGGGAAAAGATTCATGAAACACAATAAATAAAATGTGTAGCCACTTTTAATTTTGAAACATAAAGGACTCTTTAGTATCAGTATTTTCCTGACAATTTACTACTGTAATTTTACTGTAGATTATTACTATCCATTATGATTTTCATATATTTTCAAGTGACAATACAGCACCCTCTGTTCTCCTGATGATACAGTGCTGAGTACAAGTCTGAAAACAGAGCAGCAGTTAAACAGATGACCAAGTATCAAATTTAAGCCATGATTTACAATGGTGAATGTCTCCAGAACGCAAGTCCTTTGGAACAAAGTATAGCAAGAAATAAAAGAGAAAAAAGCTTTGATAGTTCTTTCCTACCTCTGTAGGATGGAACAAAGCAACCAGCATCCATCCAACAGAGAAACCATAGCTAGCTCTCAGTGCTCCTGAAAATTTAGTAACCTCTTTTGCTGGCTAAATAAAATTGCATGATACTGAAGAGGGCCAAAACCAAAGCCAGAAGGCACTTGTAGGAAGGCAGGATTCCCTTTTCACTTGCTTCAGTTACACTGTGACAGTTTTTTTTATTGTGGCTCTTTCCTGCTTGTTTTTAAGAAGCACTTTGTTATTAAAACTATGTAGAAACAAATATTTGAGATGCTATGTTGATGAGAAAGGTTCTTTGATCATAAATGTGTATCTGTTAATTTGCAAACAGAATTTCTGAAGTTAAATAATATCTTTATTGTCTGTGTATTCTTAGTAAGGTTATGCTCTATATACAGTGAATCACAAAATCCTATTCACCTTTTAAGTTCTTTTTATTAAAAAAAAAAAAACAACTAAAAATTACAGAAAATAACACAAAAATCCTTAAAAAAAGAATCTACTCATAGACAAAGCACAAAAAAAAGAAATAAAAATACTATGCATTCTTCCCTGTTGCTGGTTTTGTTGAATTTCAAAAGAAAAGAATGTAGAACAATGCTAGCCCCTCTTATATTTAGGGGTTTTCTTGTGTTGCTGAAAATTTGAGAAAAAAATGAGAGCAAAGTGGGAAAAATGTCAACTGAAGCACGTTTATAAGAGAATATAACCACCAATTTGCCAACACAAGACTACTTCCTCAGTTCTATGAACTGCAAGTGCTTTACTTGCACCTGGAGGTCTTGCCCTCAAACAATGCCTTAGTCTAGGAGGTTCCTGGAGTGTTAGGCAGAGAACTTTCTGACACAGCTGGTGTGTGAGCCAACTAGGGATGGCAGCTCCTGTACCCACTGTTTGCAAACTGTTGTGGCTGGGGACCACAATTTCGAGACCGGAGCAGCCAGAGACAAAGTGGTAAAATAATAGGACGGGTTCACTTTGATGACCCCCCAAAAAAAGACTTTTATAGTAAAAAAACAAACATGTAATCCATACAAGGTAGAGGGTGCACCAAAAGGGCAGGGTTCAGGGTTACAGTAACTTATATAAACTAGGATAGGGGAGGAGTCTGAGGGAAGGATCCAGTGAAGAGGGGTGGTTAGGAATATTTAAAACACTGCAGCATAAATAAACCAATGACAACAAGGGAAACAGGGAACTTTCTAGTAACATTTCCATAACTACGAACAAGGGACAGTGTGGGTACTGTCTTTTCTCTCCATGATAAAGAGGGGTATTCCTACGGCCTTCTGCCTGGGTTTTCAGCGACCCCAACAGCAAACAGAGAAGGTCTGGTGGGTGATGTGATCACTAGAGGCCATTTTAGGCATAACAATCTGAAAATTATGGAGTTTTTGGTCCTCACAGATATGAGGAGAGGGGCAGGAGAACTGGTGCCTGGGACTTCTGGAGAACACAGTTTGGCTTGTTTAGGAGATTGGTTGAAAGACTCCCTTGGGCAGCTAGCATTTGCTCCTGAAGGGCAACTGAGTCCAAGAAGGGTGGACATGCTTTAAGAATGAAACCCTAAAAGTACAGGAGCACAGGAGCTGTCCCCATATGCTGAAAGACAAACAGTCAGGAAAGACCATAGGCTGAACATAGAGCTTTGGCTGGAATTCAAGGAAAAAAGGAGAGTTTATGATCTTTGGAAGGAGAAACAGACAACTCAGGAGAACTAGAAGGATGTTGTTAGGTTATGCAGTGAGGAAATTAAAAGGGCCAAATCCAACGAGATTCTAATCTGTCTATCCTATAAAATACAGCAGAAATGCTTCTACAAACATATCAGCAACAAGAGCAGATTTAAGGAGAATCTCCATTCTTGGCTGGATACAAAGGGAAACAGAGTGACAAGGGATGAGTAAAAATGGCTGATGTACCTAATGCCTTCTTTGAGTCAGATGTCAATAGCAAGAACAGCTGTCCTCAGGGTACTCAGCCCCTGAGCTGAAAGACAGTGATGAACTGACACCATCACCAGAGCCCTGGGTAGCTCTTTTGTGCACAACCTGGCACCATGCCAGGTGTGGGGAACAGCCTTGGAGAAGCAACACCAGAGGCTGAACCATTAGAGCTGCTTGCTCTACAGGAGCAAGGTAGGTCACGGGTAGGCAGAAGAGTAAGGAGGAGGCTCTCTGTGTGGGTTCCAGTACCCTGGGTTTATTGACGCTGAAGGGGTCAGGGACAAAGAGCACTGAGCAGCTCTGTACACAGGTTTTTATAAAGGGAAGCTTCAGGGGGTGGGTACAAAATTTTAACCAATCAAGAACAAATGAGGGAGGAGCATGAGGTGGGGTTTACAGCATGGAACCAGTGAGGATAAGGGGGAGGAGAGGATAGGTCACATGGACCAATGGGGCCTCGAGGGTTAGGGGATTTCCAAAGGGGTGATACAATCAGGGATTGGCTCAACTGGGGATTGACAGAGAAGGGTCTGGAAAAAGGGGCAGGGTTGCAGTGACAAGCAGGGAAGGTTCAGGAGTAAGGAGTTGGGTTACAAGGATGGGCAGCATAGGGGAGGATACAACTTAGGGATGTATCAACTTGCGGGGAAGATAGGGGAACATTGGAATAAACCTTTAACATTGGACCATAAACTATGAACCATAAAATAAATGCACGCCACAACAACAAGGAATGGAATAAGCCCTCATAACCCAGGAGGAAATTATCAACAATCGTAAACGCCTCTTAGACACACACAGGTCTGTGGGACTGGATGGCATCTACCCAAAGGTTTGAGGATGCTGATGGAAGTTCTCAAGAGGGCTACTTTTCATCCTTTACCAGCACTCCTGACTGGTAAGTGGACCCAGCTGACTGGAAGTTAGCAAATGTGACCCATTTACCATCTAAAAGAAGGGTCAGAAGAAGAATCCCAAGATGAGGCCCGTCAGCCTCATCTTGGGGGCTGTCCTGGAGCAGGTTATACTGAGTGTCATTATGTGGCAGAATACGTGCAAGATAACCAGGGGACGAGACCCAGTGTGGGTTTGTGAAAGGCAGGTCCTGCTTGACCAATTTGATCACCTTCTATGACTGGGTGACCAACATAATGGAAGAGGGAAAGTCTGTGGATATTGTCTACATGGATTTAAGTGAAGCCTGTGACACCATTCATGACAGCAGTCTCCTGGAACAGCTGTTGAGGTTACTCATGGCCTGAGTGAGTGTATCCTTTCCTTTGCTAGATTCAGAACTGGCCGGATGGCTGGGCCCAAATATTTGTGGTTACTGAAATTACAACCAGTTAATGTCCAGTTGCTAGTGGGGCTCCCCAGGGCTCAGTGTTGGGTCAAAGTCCTATTTAACATCTTTACCAATTATTTGGATGAGGAGATCAAGTGCCCCTAGTCAGTTCCCAGAAGACACCAAGCTGGGTGGGAGTGTCCATCTGCTGGAGGGTAGGAAGGCTCTGCAGAAGGATCTAGACAATATGGATCAATGGGCTGAGGCCAGTGGTATGTGATTCATGGAGAAGTGCTGGGTCCTGCACTTTGGCAACAACAGCCCCATGCAGGACTACAGGCTGGAAAACTTCCCCCTGGAAAAGGGCCTGGGGGTGCTGAGCATGAGCCAGTGTGTGGCTAAGAAAGCCAATGGCGCCCTGGCCTATATCAGCAATAGTGTGGCCAGGAGGACCAGGCAGTGATCGTTCCCCTGTACTCAGCACTGGTGAGGCCACGCCTTGAATGCATTCAGTTTTGGCCTGCTTGATTCAACAAATCATTGAGGTGCTGGAGTGTGTCCAGAAAAGGACAATGGAGCTGGTGAAGGGTCTGGAGCACAGGTCCTATGAGTTTCAGCTGAGGGAGCTGGGGATGGAAATTTTCTTCATTGACAGGGTAGTCAGGCCTTGGAATAAGCTGCTGTATTGATGGTGGCATCACCGCTCCTAGGAGTGTTCAGATGGTGTGTGGATGTGGCACTTTAGGTCACGGTGGTGAGCATGGTAGTGCTGGGTTACGGGTTGGACTTCATTTTTTTAGAGGTCTTTTTCATCCTCAACAATTCTATAATTCTGTGACCAGAGTTCAGGAATTGAAAAACACCCACCAAGATGCACATATCACAAATTCCCACAGAAAAGCCAAAAAACCCCAGGAAAAGCCAGCACAACAACCAGACTCCCAGCTGACCCATAAGCAATGGCTTCCTAAGCAGTCCTCCTGCAGTGCTTCTTCATGAAGCTTCCAGAGCCTCTGCTTTTTCAGATACTTAGTCTTTCAGATGGCATGTGAGAAATAATATGGTGCTTATTAAGGGCATGTGTGCTCTCTGGAACTCTGTGCTCTCTGGAAAAAAGCTTCAAATGGGTCAGCCCACATCTGGGTCTGATACACAATTTCAGTGGGAAAAAATAAAGTGTTCTTCCAAATATCCATGCAGAGAACACCTGAAAGGGAAAGATATTCTGAGAGAAAATAATTTTAAATGACACAGTGCAGTGTCTTCAATTCACAGTCTGTTTCTTCTATTACATGTACATTAAGGAAGCTAACAAGACCACTTCCAGTAAGTCAGTACCCTTCCATTCTGCTTAATCCTATTTGTACTCCAAAGAAATAAGTCAAAACAACAGGAATGTGGAAAGGAGGTCTAGAGACTCCCATGGTGTGTACAACTGTGCAGAAGAAAAATCTTTAGGGAAAGTCAGGGAAGCCAGTCCCCAGGCCAAAGACAAGCACTTGTCTGGAGCCTCTTCTTCTAAGGTTCCCTTTTGCTAAACAACAGAAATTAAAGCAGAATCAGAAAATGAAGCAATGTGCACTGGGAATGTCAGCCCCAAGGAAACAGTGAAATCCAAGGTGCAACTTCCCGCATTTTGGAAGACTTTTAATACATTTCAGGACAAAAAAGCACATGCAAAAACATAAGCCTACGTGGTATTTTTCTTGGACTCAATGCTAAAATAACTTGCCAGTAGCAAATTCCATACGCTGAAACCACAGTTCTTACTACACACTCGCGTGTTTCCCATCATACACACTCACAGACACACACACATTGCATAGAAAAACACTCAAAAAGCCAGCATCAACATTATAAAAAAATATCCCCCAAAGCAAGTTATCACCTCACCTCTGAGTAGGAACACTGGGCTCTTATGCTCAGCATGCAGGCGCAGCCAAACCTCCCTTGACCATCAGAATGACACCCTTCATCATTTTACACAAACTTCAAACACACCTTTTAAAGACATTTTTGTGAGTCCTCCTACATGGGCTCAGGTGTAGTTCTCTCTATTTCTCTTTCTGATGTTTCCTTTACTTTCTACTGTACAGCTCACACACCTATTTGGTTCTCTGTGTTTCAGCATCCCTTCACCCTGCATCTACCAAGGCAAACAAACCAGCACCACTGTGTCTGTGTGTACTACTGCACACGGAATAACCAAGTTCCATGTTGCCAAGCTGAAACAAGTCTCATTAGCAGTAAAACTCAAACTTTTTAATATTTATTTTTATCAGTTAAAGCGCTCACATCCAATTTCTGATTTAATTTTTCCAGTTTGAATAGTTCCAGTTGAATAGTTGTAGTTATTTACCATGATTGTGAAACAAAGGATTTAACTATTCAAAGGATCAGAGTCCATATAACTTTTTGTTAGGAGAATCGTGGGCTTCCTCTATTAGTAATTTTTCTGCTAAGCATGTCCGATAAGAACTGCTTTCAAAAATGTATATTAGAATATATACATTTTTATATATAAAAATCTATATTAGAATAATGCAACACCTGAATCATAAAATAAATACATGAAACAGACAGTAAAAAAAAGAGAAGAGATGCAGGTAACAATTTCCCAGGGGATACACTCTGAAATCTTCTAACAGAGATTTTTTTTTCTAGGATTCTTCAGGCCTGCCCAGCCCCAAATCAAAACTGTAAAGTCTTACTGATGCACAAGAGGTCTTGTATTTCTGCATTAGCTCTTTTCATTGGCTTTTTGAAATAATTCAAACTGCATCTCAGGTATCTGTGAGCAGAGCTCCATTCACTAGCTAACCATGAGCTATTCTGGATGCCATGCTGACATACCTATAAGGATGTACAAGGGGAAAGCAAGGAAGAGGAGGGCCAAAAAGAGGAAGAGGTGTTGCGGTTGTGAGTAAAATAATATTTACATTAAAAGGAACCCCACTTCAACTATTGCCCTACACAGATCCGGTTCCACAGAGGTAATGGTCCAGAAATTTCCTTGACTTAAAAAGTTTTCTAAGATCTAAACACAAGGAAAATTAAAAGGTGATAAATTAAAACAGAATAGCAAAACCAGAACACAATTATAAAATACAACAATAATAGGAGAAAGACTGGTTATAATGGCAGTGACCTGGAGGCCTAAGTTTATGGTTCACAAGGCTACCCCAGCATAGCTCTTCTGCACATCTCAGATGGGTGAGACAGGTCTCTTCCACAAAAGAAATCAGCTGCTTGTTGTTTCTCCTTGTGCAACTTTCTGCTTCAGATGCAGCTCAAAAAAGCTTCTGAAGTATATGAATTGCTTCATGAAGTCCCAAAGTACCACTGACTAAATTAAAATTACAGTCCAAAGGGAAAAAAAAAAAAAAACAAACTGCATTTTTTTTTACTTGATTGTCAAGATTATTAAATTTAGACAACCCAGGGGCTATTTGTCACCCATGTTTGGTGACTTACAGAGTCATACTGTCAGCAAAGCCAGCTTAGTACAGGAGCAGCACTCTATGATGGCAGGCTCTCCTAAAGGAACCTCCCCACTTACACACCCTGCCAAGACCTGACAGACCATAGAGGTCCAGACAAGACACATTTGTCACCAGGTAGAAAAAAAGCAAAGATTTTGCTTCATCCAAGTTACAAAACCTGGAACAAAAGAAGCATAATAGTGTTATTCCTTTGAGTTCTTCTTAGTTACCACGTAATTTTTGTTAAATGCCTTTCCCTTCTCTTCTTCAAAAAGCTAGGCAGACATGCCTTCCTAGAAATATTTTCCCCAAGACAGACCTCAGATGAAAAAATCAATGGGTACTAACCTTGACTCAACCTGGAGCAGTAAAATCAGTTTTATCTAGGTGTTGAAATAAACTTGTAATATCATTTTGGGTCTCCTAAATCATATCAAATGGATTAGTCTTTCAGAGTACCCAGAATCTTTCATTTCTACCATAAATCACTTTTCAAATATTTCAGTTGTCTTTCCTCCCTCAACAGATGGGGAAATCCACCTCATTCGCACACCCGTAAGTGAAGTCTAGCCCCTCTTCAACTAAGGCAGAGCCCTTCCTTGCCTGGGAAGTAATTTCCAACCTCCAGCTACCAATCTCCCCACTTCTCAGGTTCTTTGGCTTATGGCCTTGCTCTCCGGCAGGTTTCATACGGCTGTGGCATGTTAGGAACTCCATGTGGCTAGGAACCTCCAAAGTGGGATCCACTGCAGAGATTTGAGCTCAAGGGATGGAAATATTGGACAGAAAAGCCACATTTTTTTGTGCTCCATTGTGCAAAAGTTTCTATCCACTGTGCACACTTGACACCCTAATTCATCTAGGTGACTCACAGATCCTGCAACTCTTAACTGGCAGCTTGAGTTAAGCCTGGAGAAGAGCCTGTGAGAATTTTTGGATTAGCAAAACAGACTAAAACACAAACTGCTTTGTGTTCTGTGCATCATTAACCCTAAATACAATCTTCTCCATTGCAGCCTTTCCTTGCACCAATGGCAAGCAGGTATAGCTGCTGTGGCAGCTGAAACACTTGTGACACATCCAGTTACAGCTGTTAAAATGAGAGTGGAAATGTTCATAAGGAAAGCTGTGGTAGGGTGATAAGTGGCCCAGATCACTTGCAGACAGCCAAGTATCTGAGCCAGGGATTTCTTTTGCTTACATAGTGTCTATAGGGGCAAAATTATTTCTGTAGTATCAAATATACCAGCATATATGTTGAACTTTTTTTTTCTTTTCTTGTCAGAGCAGAGTAGTGCTTAATTTTTGTGCTTAATTAGCTGAAATTAACTGGGGGAAGTTAAACTGGGTGTGTACTTTTCCAAGCTGCTCAAGCTAGGTAGTGCAGTTTCCTGGCATGCACCTTTTTCTAGCAATAAGATTCAACATGTTTGCAACAAAAAAGACAAAAATGATTAAATGGAGTTGGAAAGTAGTAATTGTTCTCATTGCTTTAAGAAAACATTAAAAATAATTACAATTTGGCAGTGGTATATTCAGATATAAACAGTCAGTGTCTCAAATGCTCATTGGGAGTAAAAGTTAACAAAAATTAAACACCTGTTCATACATCAGTGCTGCTGCAGTTTAGCAGCATGCAGCATTCCTGAAGCTGTTAAATACATGCATTATGCCAACAAAAATTTGGCCACATGTTTACTTAAGGCCTGAATAAATATGGCTAATTTCTGCCAAAAAACAGATCAAGCTCTTACCTGGGGTTAATCAGACTGACAGCAAAATTATAAGAAACCTAAACATGACAAGTATTACCATGTAAATAGCTATTGTTGATGCAAAACAGAATGTCTAAATAAAAAAAATCCTATATTCTGATGAACAGAATATCTACATGGTTTTCAGCTGTGTGAATGGAGCTGCTGGGACCCATGGATGGCTGGGACATAAAAGATGAAGTGAGTGAGCTGAGCTAAAGCAAAGGCCTAAGTGAGCACTATTCTCATGGGCTGTGTGCACAAAAGCCAAATCTGCAGCCTGACTCAGGCTGGCTAATCCTGAGGGTGTGAGGGAGAGTATTTTGACTAGCAAAAACATATGTGTGTAAAAGTTCTGCAGTTCAAGTCCTTTAACTCTGTGCTTTTCTTTTTTGTGGTTAAACTTCCAGAAAACAAAAACCAGAAAATTGTATTTGTATTTCCTCTGGCCATGGAAAGTAAAGGCTGAATTATAAATTATCTCAAGACATGTTTGGGCTTTTACCTTATGAGAAGTTTAGAGGACTCATGTAAAAAAAAATCTAAGGTTTATAGGATAAAGTAAAGGACTGCTGGCTCTGTGGCACTTCGAAGGATGCTCGGCAGAGTATCTGCACAGGAGAAGCCATGCTGTGGTTTATGATGCAAATGACCTCAGATGTTGCTACTTACACTGTTCTCTGCTGCCCACTGTAGCTTCTCCTCCCTGACAACTGGGGCTACAAGGGGACCTGCACCCTGGCTGGCAAGCAGTAGCACGCTTCCCAGAGGGAATTTTGTCAAGAGTCTCCCTTCTTATGGAAGGCTGAAGTTTTCCGAACACATTTTTTTTCTTCCACAAAGTGGAAATACCAGAGTAATTCTGTTATGCTAATCTTAAGACAGGTTATCAAATGGTTCCTGCTCCAAAATGGGCAAATCTGAATATCCCATACATCCCAAATACTGAAAGATCTCAGATTCATGCTCCAAATCAGAATTATTGCATGGTTGCATCTTCAGAGACAACCAGCAGTAAATAAAGAAGCATTCCATAAACAACCAAATCCATAACCAGTTAGTTATAATTTTTTTATTTGTGTTAGAATTTCTATCAGTGTTTGAACATTAATATTTAGAGAGTTTGTACAATTTCCATTCAAAGCTTAAAATGAGAACCACTAGATCACAAATGGTAACTAAAACACAGTTCAGAATTGTATGAATATTCACACTCTCTTTCTCTCTTAACACTGTTAAACACTTTATTTTCTCCAGGGGGTTTACAAGGAAAAGTGTGCACTGTAATTGTATCTCAGCAGTGTTCTAAATCATAATGGTATCATCATTACATATAAACTCTTTAAAAATATACTTCTGTCAAAAGACTTGATGACTAATATGTACACTACAAAAATAAATTTTCATATAAATAAATTATATGGCATAATTTTATCTTTGTAACTGAAATGACACAAACCCACTCCTACCAAACAGGCAGGCAATGAGACCCAGTTTGAATATTTTTTTTTTCCTTTTTACTCCTTACACTAACAGCTAGAATGAGTCCATAATGTAAATGTTATATACTCTTTCCTATTTAACATTAGTAAGCACTCTATACAAATAAAAATCCATTAAACAGTAAAAACATAACTGTAATAGTGTTTCCAATAGAAATAAAATCCCTGCATTTTGTTTGTTATAAACTGGCATGACAAATACTGTAAGAAAAACATTCTTATGGTACAAAAATATAAATATCACCCATGATTAAAAAAGTTAAGAAACAAAACCAAAACAAAATAAATGTTGCCAGCCACTGAGTTCTCCCCTTGCCAATGTGACTATCGAAGAAGAAGGTCTACATTGTGCACAAAGCAGCAGACAGCTCACCCACACACAAGCACGCAGGAAGACTTGGGCAGGGGCAGGTGGGAGACACTGCAGCTTGCCCTGGGCCCCTTCCCTCCTGAGGAAGAGCAGGAAGCAAGGCAGCCTGCAGCACGGAGTGGTGCCAGTGGGAGCCTTGCCAACCTCTGACACGTGGGTGCACAAGCTTGGTGGTTGAAGGTAGCTTCCCATTAGTATCATACAGTTTTGTTGCAGAGATTGTATGATCTGAGGTCACTATGCTGCTAGTGCTAAATTGGGGCCCCTCATCTTTTTGTCATCAAGACTTTTCCTGTTAGACAGTGAACTGGACCAGTAGGCAGTTGCGACATTAACCCTTGGTGTGCACTGAAACAGTAGCTTATGTATCACGGGAATGACACCAGGCTCTCACCACCTGCTCTTCGAGCGTTCACATTGGAGATCTGTAAACAAGTGCCTCATATCAAAGTGTTTTCAAGTGAGCAAAAAAGGCATGGAAATCTGTGCATTCTAATTATCCCCATTCGTTTTGCTGGCAAGGTCTGTGGGCAAAGATAGACTCCCTGAAGCCACTGGAGAAAAACACTTTCCCATCAAAGAATTGGCCACTGCTGTTCAGGTATATATAAAGAAAAGCCCCACCACTGCTGTGTTTAGAAACTGAATACTGGTTGTGTTTGGCTCTGAATACAAAATTGAACATCTACCTGCTCTAAAAAACCAGCTTGGTGAAGGGCAAACAAAAGATGAAAAAAGAAGACAGAGATAATGAAAACTTGTGTTGCATTATTTTAAAGTAAGGTTCTTCGTTCCTAGGGTTTGTTTCCAACTGGAACACAGATTGTAGTGTTTTTCCAGACCCTTCACCTGCAGCAATCCCCTTTGAGTTTAAAAATAATAGTACAAAAAAGCTAAATTAGTTTCACAAAGATATCCCAGTTTAGCTGTTATAATTAAAAGTGCCAATGCAGCATGGGAAAACACAAACAATAGAGAAAAGAACTACCCAGGCCGTACGTGTCTTTACCGTCCTGGCCCACCAGAAAGCCATTTATATTTAAAAGATGAATATACTTTTTTTATTTTTTTTTAATTCCTTCCATTTGATTTTTATCACTTACTATTAACTCCTTCCTGCCATGAAAATAAGGTTACCAAAGATGCTTTCAATCCTGTAATGACTCAGCTAAGCTGTGGCTCACCATCAAACAATTCATTATTCAGCTTCTAATGCCATTCACAATTAACAGTATCAAAATAAGGCAGATGCTTGTTGTATTTCTGTAACCACCAGCACCTCTCACTATCCAGCACCTTTGGAAGTGAAAAAATAATGGTTATAGTGCTTGCACTTACCTGGCATGTTTTGCGAGGAAAAAAAAAAAATCAAAGCACTATATGAACAGTAATTAAGCCTCACAACATTCCTGGGAGGTAGGTAAGTGTAATTATAACCATTTTACAGAACGAGAAACTGAGGCATGGGGCAGTTAAGTGACTTGACCAAAGTCATGTGGACCAAGTCACAAAGGGTTTGGGAACAGAAACATAATTCCAAACCTCAACTCCCTCTCTTCTCTAGTATTTGAGTTGGGCCTTTGATGATGGCAGTCTATAGTTGTATATATTGGTAAACAACAACAGAGTTTTCACTAGTGCCTTCTAACAGGGAAAGCCAGACTCACATCAGCATCAGTGGGTTTGTAAACCCACCAAGTGTTAACCTACAGTAAAAGAGAAACTACAGTGCACCAGGAACATACACACAAAAGCATGCGTATTTCCAGGCGCACACTTGGACACATACAACAAAACCTGCACATAGCTAAGTCTATTTAAGCCTCCCAGATTAACTTGCTTTTCTTCATATTTGCTTATTTTAAAAATTACCACGCATAGCGTGTTTGAAAGTTAACAGTAACATTTCATACTACCACAGGGTTGTGATACGCAAACTTAAAATATTTTAAACAGACATGTACCTTTAAAAAATCCTATTACATAAGCAATATTTGCATAGAATTATACAAGTAAATTATAAAATATTTAAGCAGCAGCAACTTATGCTGAAATTTAGAACTAGATTAAGCTTAGTTGTGGCACAGATATCAATGTACAAAAAGTACAAAGAGCACACAATATTGTCCCCATTCTATTGCCCAAAGGCAAATTACTCCAGATTATACTACTTTACATCATTCTTTTGTATATTACATATGTGTACATCTTTTAAATACTTAAAAGAAATATTTAACAAAATAATACAATAGGTTACAGTAACAGTGAACTGTTGTCCTGATGCAGCATGTCCTTTTCTACAACTTCAAGCAGTTCTTCTCTTCAAGCAGTTCTGGAATACAGTTTTCCATCTTTGGCCTCTTCTTTGCTTCAGTTATTACCCTGTACAAATAAGGAGAGAGAAAAAAGCAAATGTTCACTAAGTTTCAAGAAACACAAACAAATCAAACTAAGCCAACTCATTTAATGATTCTTGTGGTTAGAGTTAGCAGTCAGGAAATGCTGGCTCTGCTTTCATCTCAGTCATTAATTTCCTGGTGAAGAAATAGTGATGCCAACTTAAAAAACTGTAGATGCTTTAATTTCTAGGTTAAAAGTTTTAGATACCTGTGACAAATTCAATGAACAGTTGAAGCAGAAGTATGCCACATTGAATACTGAGCTTATTTAAGAGGCTCATATTACCATTCACATAATCTTGAAAAAGCTAAGCCCAAATATTTCCTTATTCTGTGAATACTATTATTTGTCATATTTCTAGACTGCAAGACTAAAGGCATTCATATCTATTTATGCTTTGAGATGTTTGGAGAGACATTTTATAATTCAGAAGGTGGTTTCATTTTGAATTATCATAAAGATTTCCATTAAAACTGTGTGTGTGCATACACATGCGTGCATGCGTACGTGCAAAATGTTCTAGAATCAAAATAAAATTACTTGCTCTGCTCAAACTGGTGTCTGTCACTGAAAAGCTCTGACAAGCAAAGAGAAAAAAGAGGCATCCACAGATAACACCTTATTTTTCTCCTGCAAGAGAACAACATTGTAAAAATAGTGAGAAATAGTTTTTCAGGTAAGAGCCCCAAGAAGTTTTCCGTGTAAGAATTCAATGGGCAGCTCTATCCTGTGCAAACCGGCCATAGCCACTGCAGCTGCCCCTGGCAAGGTGGAGGTCAACTCAGACACCTCCATTGTATGAGGTCACTGGGTAGGTCTCTGGAGGACCCCCAAAGAGCAGCAGTGCACTAGGCATGGTAGGACTTCCCACTTCTCACTTGACTCATCTTCCAGAGGGATTCAGTCAGTCCTCATTATGGACTTTAAATTCTTTCACAGACTATATTATTCAAGAGATGATAACTCCTGAAGTAGCTGGAAATTTTAGACTCTCCTAGGCAGTGTCATTTTATATAACGTTTTAGAGCATGCCTGATTCAGGAATCAGAAGACAGGACTTATGCAATGGTAAAGGCAGTCATACAGCTCTGAAGATGTTATACAGCATCTCTGCTTTATTTTCCTCATCTGGTAAACTGGGATTGTATGATGTACTTACCCATTTTGCAAGGCTCTTTGAAGTAGTTCATATCTGAATGCACTATGACTTCCTGGTGTTGGAGAACACTGTCTTAGCCAACCTCATATCTCGTGCAAAATGTACTATATTCATAGTTAGCAGATTTAATGTGACCTGTAAGTAGTGCTTTCTATGAAAAGGTGAATGATGAGAGGAAGGAAAGTGAAAGGATTTCACAATTTTCATGGGAAATGAAACTCTGAGAAACTTTATCTTTCCTCTTTCTTTTGATCACACCATCGCCTGACACAACCCCAAGCTTGTAGTTACACAGGATGGACCTACCTTATTGTGAGCTGTTGCCAGGTATCCTTTCCTCACATTCAACATCTTGCAGTTCTATTACTTCTACTTTAGAATTTCTTCTTTCACACCTCACATTAAAAGGCACATGGGGGTCCTCAAACGGTGCATGGCCAGCTTCATGGTGTCCCTCGAAGGATGGAAAGCTCGCTCCCCGGGAGCTGTGGCTGTGCAGGGCAGGGTGGACAGCAACAGTGACCGAGGCCGAGGCAGTCACAGTAGTGATAGGCTGGCAGTAGGCTGCTCCCGCGGCGCCCGCCGCCCCGAATGCCGGGCTTCTCATGCTGTGGGAACGAGCCTTGTGGCCCAAGCGATCCCGGTTGCTGGGTCCCGAGTGCCCTTCGGTAGAAATTTCAAAAGCATCCCTGCGAGGGCGGTGAGGAGGTGGTCGCGGCCCTTCCCTCGCTTCCCTTTTGGGCTGTCTGCCCTGATGCCACGGCTGCTGCGTGCTGGGCTCTGGATTCGACTGCAGCCTAGGACTCGGCTGATGCCTTGCTTCCGGCTGAACCACCTGAGAGAGACACGCACGGTTACGCCTCTGACAAAGCAAAGCAAACAAATGCTATGCCTGCTTATATTTTATGCTGAGAATAATTGTAATAATGCTCTGATTCCACAAAGGGAATGTTGTGGAATCTGATAATTGATTTTCCCATGGTTTTTGTCTGAAGTTATTAAAACCTGGAAAGCATATCTTCAGAAAAACACAGGATGACAGCTGAAAACATTATTGTAAGCTTCCCACATGCTGCTCCATCTTTTCAAAGGGATGGGTGACAAGCACTTGATCTTAACTCAACAAGCAGAATTGCAGGCATTTGGAAAAGGCTATTCCATGCAGGGAACATACACAGGATATTAGTAGAGTAGTTTGTATAGACTGTAGGAATCTGTTTTCTGATTTCCATAAAGAGCGTGAAGCACAGCAGCTACATCAGTCAATAAACCGTGACCAACTTCAAATGTGGCTGTGCTTGTACCTATTTCTAGGCCTCTGCTGAACAAAACCAGATCCGCATTGCAGCTCAGCATGCAACATCAGCAGGGGTAGGAGACAGAGCTTTATCACTTCCCTTTGAAATCGCAATTATGCCAACCCAGTAGCAAGATGCAACAAGGCCCAAGATTTGGTGCAACACTTAAACTACTTTCTTCTGGCTCTAATCTTTCTGCCCAAAATGTGCTGTCACAGAGAGGCAAATGACAGTGATCCACAAGGAGCTGTGTGAAAGAGGTTGGGAACTGGTAATCTCTCCTCCTCCTCTCTCTGAAAACACTCATCAAACAGACTGAGAGCTCTCTCTTGTGGCTGGTGCCAATAGGATGTAATAGCCAAAGGCCCTGCTTTTGTACCGCCACTTTACTCCCAACTCAATTATAAAGAAGAGAATGAGAAAAAATTATAAAAGAAATTATAAAGAAGAGAAGTGAGGAAAACCCTCACTC
This sequence comes from Poecile atricapillus, assembly GCF_030490865.1. Classification (NCBI taxonomy): domain Eukaryota; kingdom Metazoa; phylum Chordata; class Aves; order Passeriformes; family Paridae; genus Poecile; species Poecile atricapillus. The sequence continues at coordinate 106,914,646 of NC_081289.1, read as the reverse complement.
CCTGCTAACATGTTTTGTCATAAAGTCACAAAGCACAATCAGTCAGAAAGAGTTTTCCACGGAAATAAATCGATTTTTTTAAAAAAAAACAAAAACCAAAACACACAAAAACTTCTTGCCCTCCTGCTAGTACATATGAAAGCCACTTACAGTGGATCTTGCAAAGAGAGGATTCTCAGTCGCTTCCACTATTACTTGGTGAACTGGTGCCCCAGGGCCTCGTGTGGCGTCATACTGATGCAGCTCTTCACTGATGCCAGACACTGTGGTTTGAGAGCTGTACTCAGAATCAGAGGAATCCGAAGCATTATTTGTGTGGCCAGGTGGCAGTGCAAACCTCACAGTACCGGGGGGTGGCTCAGGAGATGGTGTGGGCAATCTGTCCTGTCCATTGGCTGGAGACACCTGATGACAGCAACGCTTTGGTTACATTAAGCTAGCTTTACCCTTTCAATTACTAGTGCTTGCCACAAACGATGTCCTGCCAAATACACCCTGCCATGCCACAACAACTTTAGCAACAGCTTTCTGATGAACATAGATAATGAACTGAAAAAATTAATGAGTATAAAAGACATGACCTCCATCTGCAGATATGTATGTAAACAAGACTACACAGACTCCTCTGGGTCTCAGGAAGAGCACATATGTGTGTATGTGCATGCACTTGTGTATTTGCTTGTAAATATAAAAATAAAAATAATATGTGGGCTCCCCTCCCCCTTCAGCAAGCATTAGCAGTGATTTCATAAAATCACCTCAGTGGGTTGGCACAGGGTTACTCGGTGTCTGTTTGCAAAGAGAGATGGATACATGCATCACAGCAATATATATGGTAATAATACACACACACACTGCTTGAGTAAGAGACAGGTCATGCATACTGTTAGGAACTAAGGAACTATGCATTGTTGTCAAAACTGTTCTACTAATATTGAAAGAACCCAAATGCGTTTGAAATATACCAGTGCTGGTATATTTCACACATACCTTGTGCTTTATTCTTGCGGACACACACACATACGTACACACACGTAAAACACAGCACGCTGATTCTACTGACACGGGATAAAGATAATCCCATGTAAAACAGCAATTGTACCAACTACAGAGTAGGTAATAAATGATCAACAACCAAATATAAAGTTGGTATCTGTGAATCCTGGAGTCTGGACTTGGACTTTTTACTGTAAAGTCATCAACATCTAAGCAAAGCCTTCCCCACATCAAAAATGCTCATTGAGGCAGGAGAATGCTGCAGTGAGAGGTGACTGGACAGGGGGGACATTCTGGCAGACCAATCATGTTTATCAAGGTGTGGTCTGCGGACCACCACTGTGTGTGTTGGTCCACAGAGGCCTTCCTGGTGGTCTGCTCAGTTAAACACTTTGAAGAATGCAACACAGAGGTAGGAAAGTAGAAGGTATGTGTATAAAACAAACTCCCTTTTGCAAAATACTGAGGGAAATCCTTATTTTACAAACATGTTTGCATATCACATTATGGCTAGGAGTATGAATAATATTATCGGGTTTGCTTAGTTCAACCTCTAAGCAAGACTTATTTTAAAAAACTTTTAAAAATAGAGTAGTATCAACTATGTGACAAACAGCACTTTAAAAAAAAAATATAGAATAGCCTGAGAGCAAGAAACTTACTCCAAAAAAATTTTAAAAATACTTTCTAAAAACAGGAGGTGACTAGTATTATTTCTTCTGTTCACCGTTAATTTTACTGACCTCAGGGTATGGTCCAAAGAATGAGAGAAGAACAGGAAGCAGCACCAATCCATTGAGAACTCCCAGAATGGTTAGGATTGCCAAAACAGCAAAGAAATACCTAAAGTACAGTTTAAATAGGTTGGGGGAGAGAATAGCCACTGTTAGAAACAAGGGAATACAAATTACTCTTATGTTAAAATAATACAGATACTAAATTAACTCTAACATATTACTAACATCAAAGGAAACAATTACATCACTTTCCATATAAGATATAGGGGTTTTTACCTTTTGAATTAGAGAAGCTACATTCCCCAAAGTGTTAGTTGAGAAAGGAAAGAAAAAAATTACATTTGTTAATATCCCAGAATCTGGAAGCATGTAATGTTATTTATGAATGTGTTACACAAACACAAAAATATGGAATGTGCAGGGAATGGCTGAATGGACTGAAAGCACAAATACAATGAAAAGGGGCCCCCATTAGTGAAAACCCAGCAGAAGCAAACAAATGAAGTGAAGGGTGTAGAATTTAAACAATTTAGTGTAGAAGGAAAAGAAGCACTCTTCTCCTAGCAGCTAATCCACTGTGAAATGCTTCTGCAACTTACAGCAGAATGTCTAATTAAATCTACAGTATATCAGGTAAGGGTTTTCCTTGCTGTTCATTAATCAAACTTAACGCCTAGAATTCTGTGAGTTCCAGTTTTACCAAACAGCTTGAATTGCAACTCTTTTACAACACAGGAACCCGCTTTCTGCAAAGAAAATGCCCATTCTATAGTAAGCTTCAGCATTGTACTGAGTAAGAGCACTCCACAATGGCAGAGCTGCATTGCAGGCTAATCTTTTGTTGAACAATTTAGCATCTCTGAATACTCTTGTTTTGCGTCAGCCAATTCAAACATAAAGGCTGAAATACTATGAAGAAGAGAAAAGTGCACAAGTAGTTGTCCTTTCCCACCACTGAGGGCTAAGGTCTGGGATCCTTCATGAATACCAAGGTAAACCTGTCAGTAAAAGGAAAGTCTTGCTAGTTGGTATTCGGCACAGCTGGGGCTCAGACTAAACTTAAGGCTGAGTTGTAAGTAATGATTTCAAGGACTCAGTCTTGGTAAATTCCTGGAGGAGGAGGCAAAGGAGAAGAACAGAGGGCAAGTTTGCTACTAATGGGTCTGCTGATTACATTGTCTAGCTGGCAACAAACTTTACTGCCTCCCTGTTTCCATATCTGATCAAATATATCAGACTCCTGTAAAACTATAAATATCCTGCTGTTGTAAACATTTGGGAATTTCTGATCTGCATTAACAAAAATAGCAAGCCAATCTACTCTACTAACATAAACCACCAGAACTTTAAACTGGGACACAGATCAACAACAGGCATTAAAAACATTTGCATCTCATCCATCTAACGTTAGAATAAACAGGAGGATTATAGCTTTGACCAGTTGGTGTATACAGTGTCTGTTAATTTACTTAATCTTCCACATTGCGGGACTAATCTCTCGCTTTCCGGAAGTTTAGGAACTTCTTTGCCCACTCTAACAATGCTCAGGCTCCCCATAGTTTATTTTATTGTATTTTTTAAACATGGCAAACTGAAGTGAGATTGTGCTATAAAATCAGAAACTGATGGCCTAAAGAAGTAAAATAACCTAAGTTGAAAAGTTGAAAGGCTCATTTTATAAACTGAGAGCACATCCAATCCAAATTTGGTGTGAAGGGCTGCTACAATCTTCCATTTGCTATGACACAAAAATGTGTGCCAAAATCTCATCTGTTAAGAAGGAAAGTAGCACACCAAAAATGTACCCCTGAAAACTTAGGTTAAATCTATCAGTATGTATCTATCATATATAATCCGCATGTCAAAATGTTCCAACCCTTACAAAACCAGGTCCTAAAAGAATAATTCTATTTCTTCAATACCAATACAATAAAGTAAAAAATAGTAATTTGGGGGAGAAAAAAATTCTATTTCAGGACCTGGAGTACCTGTATAGTAACAATATTAATGCAGGTTTCATGAGATCTAACTGCAAACTGCCTGCTTTCTTCAAATACCTTCCATACATAAACAGAAAGCCTGATGAGATTTAGCAGTCATTCTCTCAGTTCCTGCCCCTGACATTTTGTTGCTCTTGTTGTCAAATGGATGTCCGTTAAGTCTAGTCATCTATCCAGCTTATGTCTACCTAAGTAGTTAAGCTATCTTCCAGAGCATTTTTATTTGGCCCAGTTCTACCTCAGCTCCATTTTAGGGCTTGGATTATTTGTGTGTGTGTGCTGTAGTTTACCACAAAGAGCCTGTGTTACTTCTAAGATTAGCCATTTTGCAGAGCTCCCCAGGTTGTTTGGAATAGAAGAGGATCTGTTTCATTGCACTTCTCAAATTCCCCCCAAGAAAAGACTTGCTTTCCTCTATACTTGATGAACTCACATTCTTAATTATATTCACAAGAAACAGCCTGCTTGTAGTTCTAAACAGAGGGGTCTTTAGGCTTTGCTGTACAAAATTTTAGTATGAAGTTCTGTGTTCATATTTATGGTTCCCTAGCTCCCAAACAGGGCTCACTCCCCCCAAACCCCCCCCCCCCACCCCTTTTCCTCATTATGTAAAACCCACATAAGGATAAAAGGGGAAGGCCCTGAGAGAGTCACTTGCAGCACAGCCAAATGTTTGTAGGTTCACGTGTCCTTTGCATACAAATTCTTGTGCATACAAGAAGTCTGGAGGACCTCAAGGCTAAAGGTCAGATGCAGCTAATACTGGACATATGAGATGCTTTGAACTAATTCAAACCCAGCATTAGCAAACTTTCTAAAGAGCAACATTTTTGTGTTCCTTCATGCTAAGTGTCAGATTTTCCTGGAACGGATTTTAATGTCAGCAATGGAAACACTACCATGTCTAGCAAGTAACAAGGAGTTAATAAAACAGAGGGAAAGCAGGACCATGACATAAGCATACTTGACACACCATGCAGAGTAATAAAATGACAGATCAACTGAAGTGAATAAAAATTAAAAGCACACTTATTTTTATTTTTGAAAGAAAGTCAAAACACAGAAATGCTTTACCTGACAATAAAATCGAACTCTGATCCTGCAAGCATTAACACCCCAAGCAGAGTGGACACGGCCCCATCCAGCACTGGTGCAAACATGTGTTCCAATGCAAGCACAGCCCTATGGTTCCTGTCTCCTATGGCAGTTAAAAACGCCTGTAAAACAAAAAAGTCCATTTCCTTAGGCAGATGTACACAACCTTCCAAACAGCCTCTCTCCTAGCATACACAGTTTTCCATCAGTTAATTACTCCAAACTACAGTTTATCAAAGTTATCTCTGTAGCTGGCTAACCCTTGAAAAGAAGGCCTGATCCTGCAGTTATACTACATAGCAGCTGCTGAAGTCACACAACCAGAGTAAGCACTGAAGACAGAGTCAGACCATAGTAATTCTGGAAGCAATGCCTGCTTGCAACAGTAGCCTTTTGTCTCTGGATTTGCCTATTTCCACCTGAAAAGAATTGATGTCATGGTGAAAGCACTTCAGGTGTGAAAATTGCAGAGGTATGCATCTCATTCTTATGGGTTGTGTCTTCCATGACTTTTTTTAAATTTCATTAAACTCAAAAGAGTTTTTGAAACTTTCAGTATTTCAAAGCTAGCAGTTCTATACATACGATTATCCGGGGATTAGTTGCTGAACATGGTAGTGCCTGAGCAACAGTATCACTAGTGAACTGCCTTCATCCCTACAACTCCTTAGGAATAAGCTTTATCACGCCTCTTCTACACTTAGTTTCTAACATTTCCCAAACTATTCCAAGTCCTAGCAAACTCATTTACCTCCAAAAGTCTATCTGTAGTAGCAGTGGAAAAAAGATGACATCACTTGAGGGATCCAATTGCTCCTCTCAATGTATTCTTTTCATTTAGGATGACTTTATGTGCCCTAAGTCTATACATCATCTAAACTACTAGATAAAATATTTTCCTACAGACTGCATGTTTGTGCCCAGTATTATTAGCCAATGACTTCTGAAAAGGTGGTGCAGATTTTACAAATGGAACACTAATTCAAACATGTTCACATCCGAGAAGTCCAGAAACATTAAATGACACAATATCTGATTTTGAAAAACTCCTCTGAAGAATTCTCTTTTGCAAGATAGTGAAATCTACATGCAATAGGCAACAAAAAGCTGTGTAACACTGATGCAATATACAAGGATCATGAGAGTCTGGACTGAAGCAAGGTGATTTAAGATCTCTGTTTTTCTCTATATAATTGCATCAATCAGACAAACGGGCATCACAGCTAATGGATCCTCTCGTCTCCTGGGAGACTGACTCAATAGCTAAGAACTACCTCATCAAGACCAACCCTATTCCATTGAAACAAACAGAAAGGTATACAAAACTGTGACCATTTTCCTTCTGAGAATCATGTCACTGACAAGAAACTGTAAGGATTTATGATCTAAATATTGCCACCATTTTATTTTAAAATGTTCTTAAAACATTTCATGATTTTACATACCAAAGCAACGTGAACAGTGAATTCCACACCAATGCCAACAGAAGCAATCAGGATAACCACAGGCACTGCACTCAGCTTTATTCCAATCAGACCCATCATGCCAAACAGCTCCACAGTCATCAGAGCCAGCACCACCACCTAGATGATTTCAAACATCTATTAGCATCTTCTTATACTCCAGACAATGAGGAGAAAGACATTTCAAAATAACATGGTTACCATAGGAATACTATATTCCTCAAAGCCATCCTATATTCCCAAAGACAAGCTGCTTTTACTTGTTTCATTTTTCTCAATGGCAGTGAATGCTGAATAGCCAGTCTAAATTACATTCTAAGAACCAGTTAACACATGAAGCACCAGCTTTGTATTGGTTACAATCCACTAGCAAGCTGAAAAACCATTTGTTCCTCCTCATCATGGATACTCCCAACAGGTACATTTTTCTTTTTCACCCATCTTTCAGACAATCCTTCCAGAAAAAGTATCTTTCAACTACCTGTATTTGATCTCCCTTTTGCAGAACTGCAAATATAAATGAGGATGTCTAAAGCACAGAAGGAACTAAATGCCATAATCAGCTGATGAGCCTCAGATTACAGAGGGACTGAGCTTTTAAGGTATTTGGGGGGATTGACATGGACAAAGTGAACAGTTAAATAGAAGAGGAAGCTTTTATTTTTCTTTCATCTACCTCGCAAAGAAAAAAAAAAACTGAGGAAAAGGGAGGGGAAGAAATCTGGAGAATCAACTTTAAAAGTAGCTAAAACCAAGCAGGAAAAAAAAAAATAGACACGCTTATAAAAGCAATGGTGGACTTTGAAAATAAACGCCTTTTCCAAAGGAAAAAGAGTATGCACTACAATAAATGATTTTATAAGCTAATGAATCAAGCATAATAACATAAATCTCTTGATAAGGTGCTATGAAAAATATTCTAGACTAAACATTTACCTTTTAACATACCTGTCATATAAATGTACATTACAAAAACTAGTAACTGTTTTATGCTTTTCTACTTCTGGCGCTTTATAAACCATACTATAGTTTATGGAATTTAAACATAGGAACATCATTCATTCAATTTAACTTGAATGTTTACTGAGAGGCTTATGGTGCCTTGCAGAAAGCATGGAGGAGTATTCTTTGCAGTTTACAATTTTATGGTCTTTCTCTTCGATAGCTCAGTTACAGGCTTTCCACAGTGCATACCATACAACATAAGCATTTCAGTTTTTTCCAGAAATGACTGGGAAAATTTACAGACAAGCTAGTCATAAGCAACTGCCTTGAAAAATAACTATGTGTGACAAAAGAAGAGAGGGAATTGAGAATTAGAAATTGTTTTAATAAAGCTCTTAATTTTCCTCTGCATCTTCATTTCTTACGTTAGTGTGCATTTGAGCAAGGGTAAAAGTTTATGTACCTTTCTAAGAAACCTTTAAACCTTCAAAAAAGGTGGCCAGAAGATTAAGGTTATTAAGGTTTGTACCTTCAGCATGAACCCTACCCACTCAAGTTGAATAAATATATAATGAATGATGCAATATACATACTCCACCACAGGCCCAGACATAAACAAAACCTTCCCGACTACAGCAAGAGCTATGCTGAAAGGAATTTGACTTCAACAAAGACCCTTATAATAAACTTACAATGATCCCAGCTGTCCAGGGGTTTAGGAGGAAGAGGGCACACACCAGAAACGTGCAAGCTAAAACCACGCTAATGGATAAGAGGAGCCAGTGACGAAGTCCAATGTACTGCTCCCAGAACAGAAATGGGTAACCATTCGGGTAGCTGGAGATCCCCAGGCTGGTGTAGTTATTACAGATAGCTCTCACTTTCTCAATAGCCTCCACAAAGTCAGAAGTTTCACGCAATCCATTGAGGTAGAAAGGAAACTGAGCATATTCTATGGGCTCGGCTGCTGGAACTAGGAAAATGATAGCAGTGTTAAAATGCGCTTTTGAGAAGAAGATGATATAAAGAGACCAGGGTTAGCAAAACATTTTATTCTTTTTGTTCTTTTTTTTATTTTATTCTTCATAGAAAAATGCATAAAAGGTGGTGAATTTAAATTTTACTTGTTTGGAATGAATTATAGTTTTAAAACTCTCCAATAAATAGAAACTGGATACAGTACAATGAGATTACTCTGTTTTAACATGCAGTGGAATGGATGAACACAGCCTACAACAAGTTCCCTAACTGTTAATTTAACTATAATCTTTCAATCCATGTATTTAATCCTAATCAGTGTTACAGTGCTTTTTACTGAATACCTGGTCAAAAATACGTAACTGCAACATAAGAGTAGACAATCACATAATTTAAAAATTTTATCCAAATGCTCCTCTTTTATGCAGTTTCTCCAAAATCAAAGATAATTTCCCTGATATGACTTGAAATCCATTGACACAAAACTAGAGGAAAACTAGGCTTGAGCAGGTTGGGTTTTTTTGGTTTTTTTTTAATTTCCATCAAATATTTGCGAATTCAGATGCAGAAATCCACTTTCTGATGGAAATTAGTGGAGGGAAAAAAAAAACATAATATAAAAGGTAATGGCTTACTGAGGAAATATTTTTTTATCCTTTAATGATTTGACAAACCAACACTCTCCATACTTAATTTTGAGTGTAATGCAAGGTCTACTCTATGACAAGAAAAAGGCTTCTACAACAGGCTTTTGGTTACTGCCATTGTGTGCTCCAAACTCTGCAGCTTCATTCAGTTGACTAGCTTAACATGATTTGCCCTATTATAATCTCAGCTATAAATTTTCATTAAGACAAAACTTGGCTGACTGCCACAAAGCTCTAGGGTTTGGATACACTGAAGTATGGTTATCCAACCACATTTCCAAGTGCACCAGTTGTCCCCTATATGCCCTTTCCCCTTCCCAACTGGTGTCCAACTAGCAGTCCTCCCAATGAATTGAAAGCTGAAGCAAAGCCAGCTGGTACTGGTGCCAGGAAAAAAGTCAATGGTGTGAAGTGGGACTTCTCCTCTAGTCCCTCTAGCTCTTGTACCATATGAGTGCAGTAGCTTAGTGTATGGGTTGCCTTGGTAAAATTTTCATAGGTATTAAGAATTGAGAACAACCATGAGAGAATTTCAGTAATAAAATTTCAGAATAATTTAGGCAGGAATTTCATGAAATGCCCAGGTTTCTCACAAGACGAACTACCAGGTAACACTTAAAAAAGCAACGCTTACTATAAATTTTTAGAGCTTTAAAGTGTTTTATAACTCATTATTCAACACAATAAAACCCTGTAATGGTGTCACAGTTGCAGCAGTGCTTGGATCTCCTATGACTACAGCATAACATAATGTATTCTCCTGCTTCTGTGCCCCATGCAGCATCAGGGGTTACTGGGGTAACTGGTGCTTGAAGGAAGAAGTGGGGGCACTCATGTAAACTGTAGGACACCAAGATGAAATGCTACTTACTCCTTAGCCGCGTTTCTGGCATGTAGTCTGCTTTGTCGTGGACCCACTCCGGGCGGTGCGGGCGGATGTTGGCTTGTGAGGCAGCATAGGCCACAGGGTCGTTGCTAACCCAGGCTGTCAGGTAGATGTAGAAAGCATTTGGGTTAATGATTCCATCTGCATCCACCAGACGCTGTTTAGTCAACTGCAAAATGGAAAAAAATTAGAAGCCTTTCAGAATAAGTTTTGCTTTCAGGGCTCTTGCCATAATGCTTTCAACAAATGGCTTGGAGATGCAACACATGTATAAGAGGGTAAAAGCAAGAGAACATGAATCTTCACTTGAAGGGACTTATCAGTCTTAACTACTGTCTGACAACAAAAGCAAAATCTAAGAAAATGCAGTGACAGTGGTTATTTATAAGTTAGTACTCTTATAATATTTACAATAACCACTAAATCAACAGATGGTTCCAGAATACATTGCACCAATTAAATCCAAATTCTGGAAGACTGCAGCCAAGAATAAAAAACAACCAAGCTGGAGAAACATATTTAAAGACATGGAAAGAAAACCTGGCAAGAGTCCCTATACATGTCTGTGTGCAGTTAACCTCTGTTGTTAACACTGAAGGAAATGCCACCCAGTAAATGGAGGAGAGCTATAAAAATAAAACAACATCTGTATAAATTTTGCTAACACTTGCTTCCTATGACCTATGTATTCAGAAAATGCCCAGCATCAAAAAAGCAGACGACTGCCCTGTGTTATTTGGGTCACAGTGGGCAAATGCATCTGTGGGGTAAACAGCAGTGGTATACTTCCAGGGTTCTGTTAGCCAAAACCTGCACAGCTAGAGCTCTGACAGAGGACTCCATGGGTGGAAAGTATTACTGGGGCTTTTTGTTTTGTTTATTTAAAATTCTGGCTCAGCTCCAGTTCCAGGTCTTTTTAATGAAATGAAAAACAACAGTGACAGCAGTTTAAAAAAAAAAAAAAAAGAAAAAAAAGAAAAAAAAGAAAAAAACCTTGGATTCCAAGAATCTGGATTCAATTAGTCCACAGGATATGCAACAACTGTATGTCTTCAAGCTGTCTCTGGAACTGCACAGTACAGTGTTCAGCCCCTGTGGGTGCACCACACTTTTCTCCCTCCCAGGCACAGGAAATTATATCAGCAGCTGCAGTCCAATTGCATTTGTTCCACAGCGTACCTGGTACACTCTCCTAAACAAAATCTCACTGAAGGTTTTCTCTTCAACTCCCTTTCTTTGCCTAATTCATTGCTGAAGCTTCATTCAGACCTGACAGCATGTTGCATGTTGCTATACAGCAGTGTGTTTCACACACTACAGTAACTTTGAACAATGTACTCTGTAAATCTGTCACCTTTAATGCCAGGAAGAAAAAAAGAAAGACAATAAGCAGAACTGCCAAGAAGCTCATTAAAAACACTATTTTTCTGCCTGAAAGCACAGTGAGTTGATGATGACTCTCAGAGAGGAAAAGGTATGTTGCTGAAGAATTTTCTTCTTCAGCATTTGAAAACTAATTTTAGTGTAAGGAGTCATTCCTAATGTATTTCCACTTACAAATGGCTACGGTAAATGCAGTCATATGCTGTGGCAACCTCAGGCATATTTTATTTAGTCAGCTCTAACAACTGCCATTTGTAGTTCTACCACAGTTTAGATGTATTTAGTGATGGTGGTACAAGAACATGATACTGCATGTAATCATTTCAGTCTCCTTCCTCTATAATTCATCAATATATCTTTTAAAATTGTCTACAGTGCACAAATCACTAGGAACAAACCAAATAATTGCAAATGTCTGGCATAGGACTGAACTCCATACACTTATGGATGCAGAGAAGTATTTTTCACAATTTCCATGGAAACTGAGCATGTCTGGCATGGGAGCACAAAATGCACATCACCCAGTAACATTCAAGGACTATCATCTTCCATGTTGATTTGAACACTTTGCAACACAGGCCACACTGATTCTGAGGAGTGGCTTCAGCAAAGTCAGCAAGGCCATACAAGAAAGGCATCATTCAGATATTCAGCTCCTTGAACTGGAAAAAAGATACTACAACCTTTGTAGACTTTGCACTTCCCCCCACTCCTGATGACTTGTGTACTGTTGTGTAGCATGGACTCTGATACACTACCTGGCTGATGTCAATGGGCTTTGCATGGTTGCCTGTTTGTACCAAGAGTTTGTAAGCCAAAACAGCATCGTCAGAACCATTTTTATAGTTGTTGTAAGTAATCTTCCCAGTTTCCCAGTCACTGTCAAATGCATCCTGAAGTCCTGAGGAGTTAAGAGAGGCAAGGGAAAGACAGAACAAGCAGGTGAATAATCACTCTTATAAACAAATTTCAGAAGGAGAAAGAATAATGACGCTTTTTCATAGCTGAATCAGGATGTAAATTATCAACCTGGTACCTCCTACATTTAAGGCTCCACACTGTCAATGTGTGGGAAGTATTAGTTGCATGTCCAGTATTTTGCCCAAAGAAAGGCAGGGGAAGCAAGAAAATGCAAGGGAGAAGCCCCAGAGGTCCCTGAGTTGTGCAGACAAGCAAAGCTGAGCTAGCAAGCTGCAGATACACTGTGCACTGGCATAAATGGCTTCACCTCAAGGGAAATTGAAGATCTTCTTCAAGCATTCCCCTTGGAGAAGTGTATGGGAAAGAGTTAATCTTGTCCAGAACAGAAAAGGGTTGAGCTCAGCCCTCATCCTGCTTCACCACCTTACAACCAGAGGAGGCATATGTCTGTTACCTAGAAGAGAAACATTCTCCTTACTCGCCTCTGCCTCACCAAAACCCTGGCTAAGTGCACTGAGCCACAGAGGAGGACACACACCGCTCTCATTACTGTTTTGGGCTACTGCAGAGCACTGGGGCAATAGCTTCTACACCATAACCAGAAATTCCACTACAAGGGGGGAGAAAAACATATTCAAACTTTCAACTTCAAACAGCAACTCAACTGCTCCTCAAGCACAGCATGAGTGAACACGATTTTGTCAATTTGTTCCATCTGTTCAACTTGTGCAGCTAATACAAGTCATGGGATCTGCTGCCAGCACATGTAAAGATCACAGCCAACACCTATTCACTCTCAACTGTTATGTTCCTCCTTGCCACCCTTCAAGGGGGAGGGAATACCTCACAGCAGAAATTTGGATCAGATTTAGTACAGGAAGCCACAGCCCCATACAAGGAGGCTCTGTGCAAGCAGATGACAAACCGCATGTCCAGGGAAGGGAAGAAAAAGGCCGGGGGAGTGGTGGTGGAGGAAATCATCGACCCACCTCACCGCTGGGCTGAGGAGCCATAATGAAAACCATCACTGCAGACTGGATAGGTTAGCTACAGCTGTACTGAGATAAGAGCACTGGAAGAGAAAATGCACCCAGCTGACAGTGCCTCCGGGACAGAGTACCCATTCCCATTGACAAACTCGTCCTCTCTCCCTTAGAAAACTGCCTCCCATGCTGTCTCACTAAACCATGTCAAATCATGTGAAGCCAACAGGCTGAGAACCAAATGATTAAAGAAGCCTGCCAGATCTCTGCATGCAGTCCTCTAGCACTGGTCCAGGAGGAGGACAATTTGCCATCAGGTTTTCTGACATCATCAAAGGACTCTGAGCTTCCCTTTGAAGAAAGCACTGTTTTCTGGCACCACAGAGAGGGGAAACATTGGTTAGGGTATGCAAAAGTACCAATCCATCCCTTCTGTGCTAAATCCAGCTCTACGTCAGTTTTTCACAAAGTGGCCAGGTAAGAGTATTAGGGCTATCATATCAGTGACAAGAAACAATGACCTTGGAAAGTTAAGAGGATGCTATCAAAAAAGCACATGGAAAAGAAGGAGATGACCTAAGAACAGGATAACTTCCAGTAAAAGTGTCTCCCTTATGCAGGAAGGGCACACAAGCTGCTATGACAGACAGCACGTCAGGGCAGAGCTTTCACATCAACATCCCACCTCTGTCAGGGGGCTCCACAGACACAGTAACAAATAAATCCATTGGCACCTGACATTACATTAAGTTTGAGGTTGCAAAAAAGGGCATGTACTTTGAAATGTTACCACCGTGGGTGAAAACTCAGCTCTCTTACATCTCCCTCTGCTCCCCTGTTCTCACCAGCTTGGTCATCCTTCAAATCCTGCTCCCTTTTATACCTTTATTCTTCAGCCAGCTTAAACACTGTTTTGGGTCATTTCATTGCTCACCTTGCTGAAACTGAAAGTCTACAGAAAGAATATTAAGAAACCACGGGCAGTTGTGCTTAATTTCTGAAGAATTTCAAACTTTCAGTAAGTAAAATTTGCCATTACACTTTAAAATTTGTAGTAGACTTTGCTGCTTTCAAAGCAAATATGTTCATAACAATTATTTTAAAAGACATTTAATCTATTCAAATGGGATTAATTATATGCTTCTGGGCAGAAAGATGACATCTTTCTGCAGAAAAGTTATAGAAATTAAGAGAATTTTAAAAACTTTATATACGGGATTTTTTCACATCAGCAGTCACTTTTGCTTAGTGTTTCAGAAGAAAGTGACAACATCACAAATTACGCAGGAGTGGGGGTGAGGAAGGAATTCCTACTGACTAATGTGAGCAGCTGCCACCATGAAACACCAGATAAGATTTCCCTTTGCAAAAACAAGCCTAATTAGAAGTCATTAGGGAATCCAAGCTACCTCATTTACATTTGGTCACTAACAAAAACAGTGTTAACATTTACAGCTTAAATGAATGATTAGTGTTACCTTTTCTTCTGTTTCATTTTCAGTAACAGAAAATACGGTAATATAAACAATTCTAGGAAGCAAATACAAGGGATCTCTGAAAAGAGAAGTGCATGAGGCAGAAGGCACTATCCACTGCAATTAATGGGGAAGAATGTACAGCTAAACCAAAGATGCCTTCTTGGTAAAAAATGGTTTTGTTGACATGTTGTTGCATCCTTCATTCTGCTGGACAAATGTGTGTGTGTCAGAAGGCCATCTTGAGCCATTAACCTCTGGCACTGAATTCACAGTCAAGCCGGCAGGAATTAGCCATGCAGGTCAAAGCTGTTCCTGTTTCGATTATCCAGTCTTCCAGCACTCAAAACCATGCCAGTAGAACTGCTCCACCTCACAGAGGATCCAGCCTAAACCTGTACCTTGTTTATAAATTCTATCTTCATCTTCCCTTCCCCTGACTCCTTTGGCACCAACCATAGCTGGTAACAATCAGGTGTTACTCCGCCTGTTAGTCTGGACCTTTAGATAATTCCCCAACTATGACAAGCATGGCAGCTTTTAGTACAGAAGTCTAGTAACATCAGTGCCCTGTACCACTTGAAAACAACATCTTTCTATTGATACATCTCAATATCCTCCTTTGCAGACCTGTGAATGCAGTATCACGCTCTGTGAAGAGAGCCCTGCAACTTTACAAAGCAGCAGGGTTTTAAGGTATTAAAACCCTCTCAGAAAAGGTGGGGAGGAGAGGTAAGGATACAGAACTAAATGCTAATTAATGATCATAATGATTAATTCTAAAGCTGTGTGTGATCAAAAGGCCAATCAATGGCCTGTCACAGGGCTGGCAAGTCACATGGACCACAGCAAGTCACTAGTGCTTCCTGGAGCCTCCCTGACCATTCTGCTATAATATTTTAGCTCCACGCAGCCTTTTGGTATACCCCAGGCACCAGGAATACACACAGCTCCTCTAGCGGAAGAAAAGGAGAGGACAAATAAGGATAGGCTGGCTAATGTGGACTGGAGGGGAAAAGTAACAATGTGCATTGACTATGTACAGGGTAGGAACACTCCCTATGAGAAAAGCGTGTCTGTCAAGAACACACATGAGCATGGACATACAGCATGAGGGGACATGCAGGCCCTTGGCCACACAAACAGTCCTTAGCACAAGAGGCACACAAAGGGTTGCAAAGAGGACAGGGAGGCACCCAAAGTGAAAGAAGGGATGGGGAAGTATAGGGTGTGCCTGGTAGAGGGGCGCTGGAATGGGAGGACTCCTGGGAGTAACACCGAGTGGGCTAGCCTCCAGCATTTCACTTGGAGCAGCCTGCAAGGGAGCAGATCCAAGGGCACCTCCTCCTGACTTTATCGTTGGCAGACTGTGCTGAGGTTGAACACTAATAAAGCTTCCTGAACACAATCTCAGATTTCCATCTCCCTCACAGGGGAGGGAGAAAAAGTGGAAGGGGGGACACCAGATCATTTTTTCCTACTGTTTTGGAACAGCAGCAAAAAAAAAAAAACCACAAAGGAAACAAAGTAAACAGCAGAGGTTTAAGAGAATTTAGAAAAGCATGTACAAGG
Source organism: Poecile atricapillus (assembly GCF_030490865.1). Lineage (NCBI taxonomy): Eukaryota > Metazoa > Chordata > Aves > Passeriformes > Paridae > Poecile > Poecile atricapillus. The sequence goes on along the minus strand of NC_081289.1, from coordinate 106,898,565 downwards.
ATGATTGCTTAGAATTCCAGCAAGCATAGTAAGGTTCCAACCCAGCAAACATCTAAGCTATGCTGAATTTTCTTCCTGCCAGTAATGCCTTCCTTACAGCTCAATATGCTTATGTGAGCAAAATATTTTAAATAAAGCTTCCAGTAAGTAGACTGCAATGAATGAATCCAATGTACTTAAAAACCATTAAAACCTCCCAAAGCTAATAAATGAAATACTGGTTTGCATTATTTAGCAATGCATTAAACACATGGGAAACCTCATTTTGTGTAGATTTGTCACTTACATGCATCTGCTTTCCTAATATTGTTCAACGTATTTTCAGAATGAATAAAATACATCAGATACTGACAGTTTCCTATATGTTCTCTAAGAATTACTGGCTTCAGGATTCATCTGTACGCAATTAAGTTTAAAATTTACAGTCTCACCAGGTGAGCACAATTTTATTTTTATTTTTTTTTGGCAAGAGCTTCCTAGAAATTCTCCCAGTAGAAAGACATAGGTAGAACCAAAATAATCCTGGGCAGGGTACGTTTGCTGTTAAATTTGCTAAGATATAACAGGACTCCTTATTTTAAATACAAAACAGTTATTTGTCTCAACATGTACAATTATAGTATCTTCAACATCTTCAATTACTTGGTTTCAATATCATTATCATCATAGTACCTGAAAGGCCATGCCTTCTCTTGTCTTTCCCCACCCTGTTCACTTCAGAACACAAAAGCAGCACCTGAGAAAGGGTGAGTGTATTTGATTGGAAACCTAGACTATGCAGTAAGTTCCTAACCCAATAAAACACATAAGCCACACTGAATTTTCTTCATGCCAGCAGTCCTAGTTGAAGCCAACAAGATCATTCAAGAACTGAAAGTTAAGTCTGTGTCAGAATACATCATGAGACAGGGATTTTTCATTTACTGCGCTGGAAACACTCTTTGAAACTGTCTTACTGGGGAGTAAACTTAAACACAAAGAATTTAAGTGACAAATAGTGAGTCCACACATGGGTTCAAAGCAGCACCCAGGCATTCTCCCTACTGCTCAGAGCCTTTAACTGTGTGACAGTATTTGAAGCAGGCAGCAATACCACTGTGAACAAGTGTTCCTTCTGACAAACTAAGAAAAATTTCTGTAATGCTCTCTTACCTTGCAGCCAGTCTCGAAAGTAGTGCAACCACATTTTGGGGAGCTGCCTATCCTCTTCCAACAAGACATACGCCACATTGCTGAAACTTCTGTGAAGTTCATAAAGTAAGTGCTGGACATTTGGGTAGTCTGCTTTCTGTGTCACAATGTACATGTTGTAGAATGAAAAGTACTTGAACTGTGCAGCAATAAAGTCATATTCCCGTGTTTCCCGTGGTACAATGTCTGTGAGATCTAGTCCATCTCTCACTCGGGTAGTTCCATAAAGGCTGAGCCCAAGTAAACCCAAAAAAAGAAAAATAACCACAATCTGCAACAGAAAACAAAAATGTGCTTGGTTTTAGGTTTCTGAAGGAGCTAACAATTCATAATGTCATACTACAAAGCCAAACTCAAAATTAACATCCATCAGTACTTTCGAGCTTTTATTTTTCTGGGTTTTTTTTCATGCATTACATACTACAAGAACAAGGTCATTTGTTATTCCTTGAAGGGGCTCTGCATCATAGATGAGAAGTTTATATTGTAGTAAAGTTTAAAAGCAACTTTAAACTCAATGTTCGTAAGCTTACATTACTAAAAGTCACCAGAACCCTCATGCAAGCATGTATTTGCAGTATGCCTCTATAGCACTTGCAAGATAAAGCTTTTAAAATAAGAAATCAGCTATAAAATTATTAAAAACTGTTGTTTCACAACAGTTGAATTTACTCCTTATATTTAATACCACTGCCAGGGCAATTTTATAGCTGGGCGAGGCAGAAGTCTAATTTTGAAAAACAGGTAAATCATTCCCCAATTACCTTAGCTTTTGGTTTCAGGAGGAATGGAGCATAATGCTTTTCTGCAAAAGATGAGAGTGTCCACTTCGTACAGGGTTGCTCAAGGCAATGTATACTGGAGTCTGAAAACTGGGAAAGTAAATCCCTTGTCGAGCTTGTGCTTTCTGGGCTCTGGCAGCTCAGATTATCTTGTGTCACTGTCACTGGCTGCACAGATATTTCTGAGCGAGGCTCTGCTGTGGTGTAGTACACCTGCGTGTGAGGATCATATTCTGTGCGCAACTGCACTGTGGACTGCATTGTAATCTGAGTTTCATGTGCAAAACTGTGGCTGCTGTACGGGGGTGGAGGACTGTAGCAAGTATTGTCATTTTCCACGTACGCTTGGGGCTCAACCTGAATCACTCTAGTGACACACGGGCTGTGAGAGAAGAGAAAAACATCAGATCACATTGAGACAGATCTTTATTTCAAGCAGGCTAGATAGGATAGCATGCTTTCATCTGAGATTTCTTCTACTTCTGTCAGACAATTTACACTAATTATGTGTAACACTTAGATGTTAATTTCATTCTGTGCATTTAGGAGACATTTCTCAGGCATGGTTCATAGTGTAGGCCCTGAGAACAGGTGCAAATTTCTTGTCCTCCAGGAAAAATGAAACAGCATCTGTCTGAAGACATTGACATGTATACACATCACTCCATTAATTACACTTGCTCATCAGGTAGTTGTACACAGATGGAATGCACACTAAGCCTGTGAGTTTGCATCTCTTTACCCATGCTGAGAATTAAGATACTTAGATGAAGAGGCAAATGCATGACAGTTGTTCTGTTTAGAACAAATGAAGTAACTGTTAAGTAAAACTCGGGCATTCTGGATAAGATCTCAGATTTTTGAGAGGCAGGTTGAAACCACTTGCCATATAGTGACTGAATATTTTATGTATCAGGAAAACATTAAAGTACTAATGAAAGGATTCATTCCTAGGAAAGGTGGGCCATGTGAAGAGACAAAAACATGGAAGTAATTGAAGAATTCCCTTTATTTTAGTCTATGCAAGACCCTAAGAGACACCTAGTTTATATTAAAAAAATTATAAATTATCAGACAAGCCTATTCCTGTACATGAGAAATGTCAAATTGATGATAGTAAACAGTATCAGATATTTTTCACAAATACACAAATCCTACAACAAGAGGAATTCAAAATGTTGCATACCTAATCAAAGCAAGCTCTCCCTAACTGCATTTCTTCACATGCAAAGGGACTGAATTCTGATGCACGTTTGGTGCTGCTTTAGATGAGGGAATAAATGGAAGGTCTAAGTGCCCTGAATTCCTGAGAATCAGGGCTCCAAGACACTAATTCAATTGGTTTTTCTCTGAAACTATGACTGAATAATCAATAGCTTGGGATTTGCTCCCTGTTTTAACCATTCTCTCAAAAACAAATTTAGTAAATGCTTTCTTCCTCTGACATATCAAACTATCAGCTCCTGGATGTGTGCAAAAGGCTAAGACATCCCGATGCATATTCTCCACATCCTGATTATGACAGTAGGAGTAGATGTGCAGAACGGTAGCTCATCCTCTTCACTGCAGTCAAAATCAAAAGCTACAGTAAGAAAGGTGTTTCGTTTCCAAGCAGCGGCTCCACTGACAACAGAAGACTCTGAACCCCCATTCTAGGCTCAGAGTTGGCTAAGTATCAGGTGAGAGTACATTTGCACACACTTTAGAATGGCAGAATTACCATTCTATATTACGATTGCAGCCACAAATGACACTTTGTCAAGCATTATCCTGTAATGGTAGTGATCATTCCTTCTAGTTCTATGAAAAACTCTCCTTAGGGGAAGTAATTTTACAGTTTATTTATTTAGGTTTAAAGGCATAAAAGCATAAAAAATAATTAACATTAATCATAATTAACATAATGATTTATGGTAAGTCAGGCTTCTCAGTATCATGAGTTATGTACAGCTTTCCAGGATTAGCCAGTACTGACACTGGACACTTTGCAGTAACTCATAACATTCTAAAAATACTTCAAGATATTCCTAAATAGTGGATCTCTCATCTGCTTTCAGAAAGTTGCTCTCCAACAGTCAAAATGAACATATGTAGGAATCAAAGGAAAAGTGTAGGGGAAAGGGTATGTGGGGGAAGAGAGGGACACAGATGGATTTCAGCTTTTCCCTTCAGGCAGGTAAAAAACAAGGTAGCAAATGTAAGCTAGTCACTAGCAATGAAATCATAACAATAACATGCTGCCCCCACCTTAATGAAGAACTCCCACTCCTGACAGGGAATGAATGCACTGACTGGTGACCACAGAAAGGACAAAGCTACTGCTCACTCTCACCTTGTAAAACAGCAAAATATGTCTAGTCTCCTGTCTTCTCGACGATAAAGGTCCATGCTCAGGATAGCAGGGAAAATCAGCAGAACCATAGCAAAATTGAACACCACCACAACTGCTGCCTAGGGACAATCATAGGATAAGTAATGCTGCTAAACTTCATGTAAGGAATCAGCTTAACAAAGCATAAAAATCCCTTTCAATCCTCATCCCCACTCACCAATCCAACCCATCTGGTGCTTTCAAGCTTTTGCCTGAGCAAACTGAGAGCTATATTTACATTCCCATTTCATTATGACATTGTGATAGTCCTTATTTTAATATTCAAAACTCATTTTAATACTCAACCTTGTATTATTATAATACATCTATGCCTGGATATGTAGTGATTATTTTTGAAGTGGAAAAACAGTCTCTTGACTCAGTAACCAAATTCTTACACAAAATTCTGACATATTTATAGTCTCAAGGCAAAATAAAATGGAAGCAGACCTGAAACTAGAACTGAAGGTCTTACATTTATGGGATCTGAAGCAATTATCACAATAATATTAAAGCATGTTATTAAATCAGAAAAGAAGATTTCAGTAAATTTTTAAAATAACAGACCAGTTTAGTGAAATACTATGCACTTGATAGTCTTATTTAAAAGTTTAGCCAAGAAAGAGCAATATTTTATCAGGGATTATTTTTAAAGGAGAATCAAAATTAAAGCAACACCACATAGCAAGTATATGTATTAATATGCCTGTGTTTAACAGTGCTTGATTTATGAGCCAGTCTACCAAAATGAGTCTTAAATTGGAACAAGAATACTTGATTTAATTTGTAAAGCAAGTATCACATAATGAAAAAAACAACCTCCCCGCCCACCCCCTTTCAAACCATACTCTGAACCCTTTCCCACACAGAGATTCCCAGAGAATTTCCATAAACATATGTGGTGCAGCATCTATCATTATTATTGATAGCATTTATTTGTAATGCAGAATTGTTAGGAGCACTAGCCATCACAAAGAGAAAGCTGGGCACAGGGAACTGGAAGACAGTTGTAAGAGTAGGAGAAACACAGGGGAGAAAATTGTTCAGCCACCAACCAATGAAAAGAAAAAACCCCTTTGAAAGCCTTGTGTTTTACCCGTTTGGTAAGCTGTAGCCATCTCAGTAATAGCTCAGTTTCATATTAAGCTATCCATATATAAACTATCAAGTGTCCCCACCTGTAACTTCTGAAATAATGACTGCTTGTGTTCATACAGCCTTAAAGAAGAACAAAAGTTGGGCTACAAAAGTGACCCAAAATAAATGTGATGCCTTTTTTTCCAAAGGGAACATATGGTTTCTTTTGATCTTGAGAGATCAGACCTCAAAACTGGCAATATAAACGATGTGATATCCAAAATCCACATTTTAAAAATTATTGAGTTGCTTTTCAGTTAAATTACATAGATTGCTTAAATTTATCTGTGAAAATCAAAGTAATAACACTCTGGATGATTTTTAGTTTTGAAATTGTCAGACTGAAATAAAGAGCTTAGATATTGTTTTTACTGTTCTAAAAATGACCAAATCAACTATTTACATAAATATTTTCTAGTTATTTCAATCATAAATATGCTGCATACAAAAGCTAGTTTTATTGCTGTTTCTCTTTTCTGGTCTCCAGCCTGCTCGAAGTAAAATTTTAGTACTTCTGCTTGTCTGTAGACAGGGCTACTAAAGCAGAATTTACCTGGTACTTGAAGCCAAATTAGTATTTAGTCATCTTTGTGAGAAAAGATCCAATGATTATTTAATGATTTATAAATATTCACACAGAAAGGTATGCAAGGTCATAGCCAAGACTTTAAAATTAAGTGATTTGCTTTTGATCTGCTCTAGAATTAATTCAATCTGTCAGGAAAACAAATGGCTGCTGTTGAAAGAAAGGTGTTTTTTGGACCTCGTTCTTACAACTGCTTTCTTTGCTGGTGCTAAACCAAAAAAAGGTTGAATCACCCATATAACATGAATAATTAGTTGTGCCTAACCAAGATCTTGTATCAAGGATCAGCTAAGATTTACTGAGATTTGGAAAAAATAGCTGAGGTCTGACTCAATAATTCTTACCCCTCTCAGTGTGGCTGAAAAACCAACAGAAGTCCTCTGTTTCTGCTCTATAAACTGCAAATACTTTGTGCCATATCAGTTCCCTCTCTAGACCCTAACATCCTTGAATCTCCAATATTACTAGATATGAAAAGTAATACTTAACTGTGTGGTAGAGATGTAATTAAAGTTAGTTATATTGATGTTTGATTTTTTTAGGAAGCATCAAAACTAATCCAACAACACACAGTAGATCTGCCTACCTACATCTCTTTGTCGAAAGAACTAGATTTTCCACTGTGACATCCTAGCATTCATGTACTAACAACCCAGCAAGTAAAATATTTCAAAGCAATCTCTGTTCTGATTTTAATTTAAATAGATTCATAGAGCTTAATATTGCACTTTCTATATATCACACACTCTCACCCACCTTAACCCAGCGTTACAAGGATTAACAGTTCTCAGTTTTCACAACTAAATAAGTTCTTAAAGGAATTCTAATTTGTTGGCCCATTAAAACACCCCACGCTGTGACTTGATAAGGAGAGGGAAGGACGAATTACTGAGGAGTGATTCAGTCCCTGACCTGTTGCATCTGCCACTGCTTCCCTCCCAGCACCATTCATACACACAGAGCTGTGGAATGGGAAAGCGTGAGAACTGAGATCGTGACAACAGCCACAATCTGTAAAAGCAGCAAGGAGCTGTGGCAGCAAAGCTTCCCAAGTACAGCTGAAAGCATGCTTAAGATTTCTGGGAACATGACATCTTCTCTCATATCTTCAGAGACCAATGGGAATGGGAGAGAAAAAGGCCTCAGACCTTTTCCTTGGGAAAACAACAAAGGTAAGATTTGGGACGTATCGAGGCTGTAAAATGAAGGCATTCAGTGAAATGAGATCAGAGAGCAGTAAAAAAATTTCATTAATCAGAAAAAATTATGTTGGTCACTTCCTGAGAAACACACTACGGTTTTTGCATCTTTCCATAGTGCACAGCCTAAAAATATTATTGCTGCTGCAACTGTTAAGGGAGACAGAAGAATGGCAGTCTGTGCTGGAGGCAGCAAGGGAGCAGGGAGCCAGGCTGGTAGGTATGTGCTGGGGCCCCGCTGAAGTATGTGCTGCTATGTGCCATTCCTGGCAGCCCACCCAAGGAGACCGGGTGTGCTGTATAGCCAGAGGTGATGAACAGATGAGGAGGTCTGTCAGGAAAACTTCCACCCTACTGCTCTCGATCTGCTACTCCCTCCTGACATGGCACAGGCTCAGATCCTTGTCCCTGGCCCCCTTTTCCCCTAGGCTTTAATTTTGCTTGTTAAATTCTCATGTCAGGGCCAGGGAAAGGTAAATTATGTGGATAAAGGTGGGGGACAAACCACTTCAGCAGAGTAAGATAATGGAATGAGCTTAAAAACATACATTCTTTTGCTCCAGAAACCCACCACTGCCACCTGGCAATGGACTTCTACATTTAGAAAAAAAATTGTCATTCTTGTGGTGAGGAAAAAAGTTATTCCTCTGCTCACTAGTAGATCCACACCACTCCTCTGCTGTTAGGGAAGGAATTTTCTGATGTAAGAAAGAAGAGGTTGATTTTTTTTTTTTCCTTATCCTTCCTGGGCAGAACTTCCTGTGTGACAGACTCTGAACAGTTTGTCTTAGGAAACAATACAGCCCAGAGTTAGTTACACTCAGCCTTGACTTCCTTCACTTATACCCAAAACAAAGGGCTGTGTTTAAGACATTCCTACTGTAAGCTTCAAAACTCTCAGTGGATTTCTCTGATAGCCTCTTCCTTCACCACCATTTTAAGAAACAAAACACATCTGAAACTTCAGGACCTACTCCTTCAGAGTCCTAGGTACTCTTAGAGATGATTCTTAAGGCTGAGTATTTGGGTCACATTCAGCAATCTCCAAGCCCTAAAACTGTTTAAGTAGGGGGCTAATAAGATCAACAAATTAAAAAGAAAAATAAAATAGAAGAATTTAAAAATATTTAGAATTTAGAAAGAACTAAAACAGTCCCTACTTGTGCATGCAAAGATCTCAGTTTCAAAAGAACTGAATTCCGCTTTTTAAATCTTGGAAAGAACTAACACTAGCAGACTCCTAAGACAGCATCAGACTTGAAGTGTTTGAGTTCCATAATGTAAATAACCAACTAAGAGGTATCAATGAACTGCTTTAGCTGACAGAATATGACAGAAGCTGAGAGAAGAGAGAAGGCACATATGTGCAAAACATGAGTTTTCTAACTAGAAGTTTGTCCTGCAGATGCAGGAAATGGTTTATTCTCCTTCAGCAGCCAGGTTATTTTACCAATACTGGGCCTCAAAATTATGGAAATGTTAACAGTTACCTTGTAGTGTCTTTAAAAAAGTGAATGAAGAACAAAACAAGGTCAAGAGCAATCCTTCTTTTTAGGAAGCCCTCTGTTACAATTCACTATCTAGATGAGAAGATGGTAGTATCTGTGAAAAGTAAATGCAGCAGTATTTTATTGCTTTTTAAATTTTGCTAGGAGACCACCAAAGACAGCAAAGACTTTTTGGTTAAACAAGTCTGAGTAAGAGGGAGAGAGAGGAAGGAAATTGTAATTTAAATTTAATTTGATTGTAAGAAAGATTTAATAAAGATTCAATTTGACTGTAAATAAAGAAATTAATAAATACAGACCACCCAGCAAAACTGCCATGGTTCTCTGATTCCAAGTACTGAGATCAAAGTAGCACCTGATTTTGGTTTTACCTGGTGAAGCTAGGCACTGCAACTAAAAGATGTTCCTTTCTAATGACAAAGGATTTCATTTTAGCAGTTGCTAACTTTTAAGTGTATTGATCATATCTGTAGCTCTGACATCAATGAATACCCAGTATAAGTCTCCCACTGCTCTTTCTTTATGTTTCACCTCTTATAAACAAATATGATGCTACTGTATTCCAGAAAAGACAAATTACCAAGTGAGAAAAGTTTGAGCAATTCAAACCTTAATTTCTGGACACTCATGTAGGTTCCTACACATAAATTCCATATTAATCACTGCCTTACAAAAGACTTTGATGTTGTTATCCTGAATAATATCAACATGTTCATACAATAATATAATATGTTGAAATCTCACTAGAATCTTTTTGTCATTTTGCTATGCAGACTTTGTTTCAAACTTCCAGTGACAGTCTGTAGCATGGCAGGAAGCAAAAATAAATTACTTTAGGACAGGCATGCACAAGTTAACGGATTACAGTATCGATTACAGCTGTTGTCTCCACATATGTTCTAAAGGCAAGCTGTCACATTATGATGTTGAAGAGTGAAAACAAGAAAAAAATTTGATCAGATAATAGAGTATTAATATTGGTGGCTCACACTCAACAGCTCAGCAGTGTGATTACAACAAATGGCCCATTTGTGTTGAATACTTCTTTATGAAATGCATTTAGGCTGATGTAACTTCTAAAAGCAGATATTACAGAATCTGATGACCTCCAGTATCCTGTTAGCTACTGAAGGCACCTGTTGAATGTTTGAAATTGGGCCACAGACTTAGGAGATATAAATAACAGCGGAAGGAGTAATATACTACAAAAATATTTCACACATCTAGCTTAGTCTTTACCAAGTGAACCTTATGAGATCCAGCAAAAGCCAAGTGCACAGACCTGCACCTGATATCCTGGTACCAGCACAGGCTGGGGATAAACAGATGGAGAACAGCCCTGTGAGAAGGCCTTGGGGGTGCTGGTGGGTGAGAGGCTGGACATGACCCAGCCATGGGCACTCCCAGCCCAGAGAGCCAAACGTGTCCTGGGCTGCATCCAAAGCAGCGTGGGCAGCAGGGGAGGGAGGGGATTCTGTCCCTCTGCTCTGCTCTGGTGAGACCCCACCTGGAACCCTGCATCCAGCTCTGGGGTCCCAGCACAGGAAGGACATGGAACTGTGAGAGTGAGTCCAGTGGAGGGTCACAAAGGTGGTTAGAGGGATTGACCACCTCTCCTGTGATAAAAGCTCAGAGAATTTGGATTCCTCAGCCTGGAGAAGAGAAATTTCTGGGGGGACCTTATAGCAGCCTCCCAGTACCTAAAGGGGGGCTACAAGGAGGGCATGTAGTGACAAAATGAGGGGAATGACTTTAAACAGAAAGCGGGTAGATTTAGATGATATATAAGGAAGTAATTTTTAAAAATTGTGTAAGAAAACACTGGAACAAGTTACCCAGAGAAATCTAGTTGAAGATGTCCCTGCTGAGGCAGTAGGGGACAGGGCAGGGCTAGATGACCTTCAGAAGGTCTGTTACAACTCAAGTTATTCTGTGTTTCTATAAAATAAAACAATTCACTATCACATGATCGGTAAGAAGAGACATCTATGTTTTGGCAAATCAGCAGAGCTAAACACTGCTAACCATTCAAGACTAAATACCTAGGTTTAGTTGCCACAAGCATCTGCTAAATGATAAATTTAGCCAATTGCCTATTACAAAGGAAATTTAAACATTATTAATGCTTATTAGTAACATAACTGGAACCGCAAACAGTTTACCATTTTGCAGTTTAATGCAGGCACACTTAAATCTCTAAGAACAGCAATAATTGCCACATGTATTAGGAAAAAATGCAGCCCTGCTTCCTCTGGGTAGCCAAGGGCTCAATGAGAATAAAAATCAATGGAGAACTAGGCTAGGGAAGAAAAAAAAATAACTACTGAAATACAGCGCTCTATAGTGCTATAAATTGCTTGTGTCAGGGGAGAAACTCCCAAAGCTTTCTTCAGTCTTCACTTTTAGAAGAAATCCTTCTCCAATATATTAAATATTTCATATTTCTGGAGGCATACTATCACAAGTACAGGAAGACAGAGAAAGTGAGAGCAAGCAATGCACAGTTCAGCAGATAAAATTCATGTTTTCTCTCTAACCATCTGGACCACAAATTCTTGAAGTTTTCTCCAAGTTTGCTAAAATTACTGGGAGTAAGGCAATAAATGTGCTGCAATAATTATTAAAATTGCAAATGCATATGGACTGGCGTCATTACACTTGCAGTTTTTAAGAGCAGCAAACTAGACAAACATTAAGACAAACATTAGACAAACTAGAAAGGATTAAGTTGCTGGTAAGGAACATTACAGTACACACCACACCAGAGCCTACTCCTGTTAACTTTAGAACACAGATCCTTCTGGAAACTTGTCTCTTCTTAGTTACATATAGCTTGGGTTTTGCATTCATCCCAGCTGTGGTGGGACAGAGTATTCTTTTACCTGCTCACAGGATGTGAGAGACTCTGTGCATGAGAAGAGGGAGCAGAAGAATTGAGGGCTGACAGCAATTGTTACTGCCCAGGTCTGTGGTGATACTGTGGTGAGCTCCGTGAACTGCAGCAGCACCAAAACCGGGCTTCAAGCACCACTAACAAGTATCAACACCGCACTTCCACAGCACACAGGAGCTAAGGAAATAGGATATAAACTTACTTGGAGAGAAAATGCTCTTAAAGCTGGAATAGGAATTAAGGCAGCCATAAAGAAAGCAGTAACATTGCTGATAGATGTAAGGGCTACACTTGCTCCTGTTCGCTTCAGACATTCACCTGTTCTGTCCTGCAAAACAAACCATGTGTCTTAAAAGTGAAACAAATAAGGTGATGTCCTGCAAATGAAGGGGTCATCCTATAAATACTACACAGTATTTATTTATTATTTATCCTATAAATACAACACAGTAGCAGTGGAAAAATATTACAATTAAATATTCTATTACATATTAAATATTCCATTACAATTAAATGTTCTGAATATAAATTTGCATTTGAGGGTATGTGACAAAACTATATCCTAAGTTTACTGTTGAGTAGGAACACAGATGAAGCACTCAAGTTTTTTGAGGGTAGAAAACATACTAGAGTTGATTCTAGCTAAACAACACAAAACTAAATGGGTACTGACAACACATCAAATACATCTGCAGTTGACAATGATTTAATTTTTACCAGTGGAATCACTTGGTGTTCTTGTTTTTCAGACAAAATAAGCATGTATTAAGAGCACAGGGGCATAATCTAGCTACACATCTTGGAAAAAATATGTAACAAAACAAACAAAAAGAAAAAATATGTAACAAAACAAACAAAAAGAACATCACCAAGTCTAGGGACTGTTGCCCTGAAAATTAAACCTTCTGATAATATTTTCATAGTTTTAGTTACTTTCCCGTGAAAGTCCTGTAAACATAAGTTATCACATTCCTTCTAAGAAATGTCTTTTAATGGAGGTTTCCCAGGAGCAGTGTGCTTCGGAAGGTGGTAACTTAATTATCCAATCCCTGGTCATTGTCGAGAATCTATAAATACTGGAGTCAGAGAATAAAGTGATGGGGTTTTGTTCTGACACTAAGAGTGATCATGTGAATCATTTTGTGTCCTTTAGTGACATAGGGACCTCACACAAAACCCACCAAGAAATCAAGATAAACCCTTTCCTAACCCAACGAGCTATTATGAAACAGACCAAGATTATACAAAACAAAATCAGCAAATATACACTAGTTTTAAAGGGATGTACTTTGGATGTGAAACTTTGGACTGAGACTAAAAAGACTAGTTAAAGTAAAGGATCATAAAAGTGATGACACCTTAGACTTCCTATCAGTTTTATATTATGCTTTGAAAAGTCATGGTCTATTATAAACTTTAGAAAATAAAAACAAGAGAAAAATACAGAAAATAACTCAATTTTAGGGACATAACAAATATGTAAAGGTAATGGTCTTCCCTCTCTTTTCCCCTTATCTTTTGTGTGCTCTTTTATTAAAATCATTTAATCGTTTCATTGTCAAGATTCCTATTTGAGTTTGTTCCTAAATTTGCATTAACTTTCACTGAAATTTTTGGCAGAATATGGATTATGGGAGTTAGTCTTTGTATAACAGTTCATCAAACCTAAGACACTACCAATAAAAAAAAAAAAAAGAATGTGATCATTCAACAATGTCCTAGGACCACATGTATTGCTATAATTTCCTATTTTGACAGAAATAGGAATTTCTAGACCCTAGGAAAAGCTATTGAGAAAAAAAGCTCCACTGATTAATTCTGGATATGATTATCTGTTCCTATATGAAACTTTTTGCTTTAGTTTCCCACAAATCTCCATGTTGTCATTACCTCAAACGGAATTCTCTTATTCTGTCCTGTTTCACTAAATGCATGTGCCAGAAGGAAAACATCATCTACACCAACTCCAAGAGCAAGAAAAGGCAAAACCTTGGGGAAGAAACAAAACAAAACCCAAATAGGTTGTGTTATGATCTGACATGCAGCTAGCCATTAAATGGCTAATTAAAACAACTTTTACATTACACTCTACACAAATCCAAGGGTAAAATGAAAATGGAAAGGATGCAATACAGGTATTAACTTTTATTCTGTAATGTAGCTGAGGAACTTAAAATATACTATTTACAGGTACAAATTCTCACCAGAAGTAATTCAAGTTTTGGATATACAAATATATGAAAATAATTCAAGTTACATTCAAAATACTTCCAGAATTTGAACATCCTGGTATACTCAGATGTAAAAATAAATCTGTAGCCCCTTAGGTACTTAGGATGCCTCCACTTTCCTTGGGACACAGAAAAACTGAACAACACAGAATTATACAGACTGTATAATACCTAGGGGTTTTTTTTCACTATCACTTGGCAGCATGATAATTTAATTTATCACAGCATAAGCTATGAAACAGAACAACGGCACAAGTAAAAATCTAGAGCCAGAATACTTTTTCAGCACTTTATTTCTCAAAGACTGACTTGTGTTCATTCATTAACAGAGTACTTGCAATTTAACAGCAGACTTGAATCTTCTAAATACCTGAGTTGTGGCAGCATTAAAGGAAATGCCAATCAATGAGCACAGGCCCAATCCTGCAGCCACAGAGAGTGCAACCAACAAGACTCCTGCCAGCCCCACAGCACCCTGAGACTTGGCACAGTCCCACCGCAGCATCGTTAAACAGGCATAGGCAAGCTAAGGAGAGGAGCAGGAAGGGGAATTTGGGGGAAAAAAAAAACCAAAATATTAGAATGGATTCTTCTCCAACAGCTGTCTCTCTCCACCCACCTACAGATCCTTACACAATTTTTAATCAGAATAGACATGTCACAGAGGTTACAAAGTGGAACAGGTGAGAAGCCTGAGGTAAAGTTTACAAACTCTAGTTTTAATTTTAAATATTTGCAAAATACTCTGGACTACTAAATGGTAACAATAAATTATATTTTTAAGCCTTGCTCTACTACCAAAGAAAATGAAATATATTTATTACCATTAGTAAGTAGCCACTAGCTACTCGGATAGCACTGACATCAGAAAATGACTTCAAGATGTCATCTAGGGTGGTCGTTGTAAAGGAAAGCACCTTCTGAGTAGAGTTTTGTGCAACACTTTGATGAACAACCTATGAAAAGGAAAAATAAGACTTTGTGTGAATAAAGAATTTTTCTTTTTATTTTAGTCATTTAGTCAAAAAAAGTCATCACCATCTTCTACAGCGCACATCTGAAGTCAAATCCTTTGACCTTAATGTTCCTGCTAAAGCCCATGCTCTACACAAACATTACACTGATGCGACACAAGCATGTTTCATGATTTTTTTTCTGGCAAGCTGCTGATTATGAGACAGAATTTGCACCCTTCAGGAAAGCCTACTGCATGCCCAGCTCATTACAAACACTTAACTTGAACCCCTTCCTGTAACTCCACAGTGCAGTAGCAGTTTTGCATTTAACCCCAAGCCAGCCATCTCTTTGCCCCTCCCATTTAAAGAGGTCAGAAACAGCACAGTGGAGGGCAGGGTTTGGGACACAGAGGGCAGGCATTGTCACAATGCCTCCCCACCTGGGCTGCTGCTGGGAGAGCAGCCCATGGCTGGCTAATGTCTTCCAGACACCTTTAGAATAACCATGCCAACCAAAAGCTTTTAAATTCCAACTAGCTCTTTGGTTTCTTCTTGGCCCAAAGTAAAATTGTCCCAGGCAGCAAAAAGTAAAACCTTCATGGCTTCTCATACAGGAATAACCAAGCAGCTTCTTACTGGGAAAATAAACAAACAAACAAACAAACAAAAACAACAAAAAAAAAACCAAACTATGAACAAACCCCAAAAAGAACCCTTAAAAATGGGGAGGCATTGACTCAGTTCTGGTTTAAGCATCTTCCTTAAGGAAATACTGTAAAAAACTGTGATGGAAGGCAGTGGATCTTAGTAGGACTTTGCAGTATAGTATCCAAGTTATTTTCAATTTTACCTCAACATACATCCTCTGCCAGGCTTCCAGAATTGCTGCTGCCTTGTCCTCGTTCCAGTTGATATGTGAAACATATTCATACCCCTTGAAATGCTCATACATTTGCTTAGGGGTCATTAACTGAAACATGGTTTGCAAAGCCTGGGCACTGTGACATGGAAAGAAGAGAGAGAAGAAAGAGGCATAAACTGAGCATTTTCAGGAAAATATTTTCATGGTATGAAGTTTCAAATGCAATTCTAACAGGAGCTTTCTTGAGTTCTTGATTTTATAGGGCATGTGCTTGTTTTAAAATTGAACTGAGTATAATTATTCTACTGTGTATCTGGTGCAGCTGTACTTGCTCCATGCAAGTATTGAGGCTAAAACTGTTTTCACTGAAGTTAGTAAGTGTTTTGACATTATTTTCAGTAGGATTAGTTTCAGGAGAAAAGAATATAACCCTACAAATCTGTTATAAAGGTCATGCTTGATAGGACAGATTGCTGTGAGGAATGCCACAGGAACAGTAATTTCTATGAGGTCCTGTAAATGCTGGCAAAATGTCATTTGAGACCTTGGTCTTTTTCATCCCGTGGAGAGAAGTGGTAGATTAAACTCCTCACGCTTAATAAGCTGTGTGGAGTACACAAAGGCCATCCATCCTGAATTTCCACAGTATGCAACTCCATCCAACAATTTCAGAAGCTCTTCTTAACTAGAAGGAACCATTTTGTTTTTCAATAGGAGTGCCTTACTCAGGTCTTTCTTGAGAGATTTATCAATGTATTGTGTGAATGCTAAAAAGGGTAAAAGTTCTCTGGAAAAATTATGCTTCATTTTGTTTAGTACGGCCTGCATTTTTCAGAACAATAATTTACGCAGTTTTATTCCCCCACTAAAGTCCAGTGTTCTATGTCTTCATCAGTAGTCTAAAACAAAGGGTTTGAGTTTGTTCTACTACTCAAAGCTGTATTAACAACACAGGGACATGAAAACAGACTATTCTCTGTATTGACCCTGAATAAAACATTTAGTAGATATTTTGGAATTTTGAGAGAAGTCAAATGAGTGCATACATTACTCGCATTATTTTTCTTCCTTTTTCCTTTGATCATATTCCAAAATGTGATCAAAGGTGTTCAGTGCTTTACACACTGTTCAATGTGTTATACATACATTCTAAACAACAAAGCAGCCAGTAAAATGTTTTCCTTCTGAGTGACATGAGCCATCATTCTGAGGTTAGAAGCAGGAAACAATGACACCACCTTAGGTTTAAACAACAACCAAAGCATTCTTTTAAATTCTGCTCTCTTGAGACATGTCACCCTAAAGCAAAATTTATAATGCATGTGAAAGGCAACAGAGTTTACATCATCCTCCTACTGTGTCCCAAAAAATGAAATTAAAACTGACATTTTCTTTAAATATTTTTTTACCTGACAAGTTTACCAGAACTGTTCTTGACTGTACCACCTATAATCAGCTCCTCCTGCCAATGCATGTATTTCCTTGATAGTCCATAGCATCCACCACTCAAAACAAGGGCTACATCAAGAGGCTAGAAAAGGTTATAAAGAAGCAGTTAATATGTTTCATAACTTTAGACAAATTTATACCTCAATTCAGCTCTCAGTTAGAATCATGGATGTTAAAAGACAATCTGGGTAGTCTACCAGGAGAAAGGCATTCAACCAATCAAGTTAAGAAATCACCCAGATGCTTGTTGACCAGACATCAATTTCTCCAAAGCCTAATGTGACTGGTAAAGGAATATATAAATTCAAGGCCCATGATTTCCAATTCATCACAAAAATCAACAAAACTGGCGCTACTTGAGGACAGGCTTTTCTGCATGGCATGGGAGCGCAGCAGCAACTGTGTTCCAGCAGCTGTATTGTGTGACAATAGCAGTGGCTGTTGTCTGTCTGAGGCACTGGTTTGCTGAAATGCCACATCACTGCAGTGCCACAGCCACAGCTGACAACTGTACTTTCACTCCAAATGCACAGGATTAAGCATTGCATCACACAACAAGGCAAAATATATGACCGTGAGCTAACAGCGGGCAACAGGAGCAGAAAAATGACATCATACAAGAATACAAACTATATATTGCTTGGAAGAAAATGGTACTTTCTTCTACTTTGTTTGACCTTCCCCCCCAACCTTCCCCACCCCCCAACCTCCCTTGAAAAGACATGCACAAGGACAAGCAAACTCACTTTGGTGGAATTTTTATTGGGAGCTGTGATTGGGCAATCAGGATCAGCAGGATTCAGGCAGGGTCGATCCATATAACCATGACCAACCTCTGCTTTATTCAGCATTTCTTCCCAGCTCTCCACTTGGTAGTTTATTTTCTTTAACTCTTCCAAGAATTCTAAGGGGTCAAAGTTGATCCATTGCAAAGGAGGCTTCCCTCTGTAAGAGCAAGCAGGAGAAAAAGACACATAGAAAAAAAGACAAAAGAAGTTGTGAAATAAAAATACTTTAAAATTTATATTTGAACAAATAACTGAGTTATTTTCTGAGTTAAAACTTTTTCTGGTAAGGCTCTTTAATAAAATGTAAGGCATGCTTTAATTAGATTTGTTTATGTACTTTTCTTGCAGCCCAGTTGTAATTTCAATAAAAAAAACTGGCTGTCACAAAGCTATCTTATAAAACTCGTTAAAAATACTTTCACTTACAAACAAAGCAAAACAAATTATCAAGAACCTAAAAAACAAAAAAGCAGCCAACTGCTGCTTCAAAGAATTAGTGGGGAGGGGAGAGGGACAGAAGAGAGGGAGCTGAGAAAAGAAAGCCTTTCTCATAGTATCAGATTACTTCTTGCTAGTCTAATAATCATCTTCCAAATGTAATCAATCAATATAACTGATCTTTGTTTATCTGTAACAATACTATGCTCCTTCAAATGCCCTGGCATCTTGACTATCAACCATCAAGCCTTCCTGCTACCATGGCTGTCACCACTATCACTGTCACATCTCCCACCCCCCACTTCTGAATTTGTGATGTTGACAGACCAGAAAGGCTTTTGACTGCCTTATTCTGTGGTTCAAACCACACTGTATCTGCTTAACCAGGCTTAAGTCATTATTCTGAATCTCCCAACCAGAAAACACAAACCCCCTTATTTCCCCATCTAAAACTGTACACTAAAGGTTAGGAGATGGCCATTGCAAATTGCTTTTGCAGAGACATGCAAACCAGGACAGAAACAATAACTCAAATGCTAACTCTTGCATAATTAACAGAAAATGCCTGCACAGATTAACAATTAACTCTTTAAAGAATTCAGGGCATCTAATATCACACTTGTAAACTGTGAGAAACCACCCATAAAAGATACTATATGATTTCTTTAATGGTCTCTGAAGCAAAGGATTTGTTCTTTATTCCTCAGGAAGACTTGGGAATTAACCCAAGACATTTTCTTAGGTCTAAAATTCCCAGCCAACCAATGTTTTTGTATTTTATGGAGGGAACAAAAAACAAAGCATAAAATTCTTAAACTCCAATTCAGAATTTACATTTTAATTTACAAGCTAGCAACTCAGGAAAAATAACAGGAATTCAATTGAGGTTTACAAATAATCTCGTAGAAACAAGTAAACCTCATGTTAAATGAAAAAAAAAAAAAACTTGTGCATTTTTTAGGTAGACACTACACTTCATATTTTATTTTTCTTGTTAAATCAGAATCTGAATAAACAATGGAAATGCAATTGAAAAGTTGTACATAGTTATACAATTAAAAACAGTCAGACCAGAAAGCTATAAAAAAGCATCCTTACAATAGATAGGCAGTTCCTGATTGTAGCTTTGCTCCCTCCCAGAAGCAGTCCAAAGGAGTGATAATTAAGCAAGGATAAAGATATTCTATGATCTGTCAAAATGAGAAAAGGAAAGAACACAGTCACACTAGAATATAATCAAAGCAGCACAAGCTGAATCATGAAAATACAGAAACCTTGTAATGAAATGCCTACTACACATACCTGGTCCATGTAACCTGCTTCTGTGATGAGTTCTCCTGATTTGTAACATAAATGTTCCAATTTCCACTGTCTGTAAGAAATATGAAGGACAAATATTTTCCTCTTGCACAATTACTGAGAAATTATTTTGAAAATGTAACAAACATTTAAAACTGTGACTCATATACACACACTGGCCTCAAGCAGCAAATCATTGAGTAAGGCAAATGTTATTAAAAATAGATATACTAGACCTCACCAAAAAAAAAAAAAGAGGAAAAAGGCACCTTTGTCATTACAAAGTTGACCTTTGTTTTAATTGTTTTCATATTCTCTGTAAAACTCATTCATAATAAGGAAGGTGCTTTTGTATGTACAGGCTAGTCAACACATGTTAATGGGACAAAAATACATCTCATATTTTTGTCAGTCTCAGTTATATGAGACTGCTTGTGACTTAAGGTATCACTTAATGACATCAGTAAGAGAAAAACCACCTCCAGCTCAGTGGACTCAAATATAGCTAGCTGACCAAGATATGCAGAAGAAAATAAACCATTAATACTCCTGCCTTGCTATTTCAGCTGTATTACAATTTCCACTACCATGGCTTATAATGACTTAGGGCAGGAGCTGCGTAAAAGATAATTGGAGCCTTAACGGTAGCTCATGGAAGAACTAGCTGGATGTGCTGAAAATATCTGCTGAAAGACAGGGAGTTTTGTGCCTCACAGGCAGGACTCCTAGGCACATCACTATGTAAGTAGTAACCCTGGAAGAACCACTTTTCAGGGAGACATCCTAGCCCCATGCTGGTACCTTCCTGAGGTGCACCGTTACTATTTTTCTATTGGATAACACACCAACCATCAGCAAGGGGCCACAGACACTCTTTAAGGCACACTCTGTTGTCTATATTATTAATTGTCTATATTCTATTCTATTCTATTATAGAACAGCTCTTATTGTCACCTACTGACATCTCCAACACATCTGCATTTCCCTTTACAGCCAAACTATTAGAAGAACGCTTGCCTGTGCCACTGTTCATAGCCATTATGTACCTCATTGTGATATTATCAAATTAATTCAACTCTAATACGGAAGGATTTTCAGTGTTAGGAATCCTATCCAAAAGATTCTATGTTTAAGACCACAGACATCATTCCTTTACCTAAAGAAATGCTGCATGCTGTAGCACGCCTCACATGGATACTCTCTCAGAATCTCTTCCAACACCACTTACCGTATCCTACATTTGTTAAATGCCAATTAATGACTGCTATCATGCCACAGTGTCAAGCTATCAGAAACGAGTGACATTCAAATCAAAACACAGCCCTAAGGGAAAGGCTCAGAAGTGCTAACCATTTAAAAACACATTGAGGAAAGCATGAGTCCATTTTTCAGCTGCTACATATGATCAAGAAAACTTTTCATTTTCCCCTCACCTGTTGTACATATAGACATGTACTCTGCTGGCCTGAAGTGCAGACTCAAGGTGCTGTCGTAGTGCTTCTGTTGTTAGTACATTAGCACCATCTTCCTGTGGAGTCTGGATCATGAGCTGGGGGTTGAACATGGCTTCTTCTCCAATCTTCTGCCGTGTGTAATTTAACTCCCGACTCACTCGTCCACCAACTGATGGATAAATATTAAGCACTTTGTATTAGCCAGTACCTGCTTGTTCTGCATTCTCTTGATGAGCACTTTTCAGTCAGAAAACCCTGAATGTCTGCAGGGCCTATGCTTTCTCAAACTGACCACAGTGTAACTCTAAAACTAAGAACATCTTTTAGTATCTCTGAAAAAAGCCTCACATTCCTCATTACAATACCCTTACTGCTACTGCACTGAAACATTGATGCATAGAATGGAGCCTCTGTTTTTTCTACATTATAACAAATATCCCATGTGTAAAAATAAAAAAGAGGAAGAAAAAGGGAAAAACTTTACCTGGCAGACCAGAAGAAATACCATATTACAATTTCTTACACTTGTATAAACAGTCTGTTCCAAAAGCACATTTCAGGATAAATGGCTTTAATTTACACTCTTCTACTAAATAATTTGGCAAAGCTAGAAGGCAAATGTTTCTCTTTGTTTAAAAAAAAAAAAAAAAAAAAAAAAAGAAAGAAAAAAGAAGGGAAAGAGCAAGTGAGCAGAAGTATTTATTTCAGCCTTATGTAAAAAAAGAAAAAATGCCAAGTTCATATAAAAGAGATGCAGTTTGAGTGTAGCAGAAAGGTCTGTCTACTGATAATTTACCCCAGCGGCCCAGTACCTGGCTTAACATGCTGTGATGCAGGAGATTGTTCATGTGCAACATCTGTTTCTAAATCCACATGAGCCAAACGGTGTGCTCCACATTAAAACATGGTGGGAAAAAAAAAGAAAGAAAAAAAAAAAGAAAGAAAGAAAGAAAAAAGGCAGAGGGAGACTGTGGAGTCGACAGGCTCTAGAGGGAGCCATACGCAATTTGCCTTGCCAGAAAACATTGCATAAGAATGGGAAACTGTCTTCCCTACTACAAAAACCCCAGTCAGCTAGAGTTCATATACTTTATGTAACCTCCCCTGTAGTCTCTCTAGCCAATGCATGTGGGAGGCAATGTCAATTAATTCAGCCTATTAGTTGAATCAAGACCACATCCAGATGAGGAGGACAAGAATGTAAATCCAAGCTACAGATCTGGTCTAATTTGTTACATTTTTCTCAGTCCTAGTAAGCTTGACACTGGTGATCTGAATTACTGCCAAAGTTAAGTTCTGCAACAGTGTGAACAGAAATTAAGCACATATATTTATTTCTTCCTAGGTCATGTAACAGAACTTAGCCAGTTGGCAGAGCGGGAGATGAGATTCCCGAGCTCGAACAGGGACATACTTTTTCAATCACTTGGGCCCTCAACCCACCCGTAACACCCCTGGGGCTAAAACGACCACCAGGCAAGAAGCTGGGCCCCTCCATGCATAAAGCTGTCAGAATGAGACCCTCAACAATTAAACCATACAGACATTCTGGCACGAAGCATTGCTTAATTTCTTGTTCAAGAATTCTTTGAAGAAATAAGTGTTTCCACAACACACACTATTTTTTTTCAGCCTGTCACATGTGAGATTACCTCCTTTATACCATGGAACAGAGACTTGCACACGTATGAAAAACAAAACAAAACAAAACAATCAAAGTACAATCTTTTTCCTAGAGTCCCTTTAGAACTTTTTAACATCATTCTTACTACAGCAACAGGACAGGACGTACTATCATTTGCATGGTAACAAAAAGCTGTTGCTAATTCTTACCTTTAAATCTTACTAAGATTTAAACTCTAAAAATTTTTTAATTCATCAGCCCCATGTTTATGCTCACTACTGCATTTCCACAATATTCCACCAACCAGTAGTCCCTTATACTTGAATTTTACTTCTTCTTACAGGAATATGGGAAATAAGGGAGCAGAGTTATCCTAATCTGTATGTCTTGTAACCAGACCTTTCTTTCACAACCCTTTACTCTGCAAGTGCTTCAAAGACGAAATGACTCTCTCCCTCTTTTGTCTCTCAATGCCAATCAAGACAATAAAGCCCCAGTGTTATGAGGACTGTGGAGTCTACCATAAACTTCTGCTCCTGGTACTACATTCTCTCCCATTCCACCCACATTTTCCTTTTGAATTTAACCAGAACTTGAACCAACAAACCATACTTCATGCAAGACAAAGGGCGTCATTCCTATCTCTGCTGAAAGTGACCAACTGTTTACTATCAACAGAGATGATCGCTTCCTAATCAAGGTCCTGTCAAACCACGTTAACTTCACTGAACAAGGCAGATCTAGCTAATCAAAATTGCATCATACAAGTCAGTCATGAGAACAGAAGCTGTTTTTCCCTTTCTAACATTTCAACCAGGAGTAGCAAAACCACCCAAGAAGCTGGACACAGATTCCAGAACCCAGCAGCAGATCTGCTTCACATTCTTCTTAAGGCATTACACCATTTAACTATTCCTTTGATGGGTCCATTATCTACTCTTCTTCAGCTAAACATAGTAAGAGTATACGCCAAATATTGCAAGTATTTTATACAACATAGCAGTCAGGCAAAAGAGAAAAACAATAACTGTATATTGACAGAATTTTCCTAGGCAAAGCCAGGTTATATTAAAACATATGAGCAGACCAGAAGCAAGTGGACACATCAGTAGTCTTTCAACATATTAAAAGTAAAAGAGTGAAAAACAGAAGGAAAAAACAAAAAAGGGGAAGTTTTTACCAGGTATGCTTAAATTTATTTCAATTAAAAGTTTTCAAAGGTCACTGGAGGCTGTCATACATATCTTCAACCTACACAATCAGCACAAATAGCTGAACACGCATTATTTTAAAAGCAAGCCTCTTGTTGCTTTACTTTTATTTTTTTTTCCCCAGATTACTAGGAGAGAAACCACTAAAATTGTCATGGAAATGTACCTGAAGCCTCAGGCCTCACTGTGCTGGATATATATATATTACTTGCAAGACTCACACATTCTGCACAAAATCATTCCTTACACTTGTAGTAAGTATTTCCACAACATAGGACGAATAATATAACGGAAAAAATGATCAGTGAACAAAATGCTGGTGTTCATGGTTTTCCTTTATGGATTCTGTTTTGTTCTGCTTGGTGACAGACAACATTTTACACTCAAAATGCTCCTAACAGGAATTGTATGTATGGCATACATACTTCCAATTCTATTTCATATCAAAGACAGACAGAACCATCTCACTTAAATATTTTGATGAAAAAAATCCACCTATCACTGTCCTTTTTTTTTGATATATCAAAAGCCACTTGATGGCATTCTAGTTGTTTATTATACGATTCCTTATGATTAAGTACTTAAATGGCTGAGTTAGTGGCAAAAGTTCCCATAATCCAAAGATGATTTAAGTAACATGCCAAGGAAGAGTCTCAGTGCTGGTGGTAACACAGTGCAGTGGCTTGTACACTACCCTACCAGCACTGTCATGGGTGTCTGCCTCCTAAAAATAAGATAACCATGCCATCTGTGTGATGTAGCTACAATTTTTTTTAAAAACAACTGCTTTTTAAAGAACAGAATAAACAGCAAAGTAGTAACACCAGTGTCCTGGCATTATTTAGCATTTAATATATCAGTTTCTAATTCTCAAGGATGTATTTGAAGGCCATTGCTCAACATGAAACAGTGTTACTGACAGCATCTCTATTGCTGAAGATTAGTTATTGCTAAAAAGCTGGTTTTTTCCAGGGAAGAAGAAAGTGTCTTCCTCCTCCCTACCCTCTCTGATATACACAGGCTTTGTATAGCTCTTTGCCAGAACACTCAAGATCTGCCTTGAGCAAATCAGCATCCCATACCATGAAATACACCGCTGCTCCTCCTGACCCTCCCCACCAACTGGAACAGAAGCTGGTCAAGGTAACTGTTTGCCCTTTTGAAAGGCCTGAAGACAGAAGAAATTGCCACTGTGGATGCTGGCTTGCTAAGAGCCATGTAATGACAGTGGTCTCCCTCCTCCAAGAGCTGTCAGGTGGCAACAAGTTTTAGTCATCCTTGAGGCACACCTGAATCCATGACCTGTAGGTGAAAGGCTCTAGATGCCAACACTGGGGTCACAGTCCTAGTGTTTCAGTCATCACACATTAAAATGCCTCAGTACACCTTAAGAGAGAAGTAACCAGATAACTATTTATCTCTGGTGTACATTTGCACTAAGACTGGCGCATAACACTGATGCATCCTTCACTGGCATAAGAATGAGACTGTTTGCTTTCATTGGCACAATTTTTGACACATTTCCTTCCACTGACTTAGTGCCTGTTTTGAAGTTCCTGTGTCATTCAGCTCAGGTGCTCGTTTCCAGTGAGAATGTCAGTCTTACCTACACCTGTCTCACAGCCAAAGTCAAAACTCACATGGCATTGTATTAACATGTTTACAAAGAAGTCTGGAATCCACCACTGCAATCCCTTCCACACTAAGTAGTCAGAGGAGTAAATTTGACCTCTGTCACATTTAAAGATCAATGCTAAATCAAGCCATGAGTGACAGCCAGAAGTCACTGCTTATTAATTTACTGTCCAGTGGCTCCAAAGGCATGAAACACCTATTTTTCAGAGCCTCTTACAATGTTTCATTTCAGGTTACTGGAATTGCATCACATAGCCAGAGGTTTCTTTATTTTTCTTGGACATGAACACTACCTCTATTAACCATTCAATAGTTACCTTGTGCACAACCATGCAACCAGCAGCTTAGTAGACAGCAAGCTCTCTAAAAAAGAACATTCCTGAGAGACAAACATTTGGGATAAAAATGTTTGCATACCAGTGTGGAGGACAGACTTTGAGAAACCAAAGCCAAGTTTTCCACAAATACCTACTGGTTTTGGAGCCTAAGTTCTCAGACAAATTATAGGTCCATGAACAGAATTTTCTGGAGAACCTGCCTTCTGAAGACTACGGGCCTCAGGGTGTTTCCATTTGAGCACCTGAGGGGCAGACACAGCTCTGCTTTGTTTGAGCAATACCACCTTTTTAATTTTTTTCAGGACTGTAAATGTGTAGCATTAGAGCAATTCAGCAACCTTTTGGCAGTGACAGCTCAAAGCAATAGAATCATACCTCAAATAGTCATGGACATCTCACAAAATGTTTTTATTTTATGTCTTTGAAATATGTTAACCTTTTTGATAAACCAGGTGTATGGGTAAGTATCCCTTGCAGTGCTTACTTTATGGTCTGAGCAATAGCCAAGGCAGGGAACCTCTACAATCTGCAATACCTGTTATCATTGCAGCAAGAGGTATAGGAGATAAAACCTCCTTAAAACTTAGTGACCACATACAAAGACTGAATAATATTCCAGCATGTTCACCTGGGTCTCAGCCTCCACCAACCAACCCAAAAAGCAGCAGTGTACAGAGAAAGAGGCCAGACTTAGATGGAGAACAGATATCCCTCCTCCACCCTGCCTACTCACCCTTCAGCACCCTCTCCCTGCCAGGATGGGAACCAGAAAGGGACTTCATACCTCCCTCCCTGACACCCTGCACAGCCCATCTCCCTCAGCTTTGACTGCCTTTATGTGCTCTCTTCTACTCCACTTCCTCATGGAGTGCTGTTCCCATGTGCATCTCTGCAACACGTGTACACAGGTGTTACTCAAACACTAAGCAACGAAGCTGGTTTCAGTCCATCACAATGATACACAGGTAAACCAGTGAGACACAGTTCTGCCTCCCCATCCTAACTGAGTACCACGATCACAAGCACTCACACCTGCCACAGAGCAGATAAGAGCACCAGTGACAATCTGTTTTTGCTGGTAGAGAACACAGACTTCATGAGAAAAAAACACAGCAGCCAAATACTACTCACACAGGATTGAAACCTCCTTATAAACCTCTTATATATAAAGAGTTGAAGTTCTACTGCAGATACGAAGACCATCCTGTCTCTTACTGGGCACAGAAGAATAATGGCCTTTTGATTTAAAGCTTCCTGTTGCTCTTTAGGGAGCTATGTCTTCGTGTTCTCTCAGATGTTTGAGCTTGTCTAGTGCTGCTCTTTGTCAGCAACAGAATATAGTTTTTTCTGTACACAGACAGTTTTAGTCAGCATCCTGACAGAAGAGCAGGAAAGACAGCACCTTCCTCAGAATTATCATTCTTTAGGCCTGACAGGCAAAACCATTTGGTGGGAGAAAGTGCAAAACACCTTCTGGAAGTCCAGTAAGTCAGTAGCAGAAATGGGACTGGTTGGAATGTCCACTTGTTTAAACTTTAAAAACACCTTCTGCTTGTAGAGTCACAATTGCTATTGGTTTACATGGTTGATCTCTGAATGCATTAACTACTGTGAGACACTATATCTATCATGCATCTAAGGATGTATCTAATGATGCTAAGGACAGCTCTCATAAATCTATCAGGATCACATTATAAAAACGTAATGCAAAATAAAGACTTCACAGAAAGTGAATGAAACCGAGCTACCAAAAAAGTCTGTTGAG
The DNA here is from genome assembly GCF_030490865.1 of Poecile atricapillus. Taxonomy (NCBI): domain Eukaryota; kingdom Metazoa; phylum Chordata; class Aves; order Passeriformes; family Paridae; genus Poecile; species Poecile atricapillus. The sequence goes on along the minus strand of NC_081289.1, from coordinate 106,870,848 downwards.
AAATGGTGAGCTTACAAGAGCTAGAACACAGAGGTTAACAATCAGCGTCTTAAAGAGATTACATGGTCATTCAGTGGGCTGTGCAGCAGCTCAATAAAAAAAAATTCATATTAATCACGTAACTAGACATCATCTGTACCAGCACTGCACTATAGGCAGTCAGAAATTGCATGCTGTGTCTGTCTAGGTTTTTTTGCACAGCATTTGCTGAATACACATTTCTTCATCTATATAGCACACATGGAGCAACTCCTGTGCCTGCCCAGGTTAAAACAGCCTGCACCCTACCATCTCTCTTCCCAACACACAGGCTGATACTCTACTCTTATCCTTCTCCCCATTTATACTGTCCAACAAAAGAACATCATCTAGAGCATCATCACATCCCAATGAGAACGTATAGAAACTTTAGGATAATGTAAAAGCAGTATGACCATCTCAACCATTTCTGTCACACTGAGAATAAGTTAACAACAGGCTCTTCATTTTTACTTTAAAAAAAAGGGTGGAAGGGAATGAAAAAAAAAAAAAAGGCAAAGATAAAAACTTACAAATGCCTAAAAAATAAATTAAAGTTATCAAAAAAATACCAAACAACAAAGCACTACAAAAGGTTGCTTTTTATCTCTCAAGCCATCATATGATACAAGTTAAGTTACTCCTTACATGTGCTAGGGACAACTCCAGTGTTGCTGTTACAAATTTCATTAATGCTGACACGATTATGAATAGCAACAATAAGAACACACATGAAAGTTGCCTTTTCATTCTGTCACTGTATGATAAAATTTAGAGCTGTGACAAGGACACAAAGCTGTCTGCATACTCAGGGAGAAGCCCAACAACAGCTGGCACTGCTTGTAGTGGGAAACCTTCCCTGCAAATTTAGGAGCTAAAACCTTTTCTTTCTAAAAATCAGCTAAAAGCCAGTTTTATGTGTATACCGCTGTATGGCCTATAGGCAGAAAAATATTCTGTCTGATTGGGTAAAACAGATAGACTGCTAAAGAAAATGAGACATTTTGATTTCTTGCTTGATGTCCATCTAGGTTGAGAGAGTGAAAAAGTGCAGGGAAAAAGCCAGCGAACTAAAATGAACAAATTAAACAACACAAACTGAAGAAAAAAAGCAAAACCAACATGCAACCAGCTTTGAAACATCCAATAATGTACAAAACTGGTATATGCAATTCCAGTTTTTCAATTAAACATAAAATGCAGTGGCTGCTTACTGAGCTGCGACACATGTCCTTGGTAACAGGATACAAGCTGTTCACCTCTGGGTCACCGTTTCTAATCGAGCCAGGAACAATAGTGACCACAAGTTGTTTACCATCTGACAGCTGTTTGCTAACTTATGTGAAATGAGTTGGTGGTCTCAGTCCATTTTCTACGGGGCAGGTGTCCGCATTATAGAATACCACTGTCACAACGGGCAACCTTGTTGACCAACCCAACAAAGAAACTGAGGACTGAACGGGCATGGAGAGCAAACTAGCCTTCCTTCCAAAAACATGGTCCCTTCAAGTCACAACTAAACCACAACTTTCAGTGGAAAAGCCCAACCACTGAATTTTATGGCTCAAGTAGCAAAGGAATAGTAGCAGAAGTGTCTCAGACGCTGCTTTTTTCCTAGATATCAAGGAGACTGCCTTCAGCAGCTAATATTGATTATTGCAATTCTCCCCAACAGTTTATGGTCACATAACAGTATAATACCCCATGAGGAGTAACCTGAATTTTTATTCTTCAGTAATTTAAGATAATAGCAAAGCACGCTTCATAACAGGAAAAAATCCCCAGTTGTACGTGAAAGTGGGAAAGTTTAGAGGAGTTCTGCTGAGAAGGGTATGTAAGGAGCTTCAAGGTTTAGAGTGAAGGATTTCAAAACAGCTGAATATAATTTCTTTAAGTTACTTTAGGTTGAATAAGAGCTTCTGCTGTGTAATATGTTACAAACAAATTTCTGTGTTGTTCCAAAGCAGTCAGCTTTCCTCTAGGCCAAACTTTTCATTTAACCTCTCAGTGCCCTTTCCTCAAATATGTAATTGTTTTCCTGTGTGGTTAAAAGCAGCATTTTTAGGTCTTTTCATCTGTACTCCTGGGATAGCACAAATTTCATCTGTACGCGGAGTAGCACAAAATTTGAATGCAATTTTTTTTTAAAGGAACAGTAAACAGCAATGCAAACAAATGCAAACAGCATCCAGAACCTTTTAGAGGATATAATTTCCTAAACAGCACTTTTAGGAAATAGCAAAACTAACACAGAAAAATTAAAGGAATGAACATGTTACAACACAGGGTACAGTTCTTTTCAAGTATTCTCTACCAGCTGCTTGCTGTACCATCTGTTGTTGCCTAAGCAGCTTCCTTCTGAATGGCTTTGCACTGAAGCAGAACTGCTCTCACTGCTGAACACAATCAGGTCAGGTCAGCGCTACCCCCAGCACCGAACCTGCTGCCTGTCACAGCTTCCCCCACCTCGATATTTCTTACTGGCCACCAGCTCCCGAGGCCGCGCTGCATCTGTCAGGAGGCCCATTTTTCATCGCTCTCTCGCCATTCACACCGAGCAGGGCAGAGCGCGTCTCACTTTGTGCGGGATGCACTCGGAGATCCCCGTCAGACACTCCGAGCGTGCGACCATATGGCCAGGTTTATGCCGGAGAAGGAAAGGTCGGGGGAAAAAGCCGAACAAATGGCCAAGCACACCCCTCAGCGAGGGTTTTATTTTCTGCTTTGTGCCACGGTGGCCGTGCCGGTGGGTTTTCACTGCGGAGCCCAGGGTCCGCGCTCCCTCTGGACGGGCGGCGGCTCCGAGCTCTGGGGCGGGAGGAGGCCGAGTGGAGCCGGCAGCCCCGCGGGGGCACACGGCGGGGTCCCCCCCGGAGCCGGCAGCCCCGCGGGGGCACACGGCGGGGTCCCCCTCCGGAGCCCCGGCAGCCCCGCCCTGCCCCGCCGGCCCCGGGGGCCGCGCACAAAAGCGCGCCCCGGCCCCGAGGCGCTGGTGCGTTCCCAACACCGCCGCTTCCCGCGGCATCTGCGCAGGGAAACACACATCGCTGGGAGCCACTTTCACGATTTTGTTGCGAGCGGGATTAGCTGGATTAGGGGCCGATTCATAAGGACCCCCTGCGGCTGTGAGGAAGTTTCATCACAAGGTCAGTGTGGTGTGAACTATATTCTGTCAACACCACCACTCCTTATAGCCGGCTACAAAAAATACAAAAGGGGGGGGGGGCGGGGGCGGGGGGGAAGGAGGAAATTGCAAGTGAAATATATGAATGAACAGTTTACAGCAACAAAAAGATTTACCGATTTCCCCCTCAAATGCTTAAAAAGATGTGTGCCCTTCAACGCTGCCTTCCTTTAAAACAAGAAACCTGTATTAGTCATTTTTAATTTATAAAGAATCTAGTGGTTTAGGAGGTGGGAGGAACCTGGGGAATAAGTGTAGCAACCCACACACAAAACCACAGAGGAACTTCTGGCACTTAGTCTAAAACCAGTCATGCAGCTCCAAGATCGTTGCACTATTGAGATTTTATTACATTTAATGCTGTCACCTTCAAGACTATTTAATTCCTACCCCCCTAAGTGCAGTAAGTAACAGAGACATTTTTTAAAAAGAGCCTTGGAGAAAGGAGAAGGTGAATTAAAGGGTTTTTTTGTTTGTTTTTGCTCTTTAAAGCATAATTACCCACCTTGTACTTCCCCCACCTCCCCCCGAGCAAGATTCCCCTCATCCCATCATAATGACATCACTCAAAGTCTGCAACACTTTTATAGCTGGCGTGATGCAAAATAAAATCTATAATGAAAGAGCGGGACTTTTGTTTTGCATGTGTAGTTTGGGGGGAATTTCGGGGGGGGGGGGCGGTTGGGGAGGGGGTTTAAGAGAAGTCCCTCTTGCACAGAACCAGGCTGTTCAATCAAAGCCTTATCTGTTATATTTCTGTCTTTCTCTTCTGTTTAGCGCATTCACCGACAAGAGAAAAGGGGCTAAAGCAATGGAGGCTTTGACCTGCAGCTGTAACACAATACTTTCGCACAGCCCTGTCGACCCCTGACATAAATTTTACACCGCAGCTGGCATTTACACACTTAACATTACCATATGTATAGCCTACTCTGTGCTAATTATGCTAATCACCTGTCTAACTCTCTGCTGCGAAAAATGGTTGTATTTAGCAGTCCACTGCCTACCAATACAGCTTACTGTGTGGCTGAAGTGTACATTCAGACGGCTCTGAATGGCAAGATTTTTCCACGTTGCTGGCTTCATTCAGACCGCAGAAAAATTTATTCAAGTCAACTGGTTTCGGTCCGCAACAAAAAAGTTACGAGAAAAAAGTGAGTGTGTTCCTGCCCTAACATTCTAAGTCTGCTTGCAAGCAAAATGATAAATCAATTGGTGTGGGAAACAAAAAGGGAGAAAGATTTCTTTTGCAAGCCATGTGAAACTGTAGCCTGCTAAAAAAAAAAAAAAAAAGAAAAAAAAAAAAAAAAGAAAAAGGTCATCCTATTTCCCCAAATCTCTAGAAAGAGCAGTTTAACAGATATTTACACCTGCTAGCAGTTCATTCTTTTACCTACAGTTGGAAGTCATGCTAAACATGTTTTAGGTTTTGTTTCTTGATCTTAATAATTTCTACTAGAATATTGCATTCTCTATTATCAACTGCTTAAACAGCATCGTCTGCTAAACAGCTAAGGCTTCTGTTTTCCTCTGACTATGGGAACCCTTTGAAAAGTCAGTGAAGACTGGTGTAAATGAAATCAGAATGAGGCCCATGTTGAGAGGCAAATAAGAAAAATGCCCAAGAAATACTCCGCAGAAGAAATGGTACAATAAAGTATCTCCTTTAAGTACTTTTTTTACCATTACAGAAAAGGTAACTTAGAAAGAAAAAAAATTAAAGTTGTAATGAATAAGGGGTCTTTTTAATGCTTAGTGTCAGCAGGAAGGGAAATGTTTAATTGAGTCCCTAAAGCTCCTCTTTCGTCTGAGTATCACACTGAGGAGAGTACACCAAGATCTGCACTGGGATTACATTCCTGAAGCTATTTAAATACAGTTTATCACACAAGTAAATTCCTATAACCCCCTTCTCCCCTGCACACACCCAAGGAAGCTATGGCAGTTCACAGATTTGTCAGATAACCAAAATGTAAATCTGATTATGGCATCACCCTTGGCAATTTCCTTTCAGATTAGATTTGTAGAACCTTTTTTCAACTACTTTTAAATGTTATGAAACGGCATGTTCATACCCAAAATAGAAGTATGTGCAAAAAAACCTTCTATACCCACTACAGCATCTGAATAAGGTAAGCACACTGGAAGGTAAATCATTGTTAATATACAGCCAAGGGATTTAATTAAAAACAAGAACAGCTCAGCAATGTTTATGTTCAGAAGGTTCAGTAACATACCCAGTCACAGCATGAGGTCAAGAAGATGCCTATGTCTGTGCCTTCCCAACTTCCCATTCTTTGTCCATTCTGTTTCCATGTGCAAGAGATTGCTGCTCACAATAAGGTAAAGTAACATGTTTTGCCTGTCACCAATGGCCTTTTAATATTTTACTTATTACATTGCCTACTTGACTACATTATAGACCCTCAGCCAAGACACATCTTGCTTTCTAGCATCTCAGTTGCAGTTTTCTGCTAGGCCAAAGCACTAATTTATCTGTGTTCTTCCAGCTCCAAAACACTGGTTGTGCAGCCAAAACCAGAAATAACACTACAACTACTGTTTATTTCAGAGCATGTGGATTTTCCCCTTTTCTGCCTTTTTTTTTTTTTTTTTTTTTTTTTTTTTTGACTAGAAGATGGACCACCCTGCTCTTATGGCACAGAACACTATTTACATTGCAATACTTGACTGTGTAATACATCTGGCATTTTTGGGCAGGATTCCTGAGCTAGGGGCCAGAAGCCCTTGAGCAATGATTTAACAGGGGAAAAAAATCATACAACTTGACTCAACAGTGCTCATTTCTAGTTTGCTGCACTTAACTTTTGATTACTGACTGAAAAGCAGAAATGCATCATAGTGGTAAACAAGAGAAGACTGTTTCTTTTAATTTATCTCACTGTTAATAAAAGAAGACTGTATTACAGTCTAAGGACTGAGTTCCAGCTTCAGGTATACAGGTGTACAATACTGCACATGTGCTTGCACATGAGCAAAACACATATGTTTCAAATACACAGTGATTACTTGTATATTTCAGGCTGGCATTAAGTTCACTACAATTCTCTAAAGAAGCAGCACCTTTGCAGAGTCAGGTCACGGTTCTCCTTCATTCCCTTACCTCTTGTATATTTTGCTCAAGCATTGAAATAGCTAAGTTTCCCAAAACCAAGCAGAAGTTAAAGCCAAGACACTCATTCTAAAAATCAAAATTAAAATTCTCCATACATCAAAACACGTATATGGTCAGCAGTTTCCATAAAGAACTTTTTACCTCATGAAACTACTACTGCTGCCAAAATCAGTGTGTTTATAGTAACAGAGATGATAGTAAATCAAAATAACAGAGCAAAACCAAGAACAAGTAAATTGTATTTACAGATATTAAACCAAGTTTACACAGTAAAAAATGAATCAAGAAAACTGTTTTCTTTTTAAATTCTGAATTAAAATCTACTCCTTTCAATTCCTTTCCATCTATTTTTACTGTACAATGAAAAACTACTCCAAAAAGTCAGTCAATTAACAGCAAGGGTGAACATAATTTATTGTATATGGTATTCATCAGTCATATTTGGCACAATCTGAGTGGATAATAAAATAGCACAGATTATGCAAAATTGTAGTAAAATATTTTCCCATTCTCCTTAATTCATGGGCACAAAAATGAAGTGGCCATTACAACATGGCACACATTCTCAGCATAGATATCACACCTTAAAGTACTGAGTTTTCTGTCATGAAGCACCATCTTGGGAATCTGCCACTCCAGCAAAGCATCAACAGTAGAAAATGGTACGGTTTCTTGAGTAATAAGGAATGTTGTGCATCTTTATTTTCCTGAACTCTGATAGGTGACTACATTCTTATTAAAGAACTGTCATGCAGACCTTAAGAAGTTTTACTGATTTCTTCAGGTATTCCCAGGAAGAGTAACTCAAACATAACTGGGGCAAAACTTCCTGCATACTACAAGACAGCAGAGATCAGAGAAATTTAAAGAACCAAAGGCTGAAATACTTCAGGAAAATAGGAAAATAAGTCAAATACTAAAGATAAATAAGGATGGCTGAGAAGATGCATAAAACTGTATAGTATATACAAGGAAGAATTAACTTCTTGATAAAATTCTGCACTCCAGATCCTGCTGAACTCCAAAATAGAGCAGCTAGAACCACATATATACACACGTTATCTGGAGACAGGAAAAGCACTGTGCCAAGGACTGGACTTTATTCCATATAGAGGAGAAAACACCTGACAAGTAACTGCCTGACAAGCTCTATAACAAAAACACTGTTTTAACCAATCAGAAAAAAAGCTAGCTGTGGGGCAAAGAACTTCACAAGCATGGTTCTACCTGAGTGCCTATAGGTTGAAGCAGGTAATTCATAGCTAAGTTTAAAAGATTGTGCATAATAGTCCAGGAGTGTGAAAATGAGAACATGTTCCATTAGACACCAAAAGGAAAGTAGTTGCAGACACATTAAAACCAGGATCCTAGTGGACAGAGCTCCAATAGGTCATAGGGAGGTCAATTTTGAAGGAAAAATCCAACTGAAATATAAACATGGCATTATGGAAACCAGACAAATCTTCCATAGCTTTGTCCAGCCAGCACTAATCTAGGCATCAGCTGTGGTGCATAATCTAAACAAAGGGATCAGTCGGTTCATACATCTGGAAGCTGTCATATTTTGGAGCCTCCTAACAGTTATGTGCAAGTGCAACGTTCACATGGATGCAACAGTCTTCAAATTTTGAGTGGTCAAAAACTGTTACATGCATATACTATATCATATTATGACTTTCTGGGGAACCACCAAAAATATTATGTAATGACAGGGCTTGGACCTCTTGCCACAAAAAAAAACCCAAAAAAACCCCCCAAAAAAACAAAAAACAAAAAAAACAAAAAAAAACCACACAAAAAACCCAAAACAAACTAGATTCAGGGTGAGCAGCTTGGGTTTACCTTAATGCATTCTATACTGAAAGCAAGCTTGAGCATCCACAGCTTTTAGAGTTCGTTCTTTCCTGAACCCACTAACTGCTGATGAATAATGAGAAAGGAAGGCCAGTTCTCTAGGAAAACAAGCAAGTAAACATAAAACCAGGCCACTTAGCAGGTGGCAATAGCTAGTAGTAAGTTGGCCCCAAACCACTCACCACCATATCCATATAGCACCACAATTTCAGCAGCAGCCAGCCCTACCAGCTGAGTTAGCTAGCGCCTTTGCTTACCTATGCTTCCCCTCTTCCTGCTCAGCAACAGCAGCATGGGGAATAACAATAAAGCAATGTTGCTCTCAACTATTCTATTTCACTCCAGGACTTCTGTACCAAAATCTGCAAGCTCCCCAGAACTACAGAAATGCCTTCAAACCCTGTTCATAAGAAGCAAAATCCCCAGAGCACAAGATGACACTCATAACTCAGAAGAGGAGGACAATGGCATAGCCAACGCGCTGCCCGGTTTAAATACACATTCCAGCAGAGAAAGAAATAGACCCTTCCAAACAATGATCTGTAGGGCACATTCTGGCAGGGCATTGGCAACACTGTTAAGTTTGGAAATAACAATGATGATTAATTTTCTCCAGCCTTGACTAAATTAAATGACTCTGAAGCCTGAAAGGCAGAAAGAACCATGCAACAATGCACTTAAAGCTTAGAGGGGTGCTAATTCTAGAGAAGGAGCTTCTCTTTACCATCTCTGAAAAGGTTAACACATGGGCAAAGTTAGTCTACTCTGGCTTTGTACATGGATAAGGCCTGGTCACACTAAACTCATCCCGAGTTTTGCCACCATTCAGTGAATTCAGGATTTCACCCTCTATCTTTTTAATGGCCAAAGAATGGTCACAGGCAATACCTTCATTAAAACTCTTACAGATAAGAGGAATTTTATGTACTGAAGCTGATGGGATTTTTTTACGTACAAACTTTTCATCAAGGAGCACCAAGTCCAAGCAATTATGTGGATGCCTCTCAAGATGGAACTTAACAGAGGCCTCCAGTGATTTTGAACTTAATAGCAGGCTCTTGAAAGATGACAATCAAATAAACATCCCTATATGTAAACCTTTAAACAGCTTTTCCTAATAACTTTCAATACACAGAAAAAGAGGGAGTTCAAATTCAAAGGAATGTAACACCCACTGCCCTGATATTTTTACCCACAAATACAATGGAAATATTACAATTTGATGTTATTTTTCAAAACAGTAGCATGAAATACTTTTGTGCTTTATCAGTAAATACTAAAATAAGCATGTTGCTCAGATGACCATCCTTCAGCTCTCGTGTGGGCAAAAAAAGAAATGTAATAAATAATCTTGCTGAAGTCAGACAGAAGAGTGGCTTGGAAATTTTCGGGGGGGGGGGGAGATAAACACCTTCCAATGAACTTTCAATATGTGCTGAGGAATGCATAACAGTGTAAGACAGCATTCAAGGATAAGTAAACTCTTATGCCACCTCATTCACAGGAAACTAAATGAATTTGGTGATGTGATCAGAAACAATGTCTTGACTGCCACGGAGTCTGCCAACATCCATTGTGACAGTCTGAAGAGCAGAGTAACTTCTGTCATCTATACCATGACATGTGGTGATGCAGGAGCAAGCACATCTGAAACAGTACTCCCCTGCTTCTGTCCACAAATGATTATGTTTGTGGGAGAAAGGAATTGTACTTGACTGGGTCAAGTCCCACTAACTGTACTCAAAGCAAACATGTTTCTTCAGCCCACTCACATAAATTTGTCTCCTTGAAAAAACAAATTCACACAGATTTGGTCTGCAGATCTGTTCTGTTACTATACTTTCTTGCTTCTCTAAAGAATACTAGTGTGAAGTTAACTGGTGCCTTTAGGCAGAACTTAAGAACAACTTTTCTCTCCTGCACTTAATCTTGATGGGTTAAGAAAACTGAGAATCTGTGGAAATAGTGGTTCCTGCATCACTCACACACTTCCTTCATTTTCACCTCATTCTTAAGTTGCATGGGTAGATTAACATATTTTAAGAAGGGTCAGCCATAAGTACAATAGAGCAACCTGATTTTTGTCCCTTAAGAGAAAAAGGAAATAATACTACACATAGCTCAAATCTTGACTTACAAAGTATTTCTGCTGTACATACTCAGTCCTAATTCACTTACAATTAGAACACATTCACTTTGTTCCACATACCTGAACTGAACTATGCAGCTTCTGAGGCATTCCCTGCAGGATGTCCTACCTATTTGTATCATCCACCCTCTTCCTTCACACTGGCTTAAAGAAGGAGCTTTGCATGTTAGAGTTCGGTTCAAGCTCACAAAGCTTCGCAAAGCTTCATGAAGAGGGCTACTTAAGGAGGGAATAATTTGACTGAGCTTCATCTAGTGCAAAAAGTAAAGAAAGCAAAAAAGGAAGGAAAGAACAGCATGATCTTTGACCACATAAGGAAGAAAACTAATGAAAAAAGCGAGGAGAAAAAAATACCAAGAGAATGGTAACATGAAATGGATTATCACAGCACAAGACTAGACCATCTCTCCCGTTATAAGCTGCTCCAATTAACACCATTTACAGTAGCCAAATTACTACCATTGCAGTAGCCAAATTTCAAGCTTTGTTTAACAGAACCTTCTCTGAAGCCACAAAACTACCTTCTTTCAGAAGCAGAAGCTGTGAATTTACATGTGTGACTGCTGTTGACACACTGGGTCTTAGACTGCCTATTAAGAGTGGAAGCAAATAAACATAAGCAGTTATGAGCATGATTTCCACCCAGAGCACTCTCTAGCTATGAATGGACGATTCTAAAAGCACACGTGTCCAACAAAAATTCAGTCACTGAGGAAATCAATGCAAAGCCTTTTTTCTCTCTCTCTCTGTATAATGTATAAAGATTCTAAACAGTCTCCACAACTCCAGGATGCATGGACACCCACATACAGCAGCTCAATTCAAGCTGAGTAACAGAACTGCCATTAAAATGCCAGTCTAGAATTTGTCTGCCCGAGCAGACAAGCCCACACTCCAGCAGCAAGTTATGCACACAAGGATGATAGATCTGTTCATGTGCTGAGAAGATACAGGTTTATCTTTTATACAGGCAAAGATAACTGAGAGTAAGTCTACAAGACAGCAACACAGACAGAGCCACTGTGGGACACAGAGTAATAACTGAAGTATCCTGAACAGCAGCCAGAAAAGTACTATGTTTAAAAGAGCCCCCCTCCAAAAAGTTACTCTATAACACTTAGTTCCAAGAAACAAACTGAGAGGAAGGCCACTTTGATAGAAGACTCAGAGAAGGCCAAGGTTAGCATAAATTCCAAAAGAGGAAGACTACTACAGGAAATCTGAAAGAATGATGTTTTGAAGATGTCTCTCAGAAAGTTTGCCTACCAGGTGAGCTTCTAAACCTATGTAAATATTTCAGCCATAACATCTGCAGGCTCTGACTATTAATCACTCAGCTTGGAATGTGCATGATCTTAAAACTCATTCAAAGTTCACTCTTTGTTAATTAATTCTGTTATGGTTTTAAAGCAGCAATTTACTTCCAGCAAACTTTAGTGCTGTTTTATGTTCCATGGTATTCAGAAACACACCATATCAAATTTGCCTCTTTAAGTAAATGCTGCCAATTTCTTCAGCAGTAATAATTGTAAAAAGTTTCAGCAGATCAAAACTGTTACTTGAAATATATGAATCTACACAGCACATACAAGACAGTCCAGGGATCAGGCCTAGCCAGAATGGGGTTGTGAAAGACAGGTGCTGCCTGACCAACCTCATCTTCTTCTACAACTTAGTGGATGAGGGAAAGGCTATGGATATTGTCTACTGTCTAACTTTAATAATGCCTTTAACACTGTTTCCTACAGCACTGTCCTGGAGATACTGGTTGCTCATGGTTTGGACAGGTGCACTGTTTGCTGGGTTAAGAACTAGCTGGATGGCCAGGCCCAGAGTGAGTTACATCCTGTTGGTGGCCAGTCACTGGAGGGGCTCCCCAGAGATCAGTGATGGGACAAGTCCTGTTTAGTATTTCTATTGATTATTTGGATGAGGGGTTCAAGTGTCCCCTCAGTCAGTTCCCAGATATCACCAAGCTGGGTGGGAGCGTCAATCTGCAGGAGGACAGGAAAGCTCTGAAGAGGGATCTGGACAGGCTGGATCAATGGGTCAAGGCCAAGGTTATGAGGTTCATACCATTTTCACCATAAAAAGTGTCCTGGCCTTGGGTCACAACAACTCCATGCAGGACTACAGACTGGGGCGGGGGGAAGAGTTTCTGGAAAGCTACCCCAAGAAAAAAACCTGGGGGTGCTGAGCATGAGCCATCTGTGCCCAGGTGACCAAGAAGGCCAATGGCATCATGGCCTGTATCAGCAATAGTGGCCATGATGGGAGGCAGTGACTGTCCCCCTGTACTCGGCGCTGGTAAGGCCACACCTTGAATTCTGTGTTCAGGTTTGGGCCCCTCGCCACAAGAAAGACACTGAGGTGCTGGAGCGAGTCCGGAGAAGAGCAATGGAGCATGAGCCCTATGAGGAGCAGCTGAGGAGCTGGGGTAATTTAGCCTGGAGAAGAGCACCCTTGGGAGGGCCTCATCTCTCTGCACAGCTACCTGAATAAAGGATGTAGGCAACAAGTGACACGATGAGAGGTAATGGAGGTTTAGACTGGATAGTAAAAAAATTTCTTCACAGACAGGACTGTTAAGTGCTGGAACAGGCTGCCCCTGAATTACCATCCCTGGAGGTATTTGAAAGGTGTTTAGATGTGACATTTAAGGACATGGTTCAGTGGTGAACACAGAGGTGCTGGGTTAGCACTTAGATCTGATGATATTATAAGTCTTTTTCAACTTAAACAATCCTATGATTCTATATTTGGCCAGAACTGCCTAGTTCATCCAAACTCTCAGTAAACTAAAGGTAAAAGGTAAAGTGAGACAGCCTTAACAAACAGAACAATTCACCTTCTGCTCTAAGAAACTTTGAGCTGAAGAGTCCCTTAATGTGCCAACCTCCATGGAGTGTACTTTAAAGCTGTTAGGACCAGTTGCATGTAAGTGCAGAAGAACAAGTTTGGTGCTGCTTTGCACTTCTGCATAGGAAGAATGGCATTTTGTATGCTATCTCTTCCTGTATGTTCTATCTCAAACTCTCAATCTGTACTCTTGTTTGTAGTTTAGCAACAAAAATATGGCACTGCTATCTGTTAGGTTTAATTGTGTAACACCCTGGTTTATGAGCAGGACATGTACAGAGTTTCTATCAAGAAAGCACATTTTAGCAAGCTCTTTTATGTGAATGATCATATTGTGCTAGAATAGGAAAACCAGAAATTAATTTAAATTAAATCTAGAATATTTTATTTCACCTTAATCTGCTAGCCTTTGCTGGCTAGTTTTGAAATGCAAGGGTTTATTTCTAAATGCAGAATTTTAACTTCTTTGTAATGAAAAAATGAAACTAAATGGATATGAAATTACATAGGTTAACTGTCAAACTAGCTGCATTATGAATTTATCTTGGCTATAAAAACCTCAGAGATCAATTTCCACTAGATTCTGTACTAGGGACTTCTTCCCACCCCTTCCCCATAACAATAATGACATGAGAAGAGGCCAGCACAGCTATTGAACCAAGCAACTCTTTTGCAGATCCTATTTATTTTCCTTGAGAACTGCATCTTTACTGCCAGGCCAGTCACTGAGGCATGATCAGCAAGTATCATCTTGGTATTACAAGGCTACAAAAAGCAGGTGTCATTAATTGAATAAGATCACCATTCCAAGCACATGACCACCAGTAACATCAGGATAATAAATGTCAGCAGAGCATGGGGATGGAGCTGCAGCCACATATTAATTTACCTAACACAGAAAAGCAGAAACAAAATACCTAAGAGCAAAAACTGATAAAAAACTCTCCACAAAAACCTCACAGTGAGTTTGGAAAAAAACTAACAGTGAAGAAAAACAAGATTCACAGTAATTTTCATTAGTATATAAGGTACTGTAGCTAGTGACTAGTGCAAACTCTGACTGCACATCTGCCTACAGATGGGACCCAGTAGTGCCTTGTTCTGTTTCTCAAGCAGAATTGTATTTTGGGCTCCTTGGACTACACTACATGGACCAAAAAGAGGCCATTATTTTCCACAACAGAAAAAAACTATCACTTACTAAATGACCCGCGAATCCCATCGTGACACCAAATCTGCAAAGACGGACTCCTACCCTATACGCTCTAATTCACCTCGGGCAGGACAGACCACCTTCAGAACAGGCACCGACTTTGTTTCCACTCAGCACTAGCTTTTCCACACATACACGGACAGAGAGCTATTTAGTAATGATTATTTATGCAGCCTCCCATATTAACTTTTATAAGCCAAATTCTGCTGCAAGCTACTTTGACATAAACCTAGAGTAGTAATTGCTGCAGTCAAGGAACTCTGTTTCCACATCGACCCAGCAGCTAACGGGGAAATGTGATCTTTAATAAATAGTACTTTGCCCCAAGACAAAAATAAAAGGGGGGGGGGGGGGGGGGGGGGAAGCGAGAAAAAGATTTAAAAAAAAAAAAAAAAGAAAAAAGAAAAAAACACTCCAGCAGGAATTACACCTAAACCCCAAACCCGCGGCAGCCTGGAGCCATGCCTCTCAGCGCGGGTGCCCCGCCCGGCTGGCTACCCCGCTCCGGGCTCCGTCGTGGGTTTTTGCGTCTTTTGTGGGGGGTTCTTTTTGTTATTTTTTTTTTTCGGAGGGCGTCTGGTTTTGGTTGTGGGGTTGTTTTTTCGCCCTTACTCTCTCTCTCTCCTCTTTCCTATTTTCCTTTTTTTTCCAGCGCCGAGGCCCGCGCCCCCCCCCAGCTGAAAGCTGTCCAAGCCCGGGACCACACACAGGCTCCCGCCCCGCCGCCCGCCCCTCCCCCGCCGCGGCCGCGCGCACTCCCAAAATGGCGGAGGGGACGCCTGCCGGCAGCGCGGCCACTTCCCACCGCCGGCGGGGACGCGGAAACCCGTCGCCCGCAGTTCGCCCGCACTGCGACGCGGCTCAGAGGCGAGAGCACGGGCGGCTAGAGACGGGCTGTCCCGGTGGCCCTCCGCCGAATGCACGGCCGGGCCGCCGCGGCCCCCCGCGGGCGGAGGAGTAGTACGCGCCGCCCGGGGCTGCGCGCCCCAGCGCAGGGCCCGCCTTCCCCGCCGGCGGCCGCTCCTCCTGGGCATGCCGAGCTGCCCTACCCGGCCGGCAACAGAAAACAGGGGTACCCCCGGGACTTACCTTCCACCCACAGCTCCTCCACGTTGGTCTCGAGATTAGCTGCCCTTAATCCTACAGCGAAAGCCCCAAATATCAGGAGGCCGACAACCAAAAACTTCCCGCAGTTTTTCTGAATGTAACAGCCCAGTTTAAACAACAGTCTCTGAAACTTTGCTCGCAGCCACAGCGGCGCTTTCCGTCCCGTCGCCTTCCCCCCTGAAAAGCAAGAAGAGGTCAGTAGTTGGGGGCTGCGGCAGCCGGCAGAAGTGGGGAGAGCCCCTCAGCCCTCCCACGAGCGGGACAGCTCGTGTCCCTCGGGGCGCAGTCCCCGGAGGAAGGATGGAGCGCCGCGAGCAGCTCAAACAGGCATCCTTCCGGCAGGGCCCTTTACCCGGCGGCCCTGCCGAGCAGCCACCCTCGAGCACGAACACGGGGTCAAGGTGTACCTGTTGGTAGCCGTTCTTTCCCCAGACCAACACGCGGGTTTGGGGGGTGACAACACCGCGTCGGTCCCCGGGCCCTCGCCTGTGCTGCCCATCACCACACTCTTGTCTGGCCCGAGGCACCGGCACCAGCTCGGGCTGCAAAGCATTCGCGCTGGGGAAACCTATGGCCCCAGGGAAGCAGGAACCACTTCCGATGAACCTCAACAACCACAAGAATGAGAAGTCCCTTTTCCTGTTCTACTTGGAACCCCAGAATGGCTGGGAAGGAGAGGTGGGGGGATTGTGTGACAGACAGTGGGTAGCAGTGGCCGTTTCCCCCACTCCCAGATCCTAGCAGGGGCTGAGGCAAGACCCACGTGGTGAGCAGCGCTGTAAGATCTGCAGTAATTCATTTCCATAGAGTTTGGAGACGCTGTGTGATCTGAATTAGGAAGTAGAGCAGCCATCTGTAAGTTACGACAATATTTGTGAACGGAAGAGGGCAGCCACATGGATTTTTTTTTTTTTTCCTCCTCCTTTCCCTCTTCTTACAAAGCCTAGAAATCCGCTCCCTGAAGTGAAACCATCCCTGGCAGCAAGGCAGCTTTTGGGGATTGTTTACTTTGAACATTTTTTGGCCGGCGGAGATTGGCGGCCGGGGCCATCCCCCCGCCCCGCCCGCGCCGGCACCTCCAGTCGTCCGCTTGGACCGGCGCGGTAGGGTTAAGGTGCCAATTTGTTTACGGCCCTCGCTCCCCCTCCGACCGCCGGGCAAGGGAGAAAACCGCTGCCTTCTTTGCTGGGGGACCCCGTTCTCCGAGGGCAGTCGCCGTCTCGGCGCTCGGCGGAAAACTTCACAAAAGCCCAACTTCTGCCAAGAAACCGGCCGGCCGGTTTCTCCCCCGTTCCGGCCGGGAGCGGGTGTTGCCGAGGTCGCAGGGCGCTCCAAGGGGATGGAGAAACAGAAAGGAAGCAGAGAGGGGGAGCGGGAGAGCGGGCTTGGGGCTAGCCATGGGCAGGCCGGGACCGAGCTGAGGCTATTTCGGGAAGTTTAGGAGGAGAAGTGCTCTGCAGCACAGGCACGCACCAGGGCAGGCACAGGCGAGCAGGGAGGGAAGGAGGGGCACTCTCTCCCGCACTGAAGAGTCACAGACGTCCCTCTCTTTTTCCCAGCATTTTATTGGTGGCCGTTTCGTTTCCATCTCCTCCTTCCACCCCCGCGAGAAAACACACCACCTCCCCACCTCCCTCCTCCTCCCCCGCGGAAAAAGCAGTACTACCACTAGCGTGTATCTCTGGAAAAAAGAGTGAGAGATTGAATGCACCTTTGAAATCTGCTCCAAGGCGAAAGCCGCATCGCAGTAGCTTGGCCGCTGCAGATACTCCCGGTCGGGCGCCGCGGCGCTCCGATTCCCTCCAGTCCTTCGCCGCCTCCCGCCGCCGATTCTCGCCGCCCGGCCAGGGTGGCCTCCGCCGCCCCGCGCTGCTGCTGGTCTCCGGCTCCGACGCGTTACCGGCCGAGGCCATGTTGCCGCCGCCGGCGGGACGGGAGAGCTGCCGCTGGCGCTGCCGCGGCGGGGCCCGGGGCCCCGGGGGCGCGGCGGGGCCGCGGGGGGCTGGCGGCGCTGCGGGCCGCGGGCTGATGCTGCTGCTGCGGGGGGCTGCTGCCGCCGCGGCTGCCGCCGCCGCCGCCGGGGCTGCTGCTGGGGCTGCTGCGGCGCGGCCGCCTCACGCGGGGGCGCGGGGCGGCGGCTGCCGCCGCGGCCGCTCCGGCCGAGTCGCTCCCCGCGCCTCCCATTGCCACATCGCGCGTGGACCCCGAGCTGCAGGCGGCCGCTCCCCGCGCCCGGCGAGGGCGGGCGCGACCCCCGGGATCCCCCGGCCGCCGCCGCGCTATCCTCCGCTCCCGTTGAAATCGCCTACTCCGGCCGGCCGCCGCTGCCTCCGGGAAGCCGCTGTCCGCGGCGGCGCTCAGCGACGGCGGCGGGGCGGCGGCGCGGCGGGCCGCGGCTGCTCCTGCTTCTGCTGGGCTGCCTCGCCGCGCTGCACCATCCTGCTTCAGCGCCGGGGTGCTTCCCGCGGGCCGCGGGGCCGGCGGGGTTCCGCGGTTGGCCCCGCCGCGGCGGCGGGCGGGCGGCTGCCTGGCGCTCTCCCCCGGTGTGTGCGCGGCAGCACCGAGCTGCAGCCCCTCGGCTCCAGAGATGAGATGAAGAAGAAAAAAAGGACTCTCTCCATTTGGATAAAGAGGAGGAGGGGTGGGGGGGGGTGGGGGGGAGTATGAGTGGAGAGAGAGCGAGAGAGGGAGGAAAAAAAAAAGAAGGGGCTGAGAGCCCGCCCCCGGGGCTGTCAGATGGCTTGGGTTTCTGCGAGGTGATTGGCTCGGGGAGGGCAGAAATTACTCAGCAAACATGACTATTATTAGCTGCTTAGCAACAGCTCACCAAAGTAGAGAGACCACCCAGGCCGGCAACCCTTGTGTGTGCATCTCCAGCTTCAGGGGGAGCCTTAAAGAGATCCAGTCTTCTTTGCATGCAATACTTCCATTAAGGAATGCCTTCTCCCCCTTTCTTCTTCGTTTTCTTTTCAAGAGCCTTTCCCCCCCGCCCCCCCCCCCCCACCCCCCCCACCACCTCCGCACGGGATACTTGCAAATACACGCGCGGAACTTTCTCGCCAGGGACATACAGAAATAGATTTTTCCCTTTCAATAAAAATAGAGGGAAATGAAGAAAAAGCAGCATTAAACGATTTCTAAAGGCCTTAAAAGAAAATCCTTTTAGAGGCACCTTGGCCTCGAGCTGCAACAGATACTGGGAGGTCCGAGCTGAATTCCCAGGCTTGCAGGAATAATGACAGGGTGGTGGATACTGCGGTAGAAAGTGCCAGATTTTTCTCCCTCTCTCTTTTTAACTAAAGAGGAGACATAGTTCCTTGCAAGAAAACCACTCCGTCCAGTTAGAAAAACACAATGAAAATTTAACACTTAAGGGATTTAAAGCCTCGCTGAAGCTAGCTGTTTCAGCTTAGGGCTCATTCTTGAAATGAAACCTGAGGAAAGCCAGTTCTAATGTTTTTAGTGTAAAAGTCCATGAAACGCAGCCTGCCTGGCCGCGCTAAACATTTCTTGAACTACACGCGATTGTTTACTTTTTTGGCACCGCTTCTCCGCGTCTCTCTTCATTGAGAATCAGACATTAATTGCTGCCTCTAGAGCTGCGCGCGTCCCCCCAGCCCCGGGCCGGCCCCGGTCCGCAGCGCGCGGCTCCCCGCGGAGGCAGCTGCGGGCCGCGGCGGACACCCGTGCGCAGCGGCGCGGGGGGCAGCGGACAGTCCGCCCCTCCGCCCCCGGCCCAGGCCGGGGAGGCGCTCTGGGCGGCTGCCCTCCTGCAGGACGGCTTCTGCACGCCTGCGGAGGAGCACGGCTGTAGTGTTTGGGAGCTGGATGGTGCGTGGGATAAATGCAGCGAAGAAGAGAGGGGCATGGGGACCCGAGGTGAGAAGAGCACCCCGTGCAGCCCGTCCGGTGTGGTGCCCAGCTCGACAAACGTGCGAGCACTGCGCAACTCTCGCTTCAGCCCCGTCGTGCATGTACCTGGGGCAGTGGTCCTGAGCAAAAGCCCCTGAGACCCTGGTCACTACAAGCGTCCTCTTCCCCTCGGCGGGCTGGCGACCTCCCTTAGCGGGGCCGTCCTGGCGCCGGCAACGCGGGCTGGCAGCGTCCCGGGAGTCGGGGCCGCCGGCGGGAGCGAGCTGCGCACCGCACCGCACCTCACGGCACGGCACCGCTCTCTCCGTGAGACAGCCTAAAGGCACCAAGGGCCAGGGCCTTTCAAAGGCCATACCCGCCGGCTATGGGGTCTTATTATTTTTTTGATTTCGTCCCAACTCAGTTTTTTCTCACCCTGGAGACTTGTCTCCTTGAAGGCCCTGCCCTGTGCTCTGCATAGGACTGTCTCCAGGAAAGCTGCTGGGAGAAGCAAGCTGTCGTGCAGGCACACGTAGCTGCATAGGTATGGGAGAAAAGAAACCTGAAGCGGTTGCAGCTGGAGGCTGTTTTCTGTTTGAGGCTGAAACCTGCACCTGGGATGTAGTCGGCCACCTCCAATTCAAGTTTCCACTTGGGAAAGTGACCATCCATCTAGCTAGAAAGCAATGTGACACTACTTCTGCAAGTGTTCAGTCTCATTGTGTAGCAGGGCAGGGGAATGAAGAAGGGACAGGCACAGAAGCATTTTGGTTCAGCCTCTTAGTAGGCTCCAAAACCAGGGAAGAGTGTCCCTTCAAGCACGTGGAACCCCCAGCGCTGTCCTATGTGCCTCCTGCCTGCTAGCCTTCACATAGTAGCCTAAACCCCATTCTCACTGCTGGTTCCAAAACTATCTGAAGACGCAAATTTAACAAGCATTGTCTTAATCTTCCCTCTCTCCCTGTGGTCTGAAAGGGTTGTTTTTTTTTTTTCAAGCATACACAAGAGATTAATTACTGCAGAGATCTAATTGGTCTTGTTTCTGGGATGGGTGTGTGTATGTATGTTGGGGTTTTTTTCCCCCTCAAGGAAGAAATCGCAGTGTAAGTCTCCACTTGGGTGGTCAGAGCAGTGGCTACCCCCAATCTGCCTCATAGCCGATGCCTGCTTGCTACATGCCTGGCAATAATGTTGTTCCTAATCAATCTGCCCTTATTTACATTTGTAAGCACTGCTGACTGTGATATACATGCCCTGAGTGTGCAACTGCTCCTCCACGCCAAGGGCTATTGAAGGGATGTCCCAGATTTCTTATAATCTAGGACGTGTGTTATGGTGAAGGCCTGGGAAGTTGTCTCCTTATGTACACAGGCTACAGTCTACTACCATTCATACCTGTTCCTTTCAATGCCTAGACAGCCCAGGCTGGTGTACAGGAGTTTCAGCCTTGACTTTAGTTGTAGTGGCTTAATTTTGTAATGCTCTGCCTCTTAATTACATTCTCTTTGTGTTCATAACCCCCAATACTGCAGAGCTTCACACTTCCTCCAGCCAGGTAAGGGATCAATCCAATAGAGGTTAAGAATGGGTAACAGATATTTACAGTGATTTTACTTTAACACCTTTTTTTTCCAGGTTGCTCTTCACCTGCAGACACCTATCAAAAGCATTTGCACTGCTGGAGCATCTGATTACCCTAATAAAGAAAAGACAGAAATTAAAAGCAGACACTTTGGGTTCCTTTTGTATGGTTTTCAAGAGAGCTGATCATGGGAGAAGACCGACTTGTGGGAAAATAATCAGATTTTTTCTATTCCCTCAAATTTTTGTCTGTCACACGTTTGCATCGCACAAGTGCACAGGTCTGCTTCGGCCCTGTGCTTCCGCCCGCACACCTGATTCTGGCGTTGACATAAGACCACAGTCACTGGGTTTTGCAGGGCAGCCTGAGCCTCTCTCTCCTTTTCCGCTCGCAGTGCCGTGTTGGCCACCGGACCGGCGGGGGCTGCCGTCGGGGGGCGGCGGCGCGCAGCGGGAGCCGCTCCGCAGGGCAGCGCCGCCGCTCAGCGCCCGCGCCTGGGGAAGGAGGCGGGCGGCCTCTCCCCCTCGTCAGCCCTGGAAGAAAGGGAACTGCTCGAGCCAACTTGTCAAAATAATGCGGCTAATTACCCCTGATCTCCTTTAATGGAAAGCTGCTCTGCACGCCACAAAGGAGCAAATGAGGGATCTACAGCACCAACCCAGGAGCGCTGGCATTTTGTTCTGCGGAGGGCTGCGGGGAAATGTGCCTCCAGAGGAGTCTCCGAAGCTTCTGGGCTCCTCCCGCGCAGCAGCGGACGCCAGAGGAGGACAAGAGCGCACGGGAAGCTGCGGAAGACAGTGGATGGAGCAACAGCCCGCTCCGTCCAAAACCACGAGAACATTCCAGCCCTAGCAGACCTTGTCATATTCCACGAGGGTCTTTACCCCTAGAAACCCAAGTAGTCTTCAAATCAGATTCTTTTCCTGGCAAAATGCCCTGCCACTTGCAGGACGTTAATGCGCATTGAGAGAGGAAAGTTACACTGAACCTTTTTTAGCCAGCCTGGACAACACCGGGTCTGTGTAAAGATACAGCTCAAGTTTTGCATGTGCCAGAAGGCAGGGCATTCACTTCCATGATCCCTGCCATCGAGCTTTGCAGATAAAAAAGCTGAGCGACACAATCTCTTTGACCCACTGCTGGAGCAACAAATTTATTAGAAATATAGGCGTGAGAAATGAAAAGGAAGTAAAACAATTCAGGCTCATTGTATGTCTTTCTTTCATACTGCTAATCCGGTTTACACATCACGCCTACATGTCTCAATAGGGCTTTATACACTGTGGCAAAGGCAGAACAAAATAAAAGGTGTGTGTTTGTGAGTGTGTGCGTGTGTGTGCATGTGTGTGCAAAATAAGGATATAAACAGAGAAGGCTAAGACGTTTTAATTCAGAGTGGGCTGCCAATTTTATATCTACAGGCTTTTAAAATAAAATAGATTTTAAAAGATTCCTCCTCCTCCTCCTCCCCCTCCCTCCTCTGCCCTAATACTTCTAAACAACACTACCTGCTGTCCAGATACAATGTCGTAATTCACAATGTCCCTAGTAGCCGTAACCAGAAACTAGATGCACCGACGGGACTGGTGCCAAAACAAGGTGAGACTCTTTAACCACAGGTGGTAAAAGCCGTCTGGTTAAGAGCTGTGAAATACCCACCTGGGCTCCAACACTTCTTCTAAAATCATCCGACGATATCAGATGTCTCCCCACTCCCCTCCGCGCTTTTACCTCCCCCAGGTCTACCTCCCGTAATGGGGCTAAGGCAGCGCAGAGGGTGAGATCTGTCACGAACATGCCCCCAGTCTCCAGTCCCTGGAAGCAGCAAGAAGCACGCACGGGACCGATGCCAGCAGCTCTGTACCGGTCCTAATTGTTCCCGGCACCAACCACACGAGGAGTCCAATCCTGTAAACCGGAGGCTGAAGCCGATATTGACTTCAACCTAAAGCGACCCCCGTCCTGTAGAGACTAGTCCCAGAGAAGTTTCTGCTTCCCACAGGGCAGGCAGCTTTTTCGGACCAGAGCTCACACAGGTGCGAAATACAGAGACCAGGGACTCTTTTGCCATCGTCTGCAGCACTGCAGTCACTTCAGGAGCCACCTCCCATCCGCGGCGTGTACCCCCCGTGCCTCCCTACCGCAGCTCAGAGCCACCTCACCGCCAAGCCGGGCGGGGGGGAGTAGCACCTGGGCCCCAGGGAGCCCCTGCTCCACGCCGAGCCCCGCCACACCCCGCCCGCCGTGTCCCGCGCTGCCGCCCTCGCTCGGGCCGCACCCGGTGCCCGGTCGGTAGCCTCGGCCCCCGACAGCGAGAGGGAGGCTTCCCCTGCCCCCTCCATCAGCTTCGGGCCCCGGCGAAGGCCCTGTTGCCCCTCCAACAGGCCCGGGCCCTGTCCGTCAGGTCGCGCTGTCCCGGCCCGCTGCCGCCCCGCCGAAGGGGAGGCACCTACCATCACTGCCCTTGCAGGAGCCGCTCGGGGACAGCCGTGCCGGAGGCCTGGGTGCGCCCTTATTCACGGGTACTGACGGCTTAAGTGGAACATCAGTGTTGTTATTTCCTTCCTTCCTTCCTTCCTTCCTTCCTTCCTTCCTTCCTTCCTTCCTTCCTTCCTTCCTTCCTTCCTTCCTTCCTTCCTTCCTTCCTTCCTTCCTTCCTTCCTTCCTTCCTTCCTTCCTTCCTTCCTTCCTTCCTTCCTTCCTTCCTTCCTTCCTTCCTTCCTTCCTTCCTTCCTTCCTTCCTTCCTTCCTTCCTTCCTTCCTTCCTTCCTTCCTTCCTTCCTTCCTTCCTTCCTTCCTTCCTTCCTTCCTTCCTTCCTTCCTTCCTTCCTTCCTTCCTTCCTTCCTTCCTTCCTTCCTTCCTTCCTTCCTTCCTTCCTTCCTTCCTTCCTTCCTTCCTTCCTTCCTTCCTTCCTTCCTTCCTTCCTTCCTTCCTTCCTTCCTTCCTTCCTTCCTTCCTTCCTTCCTTCCTTCCTTCCTTCCTTCCTTCCTTCCTTCCTTCCTTCCTTCCTTCCTTCCTTCCTTCCTTCCTTCCTTCCTTCCTCTCTCTTTACGCCAAAGGAACTGAAAATGTAAAAAAAACAACCCTCCTAGGCTGCAGACATTCTGCCGAGTGCTGGAAAGCCTCACAATTACATGCCTGTTTCTATTAAGCAGCTCCATCGTCCTCTATGTGGGTGGTCTGGCTCTCAATAGGCAGGACCTGTCAGGGTCACGTGACGGACCCGTGAACATTGCCCTTTTACAATAAACTTTAGGGAAAAAAAGCCGAGGGAGGAAGGACGGGAGAGCCCCGCTCCGCTGCTCCCCCCAGCAGCACACCAGAGCGTGCGGGTCCCCTTCAGCCCCTGCCTCCTCTCCCTGCTCCCACCGTGTGTGTCATGGGGAGAAAGAGTGTGAAAGGTACCAGGTTGCTGGTATGCAGTTTCCTTGTCAAGAGAAATACATAGCTGGATGGGTTCAGAGAGGAAAGAGTCTCCTTCTGGCTGCTGAGCACACCACACTGCACCTAATTTAGTATGTTTGTTTCTAAAAGCTTTTTGCTTGTCCTCCTCATTTTTGGTACAATCCACTAGAAGGCATCTTTCAGGTAAAGCAGTGCCGTGCAAGAAGTCACCACCAGTGAATAATTCCTGAATGTTACTGGAGAAGACTGCAGTGGTTTTATTTTTAAAAGCAACATTTTGTTGAATAGTTACAAGCAGGATATACAAGCAAAAATTCACCACTACTTTTTTTGGAGGTTGATAATGTTATAGGATCTGAGACAAGTGTTGTCAAGTGTTGCTCCCGAAGGGCACATTGTAAGGAATAAATGACCTGTCTTGGAAGACTTATCACTCATTGTTTATGGATTATCCTTTTCCTCTAGTCAGCCACATTTGATTTACTGTTAGATTTGGAATCTCTAGAACATATTTGGAGAATTAAATATATTCCATACCACTGCAGTCCTGAGTCTAAGTTGCCCAGATAACTCCTCGTTGTGTTTTGAAAATGTGCTTCATGACTGGGTTCAGTGATTCACATGACTTTTTTGAATAGTCCTTAGCCATATTTTAAATCACTCCATTATGAGAGAACTCCACTATTAGAAAATAATGTGTATGTTACAGTTGTGTGTTCATTATGAACAATAGAAAAACATTGTATAAGCAAAACTGTTTTGAAACCTCTTACAATCCGATTGCATTAAGCAGCCCATACTCCATATACATAATCTGCATAAAACCAGGCTATGTATCAAAATAATTAGTAAAGAAGGACTTTTTTTTTCCCTACAGAACTTATTTTTACATGACAGGGGCATGTGTCAATGACAAAAACTTGGAAGAGCAAGGGAAAAGACATTTTACAGGATTTTAAAAACATACATGAAAAACATGGGAGGGAAGAGGAGGGAATGGAAACAGAGAAAACTAAGCCCAAGCTGACTTTGCTGCTGAAGACCAGACGTCCTCCCTCTAAGAAGCACTATGCTTCAGAGCTTCAGTTTTATGCTTTTTTATTCCCCTTTGCTCCTATCTGGATACAGACCATATTTTGATCCAATTCTGTATTTTCCTTCTGAAGCCACCGTTGAAGATCTTCAGCTAAAGCTGTTTTGGCTGTAACTATGGGTGGCTCTGCCAAGAAAACCGTTCTGAACATTGACAAGGCCATCTTGTCAATTACCATGTTTTGCACCTCTGTTTGAGACACAACTATGCAGACAGCTAGCTAAGATTAAGAGAACTGTCTCATAGTGTTGGCCAGGCCAGTGAGCCTCATGCCTGGACAGCTGAATCTTGTACAAAGCATCTGCAGATCTGATTCAAAGCGAAAGAAATTTCTGAGATTTGTTTGTTTGTTTGGTATAAAAGGAGTCCCTTATTACTCCAGTCCAGACCCTCACTATCAAGAAAATGAGCATCATGTCCTCATCACCCAGCGCTTTAAAAATCACATGATTTTCAGCCATAAGCACGTTCACCTCTGAAGCAGAAAGAGAAGGGAGACACTGACTACTTTGTTTTAATTTGTTATGGAGAGGAAGCACAGCCATGGACACAAGTCCGGTAGTCCTTTGCTAGTAGTATCACACGTATCTTGCTGATGGCTAATGATACAAGAAACACTCTTATAAGAGATGTTCAAATGGCAATAAGTTCTCCAGAAAACCCTACTACCAGGAGTGTTAGATAATTTGTTCCATCCTTTTTCTGAAGATAGGGTTGGTTCCTATGATATTCCTGGAGGATGGCTGCCCAGTCTGGCCTTTAAAATCTCCATAATTTTTCTGCTCAAACAGTAGGGAGTATGGTTCTGGCTGTTGGAAAGGTATTAATATTTTCTCAATGTCTAACCCAAAATTTCCATTTCTATAGTTTAGACATATTGCTTCTTTTCTATTTTAGCATTGATCATAAAATATTTTTCCTTTCCCATTACATAAAAAGGAGATAGTTAGATTATCCATGTCTTTCTTCAATTTTACTCTCCAGGCAATTCATTCTACCTTTCTCCACTGGTGTATTTTCTAAAGTCCTAATGAGTGTTACCAGTCTCTCCATGATGCTCCACAGCTGGTTCCAATGTCGTGGTGGCATTTTTTTGCTTGTGCTCAGGATAGAAATCACTATAATCCCCAGATCCCTTTCTGCATTATTCTTCCCTGAAGTCTTTCCTTTAAACATGTCTGTAAGTCACTGGAAAACACTTCTATTGCACCTTTAGGTTTGATATTCAGCCGTCATGAAATATCATTATTTTTGTATCTGCTTTTCTTTGATATCATAGTGCAATAAAATAAGTGTTCCAATTAAAATTTACTCATCATTAATAGATGCATTAATACAATAACTCCGTTGGGCCTTTTTAGAAAAAAAAAAAAGCAAGCTTCTTAATCTTGCAAGTGATCTCAAAATTCAATGATTTAATTAAAAAGTATTGCTAATAAGTTGTTGATAGAAAGCTTTTCAAAGATTAGTAAGTATCAGAGCTCAGCTGCTAGAAATTAGCCTATCTTTTGTAAGACTTCAACAGTATATGATTCACATGGCTAATTCATTGACTAAGACTGACTTTTTAGTTCAGAAAGTCACATCAAGGGTACGAGACACAATGACACACCAAGGATTCCTACCACACCAGCAGAAATGCAGAGCTGAAGAAAACTCTGCAGAAAATAGACAAGTCTTTAAGCTGCATTTTCAGTTTGTCCCCGGCTTGATATGAGGTTGATAAACGTGAGAAATCTCTTAGGTAATCCCTGGCTAATGGTCATCCCTGGTCTAAGGAGTTTCTCATTTTTATTGGTGTAATTAACCTAGCACACGGTTTCTTGTGTGTTCATACAGGAAATACAGAGACAATGCAAGTGCCAGAAGGCAAAAGAGAAGCAGGTCTTCTGTATGGTCTCTTCTCCTTTAGTCTCAAAGCTGGAGCTGTGAAATTTCATATATGTGTGCCACTGTATGTGACCTTTTGTTGATCTTACACATCATCCTAAACACTGTGCAAAACATCTCCATGGAACCAAAGATTTCATGTGGTGCAGAAAAGTTACAGAAGCAGCACCCCATGTCTGAGTGGTTGACAGGAATTTATTTGGATCTAAGAAACAGAATCACGCCTTGTATCTACTGAAACCTTTGTGTTAATGAGAGGATTCATGATTAGGAGCAGGTGTTGAAGTGTGTACTATAGTGAATTGTCTATAAATATCCTGTTCCTACTGCAGCATTTCCCAGTTCTATACCTCTTTGTGGGTGAGAGAGTGAGACTTCATCCAAGAGAGTCTTGGAATCTGGTGAAAAATCCTCTGGGAACATGAGCACCAGTGGCCATGGTAAGCCATGGAATTCTGCTACAGTTTTGCTGACATCTCATTCCTACCTGTCTGCCACATGAAGAAGTGTTATACAAGAGCTAAACAGTTTGCTTTTCTCCCTGTAGTGCTTCTTAGAATACTAGTGGTCACAAGGACTGAGGTGATTTCCTTTGCCATCGCTTGCTGCTAACTATATTTGACTCCATTTTTAAAATGGAGTGAGAGTTGTGTTGAGATGCTGGGGTCACATGTGGTAAAAAGATGCCCAAGGGTGGTTTGGTAGCTTATGTTGATTTTTTTTTTTAATAAATTGGAACAAGTGGAATAGCTGGGAATATAGGCCATGCCATTGGTACACAAGTCTTTCGTCAGCTCTGAAAGAGAAACAATGAACTTTAAAGTTATGTGTATGTTAGGAACAGTGCCTGTGAATTTCATTATGCTGAGTTTAATTAGAAATGAGAGGAAAGGTATTTGAGTCTCTGGAATAGAGAGGAGTTAAGAGGTGTTATCTTCTAATATAGCTGAGAAACAGGAATTTATTATCTAGGGGCACACAGGTTTTTGGAAGGAGATGGAGGAGAAAAGAGAAGAAGGTTTTTTAAGCATCTTATATACACACATAAGTATTCCCTAAACCTGCTAAAGAATCCAGGATTTCTAATGTCTTCCCTTTTTATGAGTTTCAGCTCCCAAGTGCATCATTTGAATGGAGTTTTTAATAACTGAAGGGCTTGTGCACCCAAAAGCTATCCTTTTTTTCTCCAGCTGTACAAGCTGGACTAATAGAATATACTATCTGTGCCTTTGCATCTTCCAATTTTAACAAGCTAGCAGTTCAGCTACCAGGAAGTCCAGTGCTTCTGAATGCCAAACTGCTTATCACAAAGCTTAACATTCTTTTCTTTAGGTTTTTAGTTGCTTGTCTATAGATGTCAGGACAGAAATCTGTCTTGTCCTTTGCTGATATGTTTAAGCCCTGAGGTGCAAGAATTGTTATATTACTCTTGACATTTTATCTTAAGTTACTATAGAGTTTTTCTCCCCAGATAAATACTAGCTAAGTGCCTCAGTGTCATGATGAAGCTGTGTTTTGTATGGTTTCTTTGCCTTTTGTTTTGTCAAGTACTTTCATGTTCCACTGGGGGAAGAGCAGCCAGTTAGCCTTCTTTACTATATTTAATTTATATATATTATATATTTATTATAATATAATATATTATATATATTATATTTAATGAGTCTGGATAAAAAAGGTTGCATTGAAAATTGCAACCCAAGACGCTCTTATGGAAAAGTGTATTTCCTCTTAAATAACCATGGAAAAAATTTTCCTGTTATTTTGCAAAGCAGGGAAGGAATGCACAGAGCTATTCTTTCCCTCTTTCTCCAAGAATCATGCATCACAATACATTTTTTTACATTTACTTTATCAGTTTTGTTTTCTTTATTAATGTTATTTACTATAAAATAAATATGTAAATGAAGTCTTTGCATTCACTATGCTATCACACTAAGTGCCTCTTTTCTTAATGTGTGAAACTTAATAAAGTATCTGTGTTACTGGTTCAGTGATGTGTTATTGAGAATTCTGTACCCATCTGTAACAAACTGTTTGAACAGACAGTCTAGCATTCATGACTCAATTCAGTAACAAACTAAGACTACATGATATTTGGATGGAAGAGCTTAGAAAAACACAGCATGTTAGAATTGTGGGCTTATTTCCAACTGTGTTGACTTCTCTGAGAATTAATTTCTCTTGAATAACATGGTGCTGTTGAGTTGTTCAAGAGAATTCTTCTATCTATATCTCTTAGTATTATGAGCTAATTAAAGAGTCCATTGTTTGTTTTCAAAATTAATAAAGCATTCTGACCAGCTCATGGATCCTGCAAGACTCACAATTCAGAGTATTGTCTTTTGTTTTTTCTCTCTTGTTTTTCTTATATTTTGTTTGGGGTTTGGGATTGTGGCGTTTTGGGGTTTTTTGCAAACCAGGTGGCTGTATGCTACCTATATATCCCATATAGAAGCTGTGTGGGATGAATGACACCAGGTGAAATTTTAAGCAACCATCCAGTGCATTGTGCTGAACTGTACTTTGAAAATGGTCTTTGTCTGCTGACCTACATAAAGTCATTAGAGCTTCTAAACCATATTTTCTTGGCATATTACTTCAAAAGAATGCTTTAGAACATGAATTGCTTTATATAATTAAAGAGAAATGTAAATGTCTTTTAGCATACTGCCACAGATTATAGCTTTGGTTACAGGAAATAAATTTCATTCTCAGAATTTACTTTTTTTTTTAAAAAATTTGCTTTTAATTGGAAATTACCATGGCCTAAAAGACTGTCAACCATCAGAGAAAGGCTGATAAATTAGACAATCTGAAGAAACACCTCTTGTAGTGTGACATCAATAGGAAAGCTTATGCTCTGAGTAAGGTATTGCTATTGGTGTGGTAAAAGCACCACAGAGCTTTGTCATAGCAGGAACAGGGGAATCTGACCCATCACGTATAATGAAGTCTGTACAGCTCTGTGGGTGCTAAGTGTCTTCTGAGTTGAGATTGCAACAACTTGATATCAAAGTCTGTGCAGTTGCTGTAGCTTAAAGAAACCAAATGCCTCTCCATTCTCCCCACTCCCACTACCCTGACTTTGTCATTAGGAAGTGCCACTGGAAAGCAAACAAAAGAATGGTGTCTCATTAGTGGTGGATGTCAGGGAACCACATTTGCTTTGGCTTTGTTGACACATTGCTTTCTTAAAAGTAATCACCTTCAGCTATAATGGATTACTCCACCAGGAGGAAAACTAATCCTTCTCTTCAGCTGCCAATCAGGGCCGAAGAACGTTCCAAGAATTCCACAAGATGACACTCTTAGCAAAATAAGAGTAGTTTGGGAAATTCTTTGCTTTGGTTGCCTTCTAAGGCAGTAATGATTTACAGGGGTTTCATATTGCTCTGGAACTGTTACCAAGACTTCAGCACCTGAGTCATAACAGCAACTCTGCTTTTTTCTTCTTTCATTAAGGAATATGCTGTTGACCCACAAACTGAGCAAAGCTGTCATGGAAGTTACATGTGTATCACTAGGGAGTAATTGTTAACTCTTGCTATGTAATAAATATCTTTTTGGAGCAGGCTTTTCTTATATGAAAAAGAAAAATAGAAAATACACCAACTAAAATGCTTTCAATCTAGAATTCCTGGGATTTCGTTCTTAGCTGCTACAGTAGGCAGCAGCCCTCCTGGCTGGTTGAATCAATCTGACAATTTGTATGAGACCAAAAGGAAGTTATTCTGAACTTGTGTTTTCTAATGTTAGCTGGTTATGAAGTAAAAAAAAAAATGCAAATGTATCATAGTCCTTATTTTTCTTCCACAATACTTAGGAAACATAAATACTACAATATTAAGCCTGAATTCACCATGGCATATAAGTCTTTAGAGGACATTCTGTAGATCTATACCATGGGGAAGGAATTTAAGACACTGAGAACTCTTGTGGTAACCTGATAGGCAAATGGTGATTAAGTAAAGAATCTCTAGTTTTCAGACACTGGTTTGAATGAACATCTTTGTGTTTAGGTCCTAAATTGAGGTGCAGGGTAGGGGCTATATATAGGTGTTTGATAACACTTGAAAGTGATTTCAGATGGAAGGATCTGAGTTTATGGCATTTCAGCTTTTTCTGGCTCATTTCAGCTGTGCACAGTCTCACTGCAGAGCAAATGGACCTTCCTCTCTTTTAGTTTACCCATTATCAGGATGAATAAAGATGCTGTAGAACACAGCTTGACAAAGAGCTGGAATCTATTGGGGGACAGCTTTCTTACTTTATCTCTAATCAAGCTTTTTTCTTTTATTTTCTTTAAGAGGGTTACAGTCCTGCCTACACTTTTAAGCTATTGCAATATAAATGAACACATTACAACTATGCTGAAGCCAATTGCTAATCTGAAGGTTGAAAGAGACTCTTTTGCAGTTTACCTAACCTTGTGGGATCTCTTCATCTTGCCACTGTATAAATAAATAAAAATAATAATATATTGATATGTGGATGTTAATCTGAAATGTTGAAAAATGCTCTTCAGTTTGTAAAACTGGGCTGAAAAACTGATGAAGGCCAGGGCTCTCATGAGATTTCTGGTGCTTCTGAGTAGGTGAATGGTTCTCTGTAAACAGGTTTTCTTATGTTCTTTCCCATTTCCAATGACAGCCTCTGCAGGAATCAGAACATACAGCACTTGGGGAAAAAAAAAAAGAGAAGATGAGGAAAACAATGGAAGAAAGCAATTCTGCCAGCAATACTTGCTTTGAGCTTGTATTTTTCATGAACTCCAGCTCTGCTTACAATTTTGGGTGTGACACAACTGAAGGGGACGGGGAGATACATCAATTGTTTTCTGTGGTAAAAAAGGCAATAGATTTCAAGGGCAAAACTCACCAAAATGAAGTAGAGGTTTCTTAGGCATCACACTGGGGATTAGGTCCTAAATTTAAGCATTAAATAGGGCTGATCAATGGCTATGTTTATCTAGCACTGGTTGAGTGGTTTTCAATGGTTTCTTCTGCTTTTTGCTTCATGAAACTAAGATGCAGCTTTGTAATTTTAAATAACAGCAAGAAAACATACAGTACTACAGAAGGAAGGGTTCATTATCATGAATTGAGGACTCATGCAACATTTTAAAAATTGTTCTAAGACTTTTCTTGAAGGAACTTATCTTTGAAAAGGATAAAGCACTTTTTCTGTGTGTTAAGAAGCTCCTGTATAGGAATATTGTCTCCTCAGCTGTAGTCAGTCGTAAGAAAAAAGTGGGTGTCATGTACAAGTGTAGCAAGTAATGAGGTTTTTTAGTCTTTAGCAACAAAGATCTGTTGTCTTAGTAAAAATTCTTTACTAAAGTCCATTTGGGAAAGGCCTATCATTGCATGGTCAAGTATTAAATGTTCTATTAAATCTGCTCTCAAGAATGCTCATAGCTTGCATGTTGTTATGTAGAGATCAAATTGGTCTATCTTTAACTTGGCACTGAAATCTATATCTACAAAGCTAGACCAAATGCTGCATTTCCAAAGATTTGAGCTTTCTGCAATTCCTTCTGCCTGATCATTGACTTTGCTGTCACCACCCAGTGCAGCCCGGTGTAGTTAGCACTTTTAAAACTATGGGAAACCACTTCCATCTAAGACTGTTAAACATAAAGGGAAACATTTAAAAAATGTCTAATCATTGAATAATCCAAGTATTTAATTTATTTTTAAATAAAAAATACCCTGCTCATCTCCAATTGCTTATAAAAAATAATCCGTTGAGTTAGAGTTTATCCAGTTAAATTGTCTGCATGCAGGCTATGTTTAATATGACAAATTTCTTCTGAATCTAAGACATATAAAAAGTTCATAATGTTGAAAGTTTTAGCTCATTCAGTTTTATCTTTCTTAATTTTTGCTAAAGATTTCCTCTTAAATAATCAAATAGGCATTTTACTTAAGTTTACAACAATGTTCTTTCCAAGAGGAGGGTTTCGTGTTTATAACATTATCAGAAGCATGTGGGTCAGATAGTGGCACCCACAAAAAGCCTCTGACTGTTCTGGTCTTTCAGATAAATTGTAATTAATATGAGAATGACTGTCAGTTGCAAGGCTGTAGATGGAGAATTCAGGGCAAAATCCCAGACTAGTCACTATTGATAGCAGCTGTAATTCAGAACTGTGTAAGATAGTATTTGTCACACTCCACCCCCTTACAGTTACAGTACAGACTGTGATATATACAAAGTGCTATTCATTATGTCATAGTACATTAATTTTACTTGGAATTACAAAATTGTTGGGAAATATTTTGCTTTATTATATGAATAATGAACCTACACTTAAATCACAGTTTATGTATTCCTAAAATCAGGAATGAAGGTTTAAAATTTACATTTAATTTCGCATTTCTTGATGTTACAGTAGAGTTTTTAAATACATTTTCAAAGTTGTGTTTCTTTCTTCATTCATACAGCAGTTTGAGCATCTTATTTCCCTGTATGATATTTGACTTCTAAAATGGAACACATACTGAGTCTCCTGCAATATGTCTACAATAAGAAGATTGTATTCTACTAGAATGGGATTTTAGAAAATATTCTTCCTCATAGAACAGAGCTAAGCAGAGGTAGTAAAACATGTATCCACATCTCTGTAATTGATTTCTTCCTCTCAAAATCATTGGTGGAAAAGTCAATTCACTAGCAGGCTGACGGAAAATTATGACTACAAGAAGTTATATTCAAAAGGAAATGTTGAACAAGAAATGTTAGGAAAATAATAAATGTTTACATGACTAACCATTGCAGCTCTTGCAGTCCCATAAAATGAAGGTCACTCCAAGGTCACTATCTGATTGCAGAGCATGGCTTGAAGCAGAGTAAGCAGGCATGTGTTCTTGGGATATAACTGCTTAGCTTGTGAACCAGGTAAGGCCTGAGAACTGATGACAGCAAGCCTGACAAAGCAAAGTTATTGAGGACTCACAACCAGTTTTTCTTCTCGTTACGATTACCCCTCAGCCAGATCAGTTTTGTAATCTGTTTCACTGTGTAGCTGCAAAGGCAGCAGAGCTGGCGCAACAAATGGTCCAGAGCAAGGCAGAAGCATTAGGATGGCCCACTGAAAACAGACCAGAAGCCTGCACAGTGATGAGTGGCTACAGGTGAGAATCTAAATATCTGGAAGGCTGATATGAAGTCAGAGAAGAAAGAAATGTGGCCCTCATCATCTGTCATAAAGAAATGAGCCAATCCTGTTGCCCTTAAAATGGTGTTGCTGGTTTTCAGTGTAGACCAGTTGATTGTGTTGATTGTGTCCATAAATGGCAAAAGAACTCCATAAAATTCTGCTCAAGACTCAATAAACCAACTATCATTTTCTACTAAGGACTCATTCTCAGGTCAATAATTATGAAGAACATCAGTACCCGCTAATATTACCTCACCTGCAGCGTTGGTTAGAATTGAATAATTTATTTCTCACTTCAAATGTCACCCAGAAGTGAGTGCATTATTCTGTTATTATATTCTACTTGCTTGTCTCATTGTATTTTTATCATGTGCTAAGAGAAATAGTGAGTGAAAATCAACAGTGTTTTACTCTAACGTAAGAAGATAGCAGACAATGTAGACAGAGCATAGTGAGGAGAATTGTCCGGTAGAAAAAGCATAGAAAATCACAATTTTTATCAAAGCTGATAGAAGAGAAAAATTATGCAAGCAGAATAATCTAGTAAATCAACAAGAAAATTTTCAGGTGCTTTTTGAGTAATTTATCAGAACAACCAGTTACATACTGTCATGGGGTTACTTTACCTTTAAGAAAGTTAAAGTTGCTGGGGACTGCCGGGAGTCGTCTCTCCTGACCAATTATCGGTCATTGCTGAGAATTGACAGCAGTTTTAGCCATTGAAAAGTGGAATCAACTTGTGAACCCCACCTTAAAGTGTACAACCAGAACTCTGTGGTTCTCTTTGTTTCCTGGCTGTGAAAGGTAGCAGAGCTTCGGCCCCTCGGTCTCTGCCCGGCCACGTGGCCGGGCGGGGGCCGGGCCGGGCCTGCCGCGTATCCCGGCCGGGAGATGGGGCCTGCGGGAGCTTGCTCCGAGCCAAGCTGGGCCAGGCCGGTTCCTGGCTTGGCTGCAGGTTTTGCCGTGATGGAATTTACCAGAAAACTGTCAAGTAAAGAAGAGGAAGAGCTCTAGGCCTGCAGCAAGCAGAGACACTGACTACACTCTCTACAGCAGCTATGAGGAACTTTCCATCGCAGACGGCTCCAGCTCCTGTTCAGCAGAGATCACCGAACCATCTACAAAAGCTTGGGCAAGATTTTAACTCTTTCTTATCCAGATGAGACTTGCGGATTAATCTTTTTATCCAGAGAGAGAAAAGGAGAGTGATTAACATGAAAAGAGACTTTATAAACTATTAGTGGCAAGAAAGAAAAGAAGCGTCAAGAAAGGTAGAAAATTAAGAAGATGCTTTAATTAAGCTGAAATATCTTTCTGTTAAAACTATGGGGATGGACAATGAAGTCCTGAAAAGAACTCCTTTAATTCATGATGGAGTATGGGGAAGAATAGAGTGTTCAAAGTGTAAATTTGGGTAAAAAGTAGAGTAATTGTGGTATAGTGAAGTGCTGAGAGATTTGAAGCCTTGAGAGGCAATGAGAAAACTGTTTCCTAGTGAAGCTCGCAGAAACAGATGAAGAATACTTCTTGCCTTTGAATAACTTATCCTTAAAAATGCTATCCCTAAACATCATGACCCATAACACATTTCAGAGTGATGTGGAATGGGAAGAGTGAGCTTTGATAACAGCAGCTCTGAGCAGCTGATATCAAGGAAACAGAAAACTATAACAAAATAGTTTTCTTGTGAGAAACTCCATAAATTAACAGAAAGGAACTTCTGTTTCTTTACAGAAACTGATGGAAAGACTGTAGAAAGAATTGAGATTATTTAAACCATCAAAATTATGAAGTTTTTGTCTCTGTTGTCATGTGAACAAAAGAATGGTGGGCAGTGAGAAATGAAAAGGTTTTTCTAAAAGTTTATTCTGGTGTTCTTATTCTTGTAGTTTGTCAATAAACTTTCTTTATTCCTTTTAAGTTTTATGCCTAGTTTGCTCTTGTTTTAATCCATATCTCACAGCAAGAAATGAATAATTAATTTTTTTCCCCTTTTTGTTAATTACTGGTTCAAAACCACGACACATTTCATTAGCCTTCTAAAAATTAAATCAGATAAAATCTATTTATTTGCCATCTATGGAAGGGGTAGCATAGCCTGTGAAAAGACCATCTTGGCTTCCCTATACTCTCCCAGAGCCTCACTCTACACCTGAGAAGCAAAACTTCTCCATTCTGACTGTATCAGTTAGGTGACAAATGCAGTGCCTTTGAAAATGGAAACAAACAAGCTGCTCTATTAAATTCAAAAGTACTAATGAATCTTGGTTTGCCAGATTTCCAAAACTCAGTGAAACTTAAATCTGATGAAAATCAGTGAACAGCTAGACTATATAACTCTGTTCTTCCCATTTCCTCAGAAAAGCAAATTAAAATCACATAGTCATCTTCCTTAAGAGATGGGATTGAAGAATGCTTTATAGATGTAGCATTAGTTTTGTGCAGTTTGGTCTCTGGCAAGACTAATTAGTAGATCCATTGTTTGCACAAAATTTTACTTACCCTCCTTGCATTCATTTCCCCTTAGCTGCAAAAATCTCTGTGTTATTCAACAAAATGTCTGAGAATGGTTGTGATCAATCCGTGCAGTCAAAAGTACTGCCACTGTACTACCAGTACAGGTAGAAGTACTAAGCAGTACACCTTCTGCAGTACCTGAGCTGCAGACTGTAGCTGAGGTGTGTGTGGTGCATTAGTCAGTAACAACCACATTAAAAAAAGGAGTTACACATGCTGAAAAGCTGAAGCATTTTACTGTGTGGCTGCTTCTGCCAATGGGGATTTCACAGGTGTTTGTAACTGCAGTGTGCCAGTGCCAAAGGCCTCTGGATATTTGTTCTTGCTCTCCTGGTTTCTGTGGGCTTACTATCCCAAATACCACTGTGGACTCAGGTAGCAAGCCACAGGTGGCAAATGGGACTGGCATGTAACATTACATTTGGTAACCACATGTCTCAGTGTGGTGTAATAGGCAGAACTAGATTTTACACAACATGCACAACTCCCAAGTGCAGTTCTTGCCACAGAAGATGGTTAATTCAGTTTCTAGATGGCTCTCTGTTCACAAGCTGCCTCATTGCAGAAGGCTCTGTATGTCTTCCTGACAGCTAGGACTGTGTTGATGACTTGTCATTCAAATAATGAAGTGGGCAAGAGTAGCCCCATCCTGCCTGAGTCATAGTGTATTATTTTTTTCCATGATCATCTTTACATAGTGTGGGCTGAAAAAATCTGGTTAGGGGATGGAAGGTTTTGTGGGCAGACCTCAGGAGCAACATGATTCATTGTTGTGAAGTAAATATGGAAGATATGGTTTTAAAAAAAAACAAAACAGAAAGCTATAATACGGTGATATTTAGATTTCTTCCAAGCTGTCTCTCTGTTAAAACTCAACAATCACTGCTGAAAACCTTTGTTGGGACTCATCTGGTTTTCAGGAAAACCCTCAGTAGTAAACCTTTCAATTAAAGCTCTTTGACCAGATTGCTCTAAAATGATTTAGCATGCTTTTATGTGAAAACTGCCTCAATGTTCCTTGCCTCCACGTATCGATTTTCAGAACTGGTATCTTGGACCTCTAAAATTACTGTTCCAGTACAGGCTAAAAAGTTAACACTGAGCTAAATTCTCAAGATCTAGACCTGGAACTTCACATCATTCCATGTGGATGTAAAAGAATCCAGATTTGAGTGCTTAGCAGGAAAATCTCTAAGCAATCTGTCTTTGAAGGAACATTGCAGAACACAGCTATAAACAATATATTTCATCCTTCTTTCCTTGTTTTCCCTTTTGCAATTGATGTAGCCTTCCAGCTTCACTACCTGAGACTATCTAAACCTTTGTTGACCCTTCTCTCTTGCTAACTTTACATCTGCCAAGTACTATTTTCTTTCTGCCTCTTGTCTCAAAGTGAGACTTTTGAAAGTTATCTGCTCTGAAAACTTCTGTGACTAGAGATCTGTAAGGATTCTGTTGAAGAACATCAGTTTTTCATTAGTCCACTAATTACTCTGGCACATTAATACACTGAATATGACCAAGGAAACAGGGAGCTCAATACCACCAGGTTTTCTGAGGTGCTTGCTGGGTTCACGAAATGATCATTGATATGTCAGCATGGAAGGTGCAGTATAAAATAGAGTACCAAATGCAAGACTGATTTTGAAGCAAAGATGTTTTTTCTATGTACCGTCTCCAGGACTAATTGTTTAAAATGGTGAGGAAAACTAACAACAAAGAGCTTACAATGATTTCTTCCTGAATTTCTACACAGAGGAGGTTAGTCAGGGAGACTTGATAAAATCTTACACATCGCCTAGGTGCAAAATACTAATTGAAAATCACTTGACATATGTATTTAGCCTACTACTA
Organism: Poecile atricapillus; assembly: GCF_030490865.1. Classification (NCBI taxonomy): domain Eukaryota; kingdom Metazoa; phylum Chordata; class Aves; order Passeriformes; family Paridae; genus Poecile; species Poecile atricapillus. The sequence goes on along the minus strand of NC_081289.1, from coordinate 106,831,969 downwards.
GCCACAAGATGCAAATACAGTATATTTGAAAAGTCAAAGTTTTCTTGGGAGTATGGTGTAACATAACCAAGTTTCACATACCAGGCATTTACTTAGGTTTTAGTGCAGGCAGAAGCTGCTACTTTTTTTGCTTTTCCCTTCCCTCCACCACACTGCCATCAGCAGATGGAGGGATTTGTGCCTGTGCAGTAGCGCAGGATGCTGTTACACTTGGCTACTCAAGTTGCATAATGATTACAAAAATTAGGCACAGCACTTACCAAGCTCCTGTTTGCCTGCAGACCCCTGCTTTGCTGACCACAGACCTTCACAGTAGTTGTACTACCTGTGCCAGGATTTACAACTGTGATTGAATGCTGTCTATATTCACATTCAGGATAATTTCTTCTCTATCAGCCTACAGGGGATATTGGAAGGGTTTTAAGAGTCCAAAGGAAATAGACATGCCCATGGAATTGGATTGTGAATGCAGCACTGCTTGAATAATTTCATTTCAGCACCCCTTCATAGCACTTATTTTCTTGTCAGGGAATTCAAAGGAATTTAATCAACTTGTATTTCTGGTCCTATTTATGGGGCCACTCACCAGCACATTTTCTGTGTAATGAATGGTAGAACACTAATACACTAATCAAGAAGTGAATGTGCAGAAGAGAATGCAGGAACTGACTGTGAAAATATTTTTTCTCCTAGATCAACTTAATGAAGACATTATATTTTCAGAGCTATGCAAAAAATAAACGTAATTTTTCACCTTCAAAACTCGTCTGCTTTTAATGGTCTCTAGTATGACCATGTATTACAGACTTGGTAGCATAGGCTTCAACCTTACAAGGCTGATTTGTTAACCTTGAAAGGAAGTATAAATGTGTTTGATTCTTTAGGCAACATTTAAACCAACTAGTTAGGGTTCTTTATCCCCTCTAAGTATATCACACTGGGAACTTCTTTCCAGAGGAATAAGAGAATTCACAATGTTAAAAAACCCCAAACATTAACTGACCCAAAAACAATCACAAAAAACCCCACCTGTGTATTGTCTTTTCCACACTACGAATATGGTTTACACATACCAAGTCATGTAAGCATCTTCCACTTGCTCATTTTTCTATCCTTTTAGTGGTGTCAGTTCAAGTGCTCATGAAGACATGAGATAAAATAATCAGGTAATACATCCAGGTTTAAAAAAAGCTGTTTTGTTTTTGGTTTTTTTAAGGGTAATTTTCAACTTGACACAGTCATTGACTCATTTCAGTCATACAGTCCCACAAATAGTAGTACCAGCATAACTTGTGCCAGATGAGGCCAGAGGGAGGAGGAGGAACCTCTCAGGATGCCAAGGGAAACACACATGCCGTCCATTGGCTCCCCTGCTCCCTGCCCATGGGTGCCATTGGAACAGGGCAAAGCAACTGCCTGGCATGAAGCAAACTTGGCTCCTTTTGAAGTCCCAGAACTGTGTAAGAGCCAGTGGGGTTTCTTTAAATGAAACACACCCACAGGCTCATCTGCTGTGCCGTGTATTACGTTCCAGAGCATTTACCTCTCCAAGCCTGCAAGTGACTGGAGGAGGATTTTTAAAGAAGAAGGTCAACACGGAGGCCCATACCCAGAACCAAATGCTTTCCTGAATACTAAGTGCTATACATGGCAGTTGTTCATGGCAGCTACATTTTTATGCATTTGCAGGCTTAATATAGTAAGCATAATGTAAACATGCATCACCCTTTTGGCTCAGCATTCATTCATGATTACTCTCATTGCAATTGTAGAGCTGCAAAGTGGTGCCTGGTTTTCTCTTACAGACACCTCTGGAGTAATTTCCTTAGGAAGTAAGCTCACTCTCCCCCATGGAAGGGCTTTCAGAAAATGGGGAAAATCCTTTCATTGCCAGCCACTGAAGACTGGGCTGGAGTGCATGCGCTTATTTATTTATTTATTTATTTTAAACTCCAAAGTATTTCTCTATAACAACTTGTCAGCTAATGAGTTCTTTTTAAATGCGGCTCCTAAGCAGTGTACGCAGTATTGTTTTACTAATAGTTTCCAATTAATAGGCACTATAAAAATATAAACAGCAGGAATGGAAAAATCATTAAAAGAGTGGCTTTTGGCTTCTTTCATTCAGGCAAAATAAATGGGTTATATTGCTGCTGTTATTACTGATACAAGACATAAAGCAGATTAAAACAACATATGTTTTCAATACTGAATGCTAACTTGAGATGTGCGTGGATGCAGGCTCAAAACATTGCTGTCAAATTGTGAAAAAGGCTGCTTACTCAACAGCCCTGTCCCTGTACATCACAAAAAAACAGTGGACACCATGACCCAAGGACTATGCAAACTATGATCAGTGATGTGCAGGAGAGTGCAACTTAAGTTGTAACGACTGAAATAGTCATTCCATTCCTCAAAATATTTCGGCTCCATCTATGCCATCTATTTAAATAATCTTTTTCCTCAAAGCAGAAGCAAACAGTGCTGTGCCTCCTAAGGAGCACTTATTTACGCAGTCATATATATCTGCAGTTACCAGGGAAGGTGAATGTCTCGTTCAGACCAGCACTGGTACCTTAGCTACAGAGTTACACACAAACTCCACTGCTCCATGCATTTGTCTACCACTGTAGCCTGGAAATACATTATTAGACACACTGGTGTGGCTGTTCATGACAGGGTCAGTATCTCTGGGATACACCAAGGAGGGTTGAGTCCATAGAATGGACACCAGTCCACAGTCCACAGAATGCCACCTCATTCATGCAATAATGCAAGTAGGAAGTCTTGGAGAGGTATCCCAAGTGAAGGCACATTGATATTGGATGTGATTTGGCAACCATATGGAATTCATAGGAATTGTCTCAAAGAAGCAGCTTCAGAAGAGTGAATTTAAGAGAATTCTATTTTGAGTTTTAAAACCACAGTAGAGCTAGTAGAGTCAGAACAATACAAATAACACATAACCAATTGTGTCCTGTTCCTGCCTTCCCAAGTCATATGCCTTGCAAAATTCTTACAACCTCAAGGAAAGAGAAAACAGGCTAAACCACCTGGAAATGCTGCTTCTAGAAGCTGAGGGTTGCTAACTGTTTTTCAGGTTACTATCAAGACCTGATCCAAATTCAGAGCTTAAGTCTCCAAATGAAAATATCTAAGGAGAAGATGTAATGAAATTTGCTATCAGAAGAACACATAACTAGGGAAGAGTTCTCCTGTCACTATTTCATCCCACAGATAAATAAACTCCTTGGCTACAAATAGCAAGGGAGAAGAAATGATGATTTATCATACTCCACAGCTCAGCAGGCAATACCTACATTACTGAGATTATAAACAGATTCTGGGCCCTGAAAGTCTTCTATCCCTACTCATGACAAATCTTTTCTTGTCCATGATCACTTTCCTGGTGCCTACATCTCACTAGCAGTGTGTTGTTGGCTAGCTCATGCTAATATACACTATAAAATAAAGCCCATTCAGTCTTTGCAGGCAGGTTAAAAGAGGAATAAAAAAGAGGATTTTTCAACAGGAATCAGCATCTCTTCCAGCCTGAAATTTGCTGCTTCATGAGTCCATGAGCTAGATATAACTGAATTGATCGGATTCGAATCTGTGAGCTTAGCTGATGAAGATGTGCATACATAACTGCAGCTTCAATAAGCAGAGTTTAAGGTTTCTCAAGGCAAGGCATCATTTCAATGGGCAGCCCAGCCAGTGGCTATGGCCTTAGTCTGCACACATCTATCAATCAGGTTTTGCATCACTTGCTTTTAATGGCGAAAAATGGAAAAGATGGCCTTCTTAATCCCTTTCTAAGTGCTTCTGCAAAACAGAGGATTGACATAATTTTAAGCTTGTAGCTATACAAGTCAACAAGATGTATAGATCATGACTTTGTAGCAGTGCGCTAAGCAAATATCTAATTTGCGATGAGAAAAAGTACCTTAGAAGGAAAAGCTACTAGCAATGACTGATTTTATCTCTGGAAGGATGCTTTGAGAGAAGAAACTGTTATCATTCAACATCTTGAATTTTCAAGACTGAAAACTCATGAACTGTCAAGTAGCTAAGGTTTATATTCCCAAAAGCTCATATATTAAGTTTTATTTAGCTACATTTTAACATAAGTTATTCAGGCACGGTCTAGCTTTGACATTGTGAACTGAATAAAATATAGATAATATTTATGTAACTATATAGATAAATATGTAAGTATATATAAAAGTAATAGCATTAAAGAGTAAATACTTCCCTCAGAAAAATTAATTGCTGAAATATGAAAAAATAAACACTTGACTTTATAATAAGACCCATAACTCTTTTGAAGCTCAAGCCTTGTAAACACCTATTTTTTAAATTTAATTTTAATTAATTAATTAATTAATTAATTCTTTTCATGTTGTGTTTTTAAAGATTCTGATTTATAAAAATATGTTTCCTTGCAAGCCTCTACAGTCTTAAGCAGAATGAAAAAACATGGTACAGTTTAAAAATAATAAACTACAGTGAGGAAGTAGAACAGCACTTGTAGAACAGCAGCATTTCAGTGTGAAACTGCCAACACATTTACTGCCTAATGCCTATATTTAATTAAACCAGTCTGTGAGCATAACAAAGAATGCGACTTCTATGTTTTTGAAGATGGTCCAGTGTGCATTCCACATGGACTCTGTGTGTGGTCTTTTCATGGTCAGAAAACAATATTCTTCTCATGTCCCACGTTTTCTGTGGTAATCTTAGTTGGCTGTGTACTCCATCCAAGTACTGAACAGTCATTCTCTTGCAGATTCACAGTGAAACCCTACAGGGTCCAGTGTTGCATGTAACAGATGCTCTGCTCTTGCTATTAGGCTGTAACCAACTGTGAAAGCTCTGTAGATGAGCTTGTCATATCCACCCTTTAACATTATTGGTTTTACTTTGGTTTGAGTGGAAAAGTGATGTTAGAAATGAGTTACACTTTTTCATATGTGCTCTAAATTGCATATTTATGCTAAGCTATAAGTTTCACTCATTATCTCTTTCAGTTTGATTGTGAAAACCCTGGTTATGAAAAGAGCCAAAGAGGCCTAACAGGAGGCACCACCAAAGAAGGAACTGAAGAATTTAGGAACATTGCTAAGCCAGGCAAAATTTTCCAGAGTACTTATAAACCAGGAAATCCGAAAACAGACCGAGTAAAATCTTAGAAAACGGATAACTCATAAGTAATAAAATTTTTGTTATCAGCTTCCTTACCCGTGTATTCCTTGAGATGTTAAGTTTGTATCTTAAATGTTTGTGTATTACAAGACTTAATGGTCTCTTCAGATGATCCTTAACGTTTCAGTGAAAAATCCCATGGTTGGATAAGGGCGTCTCAACTATACTCTGTCTTCAATGGGGAATTCAGATTTCTTTAAAAGGAATTCAAAAACATTACAAGCTGAAAGGGGTTTTAACAGAATATAGTACACAAACTGACAGCTATGTCGTTCTGATGCCATTTGGAGGCCTGAACCTCCATGGCACACAAGCTTGGCTAATACCCTGGTTTCAGTCACATCTCCTTTACACAGAGGAAAGAAAGAGTGGAAGAATGGAAAGATGTTTGAAGATGTAGCTCTGGCCTTTCTGGACAGCCAAGACAGGGAGTGATAGCTGGTTATTCATAACTCTGGAGAGTGGTTCATCACTGATTCATACAAGCTGTTCCCTTCAATGAAACAGGAAGAAACCAGTACAATAGAGGTTTTGCAGAGTGAAGAAACAAGGAAGGACTTAGCATCATAAGGCAATAAATTGTTATTATGAAAGATGTTATGAAACAGTTTGTGGTTCTAAGATTAATTTTAGTTCAAGCTTCAACTTCAGAGCAGTTGCCAGCTGCTGACACTCAAAATCATCCTTCTCTCTGTTACAAAATGGTGAACAAGCAGAGTAAAAAATACCTTTCTACAAACAGCTGCTCTCCTGCTTACCTACACCACTACCTCACTGAGACTCAGGGGTACACTCTGCAAAGGCTCTTGAGACTCCCTGTGCCAGGGCTGGACACTACATATTCCAGATAATACAGATTTTTCAAATTTTACCATATGTAAAGGTCCATTCCCAATCGAACATGAAGAGTTAATAGGATACAACTCCTTCTGCTACTTTTATGGCAGATAGATGTTAGTCTAGGTTTACAGTCATCTGACAAAATATCTAAAGCAACAACACAGGAATATTGTAATGTGTTTTTTTTTTACTAGGCATTTGGACTATAGTCTAAATTGTAGCTGTAGTATGGGTGAATCTGTGAAACCAATACATTAGGACACTTTCACATGACAAAAAAGATAGGTGAACTGCCTTTGAATTATGTTGAAAGCTATTTTTGACCATGTCAAACCACCAACACACTCAAATGCATTTCTATAAATGGGACATCTGTTAATTTAATTTGTCACCTACTGATATGATGAACTTCCCTCTGTCCCTAACTGCAATTTTAGTTTTGGCCCTTCTTACTTAATCTCTCCTTTTAGACAGAAGTAATTTTTGATGTAAATTGTGCCTAATAATGCTTTTCAACCATTTTGGTGTCCAAAGCAAGCTACTTTTAAGTATTGCAGCAGCTTTAAAAGACTACTGCATAATGACAACTGTGACTGTCTCATCTTGTAACTCTTCCACGTCTTTTGTCCCTCCCCCAAATTATTTTGGCTAGGGAAACAATAGAATGAGCCATTATCCATACACAGCATTTTGTTGCCAGAGGGAAGCAGTCTAAGGAGTAACATTCTTGCTAGATAAATATGCTTGTGGCTACACAGACCAAGGGATAAACAGGATGAAGTTGTGAGCCTTAATATTTTGTTTACTAACTGCCAACAAGGAAAATTCTATAGGAAGGTCATGTAGGAATTGAAATATGATTTGGTGTGAATGACTGAACCCAGACCCACAAGTTCAGAGAAACAGGCAGGTGGGGACAAATTAGGAGAAATTACTATTTTGTATCTATGTGTATTCTTGACATGAGATGAGGGAGTAGGCAGCGACGTTTCACAGACTGCTCAAAGGGAGAAAGGGGAGAAACTCAGAAAAGCCAATTCTTCCAGAGAACCAAATCCTCCTTGCTGCCCATTATATCCCAGCTGCCCTTAGAAAAACAGCCAGAAAGTAAAATGATGGCTGTAATCTGCTGAATAACCATGGCAAGTTCTGCTACTCTCTTGGAGGTCTTGGGTGTTGTGGTTTAGGAATGATATTCTCAAATTTAGCACTCAGGCTAGAGAAAAAACCGGGAGCAGCTCCCCTCCTTGCTATGGTAAGAGAGAAAAAAAAAGGCAGAGATTATGAGTTGAGATAAGAACAATTTACTGGAAACAGAAATGAGATAAGAAAATTAACAGTAACAGCCATGTCTATAATATCATAATACTAGTAACAAAGACAGGGTGATTCAAGGAGAGAGTTCAAAGAGAGGGTAATTTACATGCACAAATGCTCATCAAAGCCCAGGACAATGAAAAACAATGGCAGAGAGGCCCTCTGGCCACCACACTGGTGGTTTTTCCTGGCCACAAGCCACCTTCTTCCTGGAAGCAAGAGTCCCATACTTCTGCCACCAGCAATACCTGAGGTGATATAGAATAACAACCCAGATGCATCGACACACCTGCCTGCCTCCAGGCTCCCCTCCATCACTGCTACTATGAAAAAATAACTTTATCCTGGCTGAAAACCAGGATATTATTCACCTTTGATTTTTTACCATAGACATCCTGCCCATACCCACACCTTTCAAATACATATATATACACATACCTAAGAACAGGTATAATTTCTGTATCAAGGGCCATCCCTCCATGTCTACTGAGTTCATTTAGTCCATAACTATGGATTCTATCCATCCTAGATATCTTCCAGGGCGGGAGGGCTGGTGTACTGCTGGGGTTACAGTCTGCATCAGAAGCTCATGTCTGCTAGAGCAGTCCATACTCTTTTTTTATGGTAGCTCTGGCAGTGTCAAACACTGGCAGTGTCATTCAGCAACCAATATTACACTGTTCAACATTACAGACTCTTATCACCACAAAATCAAATCCCCCTGAGGTACACATCATGTTTCCTGGTCCCTCTGCATTACCTACCAAGTGCACTCAGGTCCTTGAGCAAAAATAATCTCAAGGATGGGTTTACCTTTGCTTCAGGCAGGACTAATCCAAACTGTATTCCCTAAAACTCTTCTTGAGTGCATTATGGGGACTTTATCCCCTTCTACAGTACATGGGGGTTTTGATTGGGCAGGGACAGCTCTACTGGTAGAGCCTGGGGTGTTCACTAAACCAGGCAGCCTTAGCTAAATGTAGAGCCCGGTGTTTGAAGGTCCCACCACCCTTTGCTTGCAATGTGTTTTTTAACAGTCCATTGTACCGTTCAATCTTCCCAGAGGCTGGCAAGTGATAGGGAATATGATATAGCCGCCTAATACTGTGTTCCTTGGCCTGGTTGTCCAGGAGGTTGTTTTGGAAATGAGTCCTGCTGTCTGAGTCAGTTCTCTCAGGGGTGCCAGGTCACCACGGGACTTGCTTTCCAAGGCCCAGGATAGTGTTCCAGGCAGCGGTGTGAGGCACAGGATACTTCTCCAGCCATCCAGTGGCTGTTTACAGGAACACATTGCACTTGCCTTGGCAGGCCTGCAGGAGTGTGAGGTAACAGATCGGCCAGGCCTCTCCCTATTTTTACTTTGACCATCATCTGCCATACCACAGAGGCTTTACTTGGCCTGCCTGATCTCAGCACATGTTTCACAGTTATGGATAACCTGGGATAGAGGGTCCATGGGCAAGCCCATCCCTCAATCACGAGCCCATCTGTCTGTTGCATCTCTTCCCTGATGACTGGAGGTGTCATGGGCCCACCAAGTCAGAAATAATTCACCCCTCTGTTGTCAGTCCAGATCCTCCTGAGACATTTTAATCTTGGCACCTCAATCTACACCTTCCTTGTTGCAATGTTCTCCAGCAGCCCAACTCTTGGGCATATGTGGATCTCATGAGGCACTTTTACACAACTTCTCGATTCAGGCAGTGACATCTTGCTACAGCTCAGCAGTTCAGGTGGGTTTGTCTCTGCATCCCCAATTAGTCTTTTTCCATAGTTCCAGGCACCTCCACAGAGCATTTGCCACCATCCACAAGGCAGAGGTAGAGCACTGGCCACTTCTCTCATTCAGTGATATCTGAAGCCAGCTGGGCAGCTTTCAGCTCTGCAACATGACTTAACCGACCTTGTCACTCAATTGCCTCTGTAGCTCTCTTCACAGGCTCCATATAGCTGCTTTCCATTTTCAGTATATTGTATCCCTACAATATGGCAGGAACCGCCAATGAAGAAAATATATCACTTTTCGTTTTCAGGTAGCTGGCTGTATGGTGGGAGCTCCTCAGCACATGTTGCCTTTTCTTTCTCCTGTGACAAAGGTTTGAAATATTCACCTTCAGGCCAAGTTAAAAGATCCCTGTTGTGATTCAGGTTTCCTATTCAACAACAACAACAGTGATCCACTTGCTCCCTATAGCATCAGTGCCATGATGTGTGGAGGGGACTTTCTCTTTGAGCACTGGCAGTCAGGCTGCCAGGAGGAGCTGTGTTTGGCTGTCAATCACTTCTGGAGGAGACAAAACCTCTTAATAAACTACATCTCTTTTTCAGCTGGGGTGCAGCAGGCCTTGGATCCTTTGTATCCCCAGCTCCAGTGTATTGAGAGTTGTACTCAGGTCTCCCCAGGTAATTTCTGCCAGTGGCTCCAGAAGGACCATGCTCCCCTGTCTGCAGTGTAGAGCATATTTTTCTCATCTTGTCCTGTCCCGACTGCCCCAGGGGCTACCATTCTTCTTCCTTTTTACATGACAGAGAGGGTTTACAATTTGACTGTAATCTGGAATACACATCCTCCAAAAACCTATAGTGCCTAAGGAAGCCTGAGGTGGGGGCATAGCTGCTGTTTTGCTGACCACCCACTGGAATCTGGCAATGTACAGCCTGACATTTTACTCCTGAAAACTGAATTTCCTGGTCAAATCCCTTGACCTTGCTTTGTGGTAAAACCAGCCTTCTGGATTTTTTTCTCTCCTTTCTCAAAAACTTCCTGTGGTGTGTTGCCCCCATACTGTGATGCCATCACTGTACTGCAAGTGTTCTGGAGCCTCCCCCGTTCCAGTGCAGTCTGGATCAGTCCATGGCAAATAGTGGGGCTATGTTTCCACCCCTGGGGCAGTCAGTTCCAAGTGCACAGCTGAAAGCAAACTGTGGCCTGACTAAACCTCTGCTGCTAAAAGGAATGGGAAAAAACACATTAGCTGTGTCAGTGGTGGCACCACTTTGCTGCCTTAGACTCCAGTCTGTACTGAAATTCCAGCACAGCAGCACTCAGAGGTGGCATGACTTCATTCAGGCCACGACAGTCCACTGTGGGTTTCCATTCTCCATTGGACTTACACACTGGCCATACAGGGCTGATAAAGGGTGAGCAAGGCTTGCTGACCACTCCCTGGGTGCTCAGCTCACAAATCCTCTCATGGGTGGGGACCACAGAGTCTCAGCTGGTGCAGTTCTGCTGACAGTGCAGTGATGTGGTAGGGATCAGTATCTGTTGTTCTTCAACCCTCAGCAGTCCCACAGCAGAAGGGTCCTCTGAGAGACCAGGCAAGGTATTCAGTTGTCTAATTTCCTCTGTCTTCACAGTGGCCATCCCAAAAGGCAAGAAATGCCAGCATCAGAGCAGACAGTCACTGGGATCTCACCCAGCTGAAAGCTGAAATCTATTCACATATCTCACAGCTTACCCAGAGATAGAAATCAGGTGATTACCTCTGGCCCTGTCTCTTACTCCTGTTTTTAGGGCCCTTTCTCTTCATCCCTCACTTAGCAAACGGGTTTGTTCTTGGATTCTTCTGCATAGGTGTGACCACTACTGGCATGAGTTGTTCCTCTGGTTCAGCTGCAGTTTGAGTGGCCACAGTGCCCATTGGTCTGCTTTCCTTCTCCTACCCCACCAGTTGTTCCAGTCTGGAGTTGCCACTGCATTATCCATGAAAATATTCTATCACTTTAGCAGAGTTATTTCATTACTCAGGAGTGAACTTCCAAACCACTAGATCAGAAAATTTCTCCAAAACCTGGCCCATTTTCTCCCACATTCCATGCCACATATGACTATCCACATGCAGGGCATATCTGTAAATGAGCTTCCTAGAAACAGCTGTTGTCACTCTGAGCATGGTGTGAAATCATACTGAGGAAACCATGCCAACCTAGCAACAAGAACATACTTTCCCTAACAGCCAAAGGGAATTCAAAAGTCTCAAAAGCTGTTGTAACAGGCCTGAAAGAGGAAAAGGGGGTCAAAGGCTGGGGAAAATTATCCTTCCCTCTCCCCACACAGAATGGGCACAATTATTAATGAATTTTCAGAGGTTTCAACCAAGGCCAGGGTGGGAGAGCAATACAGAAAACACACCCCAAATTACTAATGAATACAAATCCCAAATACCATCATTACCCTTGATATTATCATGTCATAAACTAATATCATACTAATATTGCCATATTGCAAAGCTTTGCTGCTATATTGTGTGATATTAGTTTATGACATGATACCATCAAGGGTAATGATGGTATTTGGGAGTAATCAAGGGTGATATAATAAAGATGTATTTCTTTTTCTTCTGGAAAAAGAAAATGTGAAAAAGAGCACTGTGAGGAGCACATATGGGAATGTGTACTGGGTTATGTTCCACTTGCACATGAACAGACAAGCAACAGTGTGGCCAATGGCTCTGCACATAATAAATCCTTGGATCAAAATTGTTTCTAACCTGCTCTGAGCAGATCTGTTGTTACCTTAAACATTTGTGAGCCACAGTGGGCACCAATTAAGGCTGTCCTGTTTTATGGATGGTATTCCCAAATTTGGTACTACCACTAAAAGGAAAACCATGAGTACTCTCCGCCTGGACTTTAGCAAGGGAGAAAACAGGCAGAGGTCACTGGCTAAAATAAGAACCATTTGGTGCAATCAGCAATGAGATGAGAAAGTGAACAGTAACAGCAACAATACTAGCAATAAAACTATTCATAAGGTGATTTACATGCAAAATGCTCACCAAAGCCCAGGATAATGAAAAGAAAATGGTGAATAGGCCCTCCAGCCATCATGCGTTTTTCCCTACCTCAAGCCATGTCACCTTCTTCCAGGAAGCACTTGCTCCCTGGCAGTGATGTGAAGGAGTATAGAATAACAACCCAGACATGCCCACGTGGCTCCAGTCTTCATCCCCTCAGGGCCACTGCCAAAAAACAGGGCCCTGGGGTACCTACTACTGTCTTGGGCCACATCCTTGTGTCAGGGCAGGGGTGATCCCCTAGTGCTCCTCAGTCCCTGCTCTGGCAAACCAGAGAAACCACTGAGGTGAACTAGGGCTGTTTCCCATCTAGATTTTCATTCCAAATAGAGACCGTGAGTACTGTGTGGTACCAATGCACTCAGATCCCAAGCTGATGCAGAGTTAGGAGGCAAACAGGAGATGGGCTCTGTGCAAGGTTTACCATGCTGACTGAGGGTGACATACTCTACACTGTGTACAGTCATGCTATGTTTTAAGTTCCTGTGACAATTTTTGAATAGTAAAACAAAAAATACTCTCCTTCCTCTCCCCTTCGATAGAAAAAACACTGTATAAACAAAGAGCCAAATCCTCACTTGCGGTACAGAGGACTCTGTTCGAAGTTCAGGAGACAAATTTTACTCATTCCAGAAGCAATTTGGGATACATATTGTAAGTGCAAAATAACAGCAGGTCTACACTTTCTGCCCAGAACTCTCTACACTGAAATATTTTCGGTTCAGATGTGTATTGCTTGTATGTAATTTGACAGTTGTTTGGTAACTGATACGCAGAGACAGTGAAGCATCCATTGGCATAGGATTAAGATTATGTTGTAAGGCCTCTGGGGAAAGGACCACCTTATAAAAAAGTGTTTATATGATTACCTGTACAAGGGTACATCCTCTTTGAATTCCTAGATGCCATCAATATATATGTGTATATACAGATATCATTTATACAGTGTACAAGGACAGAAAAAACTAAGTAAAAGATAGATTCCTTGTCTCTGTTTACATAGGGTGGGATTTTTGAAGGATGCTGTTTCTCTTTCTGACATTTTATTTAAAAGGAATTATTTATTGGACAATGGATATATGAGAGTAAATTTTCTGCAAGAAGAGAGCTGGTTTTGAATGGCATTGCTTATCTGCCTATAATTATGCCCTGGGCAACGGCAAAGTATCCAGAGCTGCTGTAAGGCTTGCAGAAAAGCCTTTAGTCGAGAAATTATTTATTTATTTATTTATTTATAAGTCCTTCGGACAACATCTGGGTGCTTCTCTGATGCCAGCACAATTTTGGGGAAATATGAGAGAAAGGGAGGCTGGTTCAACACAGTCTCTTGGCATTGTTTGCTGGCTGACTGAATTTCTTTGGATTCAGATTTCTGAGAACTAGATCTGTGATCTGATCCTAAGGGACTACAGATTAAGGCTAAAAGATGAATTTTCATGCAATAAAGATAATGAAGTCTTTTATCCTAGAAGTGGTGATTTGAATGGTAAGACTTGGGGCATTGATAAAGAATACAACAAACACACATTAAAATTTCTTTGACTCTACAGGCTCCTAAGAACAAAAAATATTTCTGTTTCTCTTCCTAATTGATACATTTGTGTATAAATTTGTGTATATGTGTATGTATATATCTACATGTTTATCTATGAAACATAAATGTATGTCTCTTTCAAATGTATACAGCAAACCAAAGGAATTCAACAAACCTTTAGGCAAATCAAACCTTTTTTCTTCAGTCCAGCTTCCTAGCTCCTATTGCAGCTCAGTGTCTGAGTTATAGCCGAAGGATGCTGTGATAGCTGTCAGAATGACCGGTGTTTAACAAAGACTATCTTCAACAGCGACTCCCCCCATACTAAACTGGAACACATTATGTCAGGGGCCACCCTGGTTTTATTGAACTCAAAGCCACTACAGGGACTGAAAGTGACTCTGAAGCTGTGAGCATAAACCTTCTTTGTTGTGTATGTGTGTGTTAGCATGTCATCTTTTGGGATAATCATCCAAATGTGGTGCCTATGGAGATGTGGCTGATTCAATACTTGTGCTCCCGGGTGGTCAGCCTGTAATTTAAAGATTCACTGGCCTCATGAAGATAGCCACAAATGGAACAGCAACCATAATTACAAGAGGCTGTTCCACTAATCCATGGTTAACAAATGTTAGTTAAAAAATAAGTAAGTCTTATGCAAGCATTTCCCAGAGGTGTTTGAGACTTGTGTTTTCATTTGTTCTGGCTTCCCTCTTCTTTAGAGAGGGAGTACAGAAAAATAAAAAAGATTTTGTAATCTAATTTTGTTTCAACAGTCAGAAATCACAGAACATCTTTGAAGCTGAGCTATCCTAGGAAAAAACACAAAATATTTCTTGTTATTTATTACTCTGCAAAACAGTATAATTCTTTTCCATGCTGTATTTCTCTTAACCCTCTTGATTTTTTTTTCAATTTTTCATTTTATTTCTAATCTGCTGGTTTATAGAAGAGAACAGGAGGCTTTTAGAACTTAGCACCAAAAAAAATTTCAGAAGGATTTGTTTTCCTTTGTAAAAACTGCAAGTGTTGTTATATTTTCAGTATACTTCTCACATTCATTTTTTGTCACTTTTTCTGCAGAGAATCTTACCAGTTCAGTAGTTCCAAAGTGTAACAGTTCTTCAAGATAGAATTGTATCTATTTTTTCTTTAGGCAGCAAACTGCAGTCCAGTGCAACTAAAGCAGGCCTGATTGCACAGCAATAAAGGAATATAGGAATTGCATTACTGCAACAGCAGGCTAGTCACATAACCCTGCTGTAACCTACTTACTGGTAAAAATCTTTACATGGTCCTAAGTAGGTAGTGGATGCTTTCTGAAGTAAAGAATTAAAATACATTCCTTTAATCTTTAAGGTAACTTTGGATGGACTGATTATCCATATAAGTGTACAATCCTTTCTTAAATCCCCCTAAGCTCTTAGCCTCACACCCAGTTGGTATCCTGCCACATCCCAACATTGCTCTCACCAACAAGAAACTATGTGGTTGTGCAGGACGGACAGAGAAGCAAAGATTCTTAAAAGCATCTGACAGCAAATACAGAAGTGTAATTTACTGAATTAGTTACTTAGGTCTTCTCTCTTAAACTTAAAAACATTTTAAAATGTTGATATCAGCTGTATGTACTTAAGATGAGTCTAGTCAATATACTTTGTTTATTCTTAGCACAGAGAAATATTTTCTTCATGGAAGACTACAGGAAAAGGTGTTATCTCGCTAGACAACATGGTACAGGTGGAAAATGTAGGCAAAGCCTTGGGTACCAGTACTCCTCCAGTAAGTTTGAAAGGAAGCAGGGAAGTCTATCCTAAATAAAAACTAGTGCACAATTTTTAATTACCTGTGGTAATGCTGCTTAATTATAATACCTGAGCAAGAAAGGCTGTCAACAACACTGAGCAAGAGATATTTGAGCCAAATACAGAATATAAAACGGTAGTGCAATACACTGGAATGGATGGGAAAAATGTGCTAATGCTTGTACAGTGGGGAAACAGAAACAGGAAGGTTGTAAAATGCCACAAAATCAGTACCTCTGCTGAACAGGCACCATTTTCCAGAAAAACTGGGAACCTTCTTTGAGTGACTAGAGTGGAATTACGATTATAAAAAATATTTTCTTAATTGTACGTGATTGTTACCAGTATTCACTGTTATTCATCTTAGTTGAATTGTCCACCTCCTTTCCATCAAATCACTTGTGATTTGGTGCTGGAAGAAACAGATCATATTTTCACCTTACTTGATCTGGGAACCATGCGGATTTATTGTGTGTCTGCATGTTTAATTTGGGTAGTAGGTGTCATATTGTTGGGGGTGTGACACTGGTGGTTTTCTCTAGGACTGAGATTGACGAGAGAGAGACTTGCCTTCTCATGTTTGGACTCAGTTGTTTATTTTCCCTTATTTATATTATATATTTACAGAGTACAAGCAGTTATATACACTAGGATAGCAAGGTCTAAAATGGAGGGATGAAGACTCTCTCTAAGGCTTTTTATGTGTCTATTCAACTAATAATCAAATGCTAAGTAATTTATTTTCATTAATGACCTAATGACCCAACACTTGTGTGCTGCAATGAGGATTCTTCTACCCAATAACTCGTTATTACCCAAAAACTCTTAGAAGAAGATGAAGAAGAAGAACAAGAAGGAAAAAGAGACAATGTCCTAAATTCTTCATCTTGTATCTCACATATTAGTATAACTATATCTCCAAACTCTAACTTTTTCACCCAGGGATTTAATACAATTCTATCTAACTTAAACACATTCTCAGTTTCTCTACTTAGTTCTAGAAGCTTTCTCCATGGCTTTAAGTTAAACTCAGTGTTCTTTTGGGTGTCAGAGCCTGTCAGCACAAATAAGGGAATATTTCCTGTGCCTCTGACTCCCATAATGTATTTCTCTGGAAGTTAATGCTTGCTCTGTGACAATCACCTTTAGGCTGTGCTATACCCTCCATGTTCTCAAATCAAATGCAGTGGTATTTGAGATCGTAGCTGTATGCTGTGAATTTCAGAGACACCTGGTTCGTTTCTGGAATTAAACACTGGCCTGTTAATTTTGTCTGTTCCTTTTACCTTACTTTCTGTTTTTCTTGAGCTTTATAGAAAAGAGTGGCCAAAAGCACCTTTACCTTATTGCTAAAAGGACTCTTTGAGAGGCAAAAAACTCTTAAAAACAAAAAGATTAGGGCAAACCACTCCCTCTTCTGTCCATCTATGAGACATAAAAGATGGGATCTAATATTTATGAAGGGGGGGTTCGTTCTCTGGACTGGTCAGAATGGATATTGATATTTGAATATAAAATAGCATATGTTCTGTGTGAGCAATAACAGAGCACAAGGATTTCCATCCATTTCCATCTAATGTCCATGTCAAAAGGGGAAATTATTCTTGGAAAGACGAGAATTTTAGAAGTACTTAGGAGACACTAGGGGGAAACATTCTAGAGATAATCTTGATGTCATACAACAACAAATTAAAATAAGCAATTTTTTCTATAGCATTGGAGAGAAACAATTAATCCTAAAGAGATAGGCTAAACAGTATTCTGTGATGCCCTACAGTCTCTATACTGAAGTACAAGTTGATAATTTTTTAAACTTTGTGAAGACCATGTGTAAAGTTAACTTATTAATATGGTATTTCTGCTACTGACCATTCCCAGGCAGAAGTTGCAGCAAAGCTGATTTAACCATGAGAGGAAGAATACAGTTCAAATCTTTCTTGAAGTTCTGGAAGTCAGATGATCACATATAGGTGTCAATCTGGTTGTATTTGGTAGTTGAGCTTACAGGGGTCTTACTGTTGTAATTTAAATATGTCTATAAACAATGCTTATAAAATTTATTTCTGATATGACTGAGCTGACAAAAAAGGACGAAAGTAATTTCAGTTCTTAAAATCACTTTGACAACAATTTTAAAAACAAAATTTGAGTAAGTACAATGAACAAGTCAAAAGGGAATTAACTAATTTAGTGGCAGATTTCTACAAATTTTTTTTGCTCATTTTCTCTCTGTTTGGTCATGTGGGATTTTGATGAGCTGCGTGGTTGTAGGGAAATACTTAGATATGCTTAGTGTTTTCAGGGATGAACCTGAGGCTTCCCTGAAAAACAAGCTAATTTTCAGGGTTTTCATAAACATTTGCAGTGGTACAGTCAGGTTTGAGGTGCAAATGTCAAATTGTATGTTCCTCTGAATCTTCAGTACACACACACACACCTGTCTGTGAGATCTGCACTTGAACACACAGGAGTTGTACAAGGCTTGAGCCATTCACCTCTGCAGAAAGACAGCCTAACCTGTTCTTCTTGGCGTTTTGCAGTGGGGCTGAAAGGCTGAGATATTTCCTGTTTTAGTTTGGGTTTTGAAAAGTTATGTCCACCAAAAGAATTAGCCACATGCCAGTTTCAATGAATGTCCCCAGTATGCACAGGTGCTTCTTTGTCGTGTTGCAATTTGGGTACTGTTTTACCAATGGGAAGAAAAGAGATCTTGGGGAATGGCTAGCTGGGCATGGTTTGACCTTACAGCAAGGCAGGAGGATCTGCCACTACATTATTTTCTCACCTGGTCGTAGGATCCAATGATCTCTCTTGGTGGAGGGGATAATAGCAGCAGGAAAGGTAACAACCTCCTTCAAACATCCTTCATATGAAAACAATACATTTTTGTATTTGCTCAGTTAAATGAGCAGGAATATGCAATAAAGTCCTGAATATGAAGAAATCAAGACATTCCTGATTGCAGTCTTAGTCTACCAAAATAACAAATATGCTTCTTTTTAGGAAGAACAGTAATTGGTAATTTTGAAAACTCTAAGGCCCCCTGAGTTTTTGATGTTGAGGCTCTCCACCTTACACATACGTTTCTGGATGCCTCACTTGCCATTGTTTAGATTGTATCGTCCAGGTTCTGTTCTACTCTTCTATTAATTCATGTGCAGCAGCACAGGTGAGATGGGCAGAGGTACTGACACAGGTGCTAAATTCCTAGTTATTCCAGTTGAACTAGAAGATGGTGTATAATACTAACCCAAATTTAGCACCGAGACCCCTAAATATCCATTGCCTCCCAAATACTGGGAGAATGCCTCACTTACTTAAAGGTACAGTCCTTTTGTTCTGGCCAGTCTGTAAAGGATAGCCATTTGTTGCTGTTAATAAGTATGTGATCTACAACAGCATCAATATATTTCCAGCCCCGGCTCACACAGAAACAGAAACTTGAACTTTGTCAAGTTGTGTGGTGGTTTTGTGATGTCGGGAACAGTCAATTGGTGCTAGGTGCCTTCATTATTATTCTCATCCAAACAATATGAAGGCAAGCAGAATTGTAAGTATTTGGCTACTTCCTCTACAGAACCCAACACCATTTATTATAATTTCTTACTGATTTATGAAGGTGGAACGTTCTTCACATAATGCCAGAAAAATCTTCACCCATCACAGCAGTGGTTAGAAAGGTGAAGATACTATCTAGATGGTGCATGGAACACCATCTGGAGTGCATGGGCCTCCACCCAGGGAAGGATGACAAGCTGACTGAGAGTTTATGGCTCAGGAGTGAAGAGAGGGCAGGGAGAGGTGATTTTATTGTGGGGGTCTGCTACAGGCTGCCTGATTGGGGAGACAGAGGTGCTGGGGCTCTCCATGGATGGATAGAAGCAGATTCACATTCACAAGCCCTGGTCCTCATGAGGAACCCCAACAACTGGAGGGAGAACACAGCAGAGCATAGGCAATCCAAGAGATTCCTGGAATGCACTGATGGGAAACTCTTTCTCCAAGTGATAGAGGAGCCAAGGAGGAGAGGCACTAAGCTGGACCTTATTCTCACAACAAGGAGGGCCTGGTGGGGAATGTGAAGCCCAAGGGCAGGCTGGGCTGCAGTGAGCATGAAACTGGGGAGCTTGAGATTCCTGGGGCAACGAGGAGAGAAAGAAGCAAGATGAATATGCTGGACTCCAGCAGAGCTGACTCTGGCCTCTCGAAGGATCTCCTTGGTAAAGTGCCATGGGACAGAGCCCAGAAGGGAAGAGGAACCCAAGAGAGCTGGATGATTTGTCTCTTCCAAGCTCAGGAGCAATGCATCCCTCCAAAGAGGAAATCTTCATGGAGCTCTTCATGGATGAACAAGGAGACCCTGGACGAATTTAAACAAGCAGATTACTGGCAATGAAAACAAGACAAGGTAGCCTGGGAGTAATACAAAGAAATTGAACAGCCAGGGAGATGGTTAGAAAAGCTAAAGCACTGGAAGATGTAAATCTGGGCAAGGAAATCAAGGATAAGAAAAAAAGGTTCTTTAGCTATATGGGCAATAAATCAAAGGATGGGGAAAATGCGAGTGTTCTCAGGAAAGATATGGGAATCCTGGCTACCCAGGATATGGAGAAGGCTGAGATACTCAATGACTTTTTTGCCTCAGTCTTCCCCAGCAAGTGCTCCATGCACACTGCCCAAGTCACAGAAGGGGAGAGCAGGGACTGGGAAAATGAGGAACTGCCCCTCAGGAGAAGATCAGGCTTGAGAACATCTAAGGAACTTGAAGTGCACCTGAAGTGCACAAGTCCATGGGACCAGATAAGATGCATCTGTTGGTCCTGAGGGAACTGGCTGAGGAAGTGGCTAAGCTACTGCCCATTATAGTTGAAGAGTCACGGTGGTTTGATGACTTTAAAAGGGGAAATAAATGCCCCATTTAGAAAAAGCTATAAGAACACATGAAAAATATGGAGGTGGCAACCAACATGTCCTGACAAATCTGGTGGCCTTCTATGGCAGGGTTACATCAATGATGGAAGAAAGAAGGACAACAGATGTCATCCACCTGGCCTTGAGCTAAGCATTGGGCAGTGACCCACATTTCATCCTTTACTCTAAAGGGGAAAAATGTGGAATTATTAGGCGGACCACTTGATTCAATAGGAATTTTCTGGATGGTCATATTCAAAGAGTTGCAGTCAGCTGTAAGACTGCTGTAAGGTCTCCCTGGAACCCGCCCTTATCCAGACTAAGCAACCACAACTCTCTCAGCTTGTCCTCATAGAAGAGGTGCTCCAGCCCTCTGATCAACTTAATGGCCCCTGAAATGGACACAGCACCCCAGGTGGGTGTCTCACCAGAAAACAGCAGAGAGATGGAGTCCCCTCCCTCACACTGCTGACCACATTGCTTTGAATACAGCCTGGGTTACAATTGGCTTTCTGGGCTGTAAGTTATTTGTGCAAATTATATTGGGCTTTTCTTCCACAAATGGCACCAGGACTACTCTTGATCCATTCTCTGCCCAGCCTGGGCTTAGGATTTCCCTAGTACAGGTGCAGAACCCAGCACTTGGCCCTGCTGAACCTCATGAGGTTTGCAGGGGCCCACCTCTCTGGTCTGTCAAGGTCCCTCTGGGCAGCATCCTTTCCCTTGAGTGTGTTGACTGCACAACTCATCAGCAAACTTGCTGAGAGTGCTCTCAGCCCCACTGTCTGTGTCACTGACAGAGCTGTGGAACAGTCCCAGTCCCAATACTGACTCTGGAGGACACCACTTTTTGCTGCTCTCCACTTGGACAGGGAAGACAGATTGAGACAGTTGGTGTTATTAAATCTGGGCAAGAGAGGTCTCCAGGAAGACCTTATGGTGGCCTCCCAAAACCTGAAAGAGTCCTAGAATGTGGCTGGAGAGAGATTTTTCACAAGAGCATGGAGTGATAAGGCAAAGCGGAATGGCCTAAGGCTGAAAGAGGGCAGTTTTAGATTTATGTTTATATTTAGTTAGGAAGAAATTCCTTACTGTGAGGGTAGTGAGGCATTGCAACAGGTTATCCAGGGAGGTTGTGGAACATTGGAGGTGCTCAAGGCCAGGCTGGACAGGACTCTGAGCAACATGGTCTAGTGGAAGGTTGGCAGGAGGGCTGGAACGACATGATGTTTAAGGTCTCTTTCAGTGCAAACCATTCTATAATTTTACAATTCTGTGAACATATTTTTCCATGATTCTAAGGAATTGCTGTCCCAATATTTTTCTAAATCAAATATATTTGTAAAGCAATTAGACAGTAATTTAACTGAGAATGGGAGACCACACAAACCCCACAACATTATTACTAAAATACCTAGATTCTTCGTACCAGCAGACCTAGAGAGGTACTTTGGGGAATTTCTGGTATGTCTTAGTGTCAAAATAAGTTTTTAGAGGCCAGAGAGTTGCTAAAAGACTTAACTATCATTGACAAAGACTATTGTGAATTTCACTTAACATTTCTAAAAGGGCTTTTTTGCCTAAAATAAATGTTAAATGATAGACACATAACTTTTTTTTTTTTTTCCCCCTAAAAGAAATGTACTGTTTAGTCCAATTTGAACTATGGAATGCTGTAATACAGTAACATGTATCTGAAAAGTATATTGTTTGATCTAGATGTACATATCTAAGGTTCAACACATGGATTCTTCAGTCCTTGCTTCACCATTCAGTAATCCATTTTAAAAGATACTGCTTTGAGATGATAAGGGACAGAAGAAATCCACAATTTTTTTCCACTGAGGATGTCCATAAATGACAATTTTCCTTTTTTTTTATTGCTGCCTCCATGCAAAATCCTTTAATGTATATAATTCTTAAAAGACTACAGATGTTCACACAAGGAATAGTCAGTACTTTAGAATAATTTGTATGTACTCAAAACTGTAACACTTTTGCCACTATTATTAGCTTGCAGTCATGAATTTTAACATTTGCATACTTAAAACAAAGTTGTTAAATATGTAACACAAATCATATACTTATTTCTAAAATTGATCAGCTCATCTGCACTATAAATTCAGATAAGAAAAGCATGATGTATATTTTGGGTACAAAAATTTCTTTCCTTCTTGGAAGCTTAACTTGAGCACACACTGCTCACGAAAGAAATGTTATGGTCAGATTTAAAAGAGAATAGATCTGTATGCATGTTGATTTCTTTGTATTTGGAAGTATTGCAAATTTTATCATAGTTATCTGACAATATCTAATCATATTTAAAAGTAGAATCAGTCACAAAAGTGCCTACTATAGATCACTCTTCAGACGCATAACGTGTAACAAAAAACATAGTGATCTAACTAAATGCCATTTTAGGGGAGATTGTGAGTGCACATGCCCAACTGCTATTTAAAAGACAGTCTATCCAGAAGGAGGTATTTAAGAAGAGAAAAGCCCCAGATGTTTGCTGTCTGTCACATATGGGAAACATACAAATAGAGACTAATTAGAACAAACAAGTGTAAATTAAGCTTATTTCCACTCAAAGATGCAAAATTTCGTTGTTTCTATCTTTAAAGGACCCTGTTAAAATGACTTGTTGATGAGGGTGTCCAAGTGGGTGTTAGACCTACAAACACTGAGTTAAAGAAAATGCTGCATGCACAGTTCAGATCTTTTTGCCATAGCTGCATGACCCTTCTGAACAGTCCATAAGCGTGTGTTCCATTCTGACCTGGTTCTGACCAGCCTCAATTTCTCACTGGGAACAAAGCTGAACTTTGTGTTTTAACTTCAATTTTGACTTTCTCCTAGGCAAGAATGGTGAAATCTGCTTCTCCACCCTAGTTTACCAGTCACCTTCAGCTTTATCTACCTAAAGGCTCTTCAATTCACAATAACAGTGTTAACACAATTCTTCCATGCACAGGCTGGTCTTAATGGTGACTGCAGGCTTACCTGTCAAACGTAGTTGTTTCTTCATGCAGCATAATTATGCTGAAAATGCACTTATTAAATTAGGAGAAAATTTATTTGGAATGGCTTTCAGAAAAATGCAAAATGAGAAAGTTTGGTAAGAAGAACCATATTAACTGTAATTTCAGCAAAAGCTTCTCTTTTTTTTATCTCATTGTCACTCATATATTATATCTTTAAACTTCAGCATGATTCTTTCTCTTTTTATAGCACAGCTTTAGTATTAGTTAGGTAATGGGATTTATGATTTTGTTTACATCAGTTGCCATGGATATCCACCATAAAAGATCAGTTGCTTGGCAACTGGGTATTGTGGAGCAGCAATGGAGGGAGGAATTTTTTGTCTCTCTGAAGTGAGGGCTTAAGGAATAATGAAAACTTCTGCTCATACTTCTCATGAATGCTTTATTTTCAAGGTCAACCAAATGTTTTTTTCAGTAAAGACTAATGCACTTTTCTTCAAAAGATGCACCGTAAAATGTTTCTCAAAGATTATCCTGTCTCAGAGTAAAGGACAACCAGCTTAAGAAGTTTTTATTCTCTCCATGCTCTTGCAATATAAGGGTTAGAGTAGCTGTGGGGCAGCCATAATGAAGCAGGTCTCTTATTTCCTGGCTATTCTGCATTCATTAACAAATGAGCTACTGTACATTCAAAGCTATCTCTGATCCCAGAAAATGCTGTAATTTTTCTTCACTGAATTAATATTTGGATTTTTGTAACTGTATATTTAATTTCATTTATCATCTTTTTAACTAACATTTAACTTGCAGTGTAATTTAAAACTGAGACTCTGGGATCTTGTTATTCTGACATGTAGGCAAACTTAAAGAAGAAGTATGATAGAATAGAGCTTTTCAATATTGGTTTGTGGTTCAAAATAATTAATATATGCTTGAATATATGTGGCATCTCTAGATATGAGATGTGGTATCGCTTTGTATGAGATGTGTACACCATATATTTTAAATTATTAAATCACCTTTGAATCAGAGTGAGGCAATTGTTAGATAGAAAATTAGGCTTGTGCTTAATCTGAAACTCAGGTTTTGGAGTCCTTCAAAATAATTATCTGCCTATCATCTTTTGTGATATATCTATTTTTAAACAAACTTTTTTCTTGGAAGCACTTTCAGTTTATTGTGAGATTGTAGTATTTTCTCTTTAATATTATTCTTTCAGAACTGAATCAGTACTTTGATTGTAGACTACCTTAGTGTTTCTGAGGTTTGAATTCCACTGAATTACTATGGATAAATCTATACTACCTCTGTGTCACTGTGTGTAATAGGGATTCTTCAGATGCTTGGTAAATGGTTGAAGTCTGACTCCTGCTCACATTGTTAAACATCTGAATCTTTTGGGTTGGACAGGTTTGGTCCAAACACTGTCCTTGTGGAAGCAAAGTCAGCAGAGAGATGTGGAAGTGATGTATGACAGTAATATCATCTTGGCAGCAATTTTAACTTTTCGCTAAATAATTACAATATACTGTCTCATATAAAATTATGAAAGGGGGGTGCTGCTATAGACAATTACTCAGAAGAGAGGAAATTACATATATGGCTGTGCATTTTAAGTGATTTGACAATACTCTGAGCTTTTCATTCATGGAAGTCTATATGAAGAGGTCTAAAGTGGAGGGGAAAGAAAATGACACCCTGATATGTGTTGTGTTGCTTTCAGTCTGTAAAGAATCATGCATAAATGTGCATGATTGCTAATGTCAAGGACATTAAAAAAATGTGGAGCTGAGAACAGTTACCAAAATTCTGCTAATAATCTAGTCTCATGTAAACCTTATATTAAATACCTCAGTATCTTTTACCCAGCATGGAAGTCTTATGCAATTAAAAATCTACTTTGTCCGTGACATTATTATTGAAAATAAGCAAAGCCGTGGCATTATGACAGGAGTGTGGTTAGATTTTGTTATTTTTCTGGAACAGAAAGACTGATGCAAACACCATGTACATTTATCAGACCAATACTAGTAGATTGTGCTATATAATCCAGGTAGACAGCCATTCCATGAGGGCTGTAAGCCCCTGGGTCTCCAT
This sequence comes from Poecile atricapillus, assembly GCF_030490865.1. NCBI lineage: Eukaryota > Metazoa > Chordata > Aves > Passeriformes > Paridae > Poecile > Poecile atricapillus. Next base: position 106,806,477 of record NC_081289.1, on the reverse strand, counting down.
GAGAAGAGTTTAGAAGACAGATTATGCTTTTTTAAACCTTTATTTCGAAGTAAAGGAGCAGATGGACATCATTCTGCAGTGTCATCTTCTAATGAATCAGGGCATTGTGAATGTAAGAATAAGAAAACCAGGAAACAGTCCACTGTAGCACTTTGCAAAGAGCAGTGAAAGAGCAACTTAGATTAATTCTGAGTTTTTAAAAGTTAATTAAGTACTTCTGCGGCTGCAAAAGAGGTCTGCGTCAGGGGATAACTTTCCACAGGACAGGGGCAATTTCTTAAAGACCACTCAATGAATGTCACCCTTCCCACCTTTCTCATCCCAACAGCCACCACTCAGCTTTCCATGGTCTTCCCTCAGCTCAGCTTATCCCTTCATCAGCCTTTGGCATAAGGACATCCACCTTATGTTTCACTCCTGGTCTCAACAACACATTTTGCCTGCAGGACTGCATCTCTAGCCAGGATGCACTTGCAGCATCTTTGGTTAGATGCATAGTTAGTGGCTGTGGACTGATTCCAGGTTCCAGAGCATGAATTATTCCTATGGTGTAAGACACTATGAGGTGGCTTGCTATTTGCCACTAATTAAACTGTTCCTGTTGGGTTTTTGTGATGAAACAAGGGCCAGACTTTTGCTGGAAGTTTGTGACATTTCTTCAGAGTTCAAAGTTCCTTGAAGTTTCTAGAAAGGTGCCTTCTATGTGCTGGATTTGGGCTAGTCTTCCTACCTGCTGCTCATAAATCAAGTATTTCTTTTTAAGATTGAAGAAAAAAAAAAGATTGAGCAATTTTTTCCCCTGTAGCCTCTTATTTTTTATCAGGGTCATTGCAGGTTCTCACACAATTAATTTTTTTTGCTACATTTTTAAAGAATAAGAATAGTAAGAGAGGAAAACTTGCTTCTTATCAAAGAATGTCTTGATTCCAGAATTATGGAAAATTAAAGTCCACCACTTGTTAAAGCCTTTTTCCAAAAAGAAAATAAAAACAAATGTTGAAATTACTCTACACTTTTGAAAGGCAAAACCAAAATATGTAGGCTTTGTCAAACTCCTGTTGTGATGTTTTCTTGTTGTTTACAAAATTTAGAGTAGTAAATATAAATATTTCAGTTCATCCTATCTCTTATCTCTATAAATTTAACATAATTTCTATTATTGACATTAAGTTTTCATCAAGGACCTTTTTTTTCCTTACCACTTGGTGATCTCCATCAACCTTTCACTGAAAGTGCAACCTATTAAAAGAGGTGATTAGTACACTACTGTGGTCATCCTCACAGCATCTTTCTTCTTCCAACACCTTTTTTACACCACACCAAATCCTAGTAAGCCTCATAATTTTAAACTATCCATTTTATTGCAAAGCAGCTAATTAGTCTATGATAACTAACCAAAGCACCTATAAAGCAGGTCTATTTTGAGAAAATAGCTCTCTAAAAAGAAGCCACTGACATACATTTTGGTGATACAGGATAATTGTACTCTTTCCTGGGTGTAGAAATACACATCAGCTTTTTTGTATTCAGAATTGTGGAGTCCTCTTTCCCTGTAACTTCTTAAATATCATTTGGCTTTTGTGATTACATTTCTTTAATATGAGCAAAATGTGGCTGTGGAAATTAGAGAGCTTTCTGAAATTAAGAAAGTGAAATTCTTCTTAATTTCATAGATCTGCTTATCTAGTAAGTGCTTAAGGAAATACATATTTGCTTTTTTGAGGAAACCTTTCCCTCTTTTACTGCAATTAGCACTGCAGCATCAACATACCTATTTTATTTTTTTTTCTCATGCATTAGCCAAGCCAACTATCTTGCACTGAATTTCAGTCATCACAGGAACCCAGGCTCCACAATTTTTTGTTTCAATTATTACTTTTAAAGGCAAAGAGAGAGGAGGTGAGGAATTGTTTTAAGCTAGTCTGAAGACAGAATCTACTCATATGATCCTAGCTTAAAATGTATGTTGATATAGATCCAATATAAATATTAGTCACTAATCACCTATGAAAAGATTCTCTGAGAATTAAATGCTGTCTGGCCTTTTTCATCATTATTTAAATGACATATTTTCTGCTTCCCTTAAATATATTCTTTTATATATCTATCTATCTATCTATATATATATATATATATGTGTACGCACAGACAAATACATATAGACTATGTTCCCCTATGAATTAATGAGTTAATATTGTTAGAGAGACTTCAGAGTAAAAGAAAACTTTTCCCTTCCCTTCCCTTCCCTTCCCTTCCCTTCCCTTCCCTTCCCTTCCCTTCCCTTCCCTTCCCTTCCCTTCCCTTCCCTTCCCTTCCCTTCCCTTCCCTTCCCTTCCCTTCCCTTCCCTTCCCTTCCCTTCCCTTCCCTTCCCTTCCCTTCCCTTCCCTTCCCTTCCCTTCCCTTCCCTTCCCTTCCCTTCCCTTCCCTTCCCTTCCCTTCCCTTCCCTTCCCTTCCCTTCCCTTCCCTTCCCTTCCCTTCCCTTCCCTTCCCTTCCCTTCCCTTCCCTTCCCTTCCCTTCCCTTCCCTTCCCTTCCCTTCCCTTCCCTTCCCTTCCCTTCCCTTCCCTTCCCTTCCCTCCCCTCCCCTCCCCTCCCCTCCCCTCCCCTCCCCTCCCCTCCCTTCCCCTCCCCTCCCCATCCATCTAAGAGTCTACTCATCAAATCTATCTCTCTTTGATTTACAGAGAAGGATATTGTGGGCAACCATGTCAAAGGCTTTACAGAAGTCTGGATAAATGCTATCTGTAATCCTTCCCTTGTCCCAAGTTAGTCCAATTCTGGTGGGTGCTCCTGTCTCAGGAAGGCCAGAGTTTGATTCCACCAATACATCTCCCTTTCTGATTCTCACTCCTTAACCATTCAATATCATCCCACAGCAAAGAAAAGAAAAGAAAAAAGAGAAAAGAGAAAAGAAAAAAGAGAAAAAAGGGAAAAGAGAAAAGAAAAAAGAGAAAAAAGAGAAAAAAGAGAAAAGAGAAAAAGGAGAAAAGAAAAAAGAGAAAAAAGAGAAAAGAAAAAATAAAAAAGAAAAAATAAAAAGAAAAAAGAAAAAAGAAAAAAGAAAAAAGAAAAAAGAAAAAAGAAAAAAGAAAAAAGAAAGGAAAAAAAAGAAACAAACCTCATTTTCCTGTTAGATAATAAATTCAGTTATGACTGTGGTCTTAATGTCCTGGAGATGGATTTTCTTTTGTCTCTCCTGTTCTCTAGGAAGTTTAAATTTTTCTCAATGTCAGAACTAAACACCAGTGTGTGAGTACTGTGACGGAGTAAATTCCTACCCATTCTTTGTCCCCTCCTGTGAGTTGTCTTTCCAGAGAGCTGCCTTTGATGGGGGGATGTGGCTAAGTCTCATCGGCATGGGTATGCTATCAACAAAAGAATGCTGGCTCACTTCCTTTCTTCATGCCTAATTAGCCAGAGAAGAAATTTTCAAAGATACCCAATAGGAGTTGGTTTCACATGAATTCTGAGAAAAGTTTTGTTATTTGCTTTTTTTGTGAAGAAATACACAGTTTCAATGAGATTTTTCTGCCCCTCCCCTTTTTCTTCAAAGGAGTATATGAGGAAAAGTTAACAACTTGAAAACACTTTAAAATGTGTTAGCCCCAGAAACAACCCCTTTAGCTTCTTCTACCTTAAAATTATATTAACACATTTTAAAATAATGGAAGGCTTCCTCCCAGTCTCAGTTTATTCTGCTTTTATAGTGAGATGCACTGCACTACAATTTTGAACAAATCACACGTTTTGAAAGCAGTCTGTCAAAGAGTCAGGAAGGGTTTCAAAATCCTGCATATGATGGGACTTTGACCTGTAGCTTTTTCTGGTAACGCTTTCCTCAGAGAAAACTCTCCCTGTACCACTAAGCTGGCTGTGCCTTCTCGTCTGGTTTCCAGCAGCTGGCATTCCTGGTGGTGTCTCTTGGCCAGCATGCATAAACAGCTCGGGACTGCCCACCCACGTTTGCTGTGAACACCAGTCTCAGACATTCACTGGGACTCAGCTGGGTTTTCCTAGCGCCTTTTTCTTAACCTTTGCTAAAAATGAGTGTGATCTGCATAATCACAACCGAACTCCCCACTATCAATTAATCTGCATTTAATTACAGAGTGGTGTGTGTGTGCTGTCTGCACACCGTGGGGCCAGATTTGCACCTGTGTGGTGTCGATAGTTGGGTCAGGCTATGTAAAAAAGTGTGGTCCCAAACTTGCATATTCTCTTGAAAATCTGGGTTTGTGTATCAGTGTGTGTTTGCATACATGCACCACAGTATTGGCAACAGGTACTGTACATGCTGCAATATTTTGAAGCTTTTTTTCCTGAATTCTAGCTTATGATTATGTCCTGGTCACTCCTTTTAAATCCCTCATGGGTTACTTTTTCTTACCCTTCACCTTCTAGGTAAAAGAGAATTTTAACAATAAGTATACACTTCACAAACTTTCAAAAGCACAGCTTTATCCTCTGGTCTCTGCAGCAGTAGATAACAACAGAGCCACCATAAATGACATTTATTTACTGTTTCTGGCATGCATCACAGGCACATGTGGAATACACTACTAGAAGTTCTGCAAGTAATTCTTGTCACAGGAACAAACTGGACTCTAATTATTTTCATCTCAAATCTGTAAAGTGGAAAGCATAACAATTATTATATAAAAACACTGTATCACATAAAATGTTTGGATTTTGCAGTTGTAATGCAAAGCCTCCACTAACGCTGAAAATGCACAGTAACTCCTAATGCAATTTTGCATGTTCTAAATTCCAGTAAAGCTGTGAGTTGGAAGATTTTTATGCTTTCCCTGAAGATGATTTTTTCTTTCCTTGTTAAAACTAAAATTCCCTAGGAAATACGTTTTTTTTTTTTTTAATTTAAGGTTCAGAAATGAAGGTTGTTACTATTTCAATGGCATGTTTTGACTTTTTGAAATAAAATGAGACAAAAGCAATTGAAAACAAACAGTACTAGCTTACTTTAGTAAGTACTTTAGTTCTTTAGAAAAGTCAAGCTTGCAAAGGCAAACCAGGTGTGTCCCATCACCTTTTGAGCACATTACAGAATAAGATGAATTTTGTACATAATGTACAACCAGTTTCAAATAAATACTCCAGGAACTTGCAGGATAGAATCACTTGTGCCTAAGGAAGATATAACTGAGCAGGCAGGAGCACAGATCTGATGGAACTTCCATAGGACATGGACAAGAAACTGTGGTGATATCAACCAATAATGATGAAGGGCAGTCAGCACAAATATCTCTAGAATTGTTCTTTATTTTTTTAAAGATTGTTTGACAGCGTCTTCTAGAAAGCTGATTCCTTGTAGACAGATCTCACAAAATTTTTCACTGAAGGAGAATGGCTTCCAGTCTGCACTGAAGCACGGGAATGTAATGACTAGGAAGGCAGAGCAGAATAAACCAGTTTGAAATATTTCAAAAGTCTGCAGAGAATATTGTGACTCTTTTCTTTTATTAGAGACTTGAAAGTCCATTTGAAAAAGACTTCAACAACTAAAGAAGAAAACAGAAGAAACCTATCAAAATTAAGGACTATTGTGATAGCCTTTTAAAGTAATACTATGAGACTGAAATTATTTATTTAAATCCATTTTTATAAGAAATATCTAAATATAGCACGTTGATTTGAGTTTAAATGAAAACAAATTTTGAAATAACATTATTACCAGTTCCCACACAGCTCCTCTTTGAAGTCTTTAGTTGTGAAGTCAATTAATAACAAAGATAAATGCCAGATGGGTTTTTGCCATGTGGATGTTTTGTGAGCTGAAATGTTTCTTTTTCTTTTCCTTTTCCTATTTTGCTTTATCCATATAGTAGGAGATTAAATTCAAGAGAAGCAATTGTTGGTATGTCTAAAAGTAAAAAAAATCTGTAAAGATTCAAGAGTCTACCCTAGATTTCCTCCTACAGTATAGTGTCTAAGCTTCACTGTAGTCTGAGGATGGACAGATAGACATTTTGATATGAGATGCTGAGTGACCAAATCCATCCCTGTTGAAGCTTTGAAGAGTCACAGGCCTTCCATCAACCCCAAAGTTCTACTTTCATCTTGCATCCAGTCACACCAAAGCTGGACTCCCAATCTTGCTCCTCAGCCTTTCCAGGAACTCTTCTGTCTTACTGATAACCTGTTTAGAGCCTCAAAACCTGCAGCTTTCTGCCCTCATCAGATGGAAACAAAGTAATTGCTCACCCAGAAATGTTTGGGAGATTGATCAGAGGGCTGCTGAATCTCTATCATTGTTCTATTCTTTCTGACATAACAACAATTTGGGATGCTGGGATTAACTGCTTACAACACTGTTGATTCCTCTATAGCCATGTTGTTTTTAGACAATTTGACAGTCTGATAAACAGTAATACTTTATGAGAATGGGAGTTGCTCCTACAGATACCTTTCCTCTTGAGGAAGTCTGAGTAGGGGCTTTTCATATGCCATGTTCTCCAGAACATTACATCCTACTTCAGCTCTCTGAACTAGTTTCTGTACCACTATAGGAACAGAAGCTGTGTGAATCCAGATAAGGCTGTTCCCAGACTTAACCTTATTTGTTCAAATTTTAAGGATTCACCGAGGAGTTATATCTTCTTCTGGCCTTTTTCCTGGGTACCATTCATTCTTGTCTTAAGACACTGTAAATTTATTTTATTCATTAGCAGTATTAGCAGTATTAGATCATTAGATCATTAAGAGTATTAGCAGTGTAAATTTTACATCTGATTTTCCCTTTCACTTAATATATACAACCAGATTTCTATTGCGTTTTCATGCCTAATTTTCCTTGTGGTTTGGAAAGTTTATAGCTTTTGAAGGCAACGAACTGTATCTTATTTGGAGAACCTTGCAGAAGTTCCTTGTAACTCTTTCTGGACTTCTAATCTGTGACTACCAAACATTCAGGTATTAAGACTGTACAAACTGTTTACCTTACAATAAAGACTCCAATTCCTCAGACTCAAAAGGGGACCAATGATGCTGTTTCCCTTTGCCTTCCTGAACTGTAATCCAAACCTAACACTTAAATATGGTTTTAACTTTCACTTTCTGAACTGTTCTGTTGATTATTCATGTTTAAAGTTCAGTGAGATTGTAATGTACGTGTTCAAGTTATTTGCTGCATCATCTAATTAGAAACACTTTTGTGGATGCTTTTAAGAATGTTTTACCCTTCAAAAGGGTTACTGTGATAGCCACAAGGAATGGAGTTTGCAAAAGCAAAATGTTGAATTTGGCTAAAAATGGCAAGTTCAAACATGAAAGAATTTCAAAAAACAAAATCTCCCTGCTGACAAAAGAAGTTTGGGATGAAGAATGCTTTGCTGTAAATTTGTCTAGGATAATTTTGAGGAAGGCTACTGCTGCTTGGTTTGCACATTCACAGCATCACAGAATCATTCAAGTTATAAGGAGCCTTTGAAAGTCATTCAGTCTAGCCTGGCCAAAGCAAGTTTGATAGGATCTTTACCCAGATTTTTTATTCCTGGTTTAATTTGCACTGATAAAGTAGCTACAGAATCTCTCCTTGTCGCCTCTTGCCAGCTGCAATTCTACAAGCCAGCTCTGAGCTGTGGCTCATAATCAGGAATAGCACCAGCCCTGCATGCTCCAGGCAATGTTCCTAAACTGCGGATTGACATTCCTTTTTGCAGATTGTCCTTATATAAAACAAAGAGCAAATGTTTTGAAAATAGCCATACGGTTGTACAGAACTGAAATAAATGGTTGAATATAAAATCATGCAACTCCTACTTTAGGTCTGTGTTATCACCCCTTCATCAATCATATTATCTACTATTATCATTCACACAACTAACTTACATTAGTCCAAAATAATACGTTTAAAAGTCCTATTCATAACTACTCATGGAGATGAATATTTAAATTTGGAATTTTAAGTATTCTTGCCAGAAATATTGCTGCATGCTCAAGTAATCTGGGACCTGCATCAATGTGATATGAACTAGCTGAATCTAACCAGAACAGCAAAAAACCACAACCTTTGATGTGTGATTTATTTCTGCATAAATAAAAACTCAACTAATCACAGTTAGTACATATTTTGTAAAATATTTTAATATCTTGACATAAAATTAAAAGAAATTAGAAAAATAGAAGGCAACTATCATTTGTTTTGGCATGGCTATTAAGCAAAAAGACACTTAAACTATGAATGAAAAAATAATTGCGATTATTCATACACTGTGCAATTAGGACAACAGTTTAACACTACTCTGAAAGATTGCTCTATTGGTTACTATTTATGTTGATATAATGTAAAAAAAAATATTATGATAACCCAAGTTATACACACAATTTATGATGTTTTGTGTTTGCTGAAATACTGTAGTACCTGTCTTTTTTACATGGCATGGCAATAACTCAGGAATTATTAATTTCACTAGGCAATGCATGTCTTTTGCAGAACAGAAAATGCATCATTATGGGATTTTGGTATTCACAACATTTTTCTTTAAACATATCAAACATTCTCTTTTTCTCATTTCCTGGTTGAATACTCACAACACAAACAACAGTTCTAACTGATGATAATAATCTCAAATTCTTCACTACCGCCTGTTGGCCAGGTTTTCATATGCTAGTTGTGTTCATCTGGCTGGTTTTGCCCAGAACAGACCAAGGATCTGTGCAGTTTTGGGCTGGGGTACCATTAACCTTCTCAGTGACTGGTGTGGGGCTGAGTTTTGGATTTGTGCTGAACACAGGGTTGATGATGGAGAGATGTTTTTGCTGTTGCTGAGCAAGGCAGGGCTTGCACAGAGCCAAGGCCTTTTCTGCTTTCGGTGCTACCACGATGGTGAGGAAGCTGGGGGGGGGCACAGGAAGCTGGGAGGAGACACAGCCAGGACAGGTGACCCAAACTGACTAGAGGGATATTCCAGACTGTTAGACATCATGCTCAGGATATAAAGCTGAGGGAATGAAGAAGGTAGGGGGAACATTTGGAGTGATGACATTTGTTTTCCCAAGTCACTCTTATGTGTGATGGGGCCTGGGTCTCCTGGAGATGGCTGAACACCTGCCTGTCCGCGGGAAACAGTAATTAGTTCCTTATTTTGCTTTGCTTGTTTGCATGGCTTTTGCTTTCCCCGTTAAACTATATTTATCTCAGCCCATTTTACCCTTCCAGGTCTCTCCCTGACCTTGTTGGTGGGGAAATGAGTGACTGGTGCTGTTGGCTTGGCTGCTGACATTTGCCAGGTTTGGTAAGTTCTGGCAAAACATGTTAGAATAAAGCAGAAGGGAAAAAAAGGGAGGAGAAGTCATCTTTAACTTGCACAACTAGATCGGGTAAAGACTATTTGTTGGCTTAGTCCAAGGTAACTTCTTAACATTATACTTCATTATCTTTGAAACAGACAATCTTGGAAGTAATAAATGGCAATTAACCTTCAAAGAGAGTTGAAATGCAAAACAGAGGGTTATTTGTACATGGAAGTAATGATGATTTTGATCCTGCTTCTTTTTGCTTGGAAATAAGTCAAAGAATCCAAAAATTAGTACCTGTGGAAATTAAAATCAGGATGTTAGAAATAGGTAGATTTGCAATAGTTGGTTACTTGGGATTCAAATGAAAATATATGCAAAAATATACAATAAAGAATTGGCCTTCTTTGCTTTTGCCTGAAGAAGCAGCAGCATTGCCTCTCAATTTCCACAGAAATGTCAGCATTTTTTTCTCTTACAATGCTTTATATATTGTTTCATTAAGATTTGTAAGTCTGTATTTGCTAAGATACCCGTGAATGACTGATATCTCTCCCTACCTAAGCCAGTAGTCAAGGGTGAGCCAGGGATTGTAGAAACTAAAATTAACTTAATGTAAAACTGATGTGCCTTTGCATGTTCTTGTCTCCTCTCTACTCTTGCCAATGCAAAACAGGGTTAATTGCCATTGTCTTTAAAAAGATCATGTTGTTTTAAGGATGTTATTTTAAGGGAGCCTTTTTTCTGAGATCTGAAATTTTATCACAATCGAAACTAACTTATTTTTCTTAATAAAATAATTACCAGACTTCTGAACACTCATTTATGAGTTTTGAAGGAAGGAGTATTTTGTGAATTAAATTAAGAGAGGAAATCAGTGGACAGACGTCACTGGTATTACCAAATAAATTCTTACCTGCTCTGGGAATTACATTACAATTAAATTGCATTTTAACGTATGTATATAGTTTTAGTATGCTAGGAAATAGTGCATCCCTCATGAACATTAGAGTCTCTTGATAAACCCTGAAAGACATGTTAAAGTAAAGGATATTACAAGATGATACTGCTGGATTTATTAAGTGTGGAAAAGATTCAAGAACCTTCATAAAGATTATCACCTCCACAGTCCCTTCAACCATTCCAAGTCTCACCTCGCTTTTCACAGACATGAAGAAATTTTGACATGAGGCAGCAAATTCTAAATAAAATGGATGGGGTTGTCAGGAATAAGCTAATAACAGATACAGCCCTACTTCTCCTGATGAGAGTTTTTTGTTTTGATTCCAGCAGAACTAATTCTTTTACCAAAAATGAGTAATCTGCTTGATAAGCAAAAGAACTATTCAAAAGGATAACTGATATGATTAACCTCTTAAAATCAGTACAAAATGACATGCTTTATTCATTCTCCAGAAAAAAGTCCTGCTAGTCATGCCCATTTCACTGTGAATTTAGTTAGAGATTTTGCCCCTTCTGTAGCAGTCACTTGAAGATCAAGCCCCATATTTCTGTTATTTCCTGCCCACTTTAGAGACTTCAGTGGGAGCTCTGAAACTGCAGTGAAGGCAGACTCTAATTTTAAAATACACTGCAGCCATTATTTGAATTACATTTCCTTTTAAGCTCATTACTTCTTACTTGAATTACATGCTGTATGACTCTCACTACTTGGATTTGCTCTGTCCTCTGTAGAAAGGCTGAATCTTGTAGTACAAGAAGCTCACGCATTTCAATCAGTCTGCAGTTGTGAACAGAAATTATGGCTTGGTGATATTTACTCTTTCTGGTTTTAACTGCAGTCCTTGAATGGTGTGCTGGTGTGGAATACCACTTTTTTTCATGGTAATGCATAGCCACATACCTTTAGTCTGAGATAATTTCCTCTAATCTCTAAAATAAAACATGCATGAAGAGCTACTGATTAAGGCTCAAAAAATGAACTTTCAGGCTCTTTTGTTCCAAAGCAAGTGATTTGCTCTTCTTCTGACAATGGAAGGGAAGCCCTGGCTTCTTAAATGTCATAAATGCAATCAAACTGTCATCCTACTGCTTGTGGTAACAAAGAAAATGCAATAGAGGCAGCTTTGCACTGCAGGTTAGTGGGGCTCATTTAGTCTCAAAGGCCGTTTGTACAAATCCTGACTGAAGTGTAAGACATCTGGGAAATGTATTTACAGTGACTCTAGGATCCTTCTTTTTTCACTGGCTTCATGTGAAAACCCTAAAAGAATCACAGTCTGGAGTCTAACTTGAAGCTGAGAAAATACTCTTTTTTGTAAAAGGAGAGCTAATTACTCCCTCAGTTTGAAGGCCAACATGAGAAAACCAGTCTTTTTTTAAAATTACTACACAATGTTTGGAAGCATGTCAAAACCGTATGTTTGTGTACTCAGGAGAATTTTATATGAGAGAAAAATGCTCAACTTCAGGAGCTCTTCCTGAGAGCTGTGTCTGTGACAGGTGACCCCAGAGGAGAATCAGATTAACCAGGTCTGGAGAAGACAATGCCTTGGTGAAGGACAAACATCCCACACTATTCTCTTAGAAGCAAGACCTGTTGCAGTTGGTTTCACCTTGTCCATGACATGACCAAGTTCAAGCTCAGAAAATTTAGCTGCTGCTGGGTCCTGTCCTGGCTACACCACTGGGTTGCTCCTGGCAATAGCCTATGTGAAATGCCATCCAGCAGCCAGGTAGGTTTGACTGGACACACTTGGACATAGATGCCATTAACAGAAACTTTACTGTTAACATGAACACCACTGCAATTGTCAGAGCATGATGTGTGGGATCCACACAGATTGCAAGCCGTGATAATGGAAACTCCTCCTCCTTCTTACAGATCTGGCTAGTGTACAGGCAACTGGGTATGAACACCCTCATTAGTTCAAAATGCTCTTCCCGGCAAAGAATACACAAAATGCACAGTACAACAACTAAAGATTGAAAGTGTCGGAGTCCACGAATGCTGGTAACTTTTTAGGAGCCCTGTCTTAAGAGTGCAGAAGCAAGCAATTCCAAAGTGTCATAAGTCAAGCAAGTGCATCCTGGCTTGGACCAGGAGGAATCTTCTAGAACTCAGAAGGAAAATGAAAGTGTATGGACTCTGGACAGCAGGACAAGGCAACGTGGGAGGACTCCTGAGATGTTTTCCACTGTAGGGGGAAAATGCAAATGGCCAAAGCTCAATTAGAGTTTCAGCTGGTTGGCACTGTGAAGAACAACAAAAATAGCTTTTTAATATATATTAACAGTGAGAGAAGCAGGAATATCACTGGCCCATTACTTGATGGGGCTGGTCATCTCACAAATTAGGATGTGGACAAAGCAGAGAGGTTTAACACCTTCTTTGCCTCTGTCTTTGATAGCAATAATCATCCTTGATTCCCAGAGCCTGGAGAGCTGGAAAAAAATAACTGGAGGAAACATAAACTCCCAGTGAACTGTGACTTGCTAATCCAGCTGTGTGCACATAAGTCTATGGAGCCTGATGGAACACATCCAAGGGTACTGAAAGATCTGGCTGATGATATCACAAGACCTCTCTCCACTACTTTTCAACAGTCTGAAGAGTCAACTGGCAAATGTGAGATAGCTGTGGGGGTGGTGAAGCACTGGAATTTGTTGCCCAGAAAAGAGGTGGATGCCCCATCTCTGGAAGTGTTTAAGGTCAGGTTGGATGGGGCTTTGAGCAGGCTGCTTGAGTGGAAGATGTCCCTGTCCATGGCAGCGATTTCGGACTAGATGATCTTAGAGTCCTTTCAACCCAAACCATTCTACAATTCTATGATTCTATAAAGTGTGCCAATTTTTAAGAAGGAAGTATAAATGTAAGAAAGAAGAACCTTGCTAAGCACAGTCCTGTCAGTTTCACTTCATTGCCTGGCAAAATCGTGGAGAAAGTTTTCCTGGGATTTATAGATACACATTTGTGAGACAATGCACTTTTCAGTGGTCATAGCCAGCACAGACTCACAAAGGACAAGTCTTACTTAACCAACTTGCTTTCCTTGTGACTAGGCCACCCATCTAGCTGGGCAAGGGAAGCCAGTAGATTGGTGGTTTGGGATTTTAGCAAAGTTTTTTATACTGTCTCATAAACTAGACAAGTTCGTAACAGGGTGGGTGAACAGTTGATGAATGGTCTGGTCCAAAGTGTTACAGTGAAGGAGGTTTCAACATGCTCGTGGCCAAGTCACAAGTGTAGTTCCCTAGGGCTCAAGTTTAGGGGCAGTGCTCCCCAGAGTTTTTATAAATTATCTGGGCAAAGGAGTTGAATGTACATCAAATAAGATTGCCAGTGATACTAAATTAGGAGGAGCAGTAGACTCTGTTGAGAGTGGAGAGAGAACTGGTTAGAAAAAAGATCTGTGTAATCATTAACTGAATGCAATTCAACAAGCTTTGGGTTCTCCATGTGGGGTGAGGGAATCCTTATTATATTTACAAACTGGGAGATCAGAGGCTAAAGCACAGCCCCAGAGAAAAAGATCCTGCGTCCTGGATTGATGGCAAGTTGAACATGATCCAGCAGTGCCCTGGCAGCCAGGAGGGACAACCCTGTCCTGGGGGTCATCAGGCACAGCATCACCAGCCGGGCAAGGGAGGGGATTGTCCTGCTCTGCTCTGAGCTGGGGCAGCCTCACCTCCAGTGCTGGGGGCAGTTTGGGTGTCACAACATAAGGAAATAAAACTGTGTCCAGAGGAGGATGACAGATATGCTACCAAGGTCTAGAGGCAAAACTTTAGAGGAGCAGCTGAGGTCACTTGGGCTGCTCAGCTTGGAGAAGAGAAGGCTGAGGGATGATCCCATTTCAGTCTACAGCTTCCTCATAGGGTCAGTGGAGTGAGAGGTGATGATTTCCTCTCTCTAGCCACCAGCAACAAGTCAAGAGAAAATGGAACAAAACTGGATCAGGAGAAGTTTACACTGGACACTCTAGGAAGAGCTTCTCTGCCTGAAGAAGAGGCTCCCCAGGGAAGAGGTCATGGCACCAAGCCTATCAGAGTTCAAGGAGAGTCAGGACAACGTTCTTGGTAACACAATTTACTATTAGGTAGTGGTATGAGGAACAGGGTGTTGGACTTGATGATACTTATGGATTCCTTACAGCTTGTGATGCAGTATGATTCTATGATTGTAAATCATTCAGCTAATATTTTCATAGATGCATAGAGCAGTTATAGAAAACTGTAACAACTGTCACAGTCCATTTGTATTTCAAATTTACAGGACAAAGTATTCCATAAATTAGAATTTTTTCTAAGAGAGAAACATACAAATATGTTAAATAAGGGCTCTATCCCATTTGTAGATGGATCTAATACATTAATTCACTAATTCATTGCTTCATTATTGAGGTCTGCAACTCACAAGTTCTCTAATTCTTAACTTGCATGTGGCAACTTACATGTGTGTGAATAAACTAGTTACCTAATCAAGTAAGGGTGGCAGAAGTTATCCTTCCTCCTCTAGCAGAGTTTGCACTTTCCCTCTGTCACACAGGGAACCACAAAAGCCTCAGTAGTCTGAGTGCTGTTGGATGCACTTGAAAATCTTTTTGGTTAAGCTGACGTATTTATGCCTTCCAGCTCAGAAGGCTTGTCTGCAAAATTTCCATAACTTAGTGGGAAGATTCAGAAGAAACTGCCAATCAATATACACCCACAAAGCTCCCAAAGATGTCATGTTCTGCAGCCTCTACTTTGGTGCAGCATCTCAGGTGCAAAAGCAGAAAAAAAACCATACACAAGCATATGATGACATTCAGAGATTGTAATTTTCTTTCAAATTACATGAGCATATAGCCCAGACCACTTGGCAAAAAAAATCTACTGATTTCGTAAGTACCTGGTACCTGGTACCTGGTAAGCACACTACTCTGAAGGTAGTTCCTCCTCTCTACTCTAGATTCTCAAATTTTGTCATGTCAAAGGTAAGACAAGGGCAATCTCAAGGTAAATATGCACACACACTCCTTCAGTGTGCACTGCTAGGCTGAGAAAGAGCACTAGAGCATCAAATGGTCAGTCAGCTGAGCTGTGTCACCCCAGCAGCACTCAACATGACTGCAGCACCCACACTTCAAACTCAGGCAAAGCTCTGGGTGATTCAGGCTTTTCCAATACCTTTTTTATGCCCAGTCCTCTGATCTTACTGTCTTGTAACTTAACAAAGGATGAGAAAGATGGGACTGAAACCAGCTAGCACAACTGGCAAACTTCTTGTGGTTCTGCCTTGGCAGCAAGGCTGGATGCAATTTTTCTAATGTGCTATATTAACAGGAATTAAATATAAGGGCCTGGCTTTCTCCTCAGTCCAGCAGCAGCTGTGGTGAGTGGGAGAGAATCCAGACCTCAAGGCTTGGAGGTAGGCTATGACCTGGCTTCACCTCAGCCTGCCAAACAGACACTGGTATTTGTCCAGAAAAATTTTCTCCATGCTCTGCAAGGACATCTACTTGTCAGAACAACTTTTGGTTCACAGAAAGTCTTTCAAAACAATGGCCCTAATGTAATTTGTTGTTATAACCAATCTGTCATCTTTCTGTCTATACACCTCCCTCCTTCCCTTCTCCTCTCCCTTATATTCTGAGCTTTTCTAAGTCAGAATTTTTACCTTCTTCACATTACAGTACCTTGTGTATATTTCTGCTCAGTAAGACTGTACTTTCTTCCAAATTATAACATTCAGTTGTGACCCACCAACAATATTCCCTGGAATATCTGACAAGCCTAGGAAGGGAATCAAAAATGTTAGTTTTCTTCCTGCGTTAAAATCTTTGTATCTTCACATCCTAGCAAGGTAGATCCTGAAACAGATGCTGTGTCATGGTGTCACACTAATTACTCCACTGGAATTATACAGAGACTGATTTCTCCATCTATCCTAGAAAATTTACTGCTGTGATGTATGCAGCAGATATGTGTCTCTCAGGTAGAAAGACAATATACTTGTAATATTCTAAAACAGCAAGAAACTTTAATACTGTGCATTGCACATGTGTCACATGCATGTGGCAAAATCTTGATGAAAAGGGAGATATTCACTGCTGCCTTTGAAAGTGAAAGGATGGGGATTTGTCCCACATTGGTCAGATGGAAATAGAATGGCTACACAAAAATAAGTGATAAGACAGATTAAAATAGAAGAAAGAAACAAATAGCTAGTGAAAACTTTAGAAGCTGTTCATTGAAGTATTGAGTTTTAGTAATCCAAGAAATATTACACTTGTTGATCTAACTGGAACATTTTCATTTCTATGTCTACACTCTGATGGAAGATAATAAATGAAGATGATTACTAGAGATTTTTGCCCATTGTTTACTGGGAGAAAGGTGACATACAGCAGGCTAACAGACCAACAGCTTAGTAACAAAGAGGCACCTAGATTGTTATGTTGAAAAATAACAGAGTGGTAATAGAGTTCCTGTCTATATCCTGAGCCAGAAGCTGCAGCCCTCTGTGGGAGGTACACATGCAGCCCTTGGAAAATGGTTCCACTGTTTTCTTTTGAATAGCTTTTCACCAGGTGCAGATGCCAGATGCACGACCTTCTGCACTGCAGAAAGCTCTGGATCACTTTTGTCACACAGGGACTTTTCCACATTAATATCATACCCCAAGTAGGTCCCAGTATTTCAGCTTTCACTAGGAAATAAAGTCTGAGAGCACTCTGTTGAAAAAGGTAGAAATGAGAAGAGGGATACTGCATAAGGACTGCAAGATCATGTTTCACTGTTAATTTGGAAGTCAGTTTGTTAATAGTCATGGCTGCATGGAGAGATGTGATTTAATGATCAGAGCACAGAACTAGAAACTATAAATCTCTATTTGGCTCTGAAACATCGTTTTCTTGTGGCCTAATCCAAGTTACTTAGTCATTCTTCACCTGTAAAACAGGGATACTGTATATTTTGCTGGGCTATCTGGAAGGCCTACTGGCTTAAGTTTCTGAAGTATTTCAGAGAAAATAAATTAACATGTCCTTAAAAATGTAGATAGAAACTTCAGTTCAGATGAGGTCTTGAAATTCTAGTGTTTTACTTGCATTTATCTAAATTTCATTTCAAAGATATAGAGCTTGTAAAATGTAGTGAAAGAAGATATTTAAAAATAATATTATTCCTTTCCAATGCAACGATATGTTCTATTCCCTCCAAAACTGTTGTATATCATGGTGTTTTTTTTCTCTTGCTTTTTTTTTTTGTTTTTGTTTTTGTTTGTTGTTTATTTACCACCTATATTTTTCCTCCTTTCTTCTTTCCTTCCTCTCCTTATAGATTTTTTTGTAAAAAGTCATAATATTTATAATTTTTTTACATATATCAGTGAGGGGTTGTCTTCAGTTACACATTCAGCTCAGACAAGCCTCAGTACACCTCATACGCCCAGTTATAGTTCTGACAGCCTTGTAAACAGTTACTCTGACAAACACTGTCAATTCAGTCAAAATCATATGCAAGATTAAGAGCTGTAATAACTATTAGCGAGGCCTGTTGAATATTAGAAAGGATTTTGGAATCAATAGTGTGCAGTAACTTCAATGGAAAATTACCTCCTAGGAGTCAAACCTCCTTTGAGGATGGAAAACAAGAGTTTGTTCTCAAATTTATCTTTCTAAAGTTATTAATGACTTCTAAGGAAACAGGTAGTAACTTGTTGCTGCACTACTCTGCAACAGGCGGTTGAAATGTCAGTCATTTAGATTTAGAGCACAGAAGATTGAAAAACAGAAGGCTTTGATAACCTGTCGATATTCGTAAATAAGAACACAGAATGGGAAATATCTTCAGATTAGAGAACCAAAAATAATTATGCATATCAAGACCCAAATCACATACTTACTGTCTTATAATAATAGGAATATC
This sequence comes from Poecile atricapillus, assembly GCF_030490865.1. Lineage (NCBI taxonomy): Eukaryota > Metazoa > Chordata > Aves > Passeriformes > Paridae > Poecile > Poecile atricapillus. The sequence continues at coordinate 106,788,350 of NC_081289.1, read as the reverse complement.
CCTGATTATTCCTACTCTTGTAATGTTCTTTATATGTTTAGTGTTATACATTCTCCTTATTTTCCCCTTATTTTACTTTAGACATAAAATCACAATTTTCTTACAGACTGTACAGTGAGCTCTTGGGAAGATGTACAGTAATTTACATAAACTGGGCTAAATTTGCTTTCTGCTGGAGTCAAACTTGGTTTTAGTCACAGTAAAAGGAGGATTCAGTCCCTACTCTTGCTAAATAACAAATAAATGCACTTATGAAAATTTATTTAGTTTTTAATAGTTTTTCATGTAAACTATTGATGTCCTGTTCTGCTGTAGGAAAAAATTCAAGTTTCTGTTTTAATAGAAGGCTGCATCAAACTGGAATTTTGTTTAAAAGGTGCCAGAATCAGAAATCCTATTATAAACTGGGACAAGAAGCAGGTCTGCTAAGACTTCTAGAGAACAAATTAACAAGTGGGAATGATTAAGTCAGAAATGACTTGGTGTTCTAATTGAAGAAGTCATGCAGCATGATGTCACTCTCTGTTATTAGTATTTAATTGCTTTCAGAGAGAGCTTTGTGTGCCTCTCTTCTCTCTCCCACAAGAAAACACTCACAGCATCTAAAATGCATCAAGTTATAGAAGAATGTTGCTGTTTGGTCTGTTTTAAGTTCATGTAATTAAATTAGCTAAATAAAAAACACAGAGCTGTTTATAGGCTCAGCTTTGAATTTTTTTCATTTTATGCATCCAGGTCTGTTTCCAGTCTCATTGGCTGGTTTGAAACTATTCTTGAAATGTGTCTAACAAAGAATAGTCACATCCTGTAACTGCACCTGGTTTGGTGAACTGGCTATTTGAATTTTTCTCAGCAAAGTGTTAGTGTAGGGTCATTATATTATAGAAATTGAGAGGGAGAGGAGGACACCCTGATACTTATCCATGCTTACAAGACATCCAAAATCTCTGATGACATATTATATACTGTGTAAGCTTTTAACATTCTCAGCAATTCAATAACGCTATTAAAGGAAAAAAAAAATAAAATAATTGAGATTGATCACAATTTTGACAGACTTCAGACTTCTTCGTAGCTGAATTTCTCTACACACTTGCAAAACAATAATCCTGAGAAATGTTACATATTCTCAGAACTTGCTCCTTATCATTTTGCAAATAATGTCCAGCACACATGTTTTCTATTGGCCTAGTTGCAAGGTTGAGAATTAGGTATCTTAAACATTGCTGCAAGGGACAGAACTGTGCTTGGCCCATCCCACCTTTTCCTACCAGTGCTCCAGCTTCAGAAAATGGTGGGGGGGAAATCTAAGTTGGGCCTGCTGAGAGAAGAGATAAATGTGAGAACTTCTCTCTGATGAAAATATAAAATATATTCTTTTTCCTCCAGACATGGGGGTTGCTGTCCTGCCTTGGGGCAGCCTGACACAGGCTTTTTTCTGTGACAATTTTCCTTCTTCCTACCTAATGAGGTTTTGCCAAAAAGCAGAAAGAAGTAAACCTTGCAAGTGCAAGAGAAGAAACCTTTTCTTTCTCTTTTCATGTCCATGTGATAATTCCAGAAGTAAATTCCCTTCCCACTGCAGCAGCTGATCCCTTCTAGCCAATGATACTGTGTTTGCTTTTCTTGGTTCTGATAAATAGAACCTGAACATACTGCACTTCAAATAACCAAGTAAGCTACTGAAAACTTACTGAACCAGAACTGCTCTTGGGTCAGTTCTGCTCTTTTCCAGTTCTGATCTTCAAATCACTCCTTTATGTAGCTGCTTGTCCTTCGGTATGTTTATGCTACATTGTTGTAAAGTGACAAAGTAGGAGATATGGATGAATAAGCTCTCTGAACAGGTTACAAAGTTCATGAAATTAAAAGCAAATATTTTCCTTATGGGAGTCCAGTGCACTTTCAAAGCTTTACTGAGGCCTGGCATCCTACTTATTTTATCCCTGTTACATATTTGGCTGTCTCTGCTCAAGGCTGGTTCTGACATCTTTTCTGCGTAGCCTGGGATGAAGCTGTTGTAAAAAGTCCTGTGAAAGAGTGCTGAAAAGCAGCACACGGGCTTCGTGCTTTGCTTGGGGACTGCAGATAAATTCAGGCAGTTGATAATTGAACTCCATTGTAGCAGTGCCAGTGTTTAGCCACATACTTCGCTGTTTCAGACCCTGCCCAGACTTTACCACAGGGCTTGACTTTAGACCTGCTTTGTCCCTGCAAGCTTGCTCAGGAATCGTTGGACTTATTGCTGATGTGGTTTCCAGAGTCAGACTTGCTCTGCTCTCCTTGTTCTGACCCCTTGCTTAAAAGGCTGCCTCGCTACCTGCCTTGCTGTAGCTCTGAGTTCCCATATGGATGGATGCAGTCCTGCTGCTCTCTGACAGACTGTCTGCTCTTGGTAGGCTTGTCCAGGGACATGGGGAGGAGGTGTCACCCACTGTCAGTGAGAATCTGGAGTGCTTGCAGCTTCGTCTTGGAATGGATGATGAGGTCACAGAGAGCTTCTGGATTAGTACTAAAGCAGGGGCAGGGACAGGGGATTTTGTGGTGGGGGTCTACTACAAGCTGCCTGACCAAGGAGACAGAGCTGATGAGGCCCTCGACAGACATATACGAGCAGCCTCATGTTCACAAGCCCTGATCCTCATGGGAGACCAGGAGCCTTTAAACCCCTGTTGGAGGGAGAACACAGCAGAGCATAGGCAATCCAGAAAGTTCCTGGAATGCACTGATGGGAAATATCTTCTCCAAGTGATAGAGGAGCCAAGGAGGAGAGGCACTAAGCTGGACCTTATTCTCACAACAAGGAGGGCCTGGAGAGGAATGTGAAGCCTGAGGGCAGGCTGGGCTGCAGTGACTGTGAAACAATGGAGTTGAAGATTCTTAGGGAAACAAGGAGAGCAGACAGGCAGCTCACTGTGCTGGATTTCAGTAGAGCTGACTCTGGCCTCTTGAAGGACCTCATTGTTAGAGTGCCATGGGATTGAGCCTTGGAGGGAAGAGGAGCCCAGGAGAGCTGGATGGTACTGAACAACAATTTCCTCCAAGCTCAAGAGCAATGCATTCCAACAAAGAGGAAGTCAGGTAGAAATTCTAAAAGGCCTGTGTAGATGAATAAAGAGCTCCTGGACAAAGTCAAACACAAAAAGGTAGCCTATAGACAGTGGAAGAATTGTTTGAGGAATGCACAGAAACTGTCCAGAACAATTCCAGACAAGAATCAGGTTAGGAAAGCTTAAAGCCTGATAGAAGTAAATGTGGCCAGGAATGTCAAGGGGAACAAGTAAAGCTCCAACAGGCATGTTGGTGATAAAGTGTAAACTACAGAAAATGTGTGCCCTCTCCAGAAGGAAACAGGAGACCTGATTACTCATGATATTGAGAAGGCTGATATACTCAGTGTCTGTTTTGCTTCAGTATTCACTGGCAAGTAAACCAGTCACATTGCTCAAGTCACAGAAGGAAAAGCCAGGGACTGGGAGAATGGCAAACTGCTTGCTCTAGAAGATCAGGTTCAAAAACATCTAAGAAACCTGAAGTTTCATAAATTGACCTGATGAGATATTTCTGAGGGTCCTGAAGGACCTTAGCCAAAGAAGTGGCTAAGCCACTATCCATCATATTTGAGAAGTCATGACAGTGTAGTGAAGTTCTCACTGACTGAAAAAGAGGAAACATAAGACCCATTTTTAAAAACAAAGAACAGAAGACATGGAGCTACAGGCTGGGCAGTTTCATCTCAAGGTCCAGCAAGATTATGGAGCAGATCCTCCTAGAAACTATGTGAAGACACATGTGAAATAAAGAGGTAATTGGTGACAGCCAACATGGCTGCACTAAGGGTAAATCATGCCTGACAAATTTAGTGGCTGTCTATGATGGTGTTACAGACTGAGTAGGGAAGAGAAACTAATATCATCTGTCTGGCCTTGGGCAAGGCACTGGGCACTGTCCCACATGATATCCTTGTCTCTAAAATGGAGAGACATAGAATTGATGGATGGATCACTTGATAGATAAGGACTTGGATGGTCTCATTCCAAGACTGGAGTATGGAGAGCAGTGATGAATGGTATCCTCAAGGCTCAGGACCAGGACTGGCTCTTTTTTGGTGACACAGACAGGGGATTGGGTGAATTCTCAGCAGGTTCACTCACAGCATCCAGCTGTGTGATACTAGGCATTGGTGCCATCTGGAGGGACCTTGGTAGGCTTGAGAGGTGGGCTGGGGTGTAAATCTCATGAAGTTTAACAAAGCCAAGTGCAGGGTCCTGCAGCTGTATCAGGGCAATCCCAAGCACAAATACAGTTTGGACAATGAATGAATTGAGAACAGCTGTGCAAAGACTTAGGGAAGCTGGTTAACAAGAATGTTGATGTGACTCAGCAATGTACACTTGCAGCCCAGGACAGTTGCATCCTGAGCCACACCAAAAGGAGTGGCTGCCAGGTCAAGGGAGGTGATTCTCCCCCTCTATTCTCTATTCTATTTGGAATACTGTATCCAGCTCCAGGGTCCCCAGAACAGGAAGGCTTTTGATCTATGGGACCAATTCCATAGGAAGGACACAAGGGTGATCAGAGGGCTGGAACACCACTCTTACGAAGTCAGACTTGGAGGGACTGCGTTATTCAACAGAGAGAATAACCTTATTTTGGCCTTGCAGTACCTAAAAGTGGACTGCAAGAAGGCTGGGGAGGCATGCCTTTCACAAAGGCATGTAGTGATAGAACAAGGGGTAATGACTTGAAACTGAAAGATACCAAGTTTATAAGGAAGAAATTCTTTACTGTGGGTGTGGTCTCACTGGAACAGGTCATCCAGTGAGATTGTGGAGTCACCATTCCTGGAGATGTTCAAAACCAGGCTGGATGTGGCTCTGAGTAATCTGGTATAAGGTGTCCCTGCCCATGGCAGAGGTGTTGAAGCTAGATCATCTTGATGGTCCTTCCTAAAAAAAATTGTTCTAATTATTTTTAAATTTGGTTTGTTTTATTACAAATAATGAAGATGCTAAACTCAAAAGAAAGTTTAAGCCATAAAGTCAGAGAAAATCTCCGTACTGTACAGTTGCCTCTTACTGCTATAAAGAGCAGCGGTATTAGAATACTATTTGCATATACACCTTTTTTTAGCCATCTAATACATTCCCTCAAGAAAACACAGCTCTTCTGAAAAATGAAATTTCTTGAGTATAATTTTTGAGTAGATACATCCTGTCTGTTTTTCAGCTTTTTACTTCACCTTCCTTCAGATTTGGAACTTCACTATTTGCTATTGAAACCCATCTCTGACTATCTGTTACTTGTGGTACAGGAGGCTTTGTGTTCAAACAATGAGATATATAATATTTATGAGGAAAAAACCCATGTATTAGAAGAACATTTCCAGTTAAAGATTACTTTTTGACCCCTTAGTTATTTCAGACAAATCCTGTGTCATAGGCTTGTTTGGCTTTTTTCTCAGATTATCATGAAGATCCTTATTAAAAATGTTTTAAAGCAATCAATTAAATTCTTATATTAGTGAGATGGATTAGATCTACTCTCAAGGTCTATTTTTATACAGAAATGTTTCAAATGGCTCAAGTTTTCCATATTGCTTTTTATTAGCAAATAAAATAATGGTACAAATATTTTTTTAATTAACATTGCTTTGAGAAGTGAGCCTATTACTGTTTTATGTTTGTCACACGACAGAGACATGAAGACATTCTGTACTTTTAACAGCAGACTATAAAAGATCAGGGCTTCACTGGCTGTCCTGGTTCTTATCATCATGAAAGCGGACACTTCAAGAGCTGACTGAGGATGTTGGTATATTACTTTTATGGAGAGTTTTTTCTAACATAATATAATGTACATAATGAGAGACCAAAGGAACTGGACCAAAAGGGAGTACACTAAAAAGAAAAGAAAAATAATGGAAGGAAGGATTTGTCTTTTCTATTATGTGGTAGAATACCATTTTGTACATCTTGCCACAGCCTTCTTAAAAATGGGTTGAAAAATGTGGGCAAGATATATGGAGAGCAGAGATTGGTAGTGGACTGGAAAATACAGACCAAGAAATGAAGGCTGAAATCATTAGGCAATGTTAAACGACTTTTGTCTCCCTCTTTAAATTTATGAACAGAGCAATAGAGCTTTTAGTATTGTTAGTACAGGAAAAACATTCGACTACAATTAAAAGTCTGCATAAGTATAATAAATTTACAAATGTTCAACCTCCATGGAAATACAGTAGTGTGAACAAACTTGCCACAGTCTTTGGGAGCTAGGCATAGACGATATCAAAATGTGATGTTTTCAGTAGAGAAATTATATTCAGAAAACAAATTCAAGCAACTTCATCAGGAGGAGGCATAGGAGGTGCTGTGCAGCAAACAGTATTACAGGACGAAGACAACATATCCCTTTATGGGCTGACTAAAGGCATACCAAGATTGCTACCATCAGTCACAAGACAGTAAAGATTGTTGCCAGTAAGAACTGTGCTCTTTATTAGTTGATTTCCAGACTTTAATCCACAACTTCCAGATTTGCTCTGTACATTTTTCCAAGGCTCTGGCTCTGGGGAGCAAGTGATTACTTAGGAAGCATCAGCTTAGAAAGAAGGAGCTTAGAAGACTATTTTACTTTGTTTGAACATAATGGTTTTATGGATTGAAGGAAAAATTATTAAAAAGCATGGAAATCTTCAAGAATGCACAAATAGCTGCAAGTTACACAGTGAGTCATATGCAAGCAAAACCTAACAATTTCCTCAGAATTTTTCATCTGAATGCATGTGACCTGCATGTGTTCAGAGGTATAACAGCATGATCTAAATATATATGACAAACATTATCCTTTTATTGATAAGGTTTTGCATAATCTCATAAACAATATTCTAAATATCACCACTGAAAACAAGATTCTATTAAAACCTACTCAACTTAGACAATCCTTCGACTCAAATGCAACAGGTTTTTTCAGGTCTCTTGGTCTTGACATGAACCAACTGCATGGCTTGACTGTCTAGCAAACTTTGTTCTTCAACATGGCTGAAACTAACAAAGTGAAGTCTTCAAATGAAAGATCCTCTGCTGAGGATCTGAGAGAAGAAAATCTTATTTTGATAATTCTAAGAAAACAAATTCATGGTTACAAAATCACCAAATTTTAGATAAAATTCATGCCAATTTTACTCTTGGAAAGGCTATTGTAGGTTGTCTCAAAATCTCACAGTGCAAGACCACACCAGCTGGTCTCTGTGGGCATGGAAGACACAGAAGCAGCATTAACCAACATGAAAGTAATGAACCAGCAAATGGCTCAAGCATTTCTACAGCTGACAGGAAGGAAGAAAACCCAAAGAGGAAAAAAACTTCTGTTTTCAAACCTGTGATGACTGAGGCTCATAAATGCCTACTAGGAGAAGGAGACCTAAATGAGTTACTACAACACATCTCATCTAGAGTTGAAAACATTGATCACTGAAAACAGAATCCAGCAGTTGCTGTCAAGCATAAACAAATTTCTCTTTACTGCCTGTAAATTTTACCCATCACTTTAATTCCTACACAAATTATATCTTATTGTATGGGATTTTTAACTTCTCACTGGTTATGCTTCAACTTTCTGAGAACTTCCTTACACTGGGAAACCACCTGAGATGCTAAGAGTCTTGGTTATTAATATGGGAAAAATTCTGTTGTAGATTCTGGGTACAGGTGACCTGTACCATACTCATGGCATTATTGAGTCCTAAAGAGACCCCTCTTTCCTCTCAAATCAAAAGTATTGTGCCAAATTCTTGCCCTTCATATGCAATCACCATTGCAGGAATCAGCATTAGTAAGTCAAGAATTTAATATTTTTAGAGTTGGCTTTGTACCAGTCAACAGATTGTTTTTCAATCATTTTCTCATGGACTTTTTAGAAAAAGGGCATCCTAATACCTTCAGTTCTGCTTCTGCATCTGTGTCAATTCCACTACCTCTTCCTTCACTTAAGAGTCTGGAAATTTAGAGGGAAAACAAGATCTTAGATTGTATAAAATTTCAGATATCTTTTATTACTTTACAGATTTTTTTTTTTCTTATAACTCCTTTGGCTTCTGTGACAGTTTCATTTCTGTCAAGACTAAGCTGAAGCGAACAGTTTGTATGATACACATCCTCTTTTACAGAGGACTGGTGTGCTTGTATTATTCCTCTTGATGGTTTCTGCATTTATCTCCATCACCCTCAGTCCCTGGGTTAGAGAAGCTTCGCTGTTTGGAACGACATGACAGTATGTCTCCTATGCTATGAGAAGACAGAAATTCCGTTTGCTTCATTCTTGGCTTCAAGTCTTGTTGAATTGTTCTACCTGACACTGGAGCATCTTTAGCAGAATACAATGTAAGGTCCCATTCTCTATGCAGCATAGCATGGTAACTATTGCTGGTTCAATGATTAGGCATCCTTCTCTCTTATTTTAGGCATGGCTTTAGGAAGCCCAGACACCCAAAGCTAGAACAGTGCGTTCCAGAGCAGGTAAAGTACTTAAAAATTGGGCACTGCAGTGGTTAATGTGCTGTGTTCCTAAGTATCTGACACTGCTACAAACCTCAGTGTGAGAAGGTGTTTACTCTTCCTACAGGCTGGCAAAACTGTTGCTGGCATAGCTGTTGCATACATAGATATGATGAGTTTTGACTGCATCAAGCAAGATGTTATTTAGAAATCTGCTTTGGTTATGATTTGCATGCACTCTCCCTTTTAAATTAATCCAAAGCAAGCCACACAGATTTGCTGTACTAAGAAGCTTTGTAAGAGTGCTGAGCCATTTGTGGGTTGGTTTTGCTTTGTTTTTTCATGCAAATATTTTGAAGGTGGGGGGGAAGTTAGTGTCTTAAGAGTATTTTGCTATGAAAATTCACATGGGTGTTTTTTTTGGTTTTTTTTTTTTTTTGTTTGGGTTTTTTTTTTTTTTTTTTGAGTATTTGAGTATGTATAAGTAGTATGTTTCATAATATTTGGAAATATAGTGAAAGCAATGAAAAGGAAAATGGAAGAAAATATACTACTTAATCCCAGTTCTGCAGAAATTAATTCTACTTTGGCAAACAAAAAGAAAAGAGTTGTGAGAAGTTCCCTTTCTTGTCTTCTGATACAAGATAGTATGTGTCTTGTAAACACATTTCTGTGGTAGTCTTCTTCAAATTAAAGAGGCATTACACCAGCAGCGCAGGCTTTTGCTGACACTACTTCCTACATATGCTAAAACCAGGTTCATCAGCTCTTAATTACTTTTAGCTGCTGATGACCAATAAGCATTTCCCATTTTGGAAAGCTGATCAGGCCAGCAGGTATTACATGGTGCAAATGTGGAAAACAAAGTCTCCCTTCTTCTGCCGACATGTTTTTGGGAAGTAGGTTGATTTCAGCTTGTGGATGATGTCTCTCTGCTGGAGAGTGACAGTTTATAAGCGCACTTTTCCTGGAATATTTTAAGTTTTCTAGCATGGATAAGACACATTTTTAATGTGTTGTGCTAAAATCAGATACCAAACACTTGAATGATATGTAACACTTTGTGCTCTCTATAGAGATTTATTAAAAGTGATAAGGGAAAAGTTTCTAATTTATATTCTTCCATCTAATCCTGTATTTACATAAAAGCTTAATCTTGTTTCCAAAACTAAATCATGTACATTGGCATTGCAGGCTCCTTGTGTATGCAAATGATGTCCATGACTATCTGTAACATCTGGCCATATACCTTACAAATTCACTCTGAAATTACCCTTTAAGAAACCTGAAATACTTAACAGTAGCTACAGATTACAACAAAGGAAGCCTTAGACACCACAGACATAAAACTTGCCATGGTCTTTGATAACCAATTCAAACTGAAACTTCTTAAATTTAGCTGACTATTAAGCAATTTTAATAATTTTCCTATGAAAATTAAGTATGAAAGCAATTAATCCTGACTATGAGGTAAGGATGTTTATCTGAACAGGACCTGTAACCAGCACGGTCTTGAAGTCTGATAAAAATGTGCCTGTATCAATTAAACTGCTTTGAAGCTTTGGTTTCAAATGTCTACCTCCCCTCTTTCAGTTTCATGATAAGAATCCATCCATTTCGTGACAGCTAACTACCACGGGTCTTCTGATCGGGGAAATGTTAAACCAAACACACACAAACCGATGCAAAGTCATTCATACACTCAGATGTGTGCTACCCAATAGATTGGGATTGCCAGGGAAACCCTGCACACAGCTAGTCACTTCTTTGTGACATTGCAGGGGGAAGCCACCAGCGATCAGAGGCTCTTGTAGCACCCTGTGGACATGAAACTGAGTGTCCTATTCCCTCTAGTCACCCACTACATATCTTGGTGGTAATGTACAGCACAGCCCCTACATGGACATGTCCAGTAGCTGCTCTGCTTTACTGGCTGATGTTTCTCAGCCTTTCTAGGTAATTACCTGGCCCCACACTTCATGAGTTTGCACAGGCACTGCAATTCCTCCTACGACCCATGATTTTTCCACACAGCTTTTTTCCTTTCTTTTGAGCCAAGCAAAGTAAAACAGTAGCCATACGAACTGCTGGGAGATTTCCCAGTGGCAGGACTCCAACTACAGCGCCTTGCAGAAATAATGCAGACTCAAGCTAGAATTGCTGCATTTAAGACCAACTATAATAACATCTTTTATTCTTAATTATTTCAATATAGACAACATTAATATTCTCTCCTGCCTCCATGGAACTAAAAGCAGGTGTCCATGTCCACTGAGGGCTGTTAAACATTTTTCCTCTGAACCCTCGTTTTTCAGTTCACAGGACACTTAGTTTCTACATTAGACATGAAAGGAACATCTCAGACATCAATATTTGAGATCAATGTACATTCACAAAGATAATATATGGAAACTCCTACCTTGCACGTCGTGCTTTTAGTTTTCTCTTCCTCACGATATTTCATGGATGGTTTGGGAACTGGAGTGCTTAAAAAGCTTTGCCTGGCTAAGCACAAGCTAGTCATAGTGAGAACTACAAAAATGGTGGTCTCACCCAAAAGTTTCAAAAGAGTGAGACGTGCTGCCCAGTGAGAGGTAAAGATGAGTTATAACAACTCTATTTACAGAATGCACATTCAAATTTTAACCTGTGTAAACACAAACTTCAGAATCAACTTTCCATATATTCCAATGCTTTCTGGTTTATTGTTTTGGAAATGAACATCGTAATGAAAACATTCACTTAAATTTAAATGGAAATGTTAAGTGCCACAGTTATGTATATTCTAGCCTATGTATGTCAACACAGGACAGTCATCTTATCCCACTAATGACTTCCGTAAAGTGGGCAGATTTTGCCACTCAACTCCCTGAGACCAGAGTAGAAAAGCAGGATTCATAGTTTCTTGAAAGATTCCCCATACCTTTTAAACACAGAAACAAGCAGCTGGTGATTTTGGAGCTGGTAGCATGCTGGTCCTTGTGCTCACAGCAAACCAGTCTTGCTGGTAAAACAACACTTCACTGTCTGAATTCAAAACAATTCAGACAGGGAAACTTTGCCCTCTCTGTAGACACTGCTGAGCCTGAAAGACAGTTTCTAATGCTTTTTTTTCCACCAGGTACTAACAATTTAATTTTCTCTAGCCGACTGAGTAAGACACAGTTCATTCTTGAGTAAAATATAAAGTTGTACTGTATTAGGTTTGTCCAGGATCTAGGGTGCTTTAATTCTAGACATTTCTGGGTCTTTCTAGGTAATTGCCTTTCCCTGCACTTTGTAAGTGTACAGAGACACAGTAACTCTGTAATTCCTCTCCATGGCACCTTTTTTCCTTTCCTCTGCATGAAGAAAGCAAAACACTGCAGTGTGAAGCCTGTGAGTTACTTTGGTCCTAAACTGTTCTCAGGTTCTTACGGACACATAAGGCTGTTTTTACTCCATTTTTATGGGGGAATTTACTGTTCCATATTAGAAAGATCTCCTCCTTTGAAATGGTTAGTTTGTGGGCTTTTAGCAATTAAATAAAAATAATTCTTGAAGGAAAGAAAGAGTTTTAAGCAACCACAACGTGGACTGTGAACTTGAATGCCAGTTGAACCCAATCCTCAGCAGTATTTGTGTTGCAGTAATAACAGAGAGTAACTAGAAATGTCTCCACAGAAGAAGGCCCCTAACCCACTTAAAAAAGATGGAAATAGAAACACAACCTTTAATCTCTTTTGGTTTGGTTCAAGAAATTAAGAGCCAATGTTAAAACTTTACAAAACTAGTTCATGAACTGTCCATTCATTGCACCATCTACTATGAAACCACTTTGACATTTAAAGTTCAAATTCAGACTGAGTTGAGAATTTTCAAGTGGAAAAGGAGAAAATAGGAAAATATGCAAAATGTCTTAAAGCATTTTTCGCCAATTCTTTCTCAGTTATTTCCATATTAAACTTAGATCATAAATTAAGCTGTTTATCCTTACTTGAAACATTGAAAAACAACTTCACAGTGGAATATTCTGCCACTTGTGCTGTCATTAGTAATAATGTACTCTGTACCTAGACCTTAAGTAACACGTTATTGTTGCATAGGGAAAAAAGGGCTATTTATCCGCTTACATATATTGTATACAACTGTAGAGCCAGACTGGTAAAATTCTTGAGAATTTCTGAAAATCCTTTTAAATTTACCACCTATTTTACATGCAATGCAAACACTTCAGTTTGCTTGCGGTTTTGCAGAGGAAATTCAGGTTCCTTTGCTTTTCCATAAAGGAGAATTTCTCAAGGGGAAGTGTGTATGATAGCTTTATGAACAGAAGAATACTGATTTTATCCACATAATAATTATTTCTTCTTTCTATCTAGTCCCAATAGAAAACAAAATTAATTTCATTCTTTAAAGTATGCAAAAATATTTTTCTGCTGCTCTTCTATTTGAAGAACCTTTACAAAATGCCTGAAAAGGAAAAAGCAAGTGTTTTCTATATGCTTGCTAAGCATGACATGCTGAGCATTTTTGTTTTTATTAAGTAATATTCATCACTTTTAAAGATGTCAAACACATCATCTATTTTAAACACATAGTTGTGAGTTTACTGCAGCAGGCCATTTATAGCTTTGTTTAGGTCAGATAATTTACTAGAAAGTATTACTAGCTACCTATCACAATTGCATTGCTATAGGTTCATCACAGCCTAAGACTACACATGTTTCAATTTTTTATTAATTTGCATTACAAATACCAAGTGGGGCACACATAATGTTTATAGACACAAAATTAGAAAATTGAAACAGTCTTCAAGGCCTCAGAAGTCATTGTCCCAGGCCCTTGATTTACTTTTTCTATTCTAGCATATTCTCCTTTTGCAAAGTCAAATGTTTTTCTTTTATTTTGGGGGGGGGGGGGGGGGGGGGGGGCTTCTCTCTGTATTTTGTGCTTCTTTCTTCAACTAAACTCTTTAAAGTAGGAGATATGAGCAGAATAAAATATCTGGGACTTAAACAATCTTTTACAAAGTGTTTCATCTATCTGTATTTTCTGTAGTGTAACGGATTTTTTTGCATATCATAACAGCATAAAGAATTGCATACAATGCAAAGAGCGAAATTTTAAAGAGCTTGAGTCTGGATTACGTTGCGTCCCTTCAATTTTAATGGTGATGCTACAATAAAAATTGTATTTTCATAGTACCTTAGAGTCATTGTTCAAAGATTCAAAGAATGAAAGAGCCAGGTTGATCTCAGTGTTACATGCAGAATTAGTAAAAGTGACATGGAAAACATACCAGCTAAACAATTGCTAATAAATTTGCTTGTGCTCCTGATACTTCCAGTGGAGTTAAGTACAGCTGCAGAGAGTATTCTTGCAGCATAGAAAAAAATATTGAACTGTTGCTTTTATTTTCATGTTGACAGGTGCAGCAAATAGCTGAAATTCAAGTATTCTTATGAGCTGTTCCTTGCATGTATTGAATGACTGCTCATTTTTGGACTTTTAAAAAATTCTGTGTTCAAATTAACATAAGCATCTACCAATTCCTTGTAAATCATGGCAATTTAGCCACTAATGTAATTTCAAAGATTAAGGTAAATTTTACATAAAGAATTTTTACTCTGTAGATTATTTGCATGATGGTGGTGTAAGGTAAATATATAATAATTGAATATAACATTTTAGTCTTTATTGTCAGTTATTTGAGCCACATAATTATAATAAAAATCCCAATATTCAACTCCTGTCTTCCTTTTATTAATTCAAAAGTTGTTGCAAAGAATAAGGACCTTGTTTTGAAGACATCAAGAAGAATGGATCATGCAAAATCCCTTAAATTATTTCCTATAAAATTCTGTCACCCTTGGCTACTCTGAACAGCCAGACTCATAATATTTTTTTCCCTCAATGAACATATACAAAAATTGCTTTCTTCTATGGTTCGTACTTTAGAGAGCATGTTATAATTCCCCATGGCAAAGTTTTCATAGCAGGATTACAGCATAAGACAATTAATGATGAGCAGCAAAGCGTTCCAGGGATGTAGTGCAATTATTTTCATGATAACTCACACCCTCTATTTGCTTTACTTCCTCTGTCTCTTATGTAAATTTTATTTTAACAAAGAACTGCTCAGTCTATCAGTAAAACATGAAGGTTTACAGAAGGACTTTCAAAAGCCTTTAATTTAATTGATGTCCAAACCCTCTCAGTCTGCAAATCAGTAACAAAAGATGTTTTGCCTTCTTTCTGCAAACAGAGCAGATGTCTAAGTAAAATATCACCTCTGGAACAGAAGCAACTGACATTTATGTTCTCATCACAAAAATGGAAGCTCTACACTGGTGGCCTTTCTTATTTACACCACACACATGGCAATCTTTGACATTCACTTCCTTGAATATAAACAGAAGATACAGCCTCCCTCTCCAGAAGTTAATGAATTGAATGATAAGACCCCTTAATTCAAATGCCTAATGACCCTATAATGCTTCCACAGTTCTGAAAAGTAAGTGTGTTAAAACTGATTTTAGCATAAAATAGAAGATTGGTGAAAGGGTACCTTCGTGCTTAATATGAGAGG
Source organism: Poecile atricapillus (assembly GCF_030490865.1). Taxonomy (NCBI): domain Eukaryota; kingdom Metazoa; phylum Chordata; class Aves; order Passeriformes; family Paridae; genus Poecile; species Poecile atricapillus. The sequence goes on along the minus strand of NC_081289.1, from coordinate 106,773,281 downwards.
ACTTGTTCACATACAGCCTTAAGCCAAATTAGATGCAGCAATTTTAATGCTGACTAAAACTATATTTTTAATTTGATTAAAAGCCAGTTGAAATGACTGGAACACAGGGGTAAAAGTTTAGTAACTTATCTACAGGATCCTTTAACACAAACAGGATACCTAGCGAAAGAACATTCACAATATTGAGATTACTTGACAAAAACCAGTAGATTGAAAACTTCAGAGAAAAATACATTCATTAGAATCAGTCAGATGTTTTCAGGTGGGCTGTTTAGTCTTAAGAAAAACCTACAGAACATGAAATTTTTAAATGTGTGCCAGTCATGGGAAAAAAAATAAAAAAAATTCAAGTCACACAGAGCAATACATTGCATTACTGGAGAAAAATGGTCAGGACATTCATCTACAATGCAGAAAACCTGCCTGATTCAGATGGTGGACTTAAACTTTGGCTCCATGTATGTCTTCTGGGCTAAGCAAATGTTGTGTAAAAATCTCTGCTTTATTCACTCAATTTTTATGAAAAACACCTAAAATTCCTGTGAAAATGTACATAATCTTTTTGTCTGACAGTGATGTGAGAATTTTTCTTTTTTTAAATTTTGGAAAAGGGAGAATACAGCTTCTCATCCAATTTGGATATTATCCCCTGCTGAACTATTGGTCCTAAGACTTCCTTAATGAGTAGGAATGACTTAGCATTCAGTTTCCCATAAAATCTAGAGTCTGAAAACATAAAAACAGGAAGAAAAGAACCTTCTTTAATTTAAGCAATATTTTAGTTGCTGCTTGTTTTGGTTTGGTTTGTTGGGGTTTCTGTGTTTTTTTTGTTAATGCATATTCTGTAAGGTACTTACAGCTTTTAATTTATTTTCCATTTATTTTTTACATAAATTTGATCCTTACAGTGTAAGAAACTGAGTATCTTATATGATGATATCTTGATTACCTCCAAAGCAAACAAAAAGTCAAAATAAACTGTCCAGCCAAAACTGTCAAACCACATTTTGACTCAGATCATATAAAAACTGGGGAAGTATGTTGCCAGACACCTGACAGGTGGTTGACTAAAACTTGGGGAAGTTGCTACTTGGACTTTTTTGTAACTTCTTGAGCTGAGATGGAATCTGCCAATTCTCTGCTTACACAGTTGGTAGTAAAAATCTTCAGCCATTCTTCATGCAATCAGAATTCAATTATGGATACTTTTGCATCTTACTATTATTCCCCAATGGAAACCTTTTAGTCTCTGTACCTTTGCATGGTGCCTGTTCTTGAAATTCAAGTTTGATGTAGAAAATCGAATCTATTGTTGACAGCACCTCAGTTTTAGCAAAAGTTAATTTCCAATAAAATCTATAGGATTCCCACAAGACTTTCAGTTTGCTTAACTCCTATTACAGAAAGAAGAAGTGAATCTGGGTCATGATAAAATGTGAAAAATATGCTCTGTCCTGTAATAGCTGCAAGATGGGACTAAGGGAGCAAAATAGTAATTTCTCACTTTGAAATTCATCAGTACTGTATGATGAATTTCGTACTGTTTACTGAACTGTAAAACTGAACATTGGGTAAGACATATTCCCATCATTAGGGAATAAACATCCATCTGTAGAGCCTCTTTGTTCAAAATTCCCAACAATTCCATTCTCTTTTGATAAAGTTGTAAACTATGTAAACATTTGTAACTATCTCTAAACAAAAAAATGAACCTTATACAGGTGTGAAGCATATTGGATTGGTAAAAAAACAGAAAAAACTGTCTGTATAGGTAATCTTTTGGCATGACCAAGAATTAAAAAAGAAATTCATAACCCTATCCATTAGCAGGCTAAACATAAAACTTCTGTAAATTCATGCAAATAAAAATGCCATTCATTGGTAACAAAAACTGCTTCGCTTGCATTTCTGGTGAGTATTTAGGTGGCCAGGAAGGCAGGACTGAAATAAGGCAGAGAATGTGGATGAGCATACAGGTATTATTTCATAAGACTGCAGAAATTATCAACTTAAACTCTCCTTGAACTGTGATACCTTCCATGGTGGCATTCCATTTGTAGTAATCAATTATATCAGCAAAGGATAATAATATGAGAAAAGCAGCCTTATGTAAATAAGATGCCAAATTAGAAGGTAAGCATTTAACCTGTATCACCTGTGCAGTGAGAGATATTTAGCTGAAGAGTAGAACTATGCGTGTTGCCAATCACTTACCATTTTCTCTGATTTTTGAAAAAAATAATCTTAAATGAAGGCTTAATAATCTATAAGAATTCAATTTAAATTTATCCATCTGTTAGAATAGTATGTTATGAATAGAAGACCCCAGTAAGGCTGAAGGAATCCATTGCAAAACTGGGCATAAAATATTAATTTTGGTGGAAATATACTCACAAACTGAATTCTGTTGCTGATTTTTGTTCTTTAATGACATGGGGGATAAGGAGGTATTGCAGCCTTGATCCTTTAGTGTATGCCTCTCCTCTTGTAAAGTCTGACAGAATCCCAAGCTGCTATACAAAACCAAATTCCGTATTTTGAGGCTGATTAGGTGTAAATTCCCTTGCATCTTGTTGGCTGATTTCTATTTCTTTTCTTAGATGATTGACACAAAATAATTTTAGTGGACAGAAATAGAAATACCATGGCTATACTGGCAAATTCTGTTCCACTGTAAAGAAGTAGCAGAACAGACAAGACTGTCAACTAGCTGAACACATTGATTTTTCTCTAATTTTGTAAAGTAGCATACATTACACCTTACAGTCCTTAGAAAACAGTGGACTGTGCTGGGGAAAAACCCCGTGAAACAATGAAAAAACACTTCATATGTGTAATTTTTCATAATAGCATATGATTTTAAAGTACAAATGAATAATCAAGAATGCAAACATTCTCCAGTCATTGCTTGCTGTCAGTGTACAAGTAGTTCAAATTTCAGAAGGACTGCTGTCTTTTTTCCTATGATGTTAATAGAATAGAAAATGAAGTTTAACAAACTTGATTATCAGTGATAAGGCAAAAGAAGTTAAACACTTAAATATTTCTGGGTAATTTAGTGCATGGCATTTGATTTTAGTTTTCGTAACTGGTGAAGCTTTGTTCCCACTAAGCTCCTGTGAAGTAGTGTTAGGTGAGCGGTTCTACAAACCAAATTTGTTCTATTGCAAGTTTACAGCTTAAATGTAAAAGGATTTCAAACAGTGGCCACTTGAGAAATTTTTGCTTTTACATGCAAACTACCAAGCAGCCCTTAGCCCATCTGCTTGGGAGCCTCATATTTTATAAACATTTATATTTCAACTCAGTTGGTGTTTCAGAGAACTTATGCTCATTGATTTACTGTACTTAAAAGGCAATGTTTGAGAAATTGAGTTTTTATGTATTTTTATCCATTGCTGTCAATGTTGTGTGAATGGTTCTACAGCTGGCATTATTTATAGAGCTATGTAAACTACGGCTAGACTTTGTTTCCCAAGCAAGTTCTGAAGCAGACATCAGAATTAACTCAAAAAGAAAAAAAAAAACAACAAAAAAAAACCCTCTCACATACCCAACAACCTCCTCCTTCCTCTTAAGATCACTGTCCTTTTCTGAGCGCCCTACGTAATTTTTATACTAATTTTCTGATGCAAGCAGGAATCTCCATAGGAACCAGTTCCACACTACCATTTTCTACAGAGGGCAACTAATACCAATGCAGATTTTAGGACAAATTCAGACCGATTATGCACTATGACATATCAAACACCCTACTACTTATCCCATGACTGAGGCCCTTTAGATGGAAAAGGAAACCAGAGTTCCGTTTCTTTACTGCAGGAAGGGGTTGTGGTTTTTCAGCTCATTGGTTTAATCTTATTTCTCTCACAAAAGAAGCCCCTTTTTTAGGAAAATTAAAACTATAATGCCCTTACTAGTCACCCTAATAAGACCTAGATCTAGATATTCTATATATAGAACCCTGTTCTATATCAAACATACCTCAAATTGCTTTCCATATGTATAGTTGTTAGTTCCTAAATACATGCACACTCTCTGAGATTTTGAAGCAATTTTTACAACCACACAGCTACAATGTGAGGAGTAACAGCTGAGTTTAAAGAACATTTGCACTACAATGCAAGGATGGCTTTCTTTTTGTCACAAATCCCTTACAAATATGTAACGATCCTCTGCTCCATTTATAAATTATACTGCCCATAATTTCAAAAAAATCCTGAAAACTTAGCCTAAATGAAGCCCAATGCCTGAAAAGTAAAAAGCAAAATATCAAAAACCAAAAAAAGTCAAAAACAAAATATCTCAGTAACAAGTTTCTTCCCATGCTAATGCTGCAACTTTGCTAAAAGTACTGTCTCTTGTCTTTTTAAATTTGTATTTAGGGACCATCTTAATTGGCTAGGCTTCAGTATTAGCTAAGATGTCAGCAGAAATTTTATGTTTATTCAGAGATTAATTTATAGCCTTAATTTATACCCTTGGTTTCACAAGTTCTTTAGAACAACAATAGTGAAAATTTCAAAAATGGAATCATAGTGTATAAGAGTATATGTCAATATAAACACTGTTGGTTTATATCTCAACTTCTCCTGAACTGGGTATCAAAGCAAACAGGAAAGTCATGAGGAATATTACTGGAAGGAGCAGTGGTAGTGTTTCAGTCCTACTGCTGGGATCCCTTAGGTGGGCACACTCATTTAACATTCAAGCCTTAGAAGATCTGTTTTGCCTTCCTTGTTTCCTGCAAGTATCTGGAGCCTACAGCACACATAATCCCTGGCAGCAGAGAGGAAAAGGGACTTGATTTAGACCACATTTGTCTCTACCTTTTTCCTCTACTTTCCCGAACAGGTACAAGTTCTCAGTGTCAATTGTCATGGGGATACTCCACAAGTAAAACCTGGACTGCAAAGTCACCATAGTCCACTGTGTCAGTTACTTTAAATTGTATTAATGAATTTGATCCTTTAAAAACACACTATTCCTGCTGTGACAACAGCACAATCAGTAGAAGTAGCCTAACTTCTGTTATAATTCTCTATATTCAGTAACTTCCTGACACTGATAAACTAATCACATTAACTGAAGTTTTCTCATTCTGGTGTTCACTGCAGACTGCAATTTCTTAACAAAATCTTCAATTCAAAAAACCCAAAACAACAACAATTTTCCAGCATGCAAATAGGGGAAAATAGAAATGAAAAGTACACATCTGAAACCACTAGGTATTGCATTCCCTGAATAATAGCTCTTGTGCACACTGCCAGGGTTGAGGATCTAGTGGAAAAATAAATGAACATTTTCTTAAAAACTTTTCAGAAGAGTCCCAAAGTGAATAAACTTGACAGACGACTTTAATTCCACCACTTACCAATTTCTAGACATGTGATTTTACAGTTTCAAAATATTTTTGATAGTTTTCTTTGACATGGCCATGAAAAAAAATAAAAACATTTTTATGTTAGTAACACTAAAAAAAGGAAAGAATGCTCTCTTTTCAATTTATTTTAAAAGGGCAAGCTAGAACTCTCATTTAAGGTTATATTGAAAATGTCAGACCAGTATAAATTGTAAAATTTTTTGTGCACTACACAACCATAGTTCATTTAAAACTTGTCTCTTTATTTGGACACATGTTTTTGTAAACCCAGAAAAATAGAAGAACGTGGTAAGTTATACTGCCATACAGACATAGAAAAAAATTATTTTACAGAAAGAGTTAGATTGTCAAAAATGATTTCATGGCCAAACAGCAAGAAACTGATATTGGCAGTAATTCTATAATATTTAAGTGTGAGCAGCAGCCATCATTTCTTGCCTGGAATTTTAGAAATTATTACCAGGAGCACAAAACTGTATTTATTGTCCTACACTGACTAACTTTCAGGACTATTTGAAACAAAAATTGCAAGAAAGAGAAATGCCAAAAGGAAAACTGGTCCTTAGGAATTTGAGCTCAATGACCTCAAGGTATGTTGTATTTTACTCCAGCACAAAGGAATTCTGTGAAGGCTGTATAGCTTTCTGATACATTCCTCTTTTAAAATTATCATGGTTCATGCACCTTTTCTATACAGATTTACTATTCTTTGCCCAGCTCAGTCAGTAATACTGAAAATATTTTGATAAAATACAATGCATAGATCTGTTGTTGAATCCCTCTTGGAAATACATGCATCGTAGACGGAAGACAGCACAGGGTACTTAAAACCTTGTACTACAGTGCACACTCTTTTTCTGGAGGTTATGGCTGAGCAGTAAATGAGAAGGGGACCTGGATAAATACAGCTGTGTTGAGAGGGAGTGTAGTGATGGAAGGGGTAATACAAGACTGCACCATCTGTAGAGTATCCTCTCTATTACTCTGCTCCTTTAAATTCTACAAAGGTTATTTTAGTGGCTGCTGAAATCCAAGATGTGCATTCCTATTGTAGCTCTAGGGCAAATATTTGAAGTTATTTTTATTTCTGAATAAGAGGAAATGGCACCTGTCACATCCAAATGCAGCGAAATAGTGGAGAGCACTCTGACCCGGGCTATATTCACTAGAGAGAAACAGTCTCACAGCACTTACACTGTTCAAGGCAGACAAGTCCTTATCAACGACAGCATTGAACTCTGAAATTATTTCAAATTTGAAAACCCCTTTACTTTGACTAAAAAGCTTTATACATGTCAGAAATAATTTGCAAGGTTTTACCATTAGTTTAATTCCTTCTTGATTGGATTACTAATCCACACTTTAATCTTGTTTTTGTAAAATAAAAATCTGAATCCAGAGTCAGAGAGTACTATGCCTCTAAAGGCGGATATTTTTAACTGAGTAATAGGAACTTGCAAAGAATCTTCTGGAGAATATTTCTGCTATTAAACCACAGAAGGTTTTTATCCCTCCTTGCAAAGAAAATTAAACAACTCATGCTAATAAATCTCTGAAAAGCCAATAGATTCCAGCAGGATCTGCTGCAAAACCTCTAAAGGTACAATGACAACGTGCAATTCCTGCCTAGGCCAACTTATCACTTTCTGAGCCTTGATAAGAAAACAGCTTTACACTGTATCGCTGGACAGTTACTCACCGCATTGGTTACACATGTGAGGTTTAAAACTATTTTGTGAGTTGCTTTGAGTGAAATTTGTTCTTGAGGGTAGATTTTGATAATTCTGAACTTTTAACCCTTCAGCAAAGCTATTTACAGTCCAGGAAGACCCCAAAAAGAGCAAAGAAGAGAAGACTGCAAAAAGAGTCTGTCTAGGGCAGTACTCTACTACAGAGGCTGATAATGTAACTTTGGGACTTTCACAATGCCTTCGTATGTGGTCAGTGGCTTGTAAGAGACCACACACACACAAACAGAGGCTCTCATAATTGTCGAACATTTTCACCACCTGTTGTCAAACCATGTTATCAGATGTGAAGAAACCAGTAAAAACCAGTTTATAAGCTATAAATGGAAGCAGCTATGTCAGAGAGCTGATAAATGTTTCACTGCAAGTTATTTGTGTAGCAGACAATAATTTAAAGGCACTAAACTGCTTTAAAGTATCGGTTTCAAGTTACAGGATGTCGCAGTTGCTGTTTTGGGGTAGGAGATATGTGTGTTGGGACGATCAAAGAGGTGATATTTCTTGTTTAACAGAGCATGTCAAAGATAAGGTTATTTTTCCCTTGCCTTCCTGCTGCATCTTTACCTGTCTGCTGTTCCAAGTGTGAAAGCTTGGTTTCATTTAGAAAAACAACAGAAGAGTGCCCACCATGTTCAGTCATTTCACAGTCTTCAGAGGCGTTGAGTTAGTATGGAAATGCTGATATCTCAATCCCTATGGGAGTCAACAAAATTAATCTTAAAAAAAAAAAAAAGAAAAAAAAAAAAAGGTAACCTTAGCCACACTCTTAGTTTAAATAGACTAAATCTGGGTGGAAAACATATTTTATATATGGCCCAAGTGATTATAAATAGGAAACTATATCCAGATCTAAGTACAGCTATACATTTCCTACATTGTTCTTTAAAGACACTTGCTTTAGAAATTATTTTACTAGTAGATCCTCTGTCACTGCTGACTTGTATGAAAATTGCCTTCCATAACTAGATACTTGGTATATGATGTAAATGAAGCATTCATTAGGAATATGTTGAATATGTCGTGAATTTCAGCCTTATTTCCCCTGACTTAAATCCATTCCTATTTGTTGTTTAAGCCCAAAGGGCAGAACTGACTGATTTCCAAGAGAGAAGAGAAATGAAATATTTTCATACCCAGTTCTAAGTTGACCCAGTTAGTTTCATATGTCTCATTCAAGAAAAATGTGACAGAATTTTAGTTTGTTCTCAGTGACCTTATTCTTGAAATTGTATTCATATGTGCTGGCTACTTATAGGTTTGGGTATAAATTATCAGGGCTGTGAATCCTTGTTGGTAATGGAATTTTATTACTATTATTATGTGTATATTTTAAAAAACAGAGGAAGTCTAGTATGGTATATATGTGTGTGTGTGTGTGTGTGTCTGTGTCTGTGTCTGTGTATCTCCAAAGCCTTAAATTCACAACTGGTAAAAAGAATGTTGAAAAATTTTTCATAAATTACCTACCTGCTGCATTGATTTTGGAATTTTAGCCCCTCCAAAGTCATATTCCTATATGTGATAAAACTATTCTTACACTGAAATCTTGTAAAATAATTAATTTGTAGATCCACAGCTCTGCGGACATTCAGAGTCAGCTTAAGTTAGCACAGAAAGTACTCCTTACTGTTCTGGATTATCAGTTATGATAATTTATTTTTCATTCACTAAGTAGAGAATGAGTATTGGTATTAATTTTTACCAAAGAGTCACTCACTGGTAGAACACTGCAGTCTTTGAACAGTGTACTTATTTAGGATGATTGCTTGGAAATTTAATCAAAAATTAAATTACCAAGTTTTACTCTCAGATCATTATCCTCATGATATAAGAAGTGTTGTGCTATGGAATATTCTGTATCCAGATTTGACAATTTTGTGCAGTTTTGGTACTACTCTCTTTAAAACAACTGTTGCAGAAAGAAGGGGAAAAAAAAAGCGGAGAAGGGTAGCAAAGGAAGACCACTATGAAAGAATCAGGAAATAAAAGTCATACTGGAAGATGAGTAAAAAGGATTCTTCAGTTGGCAAAGTGAGGAATGGGGCAGGATGAAGGTAGGGGAAAAGAATCACAGATGTTGATGACATTGTTACCATAGTGAAGAGAAGTGAAGAAGGATTTAACGATACCAGTAAAGGGGATCAGCAAATTAAATGCAGCAAAATTTTCATACACAGACAAGTAAGAAGAAGTACTAACTTCCTCCACATCTCCAGAATCTGGAACATAGAGGCTTGAGATATAAATGTCTAGAACACTGGGTACCAGAGGCTGGGCAATGCATGGTAAGAGGTCATGCTATTCTCACCATAAATATACCAGATGCTTTTCTAGACTGTCTGTGAGGCTAGGTAGACTTGGATCAAATCCACTGCAGCAATTCTGTACGTTAGATTGTTTTGCAAGGGTGGTAACTGCTTTTCAGTGTGGAAAGTTTTTTTGTGCTAATTAGCTGAGGAATGAAAGTTTGAGACTTTGTGCCTGCAGAGATTACAGGAGGCTCTAACTAATTCTCCCAGCTAAAGCTCTTGTGCTATGCTAACCTTTCTAATTTCAGCAGCACTTTCTGTTCAGACGAACTACAGTTTTCCTGGAAAGGATGTATTTTTCCATTAGCAAAACTCCTTTTTAAAACACTGACAAAATAAAACAATGTTTTTGGCAAGATAGGCTCATTTACAAGCTTGAAATGAAGTGTGAAAATTGCTGAAAACTGTCACTTTTATTGCAAATATTTCCTGTTTCTAACAGAACACATTCAGTTGCACCAGACAATGCATTTTGAGGAAACAACCTGAAAATTTCAGAACCTTAACGGGAGAACTTCAAAAATAATGGTTTGTCAAGTTTTTGTTTTTACTCTAAGGTGGCTCCTACCTGAACTTGAAGTGTTATTCTGTCTTTTTGTATCCACTGTCTCTCCCCCCTTTCCACTTCTTCCCATGACTTCAATCTCATGACCCATGACCCTTACTGTCATGGTTTAGGAACAGTACTTCCCAATACAGTGTCCCTAGTCTCCATCTACCAAATGAGACACCCTTGCTCAATCCCTAGATCTCTTCCTGTTCCCCTTCCTTCGGAGGCACAAAGGTGAAAATTACAGGCTGAGATAAGAACAATTTACTGGAAGCAGCAATAGATAAGAAACAGCAACAGTAACAGCAACAATGTTAGTAACAATAACAAAAGGTACAAGACAAAAAAATTATTTACATGCAAAGTGAAACAATACCATAAATCTCTTACTCCCACTGAGATCTCCTTATTCCCACATGAGCTGGTATCCTAACAGTAGGGTCTGGCCATGCATCCTCTGAGCTACTGTAAAAAATTAACTCTGCCCTGGCTGAAACTAGGGAACTTACTTAGAAGGGTATTTTATAGTTTCTCTAATGGATTAGCATGGTCTGAACTGTTTATGTAATTTCATCATGAACTCTATGATCTCCAGAATGCAATTCATCATTATGTTGTTTCTAAGAATCAACAGATTTGGTATTTATTATATCTTTTGTTAAACAAGAGGCTTTTTCCATCATACTACCCTAGTCATCTGCTTCCCTGTCAAATGCTAGGAAGGGAGTTTCTCCTGCTTCCTATTTCCCCTGATTTATTGCAATAACTTTGGATATTCACTATCAAACATTTAAAGTGAATTTATCCTATGAGGCTTTTGTGAAGCTTGAGAATTCTGCTCCAAGAGCACTCAAGCAGCAAGAGCTGAACCAACACAGATTTCAGTATAACCTGACAAGAATCACATAGAAGGGATCTTGGAAACAGAATGAAGTTTCTGAAGTGTAAGCAAAGTTTTGCACTTTTTTGTTAAGTGGTCAGGCAGAGTCTTATTTCTCAAACAACTTCGTTTCTCATTAGAATATGCAGTAACAGCTAAAGCAAAGAGAAAAGGCCAAACCCAAGTCCAAACCAGGACAAATATATCTTGGATGCCCAGACTTTTTTATTCACAAACCTGGATGCAAATCTGTGTTCTTGAGCATGGAGCTGCAATAAGAATGGATAACAAGCTGAACCTTTATTGATACAAATTGGAAATAGATGGATATAATCAGCTCAAATCCAGGCCACGTTAGCCACCACTGAAGCTCATTATGTCATGGGAACAACTGTGTATTTAGTTAAAGAGGGTTAATGAGCACAGAAAGCTTTGCATTAAGCAAAACTATGTGGACATTATTGTGGAGGATGAATACTATGACACAATTCCTCTTTCAGTCCTTCCTAGGATGCAGCTCAGCAAAGTGAAAGCTGGGTGGAAAGACTAGCTTTGCCATCACCTGCAGTGTATCACTTATTTAAAAAAAAAAGGGAACATCAAGCCCTACTAATTTAAAGAAAGATATCATTTGGAGATGTACTGGCAGTGTATCCAATCCCTACTCATATCTCACTACTTCTATGCAGATTCCATTCAAGGGGAGACTCCTCTGGGCTCAGTCATAAAGGATACCAATTAATTGAGCAGCGCCTTGTGTATTCCCAGGTACTAATTCTGTTTGGAAAGAATACAGACACCAGGAGCTTCAAATTACTAATTACTAGATTCAAAAAACTAATTATTTATATGTTTTTCTGTAGGTGGCTGGGACCACCTACAGTCCATCATTGTCAAGATTGAAGTTCTCTGGTCATCTAACCAGGCAGAACCCTGGATATTACTGCTAATTCATTACACGGCTCTCTATGGGCCTTTCAGAAAGGGCATTGCAAACCACTGCTGTGAAAGTATGTGACTGGCTCCACAGGAGGAATAATGACATTTGCTACATAGTGCCATCTTCTTGCATGGTCTAATTTTGTCTCTAATGTTAATTCTATGTTGGTAATAATTTTAAAAGGCTTGTCTCTCTCTACCATGAGGCAAAAAAAGTTCCATACATACATCAAATGCACACTGAGTACATACCTTTCTATTACCAAAGTCAGGAATTTCAATTTGAGTGATTTTTCTTTTCCTTTTCTAAATTGTTGTGGTGTGTTTTTATTGCATTAAGTTTGAAGTTTTTTATATACATGGTATGTTCTGTTCCCCCTATGTTGTTCATTGTTCCTGAAGTTGTATCCTCCCCAAAGCTGCCCATCAATGTATGCCTGCCCCTTATTCCAGTGCTGTCATTGTAACCCTGCCCCTTTATCCAGATCCTTCCCTGTCAGTTTTATCTGGTACCTACATTTTATTCTGGAATCTTCCCTGTCAGTCATCTGATATTTGATGCCCCATTGGATTATGTAAACTGTTCCCTCCCCCCAGGCTTCCCCATTGGTCCTTGCATTGTGAACCCCACCTTGAACTCCTCCCCCAAGTCTTCCCTTTTTATTATTTGTACCCGCCCCTTGATCCTCCCCTATATATAAGTTGGTGTACACAGTGTTTGGTTGTCTTTTTTCTCTGGATCTTCCAAATGGAAGCTGTTCTTTGGAAACTACACAAGAAACCCTTCCCCGATTCCTGCCCCTACCCTTGGTGCACAATAGAATTTGTGCCATAGAGCAAGAGCCCTACAGCTGCACCTCAGACTGCGTGGCTTTCTGGGGGCAGCCCACACCTTGGCACGGTGCCGGGAGCTGGCTGGGTGAAATTGAGCCCTGTGTCATTAAGTGTGTGTTATTCGAGCAATGGCACACATACTTACACTGAAATTACATGATGAGTACTTTTTTGTAAGACTGATTATTCCTTTACCTGCAGCAGAGGGCAGAGATAGAGAAAATACATCTTGCCTTTGATAGCCAGAATATAGCTGTGAACAGTTTTTGGCATCCACATTGTTCAACTTATTTTTTCTTCATCTTGAACAGAAGTAGTATCCTACCACTTACTGCAACCAATTCACCAGAACTAGTAAACTTCCCCATTGTTTGTGGTGTTTTTTTCTTCCATCAGGAGATACTTGGAGATTAACTCTGAATTCAACCATTTCCCCAAGCAGGTACTTGCTCTTTGCTCTCCTAGGCGCTGTTTAAAACTTCTGATCACTTTCCAATCGTCAGAAGGCTCCATAACCTCTGAAGGCAGGAAATATCATTAATCCCCAGCTCTTCAAGAGCCTGGGAGCTGGGCACGAACTCTAACTTGGAGAGCACCTTGCCATAAGGTTTCAATACATTCTGCAGCATCACCAGCAAAATATCACTGAAATGAAATGGTAGCATTCTGAAATTTCTCACCTCTGAAAAAACAGTAAAATTTTTGTCTAAAGTGTGATATGGATTTGGTCTAAATTAAATAATGGTAAGGGGTAAAATAGTGCAAGACCTCATCCTCAAGAAGTTGTGGCACTGAACTGAGATATGGGAACAAGATTAAAACCCTGATGTTACAAATAACCCCTGCTTATTAATTGCAACAAACCCATCTTGAATAAGCAATAGTGCTTTTCCACCTTCGGGAGGTAGGATAATCAGGCTGATGTTACTGGGCCAAGAGTTCTGACACATGGTCTCCAGTGATGCTGTGGGCTGCTGAGCTCAGAAAGGGCTCTCTGCTTCAGGCATGGAATCCCTCACATGCTGGAGTTGCATGTGGTCTCTTCAGAAGAGCACTCTGGAAAATAAAAAAGATTAATTTTTTGAGAAATTCCTTATTGTTCTTCTCGTAGTGCTGACTTTGGAGCATGCAGTCAAAGGCTCAAAACTGCGAGAGAGCAAAGAAGACAGAGAGGTACACGCAGAAAACACAATGAACCTGTTCTCCAGTCTGTCCACTGGTACTGATTTCAAGATTGAATGAGAAGAGGAATACAGGCTACTGCTTTCCTGTGCCTCTCATTTCAGGTAACTCTGGTAAAGCATTTGATCACAAGAGCCAAAAGAAAAATACAATCTTATGAATAAAAGTGATTGGGCTCTCACACAAGCTCTTGAAATGCTGTGTGACTTTCCCTCTTGCCGTTGATTTTACTTGCCTCATACACTACTGACACAGTGGTAGGCTGTTCTCTAGACTTCATTTATCTATGATATACTTAATTTATCTACAACACACACACGCACACAAACACACACACAGACAAAGGCATGCTGAGCCTAAGGCCTACAAGGCAGAGTTAATGATGACACGCATCATTATTACATTTGTGTGGTAGAACTGAAATAGGCAGAGATGTATCCTCCTTGTCTTGAGCCTGGAAATCCACATGTCCTTGGAACATTCTGCATATTCAGCAAATATATTGTATGTTTATTTCTGATATAAAGCTTGTGCTTTCCATTTTGTTCCATCCTTTTCTTATTTTTCCATGACATGTTTTCTGATGTCTGCAGAGCTGACTGAACAACAATCATAAAGGTCCTAATCCTAAAGGTTTTTCTGGCTCTGTGGGTGAAGTGCAGATTTTTAGGATGTTTGCCAAGAAAGCCTGTGCAAAGGATTTGTTTTTGCAAGTGTTTGTGTGCATATGCGTGCATGATCCATGTGTGTGGCCTGTGTGAATACCAAGTGCCATTTACCCTTAAGGCTCCCTAAACCACCCTCTGCCTGTGTAGAAAACATCTCCCTGCTGCAACTAAGTAGAATTAAATTATTTTTTTTGCCTATTTTTTCTTTTATATACACCCAGTCTGTCCCCCTCTTCCATGAACCTCTTTTGCAGTTTTCCTGCATGTTCTGAGTAACAGCTCATGTTATCATATCCCCTCATGTTATCATGCAGATAAGGCAGAGCTCAGAAGGGAGGAGCAAGGCACTGGAAGCACATTCATTACTGCTCCTTGTCTTGTAGAACAACTGCTTTAAACCCCCTCCCTGCTGCACCAAAACTCACAGAAAGCTGCTTTTCCATGTGTGTTCCTCCTTCCTGCACTCTTGTTGCTATTCCATCTCCATCATCTCCCTCACTTGTGCTATGCTTTTCCAGCACTGTAATGGATTTAAGCCTCTCACTCCTCAGAGGCTTCATGCTTGAACTTCTTGGAGAATGACATAAGAGCTCTGCCTCAAGGGTCATGAAAACACTGTATTTTTCTAACCTATGCAACTGTTTCTTCTAAATGACTGAGAAAGACATGGAATAAAACCATACCAAACCAACAGCCGCTCTCTTGACATGATTGCTATAATACTTTGGAAGTGATTTGTTTAGTTACTTTCTTTCTCATGCATGCTTGTTCCTAGGAATCTATTGAGTTCATTTAACTATCAGTGCAAGCAGTTTTATACCTCACTCTAAAGCCTTGGGTAAATACTCTATTTTTTTTCAATTTAATAAGAATGTTGCTTGCAAACTAAGTTCATTGGCAAAGTAATGATTCCACTTCACAGCTAATGTACTGAAAATTAGATTTTTCTGTCTTGAAATCTGAGATAATTGCTATTCACTTTATTGTGAGTATTGAAAAAATCTAAGTCCTGTTTGCAGCATAGCACAGTACTTCATAGTCAAATTTTTTTAATTTCATTATTTTTAAAAAAATGCTGAGTGCTTTATCCCCATTATTCTGTTCAAGAAACTGTGTTAGAGGGAAGATAAATGACTTTCACAAGGATTTGAGAACCTTGCCTGTCTAATGGCTTTCCACTAGCCTACATTGCTTCCATTTTAGGAAGGCAGATTGCTCAGATTCTTTTATGTTCCCCACCTCAAAGCTGCTTTGAAATGATTAAGCACATGGCCAGGAACCACAAGTTCTTCCTCCTTCCACAGCTGGGTTCTCATCACATTATATGACTGCATCAAGCTCTGCACACAGCACTTGACATCTGTGAGTGAGGAAAAAAGGATTTGAAAGGGTGTGGATGCACAACTGTCCAGGAAACTGACAGCAGTATTTTCACCTGCAGATACAATATGCAATATGAAATTGCATTAGCGCTTTAGGTGGAAACCTAGATCCTTCCACTGTATGTCTCAATGGATCCCAAACTTTCCCTTTTCTCTCTGTTTTTTAACCTAATCATCTACATTAAGATTGGTCTGTGCCTGTGTACTTTCAGACTCATGACACTTAGCACCTTTATTTCCAACAATTGCTTTCCACTTACAAAGATCAAGAAAATTTTATCACAGAGAATCAGTGAAGCATGCCTGTGAGAGGAATGCTTCTTACAAGCATATGAAGAAGCAGGCTGGGACTGAAAGTATTTTGGCAAGTCCAGTACTGTTTACTGTTTGGGAAATTGTGATGGAAATGCACCCAGGCAATTACTTCCCAGTCATTGATGTAAACAATGTAATAATGAAAATCTAGCTGACGTAGTGGTGCTGTCATCTGAAATTTTATTGCACTTAGCTTCAGTTCTACATCTTTTTATGTCTGAAAAACTAACAAAAAAACTAACTCAGCATTTTTAAAAGACAAGGTAAACACATCTCTCAGAACCACATTTGTGTATTGAGCAGAAAAATGTAACATTGTGCAAAGAAAATGAAAGTATAGAATAATCTCTCAGATTAACCTATAGTCTTTATAATGGGTAAAAGTGATGCTGATGATTGAGCAGATAAAACTCATCTGTATTTATACTACAGGTTTATAATCATAATGAAAGCTAATCTTTGCTATTTAAGCCAAGCAACATGCTACAACTGACAGTGTAGTGTGGGCAGCAGATTTCGCCCTACAGCACACTCTCTATTTGTATTAACACCAAACAAACTGAAATGGAAGGGAATGCACTGATCCTTGGTTTGCAACCACTGAATAAGTACTGAGCTATTACCTCAAGGTTATACTGCTCCGCTCTTTGCTCAAAAGACAAAAATAATAGAATGCTTTAGCTAAGGATGCATACTGGTTTGTGCAAGAGGTGGGGCACTAGACCAATTTTACTGTGTTCAGTGAGTAATTATAGTCTGTCTTCTCTGCTTTCAAATTGTTACTGCATTCCTCCCACCCTTAGCACAAGGCTGTGAAGGATTTAATGTAGTTAAACAGCACCCTATGGACACCTGATTTCACTGTTGGTGATCCACCCTCTGGTGATACTGATCCAACCAGTGATCCAACCTGTCCATTTCCCCTCCTTGCTGAACTGCTTGGATTTTTTTTACAGCATCAAGTGTGCATAAGGGCTGCATCATGGAGGTAAGGACTGCCACTGAATCATATCTATCAACATTCTTGTATTTAAGCTTTTCTACTTCTGTCATCTTGCCATGCTCCTTTAGTATGTCTGTGTATTCATATGATTTCAGCTAAGAGGAAAGTGTCACTCGCAGAGCCAGCACTATAGCACAAGGAGCTTGGTACCTAGCAGGCACGCCAGTAGCTCTGAATTCTATAGCTAGGAATGAGTGACAGGCCTCTGACTGTTCTTTGGCTTTTTCTTATTAAAACTAATTGAAATAAATTCTCAAATTATTTAGCTTTTTTTTTTTCTTTTTCCCTCATAGATGTAAAAAGCCCATACAGGCAGCAAAAGTAGAGTAACTATGTATGAGCTACATATGAACTATGAATCCATCCTTGATCTAGTTTATATTCAGTACAGATAGAAGAAGTTTCCTGTGCTAGAAGTCTTAATTGATTGCTTTTCTAATGGTAGTTAGATGGCAGAAGCAAGGAAGAAGAAATCAGCATGATTTCTCAATTGAAAATGATAGGTTACCAAAAAAACAGGAGCATAATTGTCATTCACTATTTTTTTCTGACAGGCAGGATTCTGCTGCCTCGATGCTCTAACTGCATAAGCTTTTGCTTCAAGAAGTAGTGAGAAAGTCATTGACTTCCAAATATGTGTGATGGGACTGTCACCAACTCCGAAGTAGCTCAGGAATTCACATTGAATTATACACTGTTTCAAACTGCAGGGAGCATAGGATATTTTGTTTTTAAAATGCAGCCAGGGAACTTCAACTGAATTTTTGAAAAGGGACTGTATGAGAAGTTTAGCAACACCCAAATTTAGCCACGTGGTGAAAGGACTGAGTTTCCTAGCGGAACTAAGGTAAAGAGGATCAGGGGTTCAGAAAAAAGCACATAGGAAAATGAAATACAAGTTTCTTCCAATGCTATCACCATCTCTACCTACTGTTATTTCTACTGCACTTATTCAGAGCAGGTAAACTTCTGTGGTTAGGAACATATACCAGTTCTGGCCAGGGTGAAGTTAACTTCGTAGGTGCCACTTCTGGGATTTGTGGCTAAAATGTTTGATAAGTCACCAGCAGTTTGGTTGTTGTGAGCAGTGTTGGAACACTTTTTCCCTCTCTGTCCTTCCTCCCAGCAGTCGGTCAAGGGTGGTCAAGGAGTGGGCAGAATCTGGAGAGCTGACCAAAACTAACTAAACCTTAGGTTAGTTCATCTTAGTTTATCTTAGTTTAGTTTACCTTAGCTGCTGACTGGGTTCAAATGACACCAGAATGCATTTATTTAAATGAAAAATTTAAATCTTACAGCTAGAAGAGGCATTTAATAGGAAGTCCTGGTTTTGGTGTATCTGGAATTGGTCATTGATAAAAGCACTGCTGCACCCACATCACAGAAAAAAATGTAAGTATTTAGTCTAATAGATAGCAGCAACATACTTCAGAGAATACTGAATAACCAGAGTTCATATCATGATAATTTGTGTTGAATCAGCACATTATACATGGAATTTGTGTTCTCTAAACTTTTCAGAGAATGATTGCTATTCCAAGGGATCTTTACTCCAGGTGTTACTAGCACATCTGATTTGTTGAGGAAAGAACCATCACACCTGGACTCTTACAGTTCGTTGCTATTGCTACTAATATTCCAGATTTCTCTAGCTTCTTCTCTATGTTCAACTGAAGAGGTCAGAAACATTGTCAGAACTGGATCTTTTTCTTCTCCATATGCACTTTCCCACAGGCATGAGCACAAACACAGCTCATCTGTTGTGTGTTCTTCAAAGCAACCACATTAGATATCAGAAAATGGCAGAAGATCTGTAGTTTTTCTAGGTAATTAAAGTACTCACCAAAACTTCAAAATAATTCTTAATAATTCTTAAGAAGAATTAATCTCTTCTTCCATACTGTTAATGTTTTATAAATTTTTGCCTGGCTTAACTTTATTTGAAAACAAAAATGGTGGCAGATTTTAATACTATAAAACAAGCATTTAGCAAAATATTTTAAAGACATTGTAACTTCAAAAATAGCAAGCCATTTTTCACATAAGGTCTAACACAAGTAACTATTTGGTAGTGTGGTAATTTAGAAGAAGCCAACTAATACTTGTAGCTGAATTATTAATGCGAGTTTCAAAACCTGGGAAAAAAAAAGTTTAGAATTCTGTTGTCTCTGGTTCTCCAACTGAGAGTCTGTAAAGAGAGAGATGTAGAAAGAGACAGATCTGAAAAGAGAACTTAATTCCTCTGTTTGCTTATAAAAATCTTAATATTTTGATTTCCCTGAGTAAAAAGGAACTGCCACTACCAAGAGCAGTATCTTCAGAAAGAAAACCTTGTGTTTCTTTGTAGCCTTCTTTCTGTTCTTTGAGAACAGACAGATACTCATGGCACAGGAATCTGCTCTCCTTTCTTCATAAATCTTATGCCCATATAACATGTTTGTTAGAGCCCAAGAGGAATTCTCATTGACTATGCCTGGAACAGCACCAGCATCAAAGAAAGTAAAGTAATTGTCTCATTTATTGACATCATACAACATTTAATTTCAAAGAAATGAGGAGGAAATTCAGCAAAAGGTTGTATTTCTTACTGCAATTTCTACTTAAGTGACTTAGGAAATTGGCTTATTTTATTTAAATGGATGTCAGATATTGCTAAAAGACAAGAAAAGTCAGCTGTGGGAAAAGTTCCCTCATCCAGCAGGGTACTTGGAAGGCTTATTGTAACTGCTGGCTAACCATGTAGGTAGAGAAACAGTGAACTGAAAAATGTTTCACCTTCCAGCTTTTCTGAAGACCCTTTCTGGAGGCGCATCTTACACCTTTAGGTGATTTGTGACATTTCTGCACAGTGGAGGCAAATGCCAAGGTTCTAATGACTAAAAGGACTAACATCCCTTAGCAGTCAGGACAATAGTACCCCTAAGAAAAAAAATCAACATTTAGCACTAGGTCTATATACACGTTATACTTCTGTCGCAAAGAAATCTATTAAAGTGTTCTAAAACTCGATTAATTCTTGAAATTACTAATTACTAACATGGAACATGTTTCTTAGGAAAAGGTTGGTAATATATCTATGCCAGATATGCCTGATGTTCAGTAACAAAGCACACAATTTTTTTCAATTTTAGAGACAGCAAATTCAGTTATGAAAATTAACAGAAGCAGAACCTATAAAGAATGTAAAAATTAGCACAGGTGGTGAGCTAAATTCAGTAAACCAGTAGGAAATCTAGTTGAAGTGAGAATTCTGGTTCAGCTTTTAGGGGAGCCAGTGGGAGAAGGCTTTGCAAACTAGCAAGCAGACATAGTTGTTTGCATTTAGAACCATCCAGCTTAACTAGCATTAGCTTATACTTAGTCCAAGCCACATTAACTCAGTATTTATTTCTTAATAAGAAGAGCATTATTTCCAGTGTACAAAAGCTGGTAGATTTAAATAACCCAGATTAATGGATTCATGGAAGAGGACATTTTTTATTTCCCTGGTATATCAGGAATTAAGTTATGTATGATTAACAGAAGAACTGTAAGATGTGGAAAACACTAACTAAATGGGAAAACAGTGAGCTATGCTTAAAGGGAAGGTCCTTGAGTAAAATAAAGCCATTCAGTGGAAAGTAGTTCTTCCAGGAAATCAATTCTGAGCATAAAATTCACTATTTGTTTTAGTCGATTAAAAGGTCATTAATATGTGTACAGGTAAAAGCATTTTCTGTTGCCCTAGAGAGTGGAGGAAGCTGACACTCTCAGAGGAGAACCCACACATGACACAGGAATTAGACAAGTTTGAGGTTGGGAGCCATGGCATGAACTCAAAAATGTAAAGTCATGCATTTAACATCTGTTAATAAGAATTTCCTCTCTCCCAAGAGGTCATCTTCTGGAAGAACAGAAGATCTAGTATCTGTTCTATAGTAAGGTTTGAAAAGTACTGACTTTTTAATGAGATGTTCCTGAGTTTATTAATACAAATCAGGTATCACAATCATGGTAGTTCCCGTGAGCCAATGACAAAAAATTGGGATAAGAGAATGGAACAGAAGGGAGAACAAGGTGGAAGGAGTGTTTTGAAATAAACGTTTCATCAGCATTTTTTTATCAGTGTGACTTCAGGAAGAAATTGAGCATAGCATGCCTGAGCCTAGCAGACTCTTGTGTGGCATATTCACTCACATTGGTGGTATTCCACACGATTTCACGTGTGACTGTATCTCAGCTGTAGCCAGAGGAGACTCAATAGTCTTTCATACACAGACAGACGCAGGCAGTTACACTCCCTGGTTGGCATGCTCACTTTGATGCTAAACAAAAGGTCTCTGTATGAGGTCACCATATAATGAGTCATAGTTCAGTTTTAAATGCATCTTCAATGTTTCTGTCCCAGTACAGAACAAAGAGGAGTACCCCAATTCAGGCCAACACTTTCCGACATCATCATTTGAGGAGAAAAATTATTTTTGTCATCAGTTGTCTCAGCATCACTGTTTCATGGGAAGCAGGCTTGCTGATACCTTTGATACTGGCTGTGATGTCAAATGCCTGTCATTGCCCTTGTTAATCTTAATTGGTGATCTCTTCTTTGAGCTTTGTCACATTTCTGCACGCTCAGTATTATATGAATGAATCCTGTTTTGATTGTCCTTCAAAATTATACTGTTTTGTTTATCAAATATTTGCTTACTTTGCTTGCAAGTATGTAGAAGCTAGGGTGCAAAACAAAAAGCCAGCAAAAGACATGCTGGTTGGTTTCTGCATATATAGGAAAGCAATTTTTCAAGTTGCTCTACATAATTTCAGTCCTTTTGCAGAATGCCAGGTCAACTTTCAGTTCTGAAGACTCATAGTGTGTTTTCACTTACAGTTTCTATGTAAACTTGATATCTTGATTTTGAAACTTTCTCAAAACACTGAATTTCTTCTAGTTTTTGGGTTGGAATTTAGGATTTGAACTGCTACATGCCCATCTTAGGTGTGCTAATATACCATTTTCAAACAGTACAATTAAATGTGAGGGTATGTACAGAGCGTTTTAGCATTCCAAAATTAGATTTGCTTTAATAAACACCACAGAATACAGATTTTTCTGAAGATTATAGAAGACTTCCTATGAATCATCTAATTAATGCTGTGAATAAACTGTAATAAACAGAATAAACAGTTTTGTTTTCAGCTGAATATGGTTACATCTATCTCACTGTAATTTACAGGAAAGGGAAATGGAGGGCTATTTTAAAAGTATTTATCTTTATTTCAACAATTCTTCATCACAATGGGGCTTCAAAAAGCCTTACATTAGAAAAATCTCTTTTCCTTGAATAATCCCAGCTCTTGTACATCTCAGTTCTGCTTCTGCTCTTTTGTGTTCTTGGCTCTGTATATACCTTGTTCAGCAAGTGTACAGGTAGATGCACAGAAACAAGTGATTAAATGTTGCAGTAAGTATTCTACACACTCAAGTAGTGTCAGAGTTTTTTTTCTCCTGGAAGTACTTACTGAATGTTTTACATGATGTTGTCTAAACTTGCAGTAGAAGCAAAAAATATTTTCAGGTGTCACAGTCCTAGTATCAAATAGATCTTTACGACATTGCTGAAATAATGGACTCGGAAAATACACCCTATTGGGTTCCTAAGTAATGAAACATACAGACAGATTTTCTTGGCAAATTCTAACACTAACATACCAGCACATTAACAAGGTACTTTATAGCAATATATGGACAGCCAAGTTACTGTACAAAATATTTCATTATAGAAACACCAGTAACTTTCAGTATAACCCTCAAGCTCCCTCAGTTCTGAGTGTTTTGCATGATTTCATTTATTCTCTTCCTTGACTTCCAGAATATGCCTGCATCTTCCCATAGCTTTGATTATCCAAACCCCTTTCTGTGTCTTGTGGAAAGCTCCTGCTGTCTGATGACTGCAGTCTCTTTAGAACTAGATTTTTCTTCTCACAGACCTGCATTTGTACTGCAGCTTAGGCCCAGGCACAATGGTAGGGTTTCAAGCCTCTCATAAGAGACTACCTCAGAAATGTGTCACCAAATGAGGCAGAATGTGAAATATTCCTTGAGTAAATAACTGGCTAATCTTCAGCCCTGCTCACTCCTCACAAATCAATCAGATCTAGGTGTTCCTCATCTCTGTTTTTTCTGAATTGACGGTTTCTAGCCGAACAGAGCTTTTTCTAATTACGTAATGTTTTATCAACTGGCATCACATCAGAGAAACAAACGTGCCATGGAAAAGGCTGCAATCAGGCTCTTCTGTAGCTGGGATTTTATTAGAAAATGGAGGTAGGAAGCTTTGGAGAATGAATGTCTTTTTCTCCCTTCCCTCCTCTGGCTGGTCAAAGCAGGGAGACTTCTGACTTCTGTTTTCAATTGAGATTTTATTTTCTTTGACTATTGTTAAAACCAAAAAGATTCTGTGAGGAGAAAACAGCTTTTAAAAGAACGTGTGTGTGGCTTTTGCTCCTTTCTAGCTGGTGACACAGCCTACATGACTGTACTTTGAAAATGTTTCTCCTGAGGGGGGAATGGGGAGTCTGAATGTCTCCCGCAGTATAAAAGATTCTCTCCCCATAATCACAGCATCAAAGACAAGGTAACATTTAAGGATTTCAGAGATTTGTAAGGACAGTTCCTCATGATGCACTGGAGAATTTAACAAGCATGTTAGATGTATGGCTGATTTCTCTGATCCCACAGTTCTGCAAAGAAGACTCTATTAAGCCTCTCTTTTCCATTTATGAATCTACACCCCTTCATTATCCCTGCCAAGGAAAGCACAAGAGTTTTAACATTAAGCATAACTGAAAAAAAGTTCAAGGAAAATGTCAGTCAAAAGGTCTATTTAGAAGGGTCTCAGGAACTTCAGTCTTTTCATTTGATGAATTAAATATATCTTTATAGAACAAGATGTAGAATTAGACCTCTCTTCAGGACCCAGTAACACCACAGTTGTGGAAACCCCTACACTTTTTCTATTCCTTTTGAGTGTTGTTTTTTTCATAATAGGGGACTTCAGAATCTTTAAACACTGCTGGGATAGAGGACACAGAGCAACTGGAGCAAAAAAAGCCCTGAACTTACGTGTTTTTGTGTTTATTTCAAGCATGACATGAAACTACAAATAGATCAGATTAATGTCTGTCTGATAGCTGGTTTTCACAGACAGTATTTATTAGTAAACTTCATTCAAAGCCTCTTTTCAAGATATTTCTTGTTTTACAAACACAACCAAACAAGCAAGAAATATAGATCAGGCAAAACTGAGTATTTGAAGCACAATTGAAAAATTATGCCAGTGCCAAAACAAATAAAGAAATAGAATACCAAAAGCTTTGGTTTTGTTCTGCTAAATTATAACCTTATTTTGGAAGTTAGTGTTTTGTAATTTTTTTGTTTTCTTATTATAACAAAGCAGAGCATTCACTGGAGGTTTAATTTACTTCAGCATACTCTCTGTGGATTTTTTTTTGAAAGTGGATAGTGAGAGAACAGCTTCTGCTTTTTAAAATAATTTATATTTTTCTTTTAATTCTAAGTATTTTTATAGTATTTTATTTAGCAGACTTTGGTTTGAAAGAAAGTTAAAAGGGTTATACACAAGCCTCCATGGCTTCTAACACAGATAGAATTAATTTTTAATTTGAAAAATACATTGAGCCAAAGCCTATATTTACATATGTAAGATATAGTACCAAAAAACTTCAATGAAGTCAGTGAACTTTCTCTGGTTTTGCAGGTATAACAAGCTAAGCTATACCCATGTATGTTATGTTTACAAGGAGTAAACTTTTGAAGTATTAATGTATATAAGTCCTATAAAGCTTTATCTAGGTATAATGAGTAAATATTAATTTATGGCTAGTGGAGAATTACAAATAGAAATGCTCTTCAAAGAAGCTGTTTGTTTTTCCTCTGACACTTGTCCTGATTTATATTTGAGTCTTTATTTTGTAATTACTGTGTTGAAAGGGTTATGACAAGTAACATTTAATTTTGACAAAAGTATTTAAAAGGCCTTTCATATTATTTTCAAATTCATCTAGTCTGTCTATCATTCAATAAGGTACTGCTTTCCTCAATAAAAATCTCACTTCTAAAAACTATCATATCTAATACTACTCCAGTTTTTTGATTACTAATTGATTTCTGCCTAATATTGTGTAAAATCAGCAACAAAGCATTAATTTCTTAACTGAGGCCATAACACATAAAATTGTTTGCTATATTATGCTATACTTCTATTTAGAAACATAGAGTCACAGAATGGTTGAGTTGGACGGGACCTTCAAAGAACACGTAGTTCCAACACTCCTACCATGGGCAGGGACACATTCTACTAGGCCAGGCTGCTCAGAGTCTCATCCAAACTGATGTTGAACATTGACAGGGGTGGGGCACCCACAGGTTCTCTGACCAACCTGTCTCCCCACCCTTACTGTAAAGAATTCCTTTCTTATGTCCAATCTAAATATATCCTCCTCCAGTCTAAAACCATTGTCCCTTGTTCTATCACTACAAGTCCTTCATCTTTCCTATAAACCCCTTTTATGTATTGAAAAGCTACAGTAAGGTCTCCCTGGAGACTTCTCCAGGTTGAACAACCCCCAACTCTCTCAGCCTGCTTGTATAGCAGGCATGCTCCATCCCTCTGACAATTTTCCTCTGGACCCACTCCAGCCTGTCTATGTCATCCTTCACCTGGAGACTCCATGGCCCTGCTGCCCATGCTGCTTTGGATGCAGCCCAGGATACAATGGGCTTTCTAGACTTCAAGCACCCATTGCTGGGTCATATGTGATTTTTCATCAACCAATATCCTCCTAAACTCCTCCCCACACGGCTGCTGTCAATCCACTCATCCCTCAGTCTTTATCAATAGCAGGGCTTGCCTTGGCTCAGGTGCAGGACCTTGCACTTTGCCTTCTGGAACTTCATGAGGTTTACTTTAACACAACCTTCAAGCCTGTCAATGCCCCTCTGCACAGCATCCCTTCACTCATGTGCAGCACTGCACCACACAGCTTGTTGTCATTTGTAAACTCACTGAGAGTGCACTTATTCCACTGCCTATGTCATAAATGAAGATATTGAGGAGCCAAACAATCACCTCTGAGGGATACCATGTGTTACTGATGTCTATTTGGACATTATGCCACTGATTGCAGCTCTTCAGATATGACCAGACAGTTCCTTAGCCATCAAGCAGTCCCTTCATCAAACTCAGATCTCTCCAACTAAGTGACAGTGTTGTGTAGTTTTTACAGAGAAGTCAAAATAAAACCCGTGACTTTTCTCTTATTCACCAATGTACATATTCCATCCTAAAAGGCCACTGGATCAGTCAGGCATGATTTTCCCTATGTGAACCCATGTTGCTTCCCTCTTTCATCCCTTCACCTGTCATCCATATGCCTTAACAAAACTTCCAGGAGGATCTGCTTCATTTGCTGTACCACTGGGTACCGAGGCAAGGATGACTGGACAGTAGCTCCCAGGGAGGACCTTTCTTCCCTTTTTAAAAATAAATAAGGTGTTTGTTCCCAATGTTTTTAAAAAAAGTTTTCCAGTCACTGGGGACTTTGCTTGACTGCTATGACTTTTGACTTTTGACAGGTTATAAATATGGTGTGGTTGATAAGACAGTCTTCTACAGTTACTCTGCTACCTACATTTTACACAGAATTCTAAGGAAATATTGTGGTTCTCCTCTATTTATCAGAAAAACATAAATCCAGAGTTGTCAATGTCAGACTAGAATAATATTTATTCTCCATTTCCATTTAGTATAAACACTTTTATTTATACTTAAAATATTGCAATTCCTTATTTAAATAACTTTGTCTCTTACTAAGTAGATTTTTATCCTTGAACAAAAAACAGTATTTTTGCAACAGTTGCTATCAGAGCTTCACCATCTGTAGTTATTTTCCCTAATCCCTTTCCCTTAGGCTTTTTTATTTAAAGGTTAAATGCAGTAGGCAAGATTACATTCTCCTTGTGAGACAGACTCCTGCTGCTATAAAAGCCAAACTTATTTATCACACCTTTCAGGAGAAATTCAGGGAATGAATGATCTGTACACCATGGTCTTAAAAATCAGTCTGCTTAAAATACCTTTGGGAACAAGGTATAATGCATCATCAAGCTATGACATTACAAAAACAAACAAGAATATTTTCAGAAACTAATGCTAGAAACCAATGTTAGGATTTTTAGTCTTCATACTGTAAACTTAATGTGAATACGAACATTTACGTCTACAGCATTATTCCTGTGGGCTTCTAAGCAGCTTGCATGTCAAGGAAAAAGTTCTATATTTTGAGGTCACTGTATCTTTAAATGAATGGCATCATTTATACCTGATTAAAAAAAACTGTATAAATCCATTCAGGAGATGTTAGGACCAGGGGCTTCTATCAGAGAAAAATAATGAACCACCAAAAGGATTATGGAGATTTTGATCATTAAGTCCATGCTAGGGAGCTTTTGGCCACAGATGTTTCAATTTAGTTAATCAAAGTATTATGACATACTTCCTCCCACATAATGGGATTAGATATTAATTTATGAACACTAAAAACGCTAAATTATCAGAAGATGTTCACTTTATAAACAGGAAATCTGCATGCAGGACAGATCTGCAACAGGGTGAAAAGTTACAGAAAACTCAGTATTAAACAAATTGCTAGAGACATACATGCAATTGCCAACCACTTCTGTCAGAAATTTACCATGAGTAATGTTGAAGATGGATCAACAGCTCACAGCAATGGTGATGAGAGCTTGGAAATATTTTTTTCTAAAAATAGCTTTTTGGATATCCTCACAAAATCCTCATTTGAGGGAGAAGTACAGGCTCACAGATATGAAACCAGGAAGACCTGCTATGCTTGTTTTAATCTGGAAAGACAGAAGAAACTGGTTCATAGTAACTGGACCCACTCAAGTTAACTTAGCAGACAGATCAGTGTGAACAGGAAGGCTGAGGACACACAGTTATTCTGAAACAAAGATCAAGAATCACTGAGGTGTCACAAGAATGAAGCAAGGTACTTAGTAGTAAAGCGATTTCTGATTGTTTGTGGTAGACCACGGGCTGAATGGAGACAAAAATATTACTAAAATTAATGTTTGTCACAGGAGAGTGAGAAAGGAAAGCATTCGTAGCACTGGCAACAGAAATTTTGGCAGGTAAGGCAAGCACTGGAGACAAATACATTATAAGATAAAAGCAGGGGCTCAATTCTCCACACTCTTGATACAAGGCAGGATAGCAAATGAAACGTCAAGGGTGATAGGGTCTTGGTCTTTTCTCTAGATTACTCATCTTTATTCTTTGTGTCCCTTGTCTGCATAATGCATTATAGTCTGAACCCTGCAACCATACAGTAATACATTTAAGAATAAAAGCAAATTTAATGGCTCACCTAGATGAAATAATTTTACTGTATTCTTACAGTTGCACTTTAGTAATTATATTTCCTATAGAAATGAAAAAAAAATAATTTCAGAAACTCTATGTATGCAATAAACAAACAACTAGTTCAAAAGAACTAATTTTTCTAAGTATTATATATGACTTCTTGAGGAAATCAGGTTGTTATTGATATTTCCACTTATTTGATGCATTGTATATATGCACTTCTAAAGTTAAATTCAGACCACAGGCCTTAGCTAGACATGTAATGTTGTGGGTTAACGGGCCTAATGCATTAAGACCATTTCTACAGTTTTTATTATCAAAAACTTACATTGCTCTTCCTAGTTTATTCTTTAGGTTAACACTTAAAAGGTCTTGTATTTCATTCTGAATTTCTTTAGAATATCAAGATCAAAACATCTCTCTCGTGTTTCTCATGAGAGTCCCATGAAATTCTAGCAAGCTTTCCATACATGGATATAATAAATTTTGTTTTAAAACAGTTCACGTCTTAGAATACTACTTAAAATTTAATTGAGAAATTTAAAATGTGAGTTCAATTAGTCTGAACAGTTCTCTTGTTAACTGCAATTTAATGGTAAATGAATAAAACTACAAAACAAAGATCTGAAAATGGGTTTTGGACTAGTTCAACATAGATGGGTGAATTATTGGAAAAAAAATCAGATAAGAGACCTTTACCTCTTCTCTGATATTGTAATTCAGATCCTTACCCAAACCTCCCACTACATTCATCCCCACATTCTACCTTTCCCCACAAAGTCAGTGTTATAAATTGTTACCGGTCTTAAACTGACTTGTCATATTTGGCATCAGTTTAATTAGTTTTGGCAGATGATTTTTAGTGACTCATGGGAGAGTACTTTTGGTCTCTATACTAACAGATGTACCATTTCCTGTGCTAAAAGCAATGACAACAATGTCACATGGCTATAAAATTGTAGGAATTTGCTACTCCTAGTCCAATAAAAACAACTTGCTTAAAAAAATGGAGTAGATAAGATGGAAAATACACATCAGCAGAAATGTCTGGTTGTAAAAGATTTGACCCTTTGTCACTTGCCTAAACTTCGGGTGGTGAACTAGAACTCTGTGTTATACAAAACATTAACTTGGTAGCAACCATTACTTTTTGTGACAAAGATCCCCACTTCATTGCAGAAAGCTGCCTCTTCACATTTCACATGTGGAATAAAATGGACATATATATAAGCAACTATTATTTTATTTATCAGCTCTGGTATAATTTGCTAGATGTTCTCATGTTTATCCTAGCATGTAAAAGTGTTCTCCGTGTTAAAGACAGCCTCTGTAAAATAATACTAGTAAACCAGAGGATGCTCTGCAACCATTTCTAAATAATGATTTATCCACTTGCATGTCCTTAGTCTCTTGCTCTACTTAGTTTATGCAGCAGATAAAGATACAATTAGAAGATTGTATCAGAAGATACAATGAGAAGTTAAAGTCTAGCAATTAAAATATGGCAGTTTCCTTTAATGATCCTCAACGAGCAAATGGAAGCAGCATCCTGTCTGCATGCCATATTCTTGTTCCAGAGAGGGCCCTGGAGGAGGCTACCAGCTTTTTGTTAGACTTTTCTCAAGCTTTTAGGGGAATGTAACTTAATATACCAGTAGCTGTAGAAAGGATTTTTCTGCCACACCACTCACAACGATTGGTTCAAGTGAAACCCTACCAAAAAGGGCATATATTAAGGAAATTTCCTGACCATGCAGGAGGCACTGGCAGTCACAGTCCCACCACCACAGACTGTCACTGCTGAGATTGCAGCCCCTCCAGAGCAGGCAGCTCCAGTGACCCAACGGGAGCCCCACATGACTCCCTGCACACCCCACTGTCCCGCAATCAGACCAGGTTTCCTTATGTGTTTGAGCCCAGGTTTCCCATGCCAAAGTCTCAGATGTCTCATCCCATCAAGCAGTAACAGAGTGCAGTAACACAGAAACAGCTCACACTGGTGTCTCCAAGGACAGCCCACAGAAAAGGAGCCCCTGGGCCTTTATATTCTCACAGTCCAAGCATGGAAAGTCTCAGCTTTTCCGCGGTATCGGCTCCTGTCCCTCCCTCTGTTCACCTCGCTGGCTGGCGTCACCGGGGCTTCATCTTCATTGTTATGCTGAAGGTCGGCAATTCCAGGCTCCTGCTGTGTTTTTCAGTGTCCATTCACCTGGCTGGTGTCACTCGTCTTCGTGCCCTTTGTTATCCCAAATATTGGCAGCTCGCCCCGGACTCTTGTCTGGGCTACTACCCTGAGGTCAAACTGCATTTACATCTGCATCTTCAGTGGCTTGCAAGCCCGGTTACCTGTATCCTCAACAATACTCATTAGTCATTTCAATTCGCTTTTGTAAACAATCTGAGATTTTTATCTCTTTTTAAGACCACGAAAATCCTGTGAATCTTCCAGAGATTTTCATGTGAACATCTACTGACTGTTCTGAAATGCTTGTCCTACGGAGAACAGACAAAAACCATGTGGCTTCTGTCCAGCTGTACCACACAAACAGCCAGCCCTTCAAGATGTGGCACGGATAGCTGAATGAAGGTAGAAGGGAAAGACTCTTCTGCTGTTATTAAACTGTGCCCTCTAGAGCTAGCTGAAACATCTTTTAGATAAAACAGTTGTTCAAGGCCAGGTTGGATGGCACTCGGAGCAGTCTGGTTCAGTGGAAGGAATCGCTGCCTGCGGCAGGGGGGATTGGAACCAGGTGATTATTAGGGTCCCTTCCAACCCAAACCGTTCGATGATTTTTTGATCTTCAGTGACTTAATTCCCCAGTGAAATTAACCTGCCACTTTATCAGAGCTGAACTCAGCAAAACAAAACAAAAGTGAAGGGTATTCATCATTTAGTTGCAACTTAAGGTTCAGATTTAGACAGGCTACCATAGGGAGATGTAATTTGCACTTCCAAATATCAGCCACTCCTCCTGTGCCAGAGTGGGCAATTCATCACTGTGGAGGGGTAGTGACTGTGTTTGTGAGAGGTCTGCTGGCAGCAGACTCCAAATCAACACCTCTGTTGGACATCCTAGTCACACCCCTTTTCTGGACAGCCCTACCCACTCCTTCAGCTGCTCCTTCAGCAGCCTGTGGTAGCTAAGACTCCATACTGATATTATTTGTATTGAAACAGCAGTTTTCCACACACCAGAAAGGGGAGAGGATAAAATTCCTCAGCATTAGAAATATGACTTCATGTCACAAATATAAAATCACGTGCATTAATCCTTTTATTCATACAGGTCTGCATAGAAGAAGACAAGAAAGAAGAGGTCTTTCAAGACTGAAATTAAACCTGGAATTGGAAAGATCTCAGATGTATTTCTTGAATCACCTTCTTTTGTGTTTTCATGGTGTTTATCACAGATTCCTTCTTTCTCCTTCCATCCTTTATCATGCAAAAATGAAGTGAATAAAAAGAAAAATCTATCTACTATAGATAAGATCACAACCTGTAGTATTTATTCAGGCCTCAATTAACCAAAGTTTTGTATTTCTCAAGTGACATTCCAATATTTTAATAATGTGTTGAATATTTGATAGAATAGGTGTAGCCCCATTTGACTTGTGGAAAATCTCTTCAAAATTGAATTGGACGTTTAGTCTTAGAGATTTTCAAACATGTCTAAGTTTCTTTTGTATGAAATTAAGGTTAACCTTGACTTTCATTTCTTTTGGACAATGTTTAACACAAAAGGAGCTATTTTGCTAATAAAGAAAGCCTAATGTGACCTTTACATTGTCTGTGATAAAAAAAAAACTCTCACCATAGCAGAAACCAATGACAGATTTAATTCAAATCCTTGCAATTTGAACTGTCATCAATGATAAGCTCTCCCTCATCAGCAATAGGGGAATACATGTCCAGTAGTTTGGAACAGTGTAAAAACTTTTCATGCTAATGAAAGCAAGATGAGTATTGATTTCTGGGTTAAAAATTTTGGTTGTATAAACTGAAGATGACTAAGCATGATTTTGATAGAATAATAATATCTCGTGTCAAAAGACTTCAGCCCACTTTGGGAGTACAAAAAAAAATTCAGCTTGTAATAATTTAGTCTCAGTGATAATGCAGATCAGTATAATTGCCTCCCTTTGGAGGCAGATAAACTGAATGAGGTAAAGATGACATTTTCTGAGAGACATTCTCATCTAAGTTTTTTTTAGGCATATAATTTGGAACTAAGAACCCTTTGTTGATATGAAAAGGAGGGCTTGAGTGCCTCTTTTAGTGTTAACAGATATTTAGATCAGTATCTGGTAGAATGACTTGAATCCCAGACAATAATTTAGTCTCCATTCACATTATTCCTGTTGCCTCCTTGGGAATTTGTAGCCAGAAGTGAGGAGATTGTTATTTACAAAACTCCTGGTAGTACTAAATAGTTCATGTTGTCTCCAATGGACTTACATGAACATTTATTTCACTATAGTCTTACCACTACTTAGCAGCAAAAACAAAATATAAAACATTTTTCCTTCCTTATTAAAAATCTACATCATACTTCTTACAATTAAAGATTCAACTTTTAAAATGCACGTACTTCATGTATGCATGGTCATTATAACATTCCTTTCTTCTGTCTTTCATATCCAGCCTATAAACAAAGTAAATACTAGCCACAGAAAAAGAATAGCAACTTTAGTTTAAAAATATGACTTGTATTTTCATTACTGTTTAAAAAGCACACTAGATTTTGTATACAGTACATAATAAGCTTTCTTTCTTACCACATCTTAATATTTTTGTAGCACATATCTTCTTCATTTTTCATTAGCCATGGTTTATGTTTCTGACATTATTAAAACTTGTTCAAGATGGCCAACTGATTTTTGTATAAACACTAAAAATAATCATAAGACATCGCACTGGGAGTCTACCACCCAACATGTATCTTATTTTTAGATGTCATTACCCAAGCATTTACATTTTTTAGATATGCTCTTGGCTTTACTTCCAATGTTAACTACATGACTCAGACTGACTTCCCTGACACTTTTGTATGCAAAGTGAACCAAATTGTCGTCCTTGGCTGTGTCAGAGCGTAGAGTCATACAATGGTTTGAGTTGGAAGGTACCTTAAAGAGAAGATCATATAGTCCTAACCCCCCTATCACAGACAGGGACACCTTCCACTAGACCAGGGTGTTCAGAGCTCCATTCAACCTGGCCTTAAACACTTCCAAGTATGGAGCATTCACAACATTTTCCAGTGCCTCACCTCAACATTTTTGAAATTGCAGCTTAGTTTCAAATGGTGTTTGCTCTCAAAACCTTAGCTCTACTGTGGAGATGTAAGAGGTTTTTAGCCAACACAACCTTCTTGAAGCATCGAGCACTTAGCGACTGCTGTCCACTCCCCCACCCCAGGCAACAGGCACCACTGCCTTGGAGAAAGGCAGAACAAGTATAATGGTAGAAAATTCAATCCAGTAATGTTACTCACCCATGTAAGTAAAAGACAATTTACATAGTGGTAGGAGATCTGCCACGAGGATAAGGATTGCACTGGCAATCTCTTATAGCACTATCCACTAGGAATATTACTGAAACACCACACTTAGTTATTAAACAGTTAAAAATTACACTGAAAGCTCAGGACAGGTCATCATTCTTGATCAATATAAAGGATAAATATTTCCATTGTATATTTACTTTTGGGAGTTTTCAAAAACTATCTTTGAACTTAAAATTGTTTTTAATAGATGGGAAAGATTTTAGTGCTAATAGTCACAGAATTGTATTTTGCTCATCTTGTTGGATTATCAAATAAGTAAAAAATTTACAATTTTTAAAGGCTAATGAATTTGGGAATGTGTATTTGAGCATATGGATATATATGTAGCATATTCAGGACAGACAAATTTTTCATGGCATATTTCTTTACCCAAGGGTTTAGATGTCTTCTGTGTTTATTACACCTATATAGTGAAAAGAAAAATGGAATCATCATCCTCATGATTCTTCTCATTAAATGTCACTCACCCACAGCTGGGATAGGTATACACAGCACTCTGAAATGTCCATGAAGATTGCAAATGTTTTTTCTGTACTCTCAACTCTTGGCAGGTCACTGTGAAAACCTTTTTCTTCTTGACCTGTCAGCTTATACATCAGACCTCTGTATCTCTTACAGGATCATAAATGTCTGTCCCTTCTTGGATACTCTGAGTCCAAAACAGGCATAAACTCCCGCACTCTTCCACCAGTTTTAGACACAGACTTGCATTAGACTCTTCAGTGCTGATAGATAGACTCTAGACTCTACAAATGCTTCTATCCTGCCCAGGTTCGGGTAAACTTAAGGTGTTCTTTTTGGCAGCTAAACAAGTAATCATCCCCTATCAACCTTTCCACTGGAAGCAATCTTGCTTAGTTTCTGGCGCTCAGCCAATGCTTTTACAACCACAGTAACAGATTAAAACCCCCACTTTTTCCTCCCATTCTCAAAGCAAAAAAAACTGAAACCAAGCAAAACCAAACCCCAGTGCTAGCCTTCTCCCTTTGAATTTCCAAAGAAGCTCGGTATTGGTTTAAGCTGCTCCAATGCCAATTATGACTTTTTGGGGTATACACCATATATCTCTTACATAATTCTGAAAAAATCCTGCTAGAGTTGTCTGAAACTTGGAATGCCTAACTCAAGAAAAATAAAAATCAGATACCCTTTTTTCTACAAGAGAAAGATGTTTCTACCAGAGATGTAAATGAAGACCATGTAATCATACATACAAATAATTTCTAAACACACCTTTAAGCATCTAGATTGCATCTATCATATATAAATATATTGGAGGAACATGTGAGAAATTATAGTATATATGTAGTATATATATGGCATTCCAAATACCATTTTACCAAGGAAATGATAAAGATTATTTGTGGCAGTAATTAGATCAAAAAGCTGTCATCCTGGTGTTAGCTGGGATACAGACAGGAATGCTCTAACAGGTAAGAGGGATGGGTTCCAAGGCAGCAGTCTGGTAAGATTTTCCTGATATTGTGATTGCTGTTCCAATACTACCATAAATCAGAACTAAACCAAAAAAAGTGATCTAGGAAACTGCATCTATATGCCATACTCTGACAGAATAAATTTTCATACTTCAGTTCCACTTCACAGTAAGATAATTTGTCGGCATTTGTCAACACCACTGTGCTGATTTGCCCTAAAAGCTCAAGTTTTACTATCAATGTTTATTATGCAAAGCAGTGCTTCAGGTTGTCAGTACTCCACATCCAATTTAATATCTATGTTGAGAAAAAGAAAGAAACTAAAAACCCACTCCATTGTATAGATATTTTGTTTATTTTGCTGCTTGATGAAAGACTTAAAATATATTGGCTGTGCCAATATCTCCGTTGCAGATCAAATGATTATGTCATTGTTGATTCTTAAATTCACCTGAATGCCTCATATACTGGTTCTGATCAATGGACAACTCAGTAATGCAAGAGAGAGTAGCAGGAAGTACTGAAATTGTAAGAGGAAGATCTGAGAAGTCAGGAACATTACTATTTAACATTTTTGCCAAGTTATCCTACTTCCACACAATACACACATCTTTCAAATAATACAGAACACAGACAGAGGTTTAAATAATGACCCTTTAGTTCTGCTTGGGTGCTTTGTATATGTGATGTAACTGTAAATCATACTACATCACAAAGTTGCTCAGACCGAATTACAGAACAGCTTCTTTTTAAGCATGCCGTGAATCCATATTAAAAAAAAAAAAAAATCCAAACAGACTTTTACAATTATTGATGTGCTCAGGATATTCTTAGGCAAAGAATGGTTAAAAAGCATTTCTCATCAGTACTCACCAGTACTTGGACCATTCCCTATTACAATTCATATTGACATCCTGTGTCTATACTGCAAATATTGTGCCATTGCAGACACCACTTTTCAAAAGAGACCGGCACAGTACACTAAGATCAGCTACAATAATTAAAGGACCTTTAATTTTTCATTTTTCTTTTCATTTTTGCAAGAATTGTCATGGCTACTATGGCTTTGTGACAGTCAAGAACTCGTTATCTCATAATTTCTGATTAATTTACTCAATTTAATTAGCTGGATGCAATACAGGCTTCCTTCATTATAGCAACAATGTTCTAAGCACAATCCAGGAAAGACAGGCATATGAAATCTGCTTTCTGTGATCTGATGTTCATTCATTGTATTGAATGGATTTCTCAGAAAAATTTTCCATCTTCTGTGTTTGAAATAGAGGTCCTGAAAACTGGTTTGTCAAAATTACCAAAAAAGGATAAAAAGGTTTATCCTTTCTTTTTATCACTTATATGTCCCTCCTGGAAGCAGATCTTGTCTTCAGCCTCCTAAGCTTTCTGTGGTTAACAGTGCCATCTTTGCAGCATAAATGTGATAGGATTATACCACAAATTAATATAATGTAACTAATAAATCAAACTCTTCTCTTCCCCAGAATTAATGGGCAAATATGGATTTAAAAAAAGATGTTTTTAAATTATTGGAACTGGAGTTAAATACAAATGGCATTTAAGCTGTGATCTTCGGAGTCCACAACAGTGTCTTAGACAATATTATCCTATATTTAAGAGTATCATGCATAAGTATATATTAAGGTGTAGGCAAGTTGGTATGTATGTTGTACATACTTTATATAAAATCAATGTAAATTTTGCTTCTATAGACAGTAATTGTTTTCACAAAATGTTTGCTTAAAAATAATCCAGTGATTTTATTCCATCATTACTAAAGCTTTATGTCATTTTTTCAGAGTAAAAAACACCACATTTTTTCAAGGAGACTATATTTCAGCATGTTCAGTTATTAGTTTAAAAATTATCAGTTTGTGGTGACAGTCTGAAATCAGTAAATGTTTTAAATGTGCAAGATCCTCCTGAAGAAGCAGACAGAAATAGAAAATATCAGAAGAACATCCTGAAATGAAAATTATAGCCCTTCCAAGGGCAGGAGTTTTATCTAAAGAAATTAAAAAAGGAAACCAGACTTGAGTTATGCAAGTATCAAACTATTTCCCCTTGCATTTGCAGGTTGATGGTTTAAAGTATAGTTAATATAAAAATAGCTTGCTTTTATTTCTTTGTAGACTTATAAGCAGAGTAAGATCGAGGGAACATTCATGTCTGAGCAAACTCTCCATCTTTCACTGCATGTACCTTCTGTTCCAGATAAAGCTTTTTTAGCTCCCACTTT
The DNA here is from genome assembly GCF_030490865.1 of Poecile atricapillus. Classification (NCBI taxonomy): domain Eukaryota; kingdom Metazoa; phylum Chordata; class Aves; order Passeriformes; family Paridae; genus Poecile; species Poecile atricapillus. Next base: position 106,735,393 of record NC_081289.1, on the reverse strand, counting down.
TCCTTTCTGCCCATTTTCATGTTTTGTTTATCATCTAGTATCTTTTACAAGACTAATGTGGTATGGATCCATAGACAGATTGCTTTCAAGCCTTTTCTCCTTGTCTTCCTGTACTTGGATGCTCTCCATGTTAACCCACCAAGGATAGGAAGGCTTTCTTCTTGAGCCTAGGCTTGTGCTTCAGCAGTCCACCTTACAAGTGAAAGTTGTTTTTTAAGGAAAAAGAGCACATACTTCAAACCAAAACTGAGGACTCGCTTGACAAGAAGCAGAAAAGAGACATAAGATCAGATGGCAAAGTCTAGCTAAACGGGTGTTGCCATTTCCTCTCACTCGACACCTAGGCTGCCCTCCCAGATGCTGGTGTTACATATCAAGCAAGCGTAGAGTGATTTCATTTGGCTGCTGAGTTGGATTCTTCTGGATGTTTTGTGGCACTTGAAAGATGATATGAAAGATGGATTATTTGATTCAGAAACAAACTTGTCTTGGTTTTGGAAGACAGGTGTCTGCTAGGGAGGGCAGGAGCCTCCCTTGGAATGAAAAACGTAGACTCTCTCCCTCCAAATTACTACAATTCTGAAATCAAGGGGCTTTCAGGCAGAGATCTGGGAATAGGAATAACAGTTCTTTACTAGTATATATAACAAGGCACACAAACAACAATAACTACAGCATTAGCAACAGAACAGAACCAGGGACCCCGTGACAGCTTTCTCGGCTGAGATGGGAAGGGATGGAGGAGAGGCTTTGCTTCACAAACCCCCTCGGGCAGTCAGTCCCGGTGCTCCTGCAGGGCTCTGAGGAACACCCAGCTGGAACAGCAGGGATGAGCTGAGATCCTGGGCCGGTGGTTGAGGTGGATCAGCAGCTGCTGGCACTGGCACGTCCTGGCAGGACGGGGGGTGTGAGGCCACCAACGAAGAGGGGAAGCAGGAGAAGAAGCAGCATTATCCGTCTGGGTGATGGCGAAATTCCCTTCTCCCCACATCAGCAGCTCCGGGCCCAAAGTGTCCTTCTCCGAAGCTGAAGAAAGCCCGCCAAACTGTCCCCACCCTCCTTTTTTCCTGCCCCATTCCCCCCCGGGCCCGGCCAAACTCTTTGTGTTCTTCAAGTATCCACCAAGTACCCGCAGTTAGATTACGCCCTCCCCCCCCCCCCCCCCCCCCCCCCCGCAACTAACGGGTAAAAATTCCACAGGTTGCTAAAAGAACTTAAAGAAGGACACCTAACCCCTAACAAAACTGTATGACTGAACTTTAAATCTGAAAACAAATCCTGATTTGTAATTCTTGAATGCACACCTCTATAAACTTCTACAGCCAAGGCAGTACTGTGTATAAACTTCAGGTCTAGAACCTGACAAAGAAACATTTCTGAGATCAGTAGGACATAGACTTAGGATTTCCAATAACCTTCTTATAAGAATCCTCCTCAGTTACTAAGGAAGCCATAAGGAAGTGGAACAATGCGGATAACAAATGTTATCAATTACCAGACCTTCTCAGGCTGCTTTTAATTTTGTATTTTAATACCATAGATCAGCTTCAAGCCTACTAGTCTAGGACCCATATGCATAGAGATGAGGTTGTTAGATCAAAATACTGTAGGGAACAAAACGTGAGTTAAGACACAAAAAACTACAGTGGCTAGAGATGACTAAAGTGATAGCTAGACTGTGGTAAATTAGATAAATTGTTATAGAAATCATTTTAGTTTTGTCTAGATAAACAGTGAAGAAATTATTCAGTAGATTTTGGGACCAAGGATGTGCTAAGTTTTAGAGGGATCAGCAAGGAGGGAACTAATTAATCTGCGGAGCTGAATATGGCCTAGCACATCTTTTCTGTATTCTGACTTTTGTGGCAGTGTGCTTTTACAGAGTACTCACCTTTCAATCTAGTTTATACATAGTGTAAACTTTACAAGACGTGCCCATAAGAGACTACTCACATAGTACTGTCTGGATCCTGATGAAGGCTGTAGTCCTTGTCCCCAGACAAAGCAAGAAGTGTACAGAATACACAGAAGCCACATGCAACCTGCTCCTCGTGTTTTAACTGTTGTGTTACCCAGTTTAAATATCCTCTCTTTGCACAGCAGGCACCCACTGTTGTAGGAACTTAGTCATTAATGCATTTCCTGAAGGTATTCAGATACAAACTGTAGGGCCTTCCTATGAGTTTGAAAGGTGCAACTCTGAAATGATAACTGACAATGCCTCAGGCAGCCAGCAGAAGCAAAGGCAGACCGTGTGTTTCATTCATAATTTTCAATAATTTCTGTAACAGAAAAAAAGAGAGTATTCCTTAATCAAAATACATGGAACTCTAAAGACAGCATCTCAGTTGCACCATAAACTTTCTTTTCAGGGTAGCTTTCAGTTTAGCTGAGAAATCAATTTTTTCAAGTGCCACAGTAGTAGTACACCACTGGAAGATAAAACTTTAGTTTTAGGCTGCATTATTGACAAAATCTGCTTTTCAGGAAACAAAATTCCATTTTCGTATCATTAAATTGTTTTTGATTCATACTGTTGATAATATCTGTCAGAGAAATCCCATTGGTGCTGGCCACAAGTGTATTGTCGAACGAAAAACTGGCTTAACTCCTGATGAATGGAATGGAATATAGAAAACAAGGTTTTTCTTCTCAGTACTAGAAGTTTTCCAAAGTCATCACCCTACAAAATAATAACTATGAGCTGAATCTCTCCATCAATGATCACTTGGGATTCAGATCTTTTATGATTCACTTCTTGAAGAGCTTGTTTTGCAAAGAAAATAATTTCCATATTCTATAATATTTCTGAGTTTAGCTCCATGAGCACAAAACTAATAGGCTAATACACCAATTGGTTCATATATATGACTTGCTGAGAATGATTTTTGTTACTTTTAGTCACAATGGACACTTTGGCAGTCTACCTCACCAGACAAGGAGAATTTCCATTCTTTGAAGGGTGCCAGATTAATAGATATGGGTCACAAATAGATCATCTTCTGCAGTAAGACATTCATTTACCATAAAATACAACACAGGGGCTGCAGCCTAACATTACCACCACTATGGACCATTAATTCCAGCAGAAATTATTCTCTGTGGTTTTCTGGAGGCCCCTTGCCTATATTCTTTATCATAAGAATCTCCTCTCCAATCCCATATCTGTCCTCAGCCCTTATGGTTTAGGCAAAATTATGAGTCCCCCAAAATGGACTCCTAGGGCCTCTGGCAGAGGATTTTTCTGCTTGTATTTTGCATATGATAAATAAACCAAAACAGGCTACTTGCTAATAAAAACCAACACTAAGCAAAAAGAGCCTACCTTCATAGACAAAAAGGCTTGGCATGCGGCACTCTGTCAGGTTGCAGTTGTTTGTTTCAGGCCTGAGGAACACCTCATCTCAACCTAGTCTTAAGAATCCACGTGCTAAGTTTTGCAGGTGTGGCTGGTGTAGGACTCTACATGACCAAGAAGTCCCACTGTATCAGCAAGGAGCCTGAAACAATATATGTGTGACAACCTCTTGAACATTAAATAAATGACAAGAACACTTTTAGGATGCATACATCACACAGCCCCCTCATTCTTGGTTTTTGGGTTTTTCTGATTAGTCAGAATGTCTAATAAGAATGCAGTGCTGAAATTTCAAAAGTTATGTTTGAAGTATAATACCCTTTGCAGACAGAAAACATCTTCCATCTTCAATCTATTTCTCATGATGAAAATAGAAATGGAAGTCCCAACATGCCACAGTCCTTTTAGCTGGATTGTATTCCCCTAGGGCTAGAGCTTTATGTATTTCTTAGATATACACAAAGGAAAATGCTTCAAGTATTTTAAAAAATGTGTTTTGGAGGTCAAAAGACCACTACTAAAGAGCAGCCTGTCAGTGTATGCTATAAGATTAGACCATTGATTCGTCATGGCCTTTGCTATTACTCTCAGACTACGTGGAATGGAATACAACTGTCAAATTTTTCAGCCTCTAAACTCCTCCAAACCACAGATATTTCACAGAAAAGGTATTGTAGGCTCTGTCTAGTATTGAGTGAAGAATTATCCACATCCAAAATCTGCTAATGCAGATAATTCTGCTAATCTAATGAAATAGTTGAAATATTTGAAATGTTTTAGTTGCACACATGACAAAGTTTTGTCAGGAATATACTGTCCAGTACTCTGGCCATTTCATAGGGGACCTCTGTCCATGGTGCCAGACCAGGCACTTTCTTACTCCCTATCTACTACATAAATGGCACAACAGAAGATCCAAAAACAAGAATACTTTGGGAAAAAGTGTCTGAAGAGTCTGAAAGAGACCGTTCAAGATGTCTCGCTAACTCCCTGGATGACTCCATGAAAAATCAAATTGCAGCAATTTATCCTTTTTCTAAAACAAAGGCCGAAGAATGTTATCCATTTAACCCCACATATGAAGGATGTGGCTTTGGTCCCAAAAGTCTACAATACAGTAGATGACAGCAAAGGCAAAATGGCAGAAAGCATGCAACAGGAGTAGAATGATACAGCAAGAAAGCATTGTTTTCTTCAAATATCCTCTTTGTGATTTTTTCCCTCTGGATTAAACCCCAAGCTGAAGAAAGGATTTAAAGAAGAATAAGTTAAATCTATTAGCATTAAATAGTTAGAAAATGAAGCCCAGTAATCTCAGAAGTGTGGAGTTTTTTTTGTATATAACTCAACCTAGCAGACCAGTACCTTTTAAATTAACGTTTTCTGAAAAATACTGTTGAAAAGACAAGTAAATTTGAAACACAATGTAAGGCATCTAAACAAGAAGCCCATTTGCAAAGATGCCATCCCTTCCTTTTCTGTAAAAGTAATCGGGTCCTTACAAACTGCATTATAGCTCCATCTGTAGGAAGTCTGGACATAAATAATTTTGTGAGTCAGTAAATATGCATAGGTATGTATCTGTCAGCCTTGTGGTTTCTTGTACCAGAAAGTGATTGCTTGTGTTTGTTTCAGAAGGAAAATGGGTGAAAAGGAAGGCAAGGTAAAAAAAACCCAAACAAACTCTAAAGTAAGATCATAACCTCTGTCTTCATCTAAGTTCACTGAAATGGTTTATATTACTCAAATGTTAGAAAAAAAACTTTTTGTAAGATACAGGTTTGCAATGTGATTAGAAAACACTTTTCAAAATTTAGTTCCTGCACCTTAAGCACTTGAACTTTCTTTGAAGTTAGCCCAACTGCAAGAAGCATTGGGAGAAGCACTCAGGGAATTACAGGCCTGTAAGCTTCATCTTGGTGCTGGGGAAGGTCATGGATCAGATTTGCTGGAGCACTATCACATGGCACATACAGGACAGCCAGGGTATCAGGCTTAGCCAGCACGGGTTTATGAAAGGCAGGTCCTGCTTGACCAATGTGATCTCCTTCTAAGACAAGGTGGCCCACTTGGTGGATGAGAAGGGCTTTGAGTGTTGTCTGCTTGGACTTCAGTAAAAGCCTTCAACAGCATCTCCCTCAGAATTTTCCTGGAGAAACTGGCTGCTCGTAGCTTGGATTGGGGGTGCTGGTTGCTGTGTTAAAAACTTGCTGTATGGCCAGGCCCAGATAGTGGTGGTGGATGGGGATATATCCAGCTGGTGGTCAGTCCCAAGTGGTGTTCACTAAAGGCCCAGTGTTGGGGCCATATGTGCTTAATATCTTTATCGATAATCTGGATAAGGGGATCTGATCTTTCAATCAGTTTGCAGATGACACCAAATTGGGTGGGAGTGTTGATCTACTGGAGGGTCAGAAAACTCAGCAGAGGGGTTTGGACATGCTGGATTGATGGATTAAAGCTCAACAAGGCCACCTGCTGTGTCCTGTCCTTGGTCATGGGGTCACAACAACCCCATGCAGGACTATTGGCTTGGGCAGAGTGTCTGGGAAGCTACCCAGTGGAAAAGGGTCTGGGGATGCTGAACATGACCCAGCAGTGTGCTCAGGTGACCAAGAAGACCTGTGGCATCCTGGCCTGTATCAGCAATAGTATGGCCAGCAGGACCAGGGCAGTGATTATGCCCCTACACTTGGCACTGGCAAGGCTGCACCTTGAATTCTGTGCTGTCCAGTTCTGGGCCCCTCATGACAAGAAGGCCATTGAGGTGCTGGAGTGTGTCTGAAAAATTACTGGAGCTGGTGAAGGATCTTGAGCACAAGTTGTGATGAACAGCTTAAGGAGCTGGAACCATTTAGCCTGGAGAAAAGGAGGCTCAGTGTGACTTTGTTGATCTCTACAGTGATCTAAAAGGAAGATGTAGCGAGATGGGGATCAGTCTCTTCTCCCAGGTAACAAGTGGTAAGACAAAAGGAAATGGGCTCAAATTCTGCCAGGGGAATTCTAGACTGGATACTTGATCTAAAATTATGTGCAAACTATGTAAAACAATACTCCATTTTTTTATCCCTGAGTTACATTAATTCCAAAACAAAGAAAGTGAAGTCAAGCATGGAACAATGTAGCATTTTCTGGCTACCCTGAGAAAATGGCCACACTCACTTCAGTTGATGTACGAGAATGACTTCTGTGCTTATGTAAGATTGTTTTCTTGGCATGAACAATGCTGTTTTACTGCAGATTCATATATTTTGTATTTTTGCAGCTAAATGTGGAGGTGAGTTTACTATATTTTTTAGTAGAAAAGAACATACTACCAGTAAAAGTTGATCTCAGAATTTGAGTTTAGCAGTGCAGATCTATACTGCAGAAATGAGAAACTAAAAATCATTGGGCACTTTTTTCCTGAATACTATAAGAATTCTTTTTCCTCTGTGGCAAGTATTTGACTCAACCTCCTCATATTTGATTGTTTAGCTGTGAAATGCTTTGCTGTCCTCTGTATATGCTGCAATATGTTACTGATTAGGTAGCAGACATGCCATGACAGAAGTATTGTTACTGTTAAGTAAAATATTTCAAGAAAATTACTTAGCAACAACTTCACACAGTTTATGGTATATTTGTTCCTGAGATACAGGTTTATCCTGTCACTTGTTTTCCACTAGTATGTTATGTCACAGATGTTTCTGTAGCATACTATAGTTTGTTTTGCATTTGCAATCTACAGTGTCTGACAACAATTTGAAAATGCTTCTAGCATTTTCCCCAGGGGCTTGGTTTGCTTCTAATGAGCATCTCAAAGGCATAAGATCTGTTTCCTTTCTGATTGCAATGTGAATAGCACATTAGTATCAATCCTGATCCCTGAGAATACTGTAATCTACATTTACCCTGCAGAAAACTCCATCTAGTGAACAAGATCAAAGTAATTGATTTCTCAGATATAATAATTTCTCACAATCTATGAAATGAGATCAGATTGTCAAATATGACGTATTCAACAAACTGTAACCCAGGAGATTTTGACAGTCGTCTACAGAATGTATCCTTTAAAGACTTCTGATAACAATGAATTCTGGAAGATACAATGAGACCTGCATGGTGGTTCACAGGATGAATTATTATTCAGCAATGTGCAGTCTATACTTTGGATCTTTTATTGGATATTAGATCATATGCATTGCAGTCTTCCAAGTAATTTGGCAAAGTAGGTATGATTATATTATCTACTAGTCTCCTCTTGTAATTCTCAAATCTTTGAGCCAATTTTGACTGAAAGGAGTCTTTGACAAGTCTTGTAAGAAGTTTTGGATGATTATACATTCACTCTCTTGCTAAAAACAGGACCAATTTCACATTAGAATTTCAACAGAGAAGCTTGAAGAATTTCAACCTCAAAGTCTAATTTCAGGTTATAAGCTTGGCATTTTGTCCAGTCAAGTTTTAAAAATACTGAAAAAAGTTATTATCCATTTCCTAAAAAAAATCTCTTGTTCTAATTACATTTCTAAAATGTAATAAAACCTGTCTTCTGGGTAGAGAGGTAAATAAAAGTGTCATTGTCAAAGAAAAGGCACATAGAAGGCAGTTAGTACACATTTTCCTTGATTTTCTCTAGTTAGCTACTCAGCTCATGGCTGAGGTTTTTATGGCACACAGAGAAACTGGCAAGAAGGAAACTCATGAACACATCAAAGATAAAAAATAAACGTTGTTAACTTTCTGTTTCCAGAATGTATTGAAAAATTAATATACACATGATGGTAAGCAGAATTTTTATTTTTAAACTATTTTTTTCACCTACATAATGTAGTTCCACTTCCTGAACAGCATTTTACATTAGAGCTTTAAAACGCTACATGTAACTAGCCCAGATTAAGAAATCTTATTTGCAAACCTGTTTCAAATAAATGTAAACCACTTAGATGCATTTTAAGCAAAATGCAGTTTGTTTTGGAAGGCTGAAACCCAATTGGCAGGCCTGTTATGTACTGCCTAGTCCTGAGATTCTTTCACAAGTCGGAGAATGTACTTGATGTAACATAGGTTTTTAGAAATGCACAAGAGTAAAAAAGTATCAAACATAAGGGATTTAATATCAGTGTTTCAAGTAAGGTTGTAATACTCGTAATTCTGCACATTCCCACAGAGGGGGACAAGAAATACACAGTCAACACTGATGTACTCAGACTTCAATATTCAAAACCTCAATTTATGAGTCAACATCATGGAAGATAAATTGCAAAAAATGGCCATTTGTACTATTTATGGTTTTCATTTGAAATAAAAACATTCTAAATATAATATATTCTTATAATAATTGAGTGATTTTAGACTTCTTGGCCTTTTAATGACCCAATGTAGTAAGAAAATACATGTTTTATTGGGTGGGTGGATGTCATGTCAGTTGTCTAGCAATGGAAGACAAAAGCCTTTTTTATGCAGTTTTACTTAAACATTTTATTGCACTTTATCAGATACAGAAATAAAATCTCTCTTAAATTATTTTATACAATTTAGTACATTACATCAGAGGCAGCAACAAAGCTGAAAATGTCTGCAAAGCAAGCAGCTTAGGCAAAATTTGTTTTCCAGATTTTGTTGCTGTTTAAACTGGTATCTAGCCTCTAAGTATTAAAGAAAAACAGCTTTAAATTATAGAAATAAATCTCAGTTTAGAGCTAAAGGCTTACATTTTAACCATCCTGAGAAATTGGTTATACATAAGCATGGTAACTGTGATTTCCACATACGAGCACTGCATCAAGCTATATTTAGCAATCTAGTACTATATATTCTTGAAAGGGAGAGTGACATCAAAAACACTAAGCATTTCAGAGTTCCAGTAATACAGACTGATTATTTCTTATTTCATATGCAGAGGTTTGTTTAACTGACAAATTGAATTTTATTTCCTAGTCAACTGTATCTTTCAATGACTGATCATCATCCAGCCCTGAAATAAATGTTACATGATTAAAGTAGTAAAGGTTAAAACATTTAAAACACATGCTGTAGACCTCAGAAATCAAGTCAAGATGTGTAAGGGTATGAATTATTAGAGGACTTATGAAATCAGCCCTGAACAAATTAATTCATCAGTTTAGCCAAAGGTCTGTCAATGAATTCAAGAGCTTTTCAGAAAATGAAACATCTGTTGCATATTTAAAGGTTCTGTCTATATGTAAATGTGTAAATGTTGTAGATTATTCTTTCCAAGGTGAGATGTGCGGTTTAAATAAATGTGTTTGGAAGTTATTTTGTAATTGCTGTAATTTCCTTGAGGATCAGAGGCAATTCATGAAGGGTTCCAGCAGCGTTTGAATTCTCAAGCCTTGGGAGTTATTGAGGCAAATTAGATCTTGAGTGAAGCTGAAAGATATATCCATAAATCTGCATCATGACATAATTGTCAAAACAACCTATTACCCCACAAGAGTTAATAGTAGCTTGCCTTTTATTTTTTTTTTAAGGAATCAAGATTACATGGCTTTTTAGGAACGAGGTGAAATTCTTTCTGGATTCTGTTTTCATTCCAAGACAACATAATAACTGAGGGTATCATTTGCTCTACAACTAAGTACTGACTAATTTCATTCTGTTTCAAAAACAATTTGAGCATCACTCAGCTAAAAGAATCAGATATTCTGTCTTTGTTGTGCAAGGATGGTAATGCTCCAAAAATTTGCATTAAGCAAAAGTTTAAGCACTTTTTTCTTTGGTATGTTTGTACAAAATTTGTGCTGTAAATGAACACCCCAGATTCTGTGGAAAACTTACTTGATTGTGATAGTTTGTACTAGTTACATAAAATTAATATGCACACAAGTGATATCAATACAGCCACACACTAATTGAGATATTTTAATCTTCCTACATTTTGCCTGAAGCATTCTGAAAAAAACATTTTTTATTCTGAAAAAAACGTTTCAGAAAAACATGAATGCAACTGAATTCAAATAATTTTCATACCATATAGATGAAATGGAACTTTAACTACCTGGTTTAGAAGGTGACTTTGCCTCAGTATCCATGGTGACAACTGCTACTCCGTTTATTTTTATGCTCCCGTAGTTGTAATAGTTGGATGATAAATATCAAAGTAAGTCTAATAACAAGACATTTTTCTTAAACCAGAATCATTCCCTTGCACCTACACGTACAAAACTAGGTCAATATATTCTTTAAGAGAAAGAAGATAAAAGACATGCACTGAGTGGCTGGTTCCTGGGAACATTTTGTTCTGCTATTTTTTTCCAGTCAATTAAACCTATGACTGCAGATCTGGAGTTTTAGCACATCCATTTTTGGTCAGTCAATGGACCTCCTTTTACATTTAGCCTAGGTAGTTGGTTCATTATACCCAAAGACTCACATGGAGAGAATCAGCCCCCAGGTTCAACCACAGCAGACAGATGAATTTGAGAAAAGGCTGGTAAACTGGCAGTAATCTTGAATGTTGTGAGAAGTCCCTGGTGGACCTGTGTAGAAAGCAGAAGCAACAGAATGCTGTACATTTTAGTATTTTTTTTCTGTCTACATTTGTTAGGTTTGGACATTATGACTTAGCTATTATGGGATGGGGTAAAGTTTGCAATTTTGTGATTTAATTATGTCTTAATTACTGATACTTCCATTTGAACAGCATTAATTACAAATTAGGAAAGGGTTTCAGTCTGGTTTTGGGCCAGGAACACACCATATGCATGTACACATATATGTACAGGCCAACAGATTGCTCTGAATAATCCCAACAGAGATATTACCCATCAAATACCTAGCAACAATTTTAAGTTACAGGTATACATTAAAAGGTATGCATGGGAACTTAATTTTCAATATAGAATATATTTCTAATAATTCATTTCAATTAAAGTAACTTTCAAGGTACTGGCTTGATAAGTCCTTCGGTGTTTGGAAATCATATAATGATATTTCTCCTATTTTACTGTCCATTTTATTTATAAGTAAATGCTTGAAAAAAATCTACCAGGAGTTTTACTGGTATTATAATCTATTGCCAGTGTCACAAAAGGTTTCATACTTTTTTAACACAAGAGTGTTCATTGGACAGGGGCTGAAAATTTGTCTAAATCAAAGATATACTTTGCAGTGTAGTTATTATCATACTGTGTTATGAAATGTGTTTAAGTTACTGACTTAATACATTTGTTATACTGAGAGCTGATTCAGCAGAAGTAATCTCTGACATACTGGTCCCAGACGTTTGTGGTTTCTGACACCACCAACAGCCTGATTCCCCTAGTAAAAGAGGTTAACTGACTTCAGAGTTTGAGAAGAATACCCTCAGGGATACAGAAAAAATATTCCTGCTTTCCACATAAAACCCCAGAATTCATATATGCTTTAGGGGAACTGACTGGTGAATTGTTTGACAAGACCCCAATTTGGCCTGTCTCTAGTTTACATCTCTAGCATATTTGTACACAGCTATAATATTCCCCTAAAAACTGCCACTTCATCAAGCTACCCTACTTTGCTAGACATATAGACAATACAAAGAGGAAACACAGGAAATAACTTTTAAAAAGCACTGGATTCCACTCACAGTATTAGAATATAATTTTTTGTGTTTAAATAGGAGTCCTATTTTCAATGGAGCTCCAGAGTTGCTTTCTAATATGCTTTTTTGTGTGTATTGCATGTATGTCTCTGCTCATTTCCTCAAAAGTATAACACATCAGGTTATGGTTCACACAATTAATGATGTAAACTGCTTAAAACAGGTCAGAAAGGAAAAAAGTTTTTATCTTTTCGAAAATCACTGTACAGTTTTTCTTTATTTTTGGATCCTCATAGTAGCCTAGCAATTTACAGCTGGCATTCACATTTCCTATATTTTCATTTGGTTAGAGATATTTTGGCTAGGCTTGACCTGATGATTGAGTCAGATACCTGTTTACAAGCGCTGTATATTACAGGTTTTATGATTTTAGTTAGGAAAGATGCATGTTCAAGTCTCCCACACCAGATCACATTTCCATCTCATTTGCTAAGGAGGCTTTAAATGAAGATTTTCTTATCTCGTGAGGATAACTTGCCATGCCATCATACTCACCCTCCCACTCCCCCATTTAGTCTTTTTTCCTTTCTTTCTGTGTGCACTGCTTTTACATCTTTCCCTTCATGCTTTGCTGTCAATCAGACCTCAAAAAATAGTGAAATTAAACCTGAGGAAGCAAGTACTTTTTATTTTCTCCTCAAGAAAAAAAGGGATTACGGGAACCAAACTCAATTGTAATTAAGCATAAAGTATTTCTATAGCTACTAGTCCTAATAGAAAGATCTGTTCCCTTTCTTATTTGTAAAGTGAAATGTGCAACATGTAATAAAAGATTCTCTGAAGAACAATTATGCTGATTTAATTTAACCAGACCCAGAGCATAACTGAGACTGGTCCATGAAACTTTCAAATGTTCACAGATTTTTCTGAAACATTCAAAACTGCTCTATACAAATACCTGCTGCAAATCCAGTGGAGCTGACAAGTCCCATTATCCAGTTCCCACTCCAGGCAATCATGAAATCTGAGTGTTGCTGACATGATCCATTTATATACAATATTTATTTAAGAACAAAAATTTACATTTTCCTCAAGTCACCCTTTAGCCAGACACTCAAAGGAAATGAATCAATACTTCATAACACTTGTGGAATCAGTCTCTCAGGTTTATTCAAGCTGAGTAACACATCATCTGGCAGACAAACTTTAAAGGACAACTTTGCAGCAGTTATAAGAATTATATTACCATGGCTTCTAAGAGTTAGTAAGATTTAGGACTAGCCAGAGTATTTTTGAAGAATGAGTTAACAATACAAGGAATATTTGACTCACTGAGTTAAACTCTTAAGGTGTTATCTATTTTTAATGGGTTGTGTACATGTTGAAGAGTGCAACATTTCCAAACATCCTTAGTTAGCCTTTTCAGGCTTTTATTTTACAATTGAAGATACAAAAGAGAGGAACTACTTGAGTATCTTTAAGTTATTAAGAATAATCAGATATTACATTAAGATGAGAAATATGCATACAGGTAGGTCAGAAATGGCGCCATATCTTATGGCACTGGGCAACAGGAAAACTGGATTCTATCTAGGCAATCTGCCTGGTGTGTACAGCTCTTAATTTTTAAATAATAGCACAAGCAGTTAGCCAGAACTCAGTTTGACCTACACAATTCCTCCAACACTCACAGAATGACCAAGGGTGGAAGGACCCAGAGACTATCTAGCCCAACTATGCCTACTCCAAGTATAGCCACCTTAAGCAGGTTGCTCAGGCCTGCCTCCAGATGAGTTTTGACTCTCTTCAAGGACACGGATTCTAACTCTCTCAGCAAACTGTGGCAGTGTTTGGCCACTCCCACAGCTGAAAAGCTTTTCCTTATCTTCAAATGGAATTTCCTGTTTCAGTTTGCACCTGTTGCCTCTTGCCCTGGGGACCATTGAGCATCGTATGGACCCATCCTTTTAATACCCTCTCATCAAGTGTTCGTGCACAGACAAGATCTCCCAAGACATTTCTCAAGGCTACACAATTCCACCTGTAATCTCTTGAACTTCATGGTCTTGGATTTTCTCCACTATCTTCATGTCTTTCTTCCTGTGGGGAGCCATGAACTGTACACAGCACCTCATATGGGGTCTAACCTGCAGAAGGCACACCACCCTTGTGCTGCTGAACAATGCTCCTCCTAACATAGCCCAAGACACTGCTGGCCTTTCATGCTGCTGGATGCACTTCCGGTTCATGGACAATTTCATGTCCACCAGGACACTTAAGCCCCTCTCTGCAAAGTTGCTTTCCAACTAGTCAACCTCCAGTCTGTATATAGTGCTCTACAGGGTAATTTGGTGGTGTGGTGTGGTGGTGGTGTGGGACTTTATGAGATTACTACCTACACATTTTGCAGCATGTCACTGCCCCTCTTGCATGGGACCACAAGTATTTGGTTTGTTAACCACTTCTCCTGACTGAGTATCATCTCAAAGCTTGCTGAGGATGTACTCTGTCCCACCATCCAAGTCATTAATTAATGGCCAGTTCTAGTCTCAGTATTAGACTCCAAAATAATCCACTAATAATGGGGCTGCATCTGGACTTTGTGTTGCTGATAACACTCCTTTAAATCCAGAAGATCAGCCTGTTTTCAATCACCTCACTGCTCATTTACCTAGTCCATTTTGCATCAGCCTGTATACTGAGGATGTCAGGGGAGAAAACAGTGAAGGCATTGCTGAAATCAAGATAAACAACATATACTGCTTTCCTCTAATCCCTAATCCAGTGAATTCCTGAAGTCTTGGGTCATGATCCTGCTACTTGATTTGCTTTGTTCCCTTCTCTCAAGATCCTGGACTCCAACATCCCATGGTCTCTACAGACCAGGCAGAGCTCCACATATCCTTGCTGCTGTGTGACATAAAAGTCAAATCTGCTCCCTGCTGTCCTGACCCGTCCTTTCTAAATCCTGCCCACATCTGCCCACTGTGACATTCAGCTGTGTGAGCTATCCTTCCACATTTTTGTGACCCCAAGGAGGCTGTGGCCCTGCAGCTGCACACCAGGACTCTAATGCCTTTTCTTTGTCCTGTATGGATGTGATTCAGAGCACCCAGTCAGGCTCATTTTAATGAAGAACTCGGAGAGCTTCTTGAATACTGTTCATAGGTAATGTTTAAAACACTGTGGCAAATAAACTGAAGAGACAAAAGGCTCTACAAAATGTTAATTTGGTGAATATCACATTGTTAAGTTCCTCTTCGTAGCACTTTTAATGTTGTCATGCTTAATTAATACCAATTAATTGAACCACCTTTTCTTTTCCCTAATATAGAATTAAACAACCAACATTTGTAAGAGTTCTAGGTGCCTGTACTTTCTGTGGGTTTTGGTTAATCTTTCAAATCAGTCTTGCTTTGTTTTCAGACATACTGATGTGGAGAATGCTGTAAATGTAAGTAAGCTGCCCTTTCTAGATGCACATCAGTTAATTTGTCTCCTCACTCTATCAAAGAAAAGTGAACAGGAAGGCCACAGTGTTACATGTGAAATGCTTTCAGGGATGTAGCACATATTTAAAAAGTGCTTATCCCCATTATGGTATTCACTTTGGTTGTTATCTAAGCCTAACACTTCTCTTATGAAAGCTAAACTAAGTCAGATATGACCAAGTTCAAATTTTAATATGGAGTCTTGATAAATTCAACTTTCCAGTAATGGCAACAGCTTTTCAAAATTAAATCTTTTACAAATCTTTTCCTGAAGAAATATGAGGTGAGACATTTTTGACATCCTAGAAAATGACTTCTAACTTCTGTTAGAAAGACTCCTTAAAGGACTTACATATTCCAAAAACTTTTAAAGATACATGGCAGAGCTAAATACTCTCTGGCCATGGGAAACATTTTCATTATGGGCCCAGTCCAAAGAGGGTATTACATGAAAGAAATCCTGATCTCAGTGGGACAGGTTGTTTTCTAGCTTCTTCTTCGAAGTGAACATACAGAAACTGCTTGTAGCTCACAAGAGAAACTTTAAAGGCAAAAAGAAAACTACCTGTTGACACACAGTCAACCAACTGTTGCTGCTAAGGGTGCTTTCCTCCCTTTGTTCTCCCTCCTGAATGGAAAAGCTCCAAGAGTGTCCCTAATTGTAATGGACACTCATCCTAATGACTTCATCAGGATTTTCAGGTGAAATTCTGTTTCCAGCTAAGACACTGAAGTCTTATCACTGACATAAAAGCACAATGGGTACTTGAACTTTTTTGCAGATTTTTTCTGCCTTTTTTGTCAGAGAAACTGAAGTGCTTAAGAAAGAATTTTATGTTTCTTATTTTTTCTATTGTGAAGTCATAATATCAAATTTGTCACTGTAAAATAGCAGCTCAACCCTGCATCAGGGTCCTTATTAAACACAAACACTTCTATGCACCTTCAAATGCAACCTTGTAGAACAAACACACATTTATCTTCAAACATGATACATTTTAAAAGCTTTCTTAGAATCAGAACCTATATACTTGCTCCTTCTTCAAAGATGCTCTCAGGACCAAGATCCATTAGGTACTTGAGGTCATGTACAGTTTACATGTGTTTCTTCAGTGAGAATTTTAAAATTTGGAATGCTACTCCTTTCAGTTCTGAGATATTTTTGTGGTTGGCATAGTTGTTTTCATGTTCCTTTGGAAGGAATGCACGACCACATGCACATTTTAAAAATAACATAACATTGGTACTATATTATGTTCTATTGCTGAACAAACTCCTGCAAATTTGTTGCTCTGGTGCTCAATATTCATGTAGTTCATAGTTGCCGCAACTGTGTTAGTCCTTTCATGCTTGCTATTTTTCTGTTAGTCTAATTTAATTAGCTAAGCAACCACCTATCTCTCATTAACCTCTTCTAGAACAAAATTCTGGCTAATAGCAGACAACTTTAAGAAGCAACTTAATGCTGCCCTAGGCTGCACAACTCTGTATTACTCTTAAAGCAGACAGGTAGCCTTTTGAATGTTTGCTGCAAGCAGAAACAGCATGAAGACCTGTATTACTGCCTTGCTTTGCTTCTGAAAGTACTATAGGATGCAGAATTTTGGTTAGTTAGTCTAACTATCCATCTTCATTGTACAGAATTTTGTGGCATATGCCAAAAGAATCCAGATTTTTTAACTGCTAATGCTCCATCCCTCCTAAAAATTCACCAAAATTATAGAAGTTGAAAGATAATTAAAAGGAACTGAGAAATCATCCCAAATTTGTTGTCTTTTGCATTAAAAATCAAAGCTGATATAAAAACAGATCTTCCATGGTCCTTAAACATAGGCATTTAACTTTCAGAAGTGAAATCAGTATAGCATGATATAATTATATAATGCGAAGGCATTTTGTCGAAGTAATAGCAGGAATCTGGGAAAGCTATATCTTCATGTAACACTCCACTGCATTGCTACTGAGATATGAGTCAATCTGGATAGATTTCTTGGTGGGGCCAAATTTTTTTTCAGCAAGACCAGAATAATTGATACTGGCTGCTTTAGTAATCTGGAAAATGTTACTGTGTCCGGTTCAGCTCTCCTGAAAGCAGAGCAGTTTCCACGGATGGAGGTAGAATGGCTGAAAAGAAATGTGCCTCTCTTTTTTTTCCTCTTCCCAAATGTCGGACCTTTGGCTCTCAGCACCCATCACCTCCGTGCACTGGCTGCTCTGTACTGCGCCAGCTGTGCCTTCCATTGCACCAGCTCTTTGCCCTGCTTCCTCACCTCTCCAATTTTTTTTTTCACAGAGAATAACTTCAGATCTCTTTCCCCCTGCTGCCCAGAATCACAGAACAGGTAAGGTTAGAGAGGACCACAGGGGGTCATCTGGTCCAACTTCCCTGTTCAAGCAGAGTCATCCTTGAGCACATTCCACAGGATTGTGTCCAGTCAGTTCTTGAGTATCTGCAGTGAAGGAGACCCCACAACCTCTCTAAATAATCTGTGCATGGCCACCATCAGTTTGTGGCCATTACCTCTTGTCCTATTGCCTAGCAGCACTGAGATGAGCCTGGCTCCATCCTCTGACACCCTCCCTTATTATATTATTATATAGACATATTTATACACATGAATATGGTCCCCTCTTAGTCATCTCTTGTCGACATTGAACAGGCCCAGCTCCCTCAGCCTGTCTTCACAAGAGAAATTCTCCCAAGGCCCTAATCATCGCCCTAGCCCTGTGCTGGACCCAACCCAGGAGCTCCAAGCCTCTCTTCTCCTGAAGAGCCCAAAACCTGACACAACATTACCGGGCAGAACGGGCCCAGGCATGCCGCATAGCTGCCGCCACAGACCGTGCCCCTCCGCCAGGAAACCTCGCGATATTTCCCGCCTGCCCGCCGGCGCCTGTAAGCACGGAGCACCATGGCAACGCACTTCTCGCGATACCTAGGCGGCCTCTGCCGGTGCCTGTGCCGGGCAGGGCGAGGCCGATACGCGGGCCCGGCCGCGGTCTCGGCTCTCCTCGGCTGCGGCTCTTCCGGCGCCGGTCGCCGTGCGGAGAGCCGGGACAGCCAAAGGGTCCTTCCCTTAGCCCCGGGGGTTCCCTCGGCGCCCGCCCTGCCGTGAGCCGCTCGGCGGAGGGGCGGCGGTGGGTCCCCAGCGCGCCGGTGCCGTTGGCCCCCGGTGCCTCTGCCCGCGGGCCCCGTCGGGCTTTGCACAGCCAAAAATTAAAATGTGTGATGATGGTCTCCCAGGTAAGCGACTTCCATGTGTCTTGCTCTACAATGTCCTCGAATTTTGTTGTTACAGTCGTTTATTAGAGTGTAAAATAAAAAAGAAAAAAACAAACAGGAAAACTGAACCTTATACATTAAGTGGTCAACCCTCAACAGTTGGAAGGCATTCGACATAATTTCATAGAGGACTAGTGGTTGAAAGGAACTAGTGCTTGACAGAAGTCCATTACCACCATGATTTAGTACAGTCAATGTTTACAGTGGCACATTTTTCCCACCTGTAATAAAAGGGGTAAGTACTGGCAAGCATCTTAAATACCAGCTTTCATCATTGGTGGCAAGTGTACTGTACCCATGCTAGGAAGCCATACGAGATAATTTTCTTTTTTAAAGATTTATGCTCCACATAAATTATGGTTTTAATTCAAAAGCCAAGAACTTGGTGACTCAGGATAGTTAAAGTAAGTAGTTCATGCTTTGGCTTTAATAGCATTATTTTTTTGCCATTTGTAGCAGTGGAGTCCATTATACCATTTTATGTCTTAGCCTTTTTGTCATTCTGTTCCCTGCTTCTCCCTAGGTTTGGAGCTTAGTAATACTAGAGCTACTGCTCAGTGTGATTTATTCCACTTTGCACCTGAACTCTAGCTGTGATGGGTCATATGCAACTCCTTAGCCTCAAGTAAATGCTTTGTTAAAAGCAAAAACTGTCTTAAGTTGTGGTTTTAACTTGAGAGTCTCTAAACATGTTACATGTCCCTTCACTACTGTAAAAAAAAAAAAAGGCAATTACATTGCTATTTTAAAGTTTAATTTGCATATTTAACAGTGTGCTGTACATAGCTGGTTTCGGTTTTTCAATTTTGGTTCCTGTTCTCATGAAATTGCAGAAAGAATTAGGGGCTATTGGGAGAAGTTAATGTACCCATCTTTTTGCATTGAGATGAGAGATGTATAGTAATGCCATGAAATTTAAGGATTAGTTGTGTAGGATTTGTTGAACGTACAGCCTGTACTTCACCCATTGCCCCAAAAAGTTACTTTTTTGCTTTGAGTCTTTGAGAAGATCTGAGGGAATGGCTGAAGGTCTTGGAGCAGCTTATGTAGCAGGTCACAAGGTATGGGGCTGAACTCCAAATAAGGATGATGCATTATTAAAGAGGTCTGCAAAATGGTGAACTGAATGGAGAGGCTGTGGTTTTTGACCTTGTTAGTGTAAGAACTAGTGGGCCATCAGTTTAGGTCTTTGGATCAAAGTTCATATCAGGCAAAAGTGTGACACGAATCCAGAGCAGATCAACAATATTTTTAGTCAGAAATCACCAAATTCTAGGAATCTGCATGCATTGAAAGAGGAGTGAAGCTGCTTGGAAGAGAGCAGTCTGGTGGGGTTTGCTAAACAGACAAACCACTTGTGGCCCATGAAATCTCTGACTAAAAGAATACTTTAGAGGCCAAAGAATTTCAGAATAGGGGTGTTCTGTAGGCTTGTACTATTTTTATTGTTACCTGCACATCAGCTTAGAGCCAATGCTGGCTGCAGAATAATGGGCTTGGCTACAAGGATGCTTTTGTTTTCCCTAAGTGTATATAATTAAATCTATTTAATAAATGAACTGTGGCTACCACTGATGTAACTAATACATTGTGAACAGTAGTCCTGTAAGCATATGCTTTCAGGTGCTTAGAACTTGGTGAGGAGAACCAGTCTTCTTGCAGTTTTTACACAGTGACATTAAAATGGGTGAAGGTGGGGTTTCTTGCCTTCAGAACTTTTTTCCTTACCTGTGAAAAATGTGTGGGTTGATGTCTCCAGGAACATGTACTACCACTGGTCATAGAATGATGAATACTTGCCCTGGTGCAAGATTCTCTCTGGCTTGCTCCTTCCTGTAAAAAAGGTGCCTCTCATGGTAGTTGATAATGACATTCTTGCAACAATCAAAACTTATTCCAGCAAATAGATAAGAAACAATAAAGGTTCTGAAATGAATTATGTATCCCTTTGTTTTGGGATGACTTAGAAGGACAAGATTAGAAATTGTTTCTGCAAACTCAGAAGAAAACCCCTTTTTCTCTCAGTTCAGATTTGGAAAACCTTGTGCACAGCCGTTATTTGCAAGGTCTTTTTACTGTGAAGACGCAAGACCTTGTTTTTTCTAGTGGAGGTATTTTGTTCGGTTTTTCCTTGTCAGGATGATGTGGGGACTTTCCACTTTGATACGTACTGCTGTGTTTGTCTGTGTGAAGCCACTGCGTAAACCTAATGCATTGGACTCTGGGTTTTGTTTTTTTTTTCCTATACACCTTCTGTTATTTTTATAAATAACAAAATATAAAATAAAAATATTTTATAAAAATAGCAAACTATATGTCTAGCTCAGGCTTTGGTTGTAAACAGTAACTGCTATTTTAATTCTAGTGCTACCTTTGATAAAGTGTTTTATATGAAGGTGTATGCATTTTACCACCTAAATTTACATCCATTTTTTTAATAATGAAGAAATTAAATACTTCATATATCCAGCCAGTTTATCACTCCGTGTTTGGTTTTTGTTATAGACGATTGGCGTATTGGGGAGAAATGCCTTGCTCCTTGTTTTGAAAATGGAAAACTTCATGAAGGAACAATAACTTCTCTTGAAAAGGACAAGAATGGAAAATCATTTGCTGTTGTATCATTCTTGGAGTCTGAAGAAAGGAAAGTACTAATAACAAAACTTTGTAAAGTCAAAGACAGTAGAGGACCCTGGAAAAGCTTAATATTTGATGAGGGTGATCAGGAAAAGCCTTATTTTCCTGACAGAAATCTTCAATCTCCTGCGGTTGCATTTAAATTGTCTGACAATGGCGATTTTATCCCATATACAATTAACAGATACCTGCGTGATTATCAAAGGGAAGGAACCCAGTTTTTGTATAGACACTATGCTAATAAAAGAGGATGTATTCTTGGAGATGATATGGGCCTTGGAAAGACAATACAGGTATTATTTTTGTTTGTTACAGTGGGAGAATATAATTTTTTCTGGGATCTGTAAATATTTTTTTAGAAAGCATTGTATTTATGACACCCCTCTGCTGTTGGAGAGATGGATGAAGCAGGACATGATGTCCAGGACAGCACTCAGATCCAGGAGCCTGTTGCTGATTTAAGACTTACTCCTTACAGGCCATAAAACTGGGATGTGGCTCCTTTTAATATAAGCACGAGTAATTACAATAGTTAAAATGCTAGTGTGTTGAATTTACTTTGAGGGTTGCTACCTGCCCATCATGAAAGCAATTTGCTGTGGAGTGTACCGTGTACACTAAAAGAACTTGAGGCTCTTATCTGACTTGTGCTTTTAAAATACCTTCCTCCCTTTTTTCCTGAAAACAAATAGTTTCACTGTTCTGGGAATGCAAAAGAGCCAACCCTTTTACTCCTGTCTCTGGAAATAGTGCTTTGGTATATCATGCAACTTGTATCACTTTTTTGGAAGTGCAGCTTGATTGATGAGAGGACAAAGCGTAACTGGATTTTTTCCTTACACTTTGAATCTGTGTAACCTAAATTGCTTACTTTTTGCTTACCTTTTTTGCTTACTTTTTTTACTCATTTTACTGTAACTAAGGTGTTTTTATGTGTCAAAATTCTCTATGGTCTACCTGATATAAAGTTAGCAGCTTGAGTTCTGTGGGGGATAGTCTGTCCCATTCTCTTTTCTATTTCTCCATGTGTCCAATGCAAGCTCATTCCTTCATGGGCAGTTATTGGTACCTATTGCCCTTCCATTTAGGAGAATGTTTACAGATACCTTTCAGTGCAAAAAAGCGTTGTCTTGTGCCAAACTTAATAGGACAGAGTAAACTAAAGTGTCAAAACTCTGCATAGAGAATTTAGAGGTGTATCATGGATTGGTATATACAGTTGATGATGATCTGTTAACAGATGCTTATTAAAACTAAACTGCATTCGTTTTAAGCATGGCCATGTTTCTTGTCCATGGTAGTTGAAGAACTGAGTAGTTATGGAAGACTGTTTTTACTCAGAACTGCAAGTAATCTGATTTCGCATAGTAAGAAATATCTCTTTATGTCTATCTATCTATCTATCTATCTATCTATCTATCTATCTATCTGTGAAAGATAATAGCAAACTTATTTAGTTTACTAAATTAAGTTGTACAGGGACAGGAACTAAACTTAGTTGTCTTGATTGCATTTTGCATTTTTGAATCTTAGAGCTGATTCTCTAGGCACATTTATCACACAGTGACAGTATGTTCCTATGAGGAATTCACGTCTGATGCCTATTTCTTTCAATCTGTGTCAGGTTTTCAGAAGGTAGAGATTTAAAAGAATATCTTATGTGAAGAATATCATATGTTAAGAATAACAAGAAGGGATTCTATATGTACATAAGTCAGAAGAGAAAGGTTGAGGAGACTTATCTGAGGCAGCGAGCAGTGTCTGACCAGTCTAGTGACCTTAAATGATGTAATGATGATAATGGTCAATATGGGAAGATGGACAGATGTCTCTGCTTCTGTCGGGCCTTTGATATGGTTCCACATGACATCCATACCTCCGAACTGGAGATGGGTGGATTTGATGGATGGAGAGTGCAGTGGATAAGGAGTTGGCTGTCTGGCTGGATGCAGCCAGAGAGCTGTGGTCAAGGCCTTGGTGTTGAGGTGGAGACTGGTGATGAGTGATGTCTCTCAGGCTCTGTTTTGGGACCACTGCTCTGCAATGTTTGCCTCAATGACACAGGCAGTGGGGTCCAGTGCACTCTCAGCGAGTTTGCAAATGACACAAATCTGAGCAGTGCAGTTGACTCAACAGAAGGATGGGAATGCCATCCAAAGGGACCTGGACAAGCTTGAGAATTCAGCCCATGAGAACCTTATGAAATTCAACAAGTCCAAGTGCATGATGCTGCATCTGGGCTGGGGCATTCCCAGACATGAACACAAACTGGGAGAAGTTGCAGAGAGCAGCCCTGAGAAGAGGGACTTGGGGATTCTTGTGGATGAAGAGCTGGACATGAGCCAGCAGTGTATGGTTGCAGCAGGTCAAGAGAGGTGATTCTGCCCCTCTGCTCCACTCTTCTGAGACCCCACTTGGAACAGTGCATCCAGCTCTGGGGTCCCCGGCACAGGAGGGATGTAGACCTGTGACAGTAGGTACAGGGGAAGCCACGAGCTATTCTGAGAGGTTGCACACCTCTCCTATGAAGACAGGTGGAGAGATACGGGGCAGTTCAGCCTGGAGAAGAGAAGACTCTGGGGATGTCATTGCAGCCTTCCAGTAACCTTTGTGTTTAAGGCCAGGTTGGATGAAGGCCTGAGCAATCTGGTCTAGTGAATGGCGTTCTTGCCCATTGCAGGGATTGGAACTAGGTGATCTTTAAGGTTCCTTCCAGCCCTTATTATTTTGTGATTCTGTGATCTTGTGTATTTTTTATAAAACACAGTGTTTATGTTCAAGTTGAGTATGGGAAAGGCAGTTCAGTGGATATGAAGTAAAGTGGTAGAATTTGCTTGTTTAGAGAAGTTTAGTACATATGAAAAAATAAATTTAAACTTCATTGAATAACTGATAGAGTCTTAGAAAAAAACTTGTCTTATGCTTGTCATTTGGCTGAAGCTTACTGTTTCTGAATTAGATGATGATTCATGGGATAAAGACTTCACTAGAAATCCTTCAAATTTTAATGTTCTTTGTAGTTCTGGACTGATTTTTGCTTTAAGTGGCCTGACCACATGGTTCTTTTATATCAAGCTGAAGTTTAAGTGAAGGCAAATAGAATAATGTTGTTTCTCAGTGTGATTAAAATAAGCTAGTTTGCTATCAAGGCATTTTAGTTGCTTCTTACTTTATCTGGAAGAGCCAAAGATTTCTGATAATGAGCTGCTGTTTCACTGCCTTAGCTACTCTTAGAAATTTGTGATGCAAATTCTTCCGAGAGTGGAGAATGTGGAAAAGACATGAAGATTTATCATTCAGTTGAATTTGATTATAATTCTCATAGGATTAAAAAAATAAATAGTAAAAGTCATTAGTTAAACAACATGTTCAAATTGGCAGTTCATTTCAATCTCAGTTCATGAGATATTATTTATTATAATGTTCAGGTTACTTTTATTCTTACATGTCTTTCTTTCACTCTGTGGCCATGCATATGATGGATTTCTACTCTCTTCTCTCTATCTAACTACTCTTTCCAGGCAGGTGTCTTTTCTGCGCTCTCCTCTCCTGACATGCTCTTTCTCCCCATCATTAGAGGGAGAGAGTTGTTTTTTTTGGAAATCAACAGTTGGTAGCTTTACCTCTGTCCTGCTATAAGCAGATGTGTAGCAGCTGCAAAAGGAAGCGGCTGGAGCTGTGGCTGCTCTGAATAAAAGGGACCTGTTGAGTTTTCATAAGAAGGGCAGCTCTCTGATGATGCATCTGGTCCTTGCTAGTGTTTAGTTCACGGATACCATTTATTCCAAATGGATTTTGGATTTGCATGTTCTGGCCAGATCTTTCTCTGCCTTCTTCCTGTTTTGGATTATGATAGGAGCAGTTTGGAATAGCCTGTGCTGGGATGTTTGTCCTTGTTGTGGTGTATTGTAATAAATATGCTCTCATAATCACCTTGAGTGGTTTGAGGCAGATGGGAGAATATAGCCCAACAGAAAAAAAATATTTTGATCTTACCAACAGGACTTTGAAGGAATGGAACATACAGAAAATTACATATTAGTAAAAAAACAGACCTCTAGGATAGGCCTCTTCTTCCTTCCGCAGAAATAACCTTGAGAGGATAGTTAGAGGATATCTGTTCCTTCTGTTTTCTCATCTGAAATTTAAGTATCCTGAAAAGGAGGAGAGTTGCAAGACAAGCCTCATCTCTGTTTTTTCCTGGCTCGTTCATACTCTGTCTCTTGTGTATTTTTGTGACTTTTCCAAATAAAGAATAAAATAGTGAGATAGAGCAATTAATTGCTCTTACCATTACTTCAAGGAATTCTTTAGAATCCATGGGAGGGAGAGGTACCATTTTAAAATCAGCTTTATTTAAGACCAACCGACACCCCCTGTCTGCACCCCACACCAAAATGGTGAAAAAAAAAATCTCCCCACACCAAACCAAACCACCTTCTGAAGTCCTGTCCAGGGTTCTGTCCTAAGTGTTTATTTTTTGTGGAATTCATTCAATTTCTTACTGTACATAGTCACTGAGAATTGTTTTCTTTCTCAAGGTCATTTCATTTTTGGCTGCAGTGTTGCACAAAAAGGGAACACATGAGGATATTGAAAATAATATGCCGGAATTTTTACTGAGGACAATGAAAAAGAGCTCAGATTGCAACCCCAAGAAGGTACAACTTTTAGTGATACTAGCTTAAGGACTTTGATGAAAGGCAGTCCTTAGATTTTTTTGTTTGGTTGATTGGTTGTTCTAGGAGTTTATGTACATTAATTTTTAAAGTTAAAATTAATTTAAAATTAAAATACAGTTGCTGAAGGACATCCTGTAGGATTTCATGCCTTTCCTAGTAGTGTTTGGGAAGTCTTCAGTTTTCTAGACAAAAACAACTCTAGTTGTTTTTGTCTAATCTGTTGCTACTGTTCATCTGCGCTATCAGAAAACATTTGGAGGGATCTGGATTAGACTTGTGGCTAGAGTAAAAGCCCATGTCAGTGAGTAGAAAATTAGTGTTGGGTGATATTTTTAAATTAAAAAAAGCATGTATATCTGTAATAACAGCATATTTAATTATGAGAAATCCATATATTGGGAAAACGTATTTCTAATTGCCTTGTGGTATCCTGTATATTCTTGATTGGCTATCATAATGTCAGAAATAAGTCTGCCTGATAATCTAGGTAGTCGAATACAGTGACAGCAAATAAAATATACTTGTAGAAGTTTTGTGTGAATAAGATAAATATGAAGATCATTTTAATTTTACCCATTACAGAAACCACGTGATTTCTGTTTTTCATTGTTATTTTTATTTTGCTGGAATAGGTACAAAATTTGACTGGTGTGATGGGTCATATGACTGTAGCTTTGTGCATAATGGATACATGCTCCTCAGGAAATACAGGCTGAGGGGAAGGGGTAAAGTGATAGCAGTTCATGTGCAAAGAAACAGGAATGCTTCTTACTAAGAATAAGAGGAGAATGTCACTTTGAGGGCATTTAGTGTTGAGACAGGACACAGAGAGTTGTAGACTCCATCCACCCTTATGGGGTTTTGAAGGCCACAATTGGGAAAACCTGGGTCTGAAGTAAGTGTTGCCCTTGCTTTGACTGTAAAGTTGTACTGAAAATGTCCCAAGGTCACTTCCTACTTCACTGATTTTATTATCGTGTCATATTAAATAAATTGTAAAAGCTATCCTAATTTGTTTAACCCTTTTCAGGACTATCTGTTTTCAAATCACATGGTGACTAGACTTGTGGATTTGAGGAAGCTGCTTACCCTCTTCATCCTTTTATTTTCTCCATTTTTAAAACATTTTATGGTATACAGATGCTATAACAAAGCAAAGTGATAGCATTTCACATCTTACTGCAGTTGTTAGAGTATAATTTGAGTAAGTAGTGCTTTTTAGTATTTCATTTTAGTATTACAGTATTTTTCTGCTGTATGATATACATACTCAGAGTAAACTGATTACTTTTGAATTTATATTAACTTTAGATATTTTCCATACATCCTTTGAAATTACAGAATTAACAGTCAAACTGCTCAGAGCAGTAAAACAGTCAAGATCTTGACTTCTGTTATTAAGAAATTTCTATGTTGTAGTTTTTCAAATGATACTATAATATTGAAAATATACTATATTTTCAAGTGATACTATAATATTATTTATTGTCAGACTTTCCTCATAGTGGCCCCTCTTTCAGTGCTGTACAACTGGAAGGATGAATTAGACACATGGGGATACTTTAAGGTCTCTGTCTTACATGGCAGTAAAAAGGACGATGACATGAGTCGCATCAAGCAAGGTAAATGTGAAGTTGCTCTTACAACATATGAGATACTTCGCCTGTATTTGGATGAATTTAACAGGTAATGGTTTTAATGTGTTTTTGTACACACTGAATTTTAACTGTCTAATTATGTGTTGTTCTTTCAAAGGACTTTTTTCTGTATAATAGATTTATTGTTAAATCCATCGACTCACTGTGTTTCAGAGAAGAATCCCTGAACTATTGAATTTTTCCTGTGCTACTGAATTTAACCTGTACAATTCTGGTGGGTTGACCTTGGCTGGACCCCAGGTTTCCACCAAGGCACTCTCAGTCCCCTTCTCAGCTGGACAGGGAAGAGAAATTAAGATAAACAGCTCTTTAGTTGAGATGAGGCAGTTTACTAAAGCAGAAACAGAAATTTAGACATGCACACACAAAGAGGGGGGGAAAAAAAAGTAGATTTTTCTGCTTCCCATCACCTAGCAGTGCTGAGCCACTTCCTGGGAAGCAGGGCTTCAGCACTGGAAAGCAAACATTGTGAATATCAAGTGCCCCATTCCTCCTCCTTTCCCTAGCATTTATATCTGAGCTGATACCATATAGGATGAGTTATCCCTTTGGTCAGTTTGGGTCAGCTGGCCAAGTTTTGTCCCCTCCCAGGATTTTATGCATTCCCAATTTACTGTGGGGGGAATGTTGAGAGACAGCACTGATACTCTGCCAGCACTGCTCAGCAGTAGCCAAAGCACTGGTATGTTAACAGCACCTTTCCAGCTACCCATGGACCTATGAAAGCTGCTGTGGGAAAATTAATCCATCTCAGCCAGACTCAATACAACTATCTCTGTAATGGTACACTTGGTAGCAGTAAGTGTTCAAATAGTTCCCATAAAACCAGTCTTTGCTGGTAACACAATTATGAAATGTTCTCTGAAAGACACAGGAGCTGCCTGCCTGAAAGCTGATGACAGCTGAAAGATACATATCAGGTATTTCTGTCTTTTAGTGCAGTGTAAGGAGAACAATCACCTGTAATTTTTAGCAAAAGCTCAAAAAAGTATTTTCCTTATTTGCTCTTTTCACTAGCTTGATGAATTTATTGACCCCTAAAAGCTTTAAGATTTAAACCCACACATTTCTCATCCAATCCTAGAGGTCCTTTTCCTTTATGTTGTCATGGAAGTAGGGTACAAGTTGTGTCAATGGCTGGTGGTAGCAGCCTGCCCTCAGCAGCTAATCTTAAGTGGATTTGCAGATCTTGGCATTTCAGGTGTTGGGAAGGGTCCAGGCCCCAGAGAGTACTGTAGTTGTGTGGAGATCCATCATCAAAACAATCAGATCTTCATTTCTGTGCTCAGGTCTGAAGTACAGAGAGCAGAGAAATACAGATAAGAGAGTAAAGTAGTTTTGTTATCAGACCCCTAACTATTTGTGTTCCTTCTGAGGAAATCTTCGTGCTTGATCACAGAATAGAGTGTGGTCAGGACATACATAGGTGCATGTGTGGAGCAGATCTGATGTGTGACATGAGCAAGTACATTTCTTCAGAATGCAGGTTCATCAAACTCTTTCTGTGGAGGATGTGATTGGTTGGGCCTATGATTTCAACACCAGAAGACATTTTGTGTCTTGCTTCACTACAGTGATGAATTGTCCTCAAAAGCTGCTCTTAAATAATTAGCTATCTGGAATAAGAATACATATGCTCAGTTATGCATGTAAATCAGTATGAGAGATTTAAATGGAAGGAGCTGGCTTATGTTCATAACATCTAACATCTGTTAGACTTTTCTGAAACTACAATTTTTAGCATACTTTGGGACTGTTAGAACTTGAATACGAATGGATGTATTTAGTGGGTAGCACAAATGCCGCAAGATCAGCCTTCATTAGTGAGCTAAATGCAGCTTGCTCAGGAGATAGGCTTTCTACTAAACATCTCTAAACATGTCTGTTGCAACTTTTTGCAGCATATTAAACTGAATATGGTTGGGTTCTGACATATTCATATATAAAGAGTGAATTCATAAAGTTGGTAAATCTCTTCCTAGGGACTTGAAGATTTTTTATTATTATTATGGTATATAGGTCATTCTACCCCTAGGTTTTATTCTTGAACTTCTTTTGGTCACTGCTTATAGTGATGTTCCTTCTTGTCCCAGTCCCAAAATATTAAAATTCTTCTGCTATTATATAGATATTCTTGAGTGATACTTCCTTGTAGAAAACCATGGAGACTGAAATGTTTTCAGTTCACTGGCATTGGATAATTTTTTGTTGAGAAGATGAAGCATACCTATGTTGAGCATATTTCAGTAGTTTACCTTCAGAGACTTATTTATTTTTTGTAATCCTAATTATGAATGGAGTCAATTTTAGTGAGATGCGCTAGATTCATTGGTCCACAGACTGAAAGCTGCTTTCTTCACAGAAAGCATTTGATGCAGGTAATAGTAGCTCATTTATTTGGCAATGTAGTTTAGCCTTTATGTTCAACTATGCTAATTGAATTTACTAAACAAACAATATAAAGAAATATATAAATATAAACAATAAATATAAATGTATGTATAAATAAATATAAACAATATAAAGAAATTGAGTGGTATAATACAAAAAAAACAGGGAAATCAAAAAGTAATAGTGTGTTATAATACAATCACAGCTATTTGTGTGGCTTACTTTGCTTTTTTATGTATGCATATGGCATGATGGGACAAGTAATGTCAATTAATGAAATCTTTTTTTGATCTGCAGTATAGAGTGGTCTGCTGTGATAGTGGATGAAGCACACAGAATCAAGAATCCAAAGGCTCAAATAACTCAAACCATGAAGTCACTAAAATGCAGTGTTCGCATAGGTCTTACTGGAACCATTCTTCAAAACAATATGAAGGAACTTTGGTGTGTTATGGACTGGTAAATAAAATATTTTCTTTTGTGGTTAAACACCTCTGTTGTTAACTGTGCAGTGGGGTAGGCAAGACTGGATGATTGTGTTATAAAAATACAACAACAAAATACAACCCCCAACCTCGAAATACCTGCTTTTATATTGAGAATATAACTGTGGTTTTTTTAACACATCTGGGAAGGTAAGCTCGTGGTATTTGAGTTGCTTAATACATTTGGAGTTCATCCCATCTGGTTTCTTTGGGGAATTTGGGAAGTAGTTAAAGTTATTTTTCCTCCACCTCCAGTATTACCTTTTTTTTTTTTCCCCTAAGGACACTTTTTTTCTTCTGTCCTTTGCCCAGTAGATAGGGAATCATTATGCAGCCTTGACCAACATAGTGCATTTGCTCTGTCGAGTATGTGCAGGTCATTCTGACCTACTTGAGAGGATGAAAGTAATAATATTTTGCTTTTTTTCCAAAATGTACAAGTGCGTATATTTGAAAAGTAACAGTCTTGTCCAGAAAAAACTTTTAATGCTCAAGGAGAGATGCAACAATTTGTAGATACAAATCTAAATCTCCTGAGAATGCTTTGCAGAGGAAGAACAAAGCAAACATACTTCAAATATAAGGATATACAGAACAGAAATAGCAGGAAGAAAATTTTAAGCTTAGTGTTGCATCTGGTTCATTAAAACTGTGCTAATGTTGTTAGTAAATTATTCCAATGTGTAATGCTACCAACAGTTACTAAATTCTTTTTACTATTAGGCTTCTCCAGATTTTATTTAGTTAACTGTAATATCTGCGTATTCTGATTTCATAAAACCGGAAAAAATTGAAAGCACAAGCTTCGCTTCCAATTTAGGCTCCTCAACACTAGCGGCCTTGTAGTTTAGAGATTCTGTATACTTGTGATTTCTGTTGTTCTGCTAAGCTTTTGTTTTTCTTGGGATTGTAACCCTTTTCCTAAGGGATATGTCTTAGCATTTGAGTATCACAGAAAACAAATGAAAAATGACATGTCTTGAAATAGTATATGTTGCTATTTGTACTTAAAATTTTTGTAGTTTCTCTAGTGACTGCTACTTTAAGATTTCTTGCTGTTAGCCAGAAAAAAAAACAAACTTATGGTATGCTTTAAATCAGTGTATCAATCCCCCATCCCCTTTTGTTTTTCAATAGGGCTGTACCAGGACTTTTAGGTAGCAGAGTACATTTCAAGAAGAAATTTTCTGATCCAGTGGAGCACGGCCAGAGGCACACTGCAACTAAAAGAGAGCTAGCAACAGGTCGTAAGGCCATGGTGAAGCTAGCAAGAAAAATGTCTGGCTGGTTTTTGAGACGTACCAAAGCGCTTATCAGTGATCAGTTGCCAAAAAAGGAAGACAGAGTAAGAGTTCCTTCACATTTCAAATATGATGCTAATGAACATATCTCTTCTTTTTTGTTGTTGTATTTTCTCTCTTGCATCATGTCTGTGGTTTATGGTTTTCTCTTCATCTTATTAACTTGAGAAGAATTCATAGCCCTGGAAAAGTACTACTTCAGCACTTGAAGCAGTGTGCTTTGTTCACATAATTACTATGATTGCACATTGAAATGGAGTTAATCGAGCATGAAAACGCTTGGCTAATCTGACTAGTGGTTTACATATCTGTTTTAGGTATGTTTTTGTCCTTATTTGTGCAAGCCCAAAGCAATGTAGGTAAATTTCTTGAAATTCTATGTAAAACTTCTGAATTTGCATTTTGACACTTTGTATATGGAACAGTATGCTATTAACTCCCTCATTTTTGATCCCAAAATGAAAGAAAAATCTCACACAGGCCGATTCTATGATAGGTTTGTAATCCTGTTCATCTGATGGAATTGTAAATATTATATGAAGTGATAATACTTCATTGATATAGCTAAGAGTTCTGCTAAATCTTCTGAGTAGACAAATACGTAAGCTGGCAGCTGTTTTTATTTTCAAAATTTGGTATTTTTTCTTCATCCTTTGTTTATAATAATGTCATGTAGGCTGTCTTCTGAAGGAAAGATTAACACAAACGTCAGTCGCTTTTCTGAATCTATCAGGTTTTATTCTGTTCATTATCTTGTTAATGTGAGTATATGTTCAAGTTACTGCTGTATTATTATAGCTCAGCATGGTGCTGCTGCTATGTGGATAGCATAGGTTAAGGAATGATCTTGGGATTTCTGTCTCCTGCTGCTTAAGACTAAAGATGTCATGGAGATGCCACCCATGGTCTTTAAGAGGAGAGGTCAGAGTTTTGGCCATAGCACTGTGTAGATCCTTGCATTCTCATTGTTTATTCTGTTTGTCCCACTTGCGGTAGTGCCCTGCAGCAGTTAATGCCTGAAAAGGGGAAAAAAAAGGCCAAATTAAGCACCTTGAAAAACAGAGAAATTTGTAATAAACATTGTGCATTTACTTCTCTCACTTTTCCTTTCTCCTCCTATTCCTTCACAAAAGCCATATTTAAGGTGAGGGTTTTGAGCAAAATAACATCAGGTTCTTGTAGAATGATATTCTTTGTAGAATTTTGGGGTGGTATAAAATAAGTGTGCATACGTTTTGGCTACAGTGTCATGCTCTCTTGGTGTCAAAATCCACATTTTTTTTCTCTTGTTGGTAGAATAATTTCCTGTAACTATTTGAGCAAGTGTAGTATTTATTTCTACTTTATTTTCAGTGATCTGTGATTTGTGTTTTTTGATGCAGTGCTTTTTTACTTTCATTATATGCTGCACATGATAGTGTTTCTTGTGTTTTCTCTTTGGCAGATGGTATTTTGTTCCTTAACTGAATTCCAGAAAGCCGTGTACCAGGCTGTGCTAGAGACAGATGATGTAACCTTGGTGTTAAGAGCAGGAGAGCCCTGCAGCTGCAATAGTGGCCGGAAAAGGAAGAACTGTTGTTACAAAGTAAGAACTTGTCACTCTTTGGATTTTAGAGTATAGTCTTCTGAATTTCTTGAGAGATTCTCTGCTGATGAAGAGCTGATTGAAATGTTTGCTTAGTTGTAACTCATCTGTTTGGGAAGACCCATCTGGAAACATGGGGAGCTGCATCACCAGCATGATTGAGTTAGGCACTTTGGGGATACTGCAGAGCTACTTTGCATGCCCTGAGCAGGTGATTGTTGCCTATGCAGTAAATTCTGGATCTTTTGTATTATTAAATGCACTTGTGATTTTGTTGATATTGGCAGGGGTACTACATTGAGGTGTTCAGTATGAGTCAGGTATGCTGCTCCCAGGTGCTTCCCAGACAGCTTGTGCAGGAGCTGCAAATGGGAGGCACCCTGAACTCAGCAGGTTGCCAGGGCAGTTCTTTCTGTTCTAATTGCAGTTGTGGCTTCCTGTGCCATTAAGCATTCACTTTGCCTTGCTTCATGAGGGGAGAATTGTAACAGCAGTCACAAAGCACAAGCTGAACTTTGTCTATGAGTAACAGCTTTGCAGATTTCTTCAATCTTCTCTGGACTTCTTTAAAGCTTGGCTAGTATAGCTTTGAACTTGTTTTGCCTACCGCACTCAGTAGACTGAGATTAAGCACAGCTTTTAACATCTTAAACATTTAAAAGCATATGTCACATGCTTTTATGTCTTTGAACTGCTCTGATTCTTGAGTAGTGTTTTGGGTTTTTTTCCAAATGATGTAGCTTCTTCAGTCTCCTGCATCTTTCTTCATGAGCAATGCACTTATAATTTTTGTTTAATACTCCATGGATACTAGCCCTCTTTGTAGGCTTTTGTTTCTAGTGATGTTTTGTAGAAAACAGAAATGCCAGTGAACTTGATTCACAGAAGGGCAGTAGGCAGGCTTGCAGATAGTTGAGTGCTCTAACAGACTGTCTTACTCCAGAGTTAACTGTGAAATTTTAGAAAAGGAAAACAAATATTGATCAAGCCAGCCAACCATAACTAGGAACATAGCTGATGGTGTTGTTGCTGTTGCACTGTAGAATGTCTGAAGCTTGAATTACGCTATTTGGGGTGTTTCTAAAGCTTTATAGGCTTTTGCTAGAGAGAAAAGTAGTTAGCAGTTGAAAGGTAAGGAGTCATTCAAACTGTTCTTGCTTGATTTAATTATCTATAAAGTTACCATCTTCTTGTTTACTGAAGAATTCTTTGTTATCTCCATGTGGTGTTTGTAGAAGTTACTATCTGAAATGTCTAGGAAGCAATGAACATAGCTGTAGGGTCTCTTCTTATTGAGAAGACACTTCTGTTAATAGGGTCACAAAACTGCAGGAAAAACAAAACTTAGTTCATTTTTATCGCATGTATGGTATTCATCTCTTGGGGATCAGTTATAGTACTAAGAATTGTTAATGCATTAAACCTGGTAAGAATAGTATTTATTTGAGATTATTACTTATTTTCAGTAGTATTTGTTTGCATAAACTAGTTTTTTTTTTGTAGGTAAATGCACATGGTGAAACAATTAAATCATTGCGCTTCAGTTACCTAATGATCCTACAGAAGGTTGCAAATCATGCTGCACTGCTGCAGATGGACAGCACTAGCAAGCTGCAGGTTAGTTTCGGAAGTATCTGAAAAATGGACTTGTGGAAAATGAATGGGATGAAAATTCTTGAATAAAAATTGCTACTGGCCACCTTTTTAAGTCTTAACTAACTGCAATTAAGATATTTTGTGAAATTCATACTGAATGCACACCTTATAAAGATACTAAACAAAACAGCATGCTCATTTATTTGATTCATGTCTGAAGGTAAGGGTTATAAAACACTGAAGAGATTAGGAGGGAGAGTATTTTTTAATGATTTCTAATTCTAAATTTTTGTTACATTTATGAAGAGTGCCTATAAGAGGAATGTCTGTGCAAATAAATAATAGGTAATTAGAATAGTTATTTTTTTTCTCTAGTACTTTATATTAAGAGATGAGTTTGTTTAAATAATGAGAAATATATTTTAGAAGAAATTGCTCAATGAAAGATCAGCATCAGCTTATCTTGTTGCTATGGCAGGCAACAAGACCGACAAATGGCAATTTAAGAAATGCTTGTTTGTGAGCCTTAAGATCCAGTAATGAGGAAAGGGATTTAGGGATGTTACCACTTTCTCTTAGAATCTATCAATGAAGTGAAATGAGAATGTCCTAGCTAATTTTGCAAGTTTATTCTATTAAAGCAATTTTGCTTTTTCAGAAATATTATTTTTAGTGTCCTCTGCATTACACACAGCATATACCGAGACGTCTTCAGTGGGCTTTTTTTTGTGTATGATATATGTAGTTTTTGTTTTAATAACATTTGATATTTAAATTACCTTTGAAATAACAGAGTACCAGTATTTTGTGACTTACAGTCTTCTGTATCATCCATAATTAATAATTTTGCCAAAATCTTCTTGAGAAATTAATACTTCATAGTGTTTCTTACCTTGAGTATTGAAGACCCTTACATGGGTTATTCTTAGGTGAGAGATGTGAACTTTTCTTTCTCTCTGGAAAAGTGGATTTAAAGTGTGAAGTCATGTTTAAGTTCAGAGCTAGATTTAGCAGTTGAGCTTTATGTGGCTTTTGAACAGCTGAAGTGCGTTTCCTGCACAGTTTTTGTTGTGGAACAGTATGTGATTCCCCTACTGGCTTGTTACGCCAGAGGGTCAAGAGAAATGTTGATGCACAACTGTTGGGTAACGCAAACCTCAAGGTAACAGAATTTTTTGAAACTGACAATTCCGGCCACGAGAAGAAATTTTGAATAAGATCCATGATTTCAGATTAAGAATATCTTTTGTTTTTAAATGAAGCAAAGCAAAACACACAGGATATGTTTTATCCAGCAGTTTTGTAGTGAACTAAATTAAAAACCACATAACTGTGCTTGAGATAGTTTGGCAGATCATGTTTTGACCTGTTTAACTCCTTGCATGCCTTAATGCAGCTCTAATTTTTAACATCTGTTTAATCTTTCTGCTTTTCCTCCAGGAAGCACATATCAAACGAGTTTGCAGCCAGGTATTTTCCAGTTTTCCAGATTTTGTGCAGTTAAGCAAAGATGCAGCCTTTGAAACCATTTCAGATCCAAAATATAGTGGAAAAATGAAGGTAAACCTCTTTCTTGGAAGAAAAATAAATATTATTCATAGTAATAGATTTGGCCTATATTATATGGTTATAAGAAAATATGCACCTGATAGTTTTGGGCATTTTAATTATTCTGGTTTATGGTTGATCATACAACAGCAGGTATCTCCTGCTGTGGATCAGTATTTATATGGGCAAAGACTGGATAAGACTAATATGTGATGCTAAAATTTTCTTCATATGGTGCTAAAATTTTCTGAATGTAAAGTGATTTTAACTTTACATGTTTGATGGTGGACATGGAAATGACCCTTATGGTCAACTATTGTTTCATGAAACCATGGATTCCAGTGACAGTCGGCAATATTTGGCAAAGGAAAGGAAGCAAAACAAAATCACTATGAGCTTAATGGTTTGTGCACAACCTCAATTTTGTGTGTAGTTTCAATCTCTCGTCTCAATAGGCATATGTTAGATTTTGAAAAGATTCAAAGGATGATTCAGAGAAGGGCCACAGGGGTGATTAGAAACTGTGTATCAGAAGCAGCCAAGTAGGCTGGGGCCATCCAGACTGTAATGAATATCTTAGGATAAACATGAGAGCTAGACAATGAATAGAATGGAACTGGTGAAGATGTACTGAGTGCTTACTGACTTTTTGAACCCTTTGGACATTATGAAAATAATAGTAGTCATGCTAAAGATGACCAAAATAAATGTGTCTAGTATGAATCTGAAAAACTCCTCATCTCAGAATCTGTCTTTCTCTGGTTTCAGAGAGGAACAAATGATGACAAGATGACATACAGTGTAGATGATGATGATGTTTAATATAGATGAAAAGTATGTCTAATATAGATAATTAAAAAGAAAACCACACTAGTTTTAGTAGTACTCTGGAGCTGAGAGTACCTGGGGAGTTAGAAGTTATGCAGAATTTTGACTCTCTGTAAAACTGGATATTAATATTTTCTTCTTGGGACTGATGGCAGTGGGAGGACCATGTTGCTGTAGCAGGAATGGCTGTTACCACTTTACTTTATTTGTTACCATGTAAGCAACAACTTTCTTTACTGTTAATGCTATCATGTGAAATGCCTGCATATTAACTTTGTTATATACACTTAGTTGTTTTGAGAAGGTGAAATTAGTTGTTAAATTAGCTACGAGCAAATTTTTAATATATAGCTTTAAAAACCAAATCCATCATCTTCAGGAGTTGAAGAATTGCTTATGAAGCAATTCTGTTACTGATTATTTTACTATGACATTATTCACATTACTATTTTACATTTTTGTTATTATTCTATTATATTTAATTATTTTTATTTTTCCATTGCATTCTCCTGGAAAAGCTGGCAACCCGTGGCTTGGAGGTGTGCACCCTTTGCCAGAAACTGGTTGGGTAGCTGAGCCCAGAGAGTGATGATGGATGGTGCCACTTCCAGGTGACGTCCAGTCACCAGTGGTATCTCCCACAGTGGTGTCTCAGTGTTGAGGCCAGTCCTGTTTAATATCTTTACTGATAATCTGGATGAGGGCATCGAGTCTCTCAGTAGGTTGGTGCACATAAGATGGGTGGGATTGTTGGTCTGTTGTTGGTTAGGAAGGCTCTGCAGAGGGATCAGTGGGCCGAGACCACTGGTATGAGGTTCAACAAGACCAAATGATAGGTCCTGTGTTTGGCCACAACAGCCCCCTGCAGTACTGCAGGCTGGGCCAGAGTGGCTGGAAAGCTGCCAGGTGAGAAAGAACATGAGGGTGCTGGCTCATGTCCAACACTTGCCCAGGTGGCCAAGAAGGCCAGTGGCATCTTGGCTTGTATCAGAAATTTTGTGTCCAGCAGGATCAGGGAAGTGATTCTTCACCTGTGCTTGGCATTAGTGAGGCCACGGCTTGAGTGCTGTATCCAGTTCTGGGCCTCTCTGGGCCAGAAGGACACTAAGATGCTGCTGGAGTGTGTCCAGAGCAGGGCAAAGGAGCTGTTGAAGGGTCTGGAATGTCAGGTTTATGAGGAGCAGCTGAGAGAGCTGGGATTGTTTAGCTTGGAGAAAAGGTCTCCCCTGAGCCTCCTTATTACTCTATACAACTACCTGAAATGAGGTTGTGGTAAGATGCTGTCCTGATTCTGGCCAGAGTTAATTTTGTGCAATAGCTGTGAGGGGATGGTTCCTGAAGTGGTGCAGGTGTGGCCAAGGGGTTATTCTTGCACAGCTCAGAAAGCCAAAAGTGTCCTGAAATGCATCAAAGGAGGTGTGGCCAGCAGGGCAAGAGAGGTTATTTTCCTCCTCTGCTCCACTCTTGCAGTGTACTGTATCCAT
Organism: Poecile atricapillus; assembly: GCF_030490865.1. Taxonomy (NCBI): domain Eukaryota; kingdom Metazoa; phylum Chordata; class Aves; order Passeriformes; family Paridae; genus Poecile; species Poecile atricapillus. Next base: position 106,696,539 of record NC_081289.1, on the reverse strand, counting down.
CTTTCTTAGCACAAACGGTATATGGACACTTGGAACAAGTCCAGAGAGGGGCCATGAAGATTGTTACGGGTAGAACACCTCTTCTATGAGGAAAGGCTGAGGGAGTTGAGGTTGCTGAGTCAGGAGAAAACAAGGCACTTGGGTAATCTTACTGCCACCTTTCACTGATGAAGGAAGTCTAAAGAAATCTGAAGGGGCACGTTTTACAGTGACAGGGCAAGGGATAACAGCTTCAAACTGACTAAGTTTAGATTGGATAATAGGAAGAAATTCTTCACTGTGAGGGTAGTGAGGCACTGAAGCAGGTTCCTTATAGAAGCTGTGGATGCCTCATCCCTGGAAGTGTTCAAGGCCAGTTAGGATGGGGCTTTGAATCTAGTAGGTGGCATCCCTGCCCATGCCCATGCCATGGTGGCATGGTTTGAAACTAAATTATCTTTAGCCCAAACTGTCGTATGATTCAGTGATCTTTGTGCCTGGAAGGAAGACAATGGGTTTTATAGCTATCATGGAAAATAAGCTGGGGTTTGGGTCTGTTAAGTTTAACTGGTTCATACCTTTGTGGTGTGGTGACTTGCTTTTTTGTTTTCTATTCTGAATTATAAAATGGAAGCTCTTTGTGATGATTTTGCATTTTATACTGTGAAAGCAAAATGACTCAGGAAGTATTAATTTAGAAAGTTGTCTTACCATAAGAATGTAATCAGAGAAGAGCTTGGTTCTAGAGCTTGGAAATAGGTTTATCAATTTTCAGTGTGTTTATTTGGAAATAACTGAGACAAATGATAATAAAATGTTTTTAATAACCTTGTAGCACTGTACTGCTTTGCATTTCCTGTTATGTAGATAAATTCAAGAAACTAATTGAAATTCTTCTGTAACTTACATCTGGTAGTGTAGACTGAATAAGTATTACTTTGTCTTTCAATTTAAAATTCAGTACAAACTACACAGAAATTTTGGTACAGGTGATTATTCTTTTGAGATAAGCATAGTTGCAAAGGAGTAGTTTGTGGCATTTCTTAAAAATTTATTCAGGGAAAGGGGAAACGCAGTGGTTTTGGGTTTTTTTAATAAAGTTTTTATCCAAGAAGCTGTTTTGCAGAGCTGAAAAGGTTCCCTCTGCATAATGTATCTGTTCTCCAACCAAACAGAGATAAAACACACGGAAACATTCCGTTATGGGACATGAATTGCTTCCACCAGTGAAACCAGTTTCGCTTGTATGCAAGGGTTAAAGAGTGGCCTGTATGTGGTGTTTGTGTCCTACCTGTTACTGTGTCTGCAGTCATCTCTCCGTGTTTTGCAAGCTGTAGCATTAACAGCATGCCACCCTAGGTTTTCTGTTCTGAGTTTTGTACTATAGCAAGAGCCTGGAAAAAACAGTCCCTACAGTCCAAATGTACAACATGTATAATCATTGATGGTGTACCTGATACGGTGTAACGAGGACACTAATATATCTGTGTTACTGTGGGAGGTGGATAATTCACAGCTTTTTTTGTGAAATTATCCCCTTCTTTTCATTCATACTGCAGAAAATACAATTTTCAAGCTTTGCTGACACATTTTATTAACAAGTGAATTTCATGCTTAGGTTTTTAAATAGAAGTAGTTGAATATATGAGATCTGAGTGAAAGGAGTGTCCTGCTTTGTTTGGAAGTCACCATTTTTCTGTCATGATGTAAGATAGTGTGGACCTGCAAAGTGTAAGGACAAGTGGTTCATTGCTTTTGAAACACAGTGATTTCAGATTGTCCAAACAGAAATATTGAGGAATGCTTGGAAAAGAAGATGAGCGAAAATAGCTTTACAATCATGCAGTAATCTTCATTCATACTACCTTGTTTGATTATTTCTATAGTTTTGTTAAAATTGTGTTTCAGAGACACTCTATAAGCTTTCTAAGTATAAAGTGTTATTAAATGTCTGGGCACTTGAAATATTTTTTAAAGATTTATTTTTTTAACTGTACACATTTCCACAGACATCCATTTATGGGGTTTTGGAATACTGTTCTTAATACAAATCTCTTAGGAATAACTGTTGTATTGATTTAATTATTTTTGCTTGAGATATCATCATTCAGTAGGAAAATGGAAGTCTGTTGGAACAGTTTGCAGGAAATGGTAACCTCTACCATTAAACATAACCCTGACCCAGGCAGGCCTGGCTTTGAAGGGTTAAAAAACCCTGTAGGCTAACTTGAGCATCTCTATAGGAAAAAATATTCTCAAAGTAAGAGGTAAAATTTCATCACTTACAGACTGCTCACCATGTGTAGCAATGGGTAGATGTATGTTGAAATCTGTGTGGACTCTTGAAAAGAACGTGTGACTTCTCCTTGAGTATGATCAAGTATTTCTGTTTAGGACTAAGAACATACAGGATAATATTCAGGTACGCAAGTTAGAATTTACTTCTCTTTGGTGCAAAAGCATTCATTACTTTTCCCTGTTAGAGTGTTTCTTACTCCCAAATACCTAAATTCCTAATGGGGATGAAATTGATCCATTTTATTTAAGCAAATTGTGTGGATTTATTTTTGTATTCTCCTATAGGAAATTCACTATTTGACCTGCACTTTAATAACAACAATAGCACAGAAGCTAATTCCTTCTGGTTTAAAAGAATGTCACTTCTGTTTCTTTTCTTAATGTGGCTAAATAAAATGCAAATCTAAGTAGTATGGCTCATGTTAAATTTCCTGTCGTGTATTTTTTTTCCCAGGAAAGTAAATCCTAGTTTATATGTTCATGTACAACGAAATAAGGCCAAAAAAATCTGTCATTTGTAGCTTGTTTTGACTTGTAACAAGCTGGCTAACATTTACTAAGGAGCTCATAGGTGACGTATGATTACCATTTTATGTTTTAGATAATGTCTAGAATTGTGACATTAATACAAACGTTCATCATTATTTGATTGTCAAGGATTTGTAAGGCTTGTAGTGAAATAGCTCTTGATTAACAGTTTATTGGTTTATCAATGAACAAATACAATTTAAAAAATATTTATTGACCAGTGGGAAAAAGCTACAGTCATGGTACAGAAAATTCCTCTTTTCCCAATGTGTATGGCTTCTGCACAGTGCTCTGGAGCTGCCACTGCCAGATGTGGACATGCTTCTTTTGAAAATAACAGTATCACTATTATACACAAGGCTCTGGATTATTTGTTTCCCCACCAGAAGAACATTGTGTGTGGGCGGATTACTGGCATTTCAAGGTCTGTGCAGAGTCTGGGAAGCTGGATCCTACTGTAAACAGAGCAACAGATGAGAGTGGGAGCAGGGAGGGGCATATATCTCACTGATTATTTTAAGAAGACAAGTTCCAAGAAACTCTGAACTCAGATGTAGGAGAAAAAGTTTAAACAGACCTTGGAGTTTTCAGGACAAATGTGTGCATTTTTTAATGAAGAACTCAGAATCTGAGCTAGTGTATGACATAAGAAACATTTTGTTGCAGTCTGTGCACTGACACAAGTAGCTTCTGAATCTACCTCTTAGTGGTCTGATGACCTTTTCATATTAGGGTTTTCATGTGCATCACTGAAAAATGCAAAGTTCCAGCATCTCCATTACCTTTGGCCCATATTATGTTAGTAAGGATTTTAGTTATGCCTTTGCAAATAATTAATTACAGTGTAGCCTGTTTGGAGGTTGAAAGCATGAGTAAGTGTTTGTGAGATGACCTGTAGATAAAAATTTCTTCATTTTTCTGCTTCTGGTTCATTTGCAGGTCCTTCAGCAGCTTTTAAATCACTTCCGAAAAAATAAGGATAAAGTTCTTCTTTTCTCCTTTTCTACAAAGGTGAGCTCCATGTGATTTTTATCAGTTAACTGCAGCAGTGAGTTCTGAAGTGTGAATCTGAAAGTCGACACCTTGTCAACCACATTTCCTTATTGCTTATACTGTGAGGAGTAATTACGAGGACAGTGTGCTGTACCACAAGCATATTGAAACCTTATGTTACCTCATGATAAAAATGGTGATAGCAAAAGAAGTGTAACACTCTTCTGCATTCCCCTAACTGTGTTCAACTGCTATGTCTTAAATTAGAGCACTGTCACAGCTCAGTATGACTGCCGTATCATAAAACCTTTGTGTTAGTGCTGAAAGTTAAGTTTCCTCATTCTGCAGACATTTGATCATCATCAGCTATGAAACTTCAATTCGTGCTACATTAGCTGATTTGAACTTAGAACTATCTAATTGGAGCAAGACATATATGTAAATTTTAATTTTAAGGTACTTGCTCCTTGGTTTCCTTATTAGGGAATAACATGTTTCCTGAAATAGCACACTCTATAGTATTGCTGCTTTTTATTTAAGTATTTCTAATGATAGTACTAAAAAGTATTTAAAAAAATAGTAATTTGAGTGGTAATTCAGGAGTCTTAAATGCCTCTTTTTTTTTGGCTTTAAGAAGGAATGCAAGTTTAATGTTTAGATGCAGTAGTAAAGTTCTCATGTGTCTTAGGCTATGTTTTATGACATCCAGTACAAGACTGACTGCTAGTTACTGCAATCTCGTTCACTCCATGCTCCTGAACTCTGACTGTGCACTCTGTACTGGCTGTGGGGCTTATTTACTGTATTTCAAGTAATTGCAGCTTGCTAAGGTGGGAGGAAGCTGCTTAAATCAACTGCCTGCTGATTGGGTTGGATTGAGGACAGTTAGAGATGAAACAGGCAGCCAGGGTTGGATGATGGAGTCAGATTTCAACAGACCAGTATTAATCACTTTGAGTGCTGTAGAATCATGACCAAAGAGAATCACAAATGTTGATACCAAAATGGCAAAGATTTACTGTCATTAGCAATGGATGGTGTACTGAAAATATATTTGATAAACATGGCCCCTGTGATCATGTTTAATTAAAAGATGCTGTTAAGTACTTCACTTTTTCTTTTTTTCTTCATTTTTCCACTCAGTTGCTAGATGTGCTGGAACAGTATTGCATGGCATCTGGGCTAGATTACCGAAGACTTGATGGACATACAAAATCAGAAGATAGGATCAGAATAGTGAGAGAGTTCAACAGCATTCAGGAAATTAACATATGTCTTGTATCTACAATGTAAGAAAATTTAACTTGTCATTTGTTTCAATATGTCTGTCTAGTGTAAAATGGTTACTCTGCATTTTTCTTGCTGAGCATGTAAGGGATTACTTTTTGAGAAAGTGAGAGTAAGTATAGACTTACTGCTTTGGTCTGAAGCTTCTTAAAATACATAGACGCCTTCTCCCTTCCCCCTTCCTGCTTCATGAGAATTTCTAAAATCAGAAAGAGGTGGATCTTCTGGATCCTAGTTTTAAATTTCTGGTCGTTGTAGGATGGAGGAAACAGTTTTAAACACTACTATTAAAGCATTATTATTATGTCATTATCTACAAAAGGCCTTTAATTTTATTGTAGACAGATTCAGCTTCTTGTGTTCTACTAGTAGAACTAGCGAGTGTGAACATGAAATGCCATATTGAACTGAAAAATTCTCTCACTATTACTGCACTTTATTAATCATGTCAATTAGCTAGCATGTCTACTTTAAATGTTTCAACAAGGACTTTGATCGTCCTTTAAAATGTATTTACCTGTCAGATTTGCTTTATGATGGATAACAAATCATTTTGAAGTAGATTATTTTGTTCAACTAAAGTTATTGTTACTACAATGACTATTTGTTTTATTCATGTTACTTCCACACTTCATCTTGGATAAGTTTTTTACTGGGCAAGGGCAGAGAAGGAGCAAAGAGAAGTTTTGCTTCTTTTGCCTCCTACCCGGAGGGGAAAATTCAGTGAAACTTGATGAAATATTGTTGAGTATACAGTCACTGTAGTTCTTCTTTACTGGAAGTGGGTATGATGGAGTTAGGAGGATCCACACTACCTCCATTTAACTAAAGTCAGATGTCATCTTAAACGCTGTTGCAGGTGGATGTCAGAGCAGTCTTCAAATTCTCTCGTGTTTAGGAATAGGGTTGTGAAGAGATTTGTGATACTGGTCATGTACATTGGCTTGTAATCTGTCAACTGTGGAATCTGGCCATCGGCTTCTCCCAGACCTCCATGAGACCATACCCCTTCTCCCTGAAGAGAGAGGGAAATTTCAGAATCTGTAGCATTAGGAAGGACTAATTTTTGCTTCAGTCAGTACTGTAATCATAGCCTTGTTAGTTCTCTTTCATTAATTTACATCAAAATAAAAGTGAAGGTCAGCTAAACAGAGATGGACTTTCTTCTGTTTTGAAAGCTTGTATATAGGTGCTAGTGAGCCTTATCTGCCTGCTGATGGTGCTGGAGAAAAGTCTTGTTTCTGTTTTTTGATAGTTTTACTTATCTTACAAAATAAGTGAAAGGAACAAACCATAATGAAATTACAGTCAATATAACTAGTGTGTTGTAAGCAAAACAGAGGGTGCAGTTGTTTCCCTAGTTTATTACAGATAACAGGAAGTGATCTCTTTTCCTTGCTTGATTTACAATAATGGAAACATCTTTACATTTGTAATCCTTTGGAAATTAAGAAGTGATTTATCTTAGTTCTACTGTACAAGAGATTAATCTTTCCTCTCACTCAGGTTTCAGGCATATATACAATAATAATACTCTTTAGAGTATATACTGTATTTTTCAATACAGAGTACATTGACTGAATTGATTCATACTCTTGTGTCTGTATCTTCTTGCAAAGTTTCTGATGACTGTTCTGTGTAATCAACTTACATGTGTTCTGAAGGTCTCATTGCTCTGAGAGCCAAATGTTGATTTTCACTGAAAATACGTGCGCAGTCTTTTGGACGTGTAAGTGCATTCTGCGAAGGATTAATTCTCTGCATAGTAATCTTGAGACTGTCGTTATGTTCACTGGCACAATTAACATGCACCTTATAAAACATAAAGCACCAATCAGAGAATTAGTGTAGCAGTGATGATCATTTAATCATCTGTTAAATTTACAGTGTTCCTATTTTATATTCCTTTTTTTCCAAAATGTTGTTTCTCCCTGAATTTGTGTATATATATACCATAGAGTTTTGAAAATTTGTCTGTCTGTAGATTTGACCTCAAGTTTTGCAGTTAATATTGGTACCAAGCATAGTCATATGACTATCCCTAATGCTTTTATTGACAGCTGTGATTAATACAGCTTTATGGATAAATATATTTTATAGGTGTTGAGAGAAGATGTAATTGATTTCTTCAGAGCTTGTACATTTCATCAAACCATTGGTTCGTGAATTTCAGGCTGAACACTAAGGAAAAATAAGTATACCCCTGTTGAAACTTCTAAGTGTTATGAAGTAATACCTGTTTGAGAATACTTCAGTCCTGCACTGGTGTTGGAAAATGCATGATTATTTAGAAGAAGAGAAAAGGAATTTTAGGCATGCTTAGAAACATTAAAATAATTCCTGGAGTTGCGGTAACTTGACAGGAGAACGTCAAAGATTTCAATACCAGTGATGCTGCTTAGCCATAAGAAGGGAAACAATATGTACAGCACCAAAGTCAGCACAGTTCTGTCCCCGCTTAGTGTTCGGGAATAAATAAGAGCAGTAAATATGCCTGCCTTTAAATCAATGTTTCTGGATTCTTCTGTTCTAGTCTTTCTCTAGACTCATTCCGTCAGAATTGTTAATGAGAATCCATTTCTGCTTCTTAGTTTTCTTTTATGTAAAGAGAAGTGTCTAGAGAAATTTGTAGGTAGTTTTTTTCATGAAAGGTTGAATATCCATTTCCATTCTACCTGCAGCATTCTCTATTACTGTCTACTAGTGGACTGCTGTTTGTTACATTTTCCTTTTACAGGGCTTCATTTAGCTTTAATTCTTTCACAGCAATGTTTTTAACAACTTTTAGTGTGCATATGATAACATTCAAAGAACTTTCTGCCACAAAATCTCTCTGAAACAAAGAGCATAGAAACTTTAGAAACCTAGCTTGGTAAACAGAATTATATTAAGCTTTCATAGAACCTTTACTAATGTAGTATTGTTCTGTACCTTTTGAAGTATTGAGTTGTGCAGTTTTAAGGAAGATGATCTTCTGAAAACTATTTTTTTTTAACAATAGTTTCTTTATTTATACCATACCATAATAATTTGCATGGACCAAATTCCAGTAATAACTAACATCTAGTTAAAGTGAAAGGCAAAATGGAGGACATAACTTACAATGCACAAACTACTGCAATTCTTCTGTCTGTGAAGGATATAGGAGCAATTATTTTCTGGTTTGGACTAACTAAATTTTTGGGTCATACCTAAAAACACTGAAAGGTAAAATTATTATAAAGCTAGGTGTCCCTATTTTTTTAATTTTTATGGACAGGTCATGTTGATTACATCATGACTTACGTTTCAGTCCAACTGCAGGGCTGGTTTGGGAAGGTGAGAGGCTTACTAAAAATGAGGGTTTTTTTTCATTAAAAAGAAACACACTAAATTACAAAAATACCATAATGTATTCTGAAAAAAAAGAACCCAACCCAAATATTGTTGTTCAGTATTTCACAGTTTGAGAATCTGAATCCTCTGGAAACATCCATTAATATTAGCAGGTTTCCATATCCCCTCCCTTTCCAGATAAAATTAACCCAAAGCTAGACCTTACTTAGAGGGAAAAGGCCACACCTGCATTTATGTTGACATAGATTCCATGAAAACCAAAAAGTGGTGGGACTTCATAAGTTTTTAGTTTCTGTCTCCATTCACTCTTATACCTGAAAACATTACCTTTTTCATTGACTTCAAACAAACAAAATTTAAAGTAATCTGTTAAACTAGGTGCTTGTTAAATTAAATGGGATTGCCTTTTTCAATTTTGCAGTACCTCTTTCAGAAATATAACACACTTGAAATTAGTGATGCCTGTGCCAATGTGAATAATTGCTTTAATTGTTTACTTAATAATAGTATTTAGCATGTGCTTGTGTAGAAACTTGTCTCTTGTACGATAGTTGGTTGAGCCAGTCAAAAAAAATTTTAAGTATTTGCTTGCTTTGCAGCTGGATGAGAAGCAGTGTTTTCCTCACTTTTGTTCCTATCAAATCATTCATGTCTGCACATGCCAAACTCCAAGTAACTAAGCAGTTTTTTTGGGTTCAGCAGTTAGCTGCCTCAGGTTAGATATTATTCAGTATCTTCTCTGGCTTGCAGATTTTACCCGAAAACACTCTACAGCTGTTGAGTGTTACAAGATGATGCAGCTGGTACTCCTGTGACTCCTAACCTGCAGAGCAGACACATTTCTGCTGTGACTTTTTTCCTTTTAATGACAGATACAAATGTTGATCACATGCAGTAGTGTGGCCAACTGTTTTTTTAACAGCTGAGTAACTTGCTGTACAAATACACTTGTGTCAGTTGTTAGTGCTTACGGATATGACTTACCTGAGATTGTGACCATCTTAATAGAAGCTGCATACTATTATTGTCAAAAACTGTGTCCTGGGATTAGAGGAAGTAAAATTTCACTTGTTTTCCTGCTTCCATGATGTTAACTGGCATAAAACTGGTTATGAATTTCATTATAGTATTTGAGGTTGTTGTCCTGTGTAAGACTTAATGGGAATGAAGTAGCAACAGGGATTTTTACTAGGTAAGTTGATAGCTTATGACTCAATTGTTCATATAGTGTGTAACAATCCTGATATATAGATGAGAAAACTGCATTTTATGGCAGTGGTTATTTGAGTACTTGATGGTTATTAGTACAACAGCAAATTTGTACAAAGCTGTACTGTACTGTTTTCAGTATCTTTAATGTGGTTTTTTTTTTAAGTTGGGGAAGAGTAGTCAAATACAGACCTAATACAGAACAGTCTAGTTGCAGGTTTTTTCTTACTGTCATATAGTTCTGGTTTTTTGTTTCTGTTTTCAGGGCTGGTGGACTGGGTCTTAATTTTGTTGGTGCCAATGTTGTTATACTGTTTGATCCTACATGGAATCCAGCAAATGATCTTCAAGCTATTGACAGGTACACTCTGAAAATACAGAACTTGATCCATGTTGCACTCTTGCATTCATTCTGTAATCCAACTGTTCTAAACAGTCTAAACTAAAACTTTTCCTCAATTAAGAATTTTTTTACATTTGTCTGATTCATCCACAAGACAATAGGAAAAGTCCAACTTAAATTAGTTTTTAGCTTTGTTGGGATTATTTTTAACCCTAAATTTTGCAATTTATTTTCCTTTATTTCTTTTTTGCGGCAGTGAGCCTAAAAAAACACAACAAGAATTCCTTGTGGGTACTATAACTTTTTGCGATCTCTAGAATATGTGTGCGTGGATGACATTTTTCTTGTGTTTGTAATGAAGAATACATTGTAGTTGACCCTAGTTCAAATGATGTTTTGAATTCCAAAACCGTAAAAGACACAGGGCCTCTTTTTGTTCTCTTCTGCTTCACTGTTGTGGAGATTAGTGTCTTTTTAGCACTCACATCTACCTCTGATATTATGGTTTTGGAGTATTTCCAGTAATACAGAATTTTCTTTGAAGGCTTTTTGACTGTAGGATATTTCCCTAGGAATCCAAGGCAGACCTCTTAGTAACTAAAGTAAAGAATATTAAAAATCTATAAAAAATATTAAAACCATATAAAAGTATATTAAAAATTCAGTAGATTTATGTACTTTTCATGACCAGAAATACACTTGTTTCTGTTATCTTATGCAATTATGTAATTCTGTTTTAAGGGGCTTTCTGATTTCTAGGATGTGTTTATGTGCATCTGTTCCTGAGAAATATATCAGAAACATACATTGGGGACTATCAGAAACATGTATTGGGGACTATCTTTGAAGAATCTTCATAAGATCATGTTACTATGAATTGTTTTAGCCTCCTGTGAGTTTTGTGGAGTATAGTCTATTAGAAGTCTCAGAATTTACCATATGAATAAAACAGTGCCAGTTCATTAGCTGTTTTTATGATGTTGTATCTTGTAAAGTGATATAAAGTTATGAAAGGACACCTCCAAGTAATCCATGGGTTAATTCCTGTAAAATGGAAATAGGAGAATACTTTGAGAAGAAGTAGATGGAGACATGGAGGGAAAAAAAATTCCGAACAGACCTGAGATAAACTGAGTGGATGTGTTTTCTGGAGAGGTAGGAGGCAGTTTTTGTGGTATAAAATGAGGAGAAAGTTTTTTTAAACTGGATAGACCTTGGGAGAAATATGAAATACTAAAGGAAAAGGAATTACTGAGTAAAATTTGGAAAAGTAAGGAAAACAACCCAGTCAACATCTGCATGATTTAGAGTAGTCCTGTTTTATTATAATGCTTTTATATATTTAGTTTGCTTATTGTTTATTGCTACCCCTAAGAGCTCTCATTTCTTAAACTGTTTTTAATGTGCCATGTCCTTGCAGAGCTTATAGAATTGGCCAACACAGAGCTGTTAAAGTGTTTAGATTGATATCCTTGGGAACTGTGGAAGAGATGATGTACTTGCGACAAGTTTATAAACAGGTAAAGCTCATAAACTGTTTAAGTGGGGACCTCTTCCTAGAAATTTCAGGGAGTGAAAGCTAATCTAGCCTATAGTAAAATTGTAATTTACTTTGTGTCTATGGTATATGATGTTAACTTACTAAGCAAAAGTGCATCATTTTAGCAATTGTTAAAAGAATGGAACAGAATTGTCTTTATAGTCAAGCTTTTCTGTAACTACTGACAGTTTAATTATGCAATGTGCATTATTCAGGTTATACAGAGACGTGTTTTTATTTTTAAAGTACAACTGTGATAGTTGTAGTTAGTATCTGGAGCAGTCTGATTCAGACAGTTTTTTCTCATGTAGTTAGTATCTGCAGCAGTTTGATTCAGGCAGCTTTTTCTCATGAAAGTCTGGTGAAAGTGAAGTAGAAATCTTGCTGATGCTATAGAAGAAAAGCAAGAAGCATTGCAACTTTGCTGATTCTATAAATTATTGTATAAAAGGAAAGGGAAATGTTGTGGGCTCTGTTAAGGAGATGAGAAGTGATGCTGGTTACTGAACACTCAGCCTGGATTACTTGTGCTTTCTAGATTTTTCGACTTGCATTGATAGACTTTGTTGTGGTTATCGTCATGACAGGGCTAATTTTTGCAGTAGCCAGAAGGGGGCATGGCCAGGGCCTGAAAGTTACTCAGATACCACCTCCTGTCATTTTTTGAGAATCGGGGCAATGGTCTCCTCTGGGTTGTGTAGCATGGTGGAGGGAAAGGTTGGGGGTTTTCAAGTAGTGACCACTAAATTGGGGAATATCATTCCTAAACCATGACAGGCTTAAGTATCTAAGATCAGGGAAAGAAAAGTGTGAGGTTTGAGGAACACATACCTAGGAACTGTTTCCTGATGATATCAGAATTGAAACAAAAAATAAACAAATTCAAACATGATCAGCAAAAAGCAGGCTACAGAATAGTAAGAAACTAGAAGAAATATGAACATGTTTTTCTCAACAAAAGTTTCAAGTTAAGAAATCAGACGATTGATTTTTTCCAGTTCTGACATTGCAGGCATATAAACTTGGAGAAAGGAAGAAAACCATTGGGATACAGTTGTCCTGAAGAATGCATTGCATAGAAAAGATAAAAGTAGGTCACCTCTGTGGGAGAATGATACTATATATTGAAGAAAACATCATTAGACTTAAGGAATTATCCTAAAAATTTGAAATTTTGTCCATAAAAATGGAAAGTTTTTAATGAGTCTTCAGTGATAAGCACTTGTTAGGTGGGTTATTTACAAGGAGGAAGTTGGAGGCTGAATGAGTGGGAAATGCAGCAGTAAAGGGATTGCCATTATACTTCTAAGATCTGAATAAATGACAAAATAAGGTTTTAAGGTCATCTGATTTCACAGAGCAATAGTCATAAAATAAATTTATCCTCAGGATGATCGAATCTTGATCTGCTGTTATGTAATGTGTATGGTTTGCATTAAAATGCTACTTCTGGAAGTGTAACATTGACTTTTCTGTCACTTAAAGTCAGTGTTTTGTAAAAGCCAGAAAGCCATTTGAGTCCTGTTTATTTTTGATAAAATTATCTAAATAAGAAAGTGGAAACTTAAGGACAAATCAAAAGAAGTAGGTGATGGGCTGAACAGGTAATGGGGAAATTTGCAGAGATTCTGTCAGAAGCTCAGAATAAGACCTTTGAGTAATTGAAATAATAAACTAGAAAGGCAAGTTAAATATAACACATGGTAAGTCCTAAAACAGTATTTGAGGGACAGTGGTCTGAAAACATTAAAGCTAATAATTTAGTTCTTTAACACATCATGAGCATAAACTGTACAGCTCTGTGAACATTAGTAAGGTTTAAAAGAGTGTTCATTGCAAAGAAACTTCTAAACTTTATTGTTTACATGTACATTCATGGAAAAGCTTAGAGAGGATCCTGTTCTCTTGTGCAAAATACTGTTGAGAATTCCTTTAAACAGTAAGTATCAATAGGTGAAGTCTCAGAAAGTCTCAGGCTAAGAAAATGAGCAATAGCAGATTACAACCAACTCTATTCAATAAAATCCTAAAGAAGGGGAACCTGCTTTGCAGAGATCTTTGGAGATGGTGATCTCTTAGATAACGAAGACTTGGATCTTGTCTGTTTGGAATTCCAAAAGGCATGTATAAGTATTGAAAGGACATATAAATCTCTTTTTTTCTTTTTTTCTCCTTCCTCTTTCTTTCTTTGTCCTTCTTTCTTCCTCCTTTTTTCTTTTTTTTTTTTTTTTTTTTTTACTTTCATTTTTCAAGTTGAATAAGCAGCAATAAACAGAGTAATTATAAGTCTGAGGGTTGGGGGTTTTTTGGCTATGCTTGTATTGCTTTCCCTTATCAAGTAAATGTACAGTGCAAAGGAAGGTGAAAAAAATGCTAATAATTTAGTATAGTAGAAGCTAAGCTGTCAAGGTACAGGGGAGTGTCAGTGTTATGTATAGGGGGTCTGATAATAGGCAACAATGCAGTAAAAGTCTTCGAATATTCTATTTTTTTTTTTAAATTCAATAAAGCCAAGCAGGTTCATATTATACAAAGTCTATTATACCAATATCTGCCAGCGAAATTAAAACAAAATATCCTCTCTTAGGAATTTCTTCTTGTTCCAGCTAAAGCTGTGTATATAATGTGGGTGCCAGGAAATTCTGATGTGTTGTTGTAGCAAACACTTCTGAAATCTCTTGTGTTGCTCTGTTTTAGCAACTTCACTGTGCAGTGATTGGAACAGAAAATGCCAGGCGGTATTTCGAGGCAGTGCAAGGATCAAAGGAACATCAAGGAGAGCTTTTTGGGATTCATAACCTTTTCAAACTTAGGACTCATGGGTCCTGTCTTACCAAAGAGATACTGGAGGTGTGAAGTACTACCCTTTTACTTTTGGATATTAGTTTTACATTTCTCCTTTCTTGATGAGACTTTTTGGTCATTGTTTTGAATGGAAACAGTATAAAACAGAATGGTGAAACTTAATGAATAACTGTGCAGTGAAATGAATGAATGAATGAATTACTCATTCTGATACAGACCAGATACATTTCTCCAAATCTGAGAATGGAAAAAGCTTGGATTATAATTTTCATAAGTTTCCTATATATTTTTTGTATGAAAACTACATTACTTATTCTTAGATACTTTCATGCAACTTTGTGAACAGATACCTTTTATTCATCAGTAACTCAGACTGACCTTTTAAGCCAGAATTCTTACCATAAAAGTATCTTTTATGATCACATTAACCTCTGTAGAGTACTTTCTGTGATGTCAGTAACTGTTTAAAAAAAATGTTTGCTGCAGCTAGCTTGCAGCTTCAAATTTACTGCAGCTTTATTCCGTGTTTCTTTTTCTTTCCATCCTTCCCTTTATTTTGTTATTTTTCCTCTGTTAGGGATTTAGTCTGGCCCTTCCTGATTCTATTTTTGGTGCTTCCTGTGCTTGTCTCTGTGTATAATAAAAATGGTATCTATTTATGTTATGTTTTGATCCCTTTAGAGGGAAGGACAGGTAGAAGCAGGAGTCATGACAGCAACTACATGGCTGAAGGAAGAGAATCGTTCATGCAGCTCAGAAAAGGTAAGATGTCTTTGTGGACTGTAGACCAGAGTATTACAGGCCCCTAGTTCCCAATATTGCAGTGGCAAATATGGGCAATGTGTCATTAGGCTGATAATACTTTTACCCTGTTGTTTAGAAGATTTTGTTTAGGGAGTTGCAGAAAGGAGTACAGTTGATTTAGATGATTGAAAGCTTCATTTCTGGTTTTGTGGAACTCTAGAAAACCTAGGCTATTTAGTTGTTGTAGTCAGACAATTGGAGAGTGATTCTCACCAAACCAGTGGTCTATTCAATACTGTCTTTTTTTTTTTTTAAGGTATGTAATTACGTAATGGTTTCCTTTGGAAAAGGATATTACTTTTTGTTTTCCAGCAAAGGTCAGTTTTAATAGGAGCATTGCATTTTTAGGAATGTTTTTGACTGAACGCCATGTTCAGGTACTTTAGTTTGAAGTTATTGTTAGATTGGATTGCACCAAACGATACTCTGTGAGTAAATGTCAGTATTTAATTTGTGCCCTTACACTGATCTTGGCCTCCTGCTGATAATACATGATTATATGGTCATGATCTCACAAACGGCAGCTTTTTAAGCTTATGTTAAATGCTTTTTGGTAAGCAGAATTATATCAGGATTAATGTATTAATTTTAAAATGTCTCTTTGAGTACAACATTTTGGTATTTACTGTTCTGACTTCCATTTACATGCTGTCATAATTCTTATCTCAGTAGCATGAAGTTTTGGAGCCGTGTTCTGGACTTTCATATCTTAGAAATGTTTTACGATTGCCTGGGCATAATTTTGTTTGATTGCAGTAGACCTTGATGGATTTTAGAGTAGAATGTTAGCCCCCATATATAAGGAAGTTATCCACTGCACTAAGATTGGAATTAGGCATGTTGTGTATACTATTAAAGTTAAATAATATTGTTGTATTTTCCTTTTTTTGTAGTATGAACCACCCGACTTTCAAGAAGATGGAGATCCCCAAAGGATTCAGGCACAGTTAAAAAGAGAAGAAACTGATTTTTGGGATGATTTTAGTGATGATGATATTCTGGAGAGTTCTGTGAAAAAATGTGACAGAAGGAAGCCATGCAATGAAAATAATTTTGTGGTAACAAAAGGACAGCTTTCCTTGATGCAGTGTGGATTCTCCAAGTTGTTGCAGAAAGAAACTGAAACCAACAAAGAAGGAGGTGACAATTACAAGTCTCATCATTCAAGTTCTGATGATCACACTATAAGAAAAAAAATAAATTGCAAGCATAGTGGTTTTCAGAAATGTCAAACCAATGTGCCTATTTTGGAGCATAAAAAAGCTGTTCTGTCTCCAAATGGAACTGAAAAACAAGATATGCATAGTACAGAGTGGCTTGGTTTATCAGGCTCTGAGGAGGAAGGGGACAGAAAAAATGAGGATCAAGGTATTTCAAAGCAATGTGATACAGTCATGGAAACTGAAAGTAGTTCTGAAGTGGATGATGACATCATCTTTCCTACCCAAGTTCAAGTATGCAAGCAACCAGTGCTTACTGAAAAAGTTGAAATACATAGCTCAACATCTGAAAATTGTGAAGAGTTAGCAAAAGAAAAATCTGTGTTTGTATTTAAGGGAAACAGTAGACAGTTTGGATTCCACAGTACTGAGTCAAATTTCAGCGATGCCATGTCTTTTGAAGATGTCAAGAATGACAATGATTTGAAAGGAGCAAGTGACATAAGTGATGAGTCTGATGATATTGAACTTTCCCATAATTCTGAATCAAGAAAGCTAGGAACTTCGAAGTGGAAGGAAGGATGCTCCCTTAACCATGAACTAGATAATGACTCCAAATCTTTGCTACAAGCAAAGAAGCCCCACAGAAATGGAAGGGAAAGTGATTCTCAAAATATTGATGAATTCTCATCCTCTGAAGATAACTTTCCAGTTGAGAAAATTCATGCCAGGAAGCAAAGCTATAGGTGTAAACAACAGAGAGTCAGAGTTCAGTTTGGGTCTAAAATGCAGCATCCTGTTCAAGATACCTCTGTTACACAAATGAAGTCTATTAATTATGCTATGCATAGAACTTATGCAAGTAAAACTGAATTTCAGCATCAAGAGAAAACAATTGAATCAATGGACAAATATTTAGGTAACTGTTCAGTTAATTTGTTTGATTTTACTGTAACTAAAGTAATAGCATATGTCTAATTTACCACTGTCAGCAGGTTTTAAGGTCTACTCACTGTACAAGCAGGAACTGTATCTTGTAACCTTTTTTGTTACAAGATACAATAAATGCTCTGCTAAGTTATTATTTAGTAATATTTTTCTATATCTTTCTCTTTATTAGTCTTACTTTTCTGTCTTAAGGGGTGACAGGCTGCTTTGTAATTCTTGGTTGAAGTCTTACCATCTCTTGAAATATGTTGAGATTGAAGATTTACTAAGAATTCACAAACTAATTATTTGAACTGTAAAATCTTAAGAGTCTTGACAGGGCCTTTAAGTAAAATATACAGGAAAAAAAAGTGGTGTGGGAGTTCTAAACACCATGTAGAAGACTTGATTCTGAAAGACTTAATTTTAACCACTGATGTTGCAGTCATTAAGCCATAGATACTTTGAAACATCTTTGTCCATCTGAAAATAACCACCCTGAAATGCACATAGTATTAAACTAGCTGGATGAATTGTAACAATTTTTTCAACTTTAATGTATCTTTTTAAAAACTACATTGTCCTTTAATGCAAATGTATACATTCAGAATAACCTTTCAGAAGTACTTTTGGAATAACCAACGTCTTTGTATTTTTCTCACGATGTATCAGATGGCGTTCAAGAAGTGGCATATATTCATTCAAATCAGAATGTGGTTGGATCCAGCAAGGCTGAAAATCACTTGAGCCGATGGGCAGTTAGAGACGTATTTGAGTTGAAGCAGTTTTCCCAGCTCCCTGCTAATGTAACTGTCTGTAGTGCCAAGGTAAAGAGATATTTTTGGAAATGTCATTTTAACTTTTTTTTTTATCCTCATTTTTCATCTTAAAAGAGCTCTAAAAAACTTGTTTTTCTGTTACTGGCCACCATCAATGATCAAAGACACAGAGGATGGGAGGAAGACAATGCTCAGTTGGAAGTGTAATAAATTACTTTGTTTTTTTGGGGTGGCTTTCACATTAGCCAGCTTTGAAAGCATTGGGAATTAAACATCACAACACCCTCTGTGGGATTTTTCTGTGAGAGAAATGGTAAGATTGAAAATAGGGTTTTTTAAATCAAATTCTGTGTCATGTTTTTCTGATTTGAGCCTTGAAAAATCTTCAGTTTGTCCTGGATCCAGTTAACAAAAATCCAGTTGCCATAGTACATTCTGGAGCCCCTGTAGCATAGAAATTTGAACATAAATGAGTTTGCAGACCCCACTGGGGAGGTGAACATATGTGGTTGAGTCAAACTGTCTATGTTTAATGTCATAAACATAGAACTAGAGTTTACTGAGAGTTCTTAGTTGCAACAACAGATACGTTTAATGCTTTTTGTTATTATTAATTGCTTTTTTGTTAGCATTTGCTAATGTTTTTGTTGGTCCTGTAGCTTGTTTAATTGCATTTGGAATACACACTAATCTGGAAAAAATTCAGGTACAGCTTCCAGATTTTTGTTCTTACTACACACAACAGTGTTTTTAATCTGCTCTGATTATCTGGGTAATTGGTTGCTTGCTTTGTAATAAATATTTGCAGTTTCCTAGATAGATTTTTAAGATAAACCACAAGCACAGAATAAGTAATTGATGGATGTGCAGCTTAGTCTGTACAGACACGTTAGCTATCATTGCAGAAATGCAGATATACGACCATGTTATTCTGGGTTGTTGAACATCCGCGGTGGCTAAAAGAGTTTCTTCCAGTGCTGTTGTTGTACTGTATTTAATTGAGCCATTAGCAGAGTTGCCAGGATTTTTTATACTGGGAAGATCAAACTGGGCGAACCAGTAAAGGTAAGGCCTTTTCAGTTCTAACACATTTGATTAGAATGTCGTTCATTAACAGAAAAATTGATTAAAAATACTCAAGAGTACTGTAGGAAGGTACTTATTAATTGGCAATGGGTGACAACATTATTAAAACCAAGTAAGAATGAAAGAAAACTTTGAAGAGAATACTTTGACTAAATATCTGTTGATCCTTCTCTGTTCAAAAGTGGTTTGTGGTGTTCATGTAACTTACAGCTTATTATGTAGAGCTGTGTGAATGCAAGTATTGCAAATCAAATTCTGTTGATTAATTTGTCAATCACTCTTTTAAGGTGTGCACTTTTCACTCAGAAGCAACAGTGGTATCGCTTCTCTTAGCTAAGTAGGAAGAAGAACATCAAAAATTATGGAAAAGGCTGCCTCTTTTTTCATTTCCTGTTACTCATTTACATAAAGGCAGTAGTGTAGAAACAAAATCTAGATGACTGACTATTCTTAAATGCAGCATTTTGAGCTTTTAGTACTCTGCTTAAGAAGAGAACTTGATGGACAACTTTGAAAGGTTCTCTGCTTAGATTTTTACTGCTACTGTTTTTCTTTCTTCATTACTCTGTATTTCCTTAGAAGACATTTTGTGGAAAAACGTGGTCACTGTTGTGCTTCTGGACATCATGTTTTGCTGGTCCTTTTTCACTTAGTTGCCATCAATTGAAGTTAGGACATTCACTGTCTGAACATCTACTTCTTTTATCATAAATAATGCTACTTAATAAAAATGTTTTTCAGTAGATTAAAGTAGCAACGTATATAATATTAAAAATACAGCTGAGTCATTTAAATTTCCATCATTGTTTTAAGTAAATAGAATTAC
Source organism: Poecile atricapillus (assembly GCF_030490865.1). Lineage (NCBI taxonomy): Eukaryota > Metazoa > Chordata > Aves > Passeriformes > Paridae > Poecile > Poecile atricapillus. The sequence continues at coordinate 106,676,639 of NC_081289.1, read as the reverse complement.
AGTTTTGAATGTTGGAATGTTAATTGGAAACTGATAGTTATTGAAAGGAAAACAAAGTTTTGTCAGAAATTTTGAAATTTCTTATTGATGGAGATTTCAAATGTCATTGGTCTAATCGTTTCTCAAAACAGTTGTGTAGCTCTTTCTGTTGGCTGTGGGTACTAGATCCATAATTAGAAGCTTTTTTAAGGTGTATTTAGGTTGAAGCTTTGTGTGATAGCATCATGAAGGCACCTGAATAATGTTTATTGATCATATTTATGTCCCTTCTTAAGCACAGTTAATGAAATTGTTTTATTTCTAAGTAGAAGCAATCAAGAAAGGTTGTTTGTATTTCATGGACAGATCTGCTAAGTACAATGTCCTTTGGGGTGTTAATTTTATCTATGCCACTTCTGTCTTCCTGCCTTACAATTTCACTCAGTAAGCACTCCGTAATAATACATTTCTGACTTAGTACATTTTTCAAGCAATGACTTGTATTTCTGTGAAAGGGATTCAAGAACTTTGAAAAACTAGAAGTATTCTGTTGAATTGGATGAGTTGTAAATTGGGAGGTACAAATTCCTACAAATCTTGGTGGAATTTTTGTTTCATGCTTATATAGAAGTCTGTAATGACAGGGATAAGCTAAAGTATTGTAAGAATATTGACATGCTGATTTCTTGCTATTGACTAGCCATCTAATCACATTTTGGGTTCAGTACTTCTCTTGAACTTTTAGAACCTAGGTTAAGGTCTTTAGTTTCAGTAGCCAGTTTATGGAAATTATTTGTGAGTTGAGGAAATAAATTGTGAGTACAAGTAACAGAACAAACAAGTTGCTGGAAAGCACTGTAAAACAATGTCTTCATCCTGGTTGTCTGCTTCTAGTAGTAACTGAAAGTATAAATTAGTTTTAGTAACTGAAAGTATAAATTAGGTTTGTTAGTGCTTCATTTATTATTGAATCATGGAGACCAATATAGTTGCTTAAGTTCTAGTAGCTGCTTAAAGCTGGAGCAGGCTGCAAAACCTGTAAGGTTTCTTCTTTGAAAATGAGAGAGGTTGCATGGGGAGAAGTAAGTCTTGTTCCTCAAAAGATACCTGAAGGTGTGTAGAACATCCTAAGAACATGAGTTACTAACAAGCTTGTATTTAAATTGGTTATGAAAAAGTGTAAGACTTGAACATCTTTTCTTACCTGAGATTTCACCTTGGTGAGTTTAGAAGGCCAGTGTTAGATCTGTGCAGTTTGCCCTAGTGTAATTCTTCGTCATGTCTCTTAACCTTATAAGCTGTAGGCTTCAACCAAGCTTACTTTTTATCCAATAATAAGTATTCAGTCTACCCTTAATCTTACCTGGCCTAGTATTTGTACATCCTAGCTTACCTTTTCTCTGAACAGGTAGAACATATTATTTTAATCTGCTATTGCTCTGTACCTTTAAGATACTTCTTATGAGCAATAGATCTTGCTACTGTTTCTTTTTTCTTCCTTGCTTTGTTCTCCAGGTTCCATAACAGCCCTGGATTCAGGACTGCAGAGCCCTTTAATCTTCTTTTCCCTGAGCTGATGGGGAGTGCACTTATATTGTCTATATATGGTTTTTAAAGGAATTTTTCAAACTGACTTGTTTAGCTAGAATGTTCACATTTATAGTACTGAATGCTTGTTTAGTCTGTATTTCTATAAGTACTGTATGACTCTGGAAAACACAGTTTGGTAGTGGCAACCAGAATATAAAGTATGCCATCAAGGAATAAAAACAAGACAGCATCATACCTCTCTCACAACTTGGCAGCTCTGAAAGGTGAGATAAAATCCAGAAGTAATAAATGTAACAGTATAAACTATGCATTAACTGTATGAACAAGAGAATAAACCATAATTTGATTAGTCAAAATAAATCCTGTCCAGCACCTGAATTAAAGGAAGTTTGTGTTTGACAATATTAGTAGCAAGCACGTGTGGAAAGGTATTTTATCACGTGATCCTTAAGAAAGGAAAACAAATTATGGAACATGTTCCTTTTATCACAGAAGTTCATGGAATTACATAAAAATAGAAGAAGATGCTCTGTCTGTTAAGTGAGTTGAAGCAGCATTCTCAGTGAAGAAAGACATTGTCAACTTGTTACAGAATGGGTTTTCATAAATAGTCATCTACAGCAGTGGAGATTCATTTATAGTTGATTTTGCAAGCTTGATGAGGGAAGTACTTAAAAGACTAAGATTAACTGGTGCTTCTTGACAGACATGGCACGTCTCTTAAATGCAGAATACTTTGAATAAGAATTATAATAAAAATATTGCAATATCAATAGTTCCTGTATTGAATGCAGATATCCTTTGTGTGAAGATTATCTGTATTCTGACAATGGCTCACAACTGTCAGTATTGTATATCTGTATATTTTGAGAAGAAAATACATAAGAACTATAGAATACAACCCTAAAAGTTCTTCTAGTTCAAACTCCCTGCAATTGGCAGGGACATTTTCAACTAGATCAGTTTGCTTAGATCCATATCCAACCTGACCTTGAATATTTCCAGGGATGGGGCATAGTAGTGGTTTACCCTGGCTAGGTGCCAGGTGCTCACTCAGTCACTCTATCACTCCCTTTCCCACTGGGACAGGTGAGAGAATAAGATGGAGAACAACCAGCAGGGTGAGATAAAGCAGTTTTATTATAGCAGAAGTATAAAACAAGCAGAGATCTACTCACACAAGAGCTAAAGAGCACACATAACAGTTCCTCTGGAAGGCAAACATTGAAAACTCAGGAGTGCCCCCCCTCTCCTTGTCTCTCCCTTAGCTTATATATCTGAGCTGATGTTGTATGGTATGGAATATCTCTTTGGCTCATTTGGGTCACCTGGCCTGGTTGTGGCCCCTCCCAGGGTCTTGCCCACTCCCATCCCGTTTGATGGGGAAAGGAATGTCAGAGGGAAAGCGCTGCTTGGCAGTAACCAAAACACTGGTCTGTTATCATCACACATTCAGCTACCAAGGCAAAGCACAGCACTGTAAGGGCTGTGAACTTCAGTCAGACCCAGCACAGTCATCCACCACCCCTTTGGACAACCAGCTGCAGTGTTTTATGATCATCACTGTAAAAAAGTCTTTTTATGTCTTAACTAGATCAAAACCAGGCCCTGCTAAAAAGCCTTTCTCCATCTTTTTTACAGACCCCTGTTAAGTACTAATGGGTCACGGTAAGTTGTCTCCAGAATCTTCTCCAGTTTAAATAACCCCAAGTCTCTCAGCCTTTCCTGATAGGAGAGGTGTTCCATCCCTCCAGTAGTTTTTTTGGCCTTCCTTTGCACTAACAGCAGAGGGACAGAATCGCCTGCCTTGACCTGTGGCCACACTTCTTTTGATGCAGCAAAGAAGAGTATGACAATCTGCCCTCAAAGAGTTGATGTTTCTGAGAGTGATTCTTATGCAGAAGAAACTTACATGTCAATACTTGGAGGTGTTTAGAACCATGGTAATCAAAACAAAGCCAGGGATTTCTGTTCCATGCAGAAGTGTGGTAGACAGCTGTTTCTGAAGAAACAGATATGGAAATATGGAGATACAGAGAAACACATACGGAGATACGGATTACACTGTGTAATATGTTAATAGTACATCTTATCTTTCTTTACAGTTATAAACTTGTTTGTCACAGAAAGTAGTCAGGTGTGTCTCTGTGCAGTTTGAGATCCCATGCTACTCATAACCTTTGCCAAGAAGTCATGAGTGTTAAAGCATGAGTTTCATTTCTATTTGTGATGCCATGATGCAGGGAGAATTACACAAGGCTATAGTATTGTAAACATCTTGAGGTAGAAAATGCATGTCATTCAGTGTGGCATGTGGCCACTCTAGTAAAAATTGCTGAGAGCTGTTACATGACAAAAAAACACACTTGATGTGCTGCTTCACTCAAGGTTATTCACAGGATGGGTTTTCCAGTCTACTGTATACAAGTGTGAGGGAGGAAGATTATATTGCAAGTTAATCTACTGGAATAAATGACTTGGTTTTTTTCTGGGATTTTTTTGTTGGGTTTAGCCTGATTTGATGACATTGAGCAATCTGTGTTCTACACTTGAGTTGAAATTCAAGTCTTGTGCAAATAGACTTTATGAACATTGTGTTTTCATTAAGCAAATGGAAGATTGCTGGCTCTATTATCACTATATGTTAAGAACATACATGAAAACCAAAAAGAACTATCTTGTGTAACCACAGAAAGAATCATATGGAAAACAAAAGCTTCTTAAAGCAAACATATGAAATGAACTTGTAGACTGTACTTGGTGGACTTGCGAAGCCAGACTGTAGCTTTCAGACCAGACCTACATTTACTTCAGCCTTTCAGAGAGGAAAAAAGTCTTGAGTAATTCATGTGATATTTTGCTCAAAATTATTCTGACATTAATTTTGGGGAAAAAATGGAAGTGTTAACAAACTCTGTAAGGCCTGAGTCATCTACTAAGTATTTTTAGAGGTTTTGATTTTCGTGGTTTTTTTTCCCTGGTGGACTCCAGGTTCCAAAGCAGCCTGATTTTCAGTGCAGAAGGTTTTTACTTCCTTAGGTTTTTTGGTAACTTGCACTGAAACTTTTATTCATGAAGCTTTTTCTTAGCTACCATAAGAAGGAGAAGCCTCCCAGAGGCAAGATTTAAATATTTTCTTCTAATGTTTCTAGTCTAGTCTGAATTAAATGACTGCATTTCTTAATGAATTTCCTAAATAATTTGTCTTAATTGGCAAAACCAGCTTATGTTACATGTTTTGCACAGTATGGAAGTCTGGGATAGTCTTTCTCTAGTTCCAATACAGCTGAATTTATGTAGTATTTCTTCAACAGGAATCTAGGGTGTGGAGGGGGAGCTGTGTGAGGAAGGGGAAGTCTTTAGAGAAAGCTTGGAGGTTTCACAAAAAAGGTGGAAGATGGGAACAGGACATACTAAGTAATTTGGAAATCCAATTATGTCCCACGTTAGAACGAGTTTGTACTTTTTAATATGTGGAAAAGTATTAGTCACAAGAACTTGTACTATACCTGTTTAATATCTAAAGTTGAGGTGTTTTTTTTCTGTCAACTGCATGTTTTCAACTTAAGCTTACTTTAAGTTTTACTGAAAAGAAATGTACAAAGACAGCCATTCAATTGAGGATTAATCACTATGGCAACAGAAATGTGGTGACTGAAAAGGGGGAGGATGTATTCTCCCCTCAGCTTCCTGCCAGCTGTCATATTCAACCTCTGCGGCATGAATTCAGGCCAAAATATAGACTGTGACCAGCTCTAAGAAACTTTATCTGTATTTTTATAAATTTGTACAAGAATTGCACTATAAAGGAAGGCTTAATCCCCTGAATTGGATGACAGACGTTTGGCACTATTGCCAGTGTTTGACAGAGAAATAACGAGATGCTTTGTAGTAAAACCTGGATTAATGGTAAACCCCTCTTTATGTTATTGCAATGTGGTGTAAATGAGAAAACTAAGCATGCTGTCAGCCTAGGAAGAAACATGCCCTTTGTATCTCCAATGCAGATTTAAGTACTGTTGAAAATACTGTAAATACAAAAGTTGTGTCATTAAGAACTCTGCTTTATCTTATTTGTATTACACTGTCATTTTGTAGATTATTTAAACAAAGACTTTCTATCAATTGTAGGAACTCTGATTACAGTGTGTTTGCACAGCTTTCAGATTCAACAAGTTTAGATAGCTGTTTACAAAGAGTAGGCTTTTGGGAGATAACATGCCTTTGTCCTCACTCTTCTAGGATGGGAAGTATTCAGCTTTAAAGTAATTGTTCCCAAATGATTTGCTTGTAATACTGCTTTGTTGAGTTTACTGGTTCAGTTTGCAATGGAGTTAGCCATTCCACTATTACATTTTTGGCTATGTTTTCATAATGCAGTGGGTAATATGTGGTGTTCTTTTAAGCTTGTAGTGGAGTTTTCATTATGACGTGCATCACCTTTGGTTTTGCTGCTCTTTTGACAAAAGGATGAGAGGGTGAAGGAAGATGGGTGCAAGTCCACAGCTTCTGCTGGAACAAGCAATTACCTTAAGCTTTGAGTTCTTAGATAGACTGAGTATTTCCTCTCATTCTCACCAGTAGTAATAACTATTGATTCAAGGTCAGCTTTTCGGTGAAAAACAATGGTATGTCTTGCAGGAGTTACTTCAGGTAAAGGTTCAAAAGCTTTAGTAAGATTGCTCCTGATGAAAAATTCTTGCTCTGTTACCTGATTGTAGAAGATACAGACTCAGAAGTAATGTGAAATAGAAAGGATTCAGTCTGTTCTCAAGTGATATAGTAGTCAATTCTCCAGTACCAAGCAAAAGATTAGAGTTTATGTAAGGTCCTTGTCTCAGTTTGTTTATGCAGTAAAGCTACATGTGACATACATGGGGAAATGACTGCATATTCCTCTAAAATTAATGGAATTTTATCAGCTTTAATTTTACTGGTCTCTTGATGTTGGCAAAATATTTTGGAGAAGTAATTTGGATCCATAATAAATCACAGAATCACTAGGTTGGAAGAGACCTTCAAGATCATCAAGTCCAACCCAGCCCTAACACCTCAGCTAAACCATGGCACTGAGTGCCACATCCAGTCTTTTTTTAAATATATCCAGGGATGCTGACTCCACCACTTCCCTGGGCAGACCATTCCAGTACTTTATCACTGTTTCCATAAAAAAAACTTTCTCCTAATATCCAGCCATATTTCCCTTGGTGCAGCTTGAGATGGTGTCCTCTTGTTCTGTCAGTTGCTGCCTGGAGAAAGAGACCAACCCCCACCAGACTGCAAACACCTTTCAGGAAGTTGTAGAGAGTGATGAGGTCACCCCTGAGTCTCATTTTCTCCAGGCTAAACAACCCCAGCTCCCTCAGCCATCCCCCACAGGGTTTGTGTTCCAAGCCCCTCACCAGCCTCGTTGCCTCCTCTGGACGCGCTCAAGCGTCTCAACGTCCCTCCTGAACTGAGGGCCCAGAGCTGGACACAGCACTCGAGGTTCTCACCACACAGCCTCACCAGTGCCGAGTTCAGGGGGAGAATGACCTCCCTGCTCCTGCTGGCCACACCAGTCCTGGTACAGGCCAGGATGCCATTGGCCTTCTTGGGCACCAGGAGACACTGCTGGCTCATGTCCAGCTGGCTGTCCCCAGTACCCCCAGGTCCCTTTCTGTCTGGGCACTGTCCAGCCACGCTGGCACTTGGACTTAGTAAACGTCATCCCATTGGACTCTGCCCATCCATCCAACTGTTCCAGGGCTCTGCAGAGCCTCCTCCCTTCCAACAGATCAATACAGGCTCCCAGTGTAGTGTCATCTGCAAATTTACTAATGGAGGACTCAATTCCCTCATCCATGTTGTCAATAAAAATATTGAACAGAGCTGGCCCCAGCACAGACCCCTGAGGGACACCACTGGTGACTGGCCACCAGCTGGATGCAGCACCGTTCACCACCATTCTCTGGGCCCGGCCATCTAGTTTCAGCTTCAGATTCAGGCTTCTGAAGGACGTTCATTATTCTCTGGTTAGTCCGGTTTCTTATCGAATTGCCACAGATATGAGACAGCTTGAAAAACAAGTATCCCTGAATCTCTCAGAGATTCTTCTCTACTCATCCTACTCCCAGCTTCTGGTCACTTACTCTGCTGTGCCTTTTCATCTTGCTGTATTTCAAAAAGTGAAACGTGGTCCTTTGCCTTGCTTGAAGGGACTATAGAAAGGGAAGTTACTGGCTTAAGATGTCCAGTCATCTCAGTCATGTCTGATGATGCATATACATGCACTAGCATTCATTGCTCCAGAGTATAGAGCTGCCTCTTTATGCCTGATACAAGAAGGACAGGTACTGAAGTTTTGTACTGTCAAAGATAGACAAAAATGGGGTTTGCTAGGTGTATATTGTTTTTAAATAACTGCTGTAACTAGGCAGCAGGAGACAGATTGCCATACAGAGCTAACAGATCCAAGAGTTGTAGATTCAAGATGGAATCTTGAAGTAGAAATTCCTGCTGTGTTGCAACACCTAAATGTTTGCTTTATGCCTGTGTTCATTCTTCTTGAAGAGTGTTACCCATAAATGGATTGTGTGACACTAAATGTGCATACATAGTCTAGTATTTTTGCTAGATTCTTGATTGCTGCATCCTCTTAGGTAATATATAATTGAAAGAAATCAAAACTCATTATTGGTATGCAAAACTCAATATATATTTTCAAGAGTAAGAGAACTACATGATGAAAGAAGAAGGGATTGAAACTACATAGCCTAAATGAAAGGTGTCAGTAAATGCTTTCTTTGAGGTATTTTTCAGTTGTAGTTAAGAATCCCTGAATTTTCTGAATACCGTAGAAACCATTTTATGCACAAGTACTTATCTGTCTTCTTTCCCATTGCAGTATATGAAAAGATTCTTAAGAGTAAGTGTGGTAGATTAGGGGGGAATAGGAGAAGAAAACAAGGATAAGACAGGAAGAACTGGCTACAATTTTGTGGTTTTTTCCATAGTTCGAAATAGCACTTCGTAATTTAATTTTACTGTACTTTCAATTAACTTTTTGTTTGCATTTAGTGGGATTTTTCTGGAGTGCAACTTTTTCTCACTTAAGTTCTTCAATTAAAAAACATTGCCTTCTGCTAAACCACTTATATGGTCTTTATCTTATATGTATGCCTTAAAGTGTGTATTTCTTTTGAACTTGCTGTGAAAGTTTTCTTGATATAATGGAAGTGCACAAAGTTTAAAAAAGTAGTAAAAATATTGCATTCAGTAATTCAATCAAAATATTTTATCTTTGATGTCAATGTATTTATTTTGCTGCATCTCCTACCCTTCCCCATCAAGTTTGTGGAAACAGAAATGTATAATAGTGTTAAAGATAATTCAGTATAGACAAACATAATTTTTCAGATGTCCAACAAGTATTGGTCAAGTTTAAATGAAACTTCTCCACTTTGATTTTTGATGATTAGAAATTTGATGATTAGAAATTTTATAAAATGCACTGCAAAGGCCTATTGTGTTCACTGTATTTAAATATTTAGTAAAGACTTTCCTGATTGCTGTCATTCTCTCTGTAAATATTTTTAATATACAGCAGACACTGTATGCTGTAGCTTACAGTGAAGGATTTTTGTTTCCTTTATTATTCTATCATACAATATCCAAATAGGACATATTGAATGTGATACAGAGTGTGACATTCAATAATATAAACAGATTAAATGTGCTAGTGTCTGTAGAAGAACGAGAGTCAGAGGCTTATAGGTGAATCAAGTTTTCTTAATTTCAGTCTTGCTTTGTGAGATTGTCTTATGAATGTGATGAGTGTGATAGATAATTTGTGCAAACATGACCAGCATTATGCAGTCAACATGGCATTTCGTGTAGAAGCAAGGAGTGTGGACACAGTAATTTGTCTGTGACAGGGCTTTGAGAAAAATATAGAAAGCTGTTGAAAATAAATTTTTATTAGATCAGTGAGTTAGAGGGCAAATATTGAAAGATAATTGGAAAGATACTGGCCATGAGAGGAATTAATTCAGAAGAGCAGTACAGGAAGTCAAATTCAAAAGAGAGCAAAATAGTGTAGAATGTTGGCAGTACTGGAATATTGACTGAAGTTTTCATTTTTTTTGTAATGCTAACAGAAAGATAGAATATTTTAATCTCATTTTGCAGATTTTACTTGTACATAGACCCTGTCATCCATTGTATCATTCAGAGTAATAAACATCAGATTTGACCTTTAACATGGAGACATCTAAAAAAACCTAAGTGTTTTAGGTTTGTTTAAAAAATGTTTATTCTTTAAAAATAGAAGTTCCTGGATTTAGGCACTGGGTGTTGGGCTTTTTAAAACATTCACCAGTTCAGTGGAGTCATTTGTTGTGTTTTAGCCTGTGTATCATGTAACCAATTGCCTTTGCTCTGGGGAGCTGGGAAGTTTTTCAGGAGTAACTCGCAATGGCTGCAGACTTTCACTGGAATTAGCTCCTGTAGTTCTTGCAATAACTTTTTTTACAGTGATGCCTTGAGAAGGCTGACCTAGAACAGAGGCAAGACAGAGTTAAGAATGAAGTAGTTATTTACTGAAAAGCCTTACAGGGTACACCTTGGGCAGTACAAGGCCAGGCCAGGGCTACACCCAAGATGGACCTAAAATGGTCACAAAATGGATGACTGGCCACGAGGTCTCACCTTCTTATAAGTTTTGGTTATTCTGCATATCAGGGTTAATTGTCCAGTCACAGCTTCAGGTTATGAAGCCCCATCCTTCTTGTTCTCTGTCTTCAGTCCAGCATTGTTTATGCTTTTGGGCCTGAAACTTGTAACAATTATCCTTGGTATAAAGCTAGAAAAGGAATTGTTTTGTTTACCTACTCTGTAAAGAGAGCTCACTAACACTTAATATGAAACTCAAAACTACACACCTAGGCAGCACAGAACATGAAAAATATGAAAGCTAAAACTTAAGTCATCAACAGTAACATTTTTTGTCATGAGAAAAAAAACTCACCTTTAAACAACTCATTTAAGTAGAAGAAGAGACGCTCTTCAAATGTATTTGGAGGTATTTTTGTGTTGTTTTTTTGGGTGGTGCAGTGTACCTAAAATTTTATGCTTCCAGAACTAAATATGGCTTTTTGTGCATTTATATGCAATTAGCAATACATCTAACATTAAATGTGGTTTCCTGCAAAGACAAGCAATTTTATTACTTTCAGTGTGTTTACAGCATTTGGCATTTTTCCCGAAGATATTAAAAATCTTCTGTATTTGAACAAATGTATAAACCAAAGTATTACTGCCTCTTATACTTTGGTTTCGTTTAATGAGAGGTAGATCGATGCACATTTAAGGAGGTTTAACATAACTTTAAGACAGGCATTGACATGGTTAGTCTTGTATTCTATTCAAATTATACTTTCTTGAATTAAATTATATAGGCATGATTTCTTAACAGAGTGAAAAATAGGCTCTTACCATAGTGAGATCAGAATACTATTTGTCATGCAAAAAATCTATAAAAGTAAATGTTTTTTTAAACTATGATTGCTTTCTTCTTTTTCCAAGTAAAATCCTGTATTACCCATGCATATTTAAAAAAAAATAAAAATAAGAAAGTTAACAAATGTATACAGAACCAGCAAAAGAACTGTACAATATTGATGCTGTAGGTAATCTACAATCTACATCTACTAACTAAATTTTTTTTTTTTTTTTTTTACTAAAATTACACTATTATTGGGAGAATAGGGTTTTATCTTGCTTGGGTTGGGGTTTCAGTATTGTGTAGAGTAATACATGGTGAAGAATGGTGAAGTAAAATTTTAATCTTTGGAGCTGTGCATTTTCACATTAAAGTGAAAATTTATTCCTGTAGGTTCTGTAGTATTAACATGTCTCTCTGTATGCTAGTTTGAGGTTATTTAGCAAAGTAGTGGGGTCAGATCACATGTGAGATCCTAAAGCTCAATAACTTTGTGAGCAGTCCATGAAAGTAAAGGAAATAGATATGGATCAAGTAGAAGAACATTGGGAAGAAACAGTGTAAATCTGAAACCAGATTTTGAACAGCACATGACAAGGTGTGAATGCAATTTGTGATTTCATCTCTGAAGTAGTGTTAGTAGGAAGACTGAGGATATCAGTAGGTAGCTATGTTTTGGCAAAGGGGAAATTTTTGTGAGAATTTGTGAGAATTTCAGAAAAATAACTGTCGTGGTTTTAAACTAGTAACTAAAAAAATCACTTATTTCTTGCTGTGAGATATGGATTAGAACAAGAGCAAAACAGGCTTAAAACTTAAAAGGAATAAAGACAGTTTATTAACAAACTACAAGAATAAGAACACTAGAATAAACTTCCAGAAAACCTTTTTATCTCCCACCACTTGACTATTTCTTTGTACACATGACAACATAGAGACAAAAAACTTTAGAACTTTGGTGTTTAAAACAGTCCCAATTCTTGTTAGAGTCTTTTCATCAGTCTTTGTAGAGAAACAGAAGTCTCTTTCTGCTAACTTATGGAGTTTCTCACAAGAAAACGCTTTCTCTTATAGTTTTCTATTGCTCTGATGTCAGCTGCCCAGAAATCTGTCATCAGTTCTTCTCTTCCCATTTCACACTACTCTGAGGTGTGTATGGGCCATGAGTTTAGGGATTTCATTTTAAGGATAAGTCATTCAAAGGCAAAAGTCTTCTTCATCAGTCTCAGAGAGGTTTCCTGGAAAACATTTTTCTCTTTGCCCTCTAGGCTTCAAAATTTTCACTCTACTCAATTCCAGCAACCCACAGTATCACAAGTACTCTCTCTTTTGCTCAAAATCCACACTTTGAATACTCTATTCCTCCCAATACTCTAGTCATGAATTAAAGGAGTCTTTTTAAACTACTATTGTCCATCTCCATAGCTTTAACAGAAAGATATTTCAGCTGTAAAGCATCTTCTTATTCTCTCTCTCTTATTTAAAACTTAACTCTTTTCCTCACTGTTTTTGGTGGTTCTATGATGTCTTCTTCATGTTGATTGTCTCTCTTTCTCTGTCTTTCTGAGAAAAAGGAGTAATCTGTACGTTTATCCAGGTAGTAAAAGAATTAAAAGCTTTAGAAAAGCTGTAAGAGTTCATGGTGTCAGGTTTCAGTCCAGCAGCGGAAACTGAAAAACTAAACCAGGCTGCCAGCTCTGCTTTCCTTTCCGCCCCCGCCCCCCGCCTTCCCTCTTGTCCTCTGCAGCCTTGTCCAGCTGAGAGAGGGGGGAGGGGGAGGAATGCAGGAAGCTGGGACAGAGCCTTGTTACCTTCTCAAAAGCCGGAAACAAAAGAGGACAAGAGAGCTCTGCCTGTACTTCCTAAGAGAGTGTTCACAGGTTGAATTCACTTTCTAATGGTCAAAAACTGCTGTCAATTTTAGAAATGATTGATAATTGGTCAGGAGAAAAAACTCCCATCAGCCACCAGTAGTTTCAACTTCCTTAGGTCTCAAAACTACCTTAAAGGTAAAGCTACCCCATGACAATAACTCAGGTTTAAAGAGGATCATATTTTAGTGCAAGATGTCAGAGAACCAAGACTTCCCTTCAATGTCCCTTGAACTTTGCAACTGAAAAGGGAGTCTGCATTTCAGCTCTGAATCCCAATCCTAGTGTTTAATCAATAGCCCAGTAATACTAGTTACAAGGGACAGAATTGGAAGCAGTTGGGTACATTATTACATCAGAGGCACAGCTGTTGTAATGATTTCAATGTCTTATTTTACTAGAAAAATTATGAAGTCCCAGAAGACAATACTTCAGAGAAGAAAGTTGTTAAGGAAAGGCAAGAAATGTTGACAAACAGTAAGCAGCATCATCTGTATGTTATACATCCTGTGACCCAGAGAAGCAAAAAAGTACACAGAGTAGGTTCAACCACCTTCTTGATTGGAAAGACACCCAAAGGAATACGCAGGTGAGATTTTTTTGGTGATTTGGAAGTAAAATTTTAACATTGAAACAAACGTACCTTTGAGTAGTTGCATTTGTCTTTGTTTTGACCCTACTCAGGGAATACTGTTATATTCTATGGCAAGAGTGAGAGTAGTGGGAAACTTTGACTCGCTCTACAATATGAGTACTGTAATTGATTAATAAAATTAATTGAACCTAAAACTTACTTACACATGTTGATTCAATGGTCATATATTACATAACTGTGTAGAAGTCATCACCATGAGTGTTTGTAGTATGTGCATCATAGGCTACCACAAAACAGTGTTTAAACTGTATAGAGCATTTTATAATGTTATCTTCTAACTGCCTACTGATTTTGCCCAGATGTCATCACTTTCACTGAATGGTGGTTAAAAAACCTGGGCTTCATGTTTCTTTTTTAGCGTAGTGCTCAGTATTTTTCTATATCTCTTTTAAGGCTTCCCCCCTCCCCTCCCCGCCCCCGTTATTTTTGGAGGGTTAATAATTTTTTTCCTTGTTTCCTTGTTTTCCTTTTTCCTACATTATTGCTATTATTAGTATGAATATTAAATTCTTTTGTTATGTAGATAGAGGTTCAAGAAAAATAGCTTGGTGGTTTGTGGAAATAGAAAGTGGAAGGCTGTAGCTAGCTAGGCAAACGTACAGAATAAGTATTTGGTATATATTTTCAATTTGCCTTGAGACAAGCTGGCCTCAGTTACCCATCCTGTTATTGTCGAAGTGCCAGTAATTGTCAGGTTTGTTTACTGTTATAGACATGGAAAAAAATATATTTGTGAGGCAGGTGAAGGGGAGCTCTTCATTCTAAAAATGTTCAAAATCATAATTACTTATGAGAAGTTTACTGAGGTAATATTTTCAAAGCCAGTGAAGTAACTAAGGCTGTTATTCCAAGATCCTAAAGTCATACCTAGTAAAAAGCTTAAACAATTCACTCTTGAGCATTGAGCAGGTTATCTGTTAGCGCCTGGCATGCATTTAGACTTTGTAGTACATGTGGACGTGCCAGAGTGAATGAGGATGATTATATGCCTCAGTTTGTTGTAATTGCAAGGCAGAGTGGGAAGCCAACTGCAGTCACCACACTCAAATAATTGGAGCTAGCCAATCAAGTGGTATTTGAGGCAAACAGGGTTAAATCTTGCTGCCTTTTGGAGCCCTCATACAAGAAAGGCTACATGTTTCATATCCTTTCTCCAGCATGGGATTGTAAACCTACCTCTCCAGCCTTCCAGTAAGGTTCCCTGACCTCAGACTAGGGCTAACTCAACTAGAGTGATCTATTTTAATTAGAGCTTGGCTTCTTAGCAGAAAAAAATATTCTGTAATTCACTGGGTAGGATGGCATGGACAGTGCTTGTCTCCTGTGCATGCATTTATCCAATTTTTGTTTAGCAACTCTTCTTTAAAAGGACTTGGAACTATTTCCTCCCCATTTCCCCCACCCCCTAGTTAAGGATAACACATTTTTCCTTCTTGATAATTACAGGAGACAATTTGAGGAAATGGTATCCCACTTCAATGTGAAATCAGTGAAAGACCTTGCAGAACGTATTGCAAAAGCTACATCAGAAACCAGGCAGAAGATGTTGAAGGACTTCTATGTTTCCAAGCATCCAGACATGGAATCTTTCTTCTCACTTGAAATACCTACAGAAACTTCACATAACTGTGAGGAAAGAGAACTTGGTACAACACACTCCAGAAAAAGAAAATCCATTGTTAATTTTGGACGATCTAAGTCTAGACCTTCATCAGCTAACACACTACTTTTGAGTGGAACTACAGAAACACAGACCCAGGAGAGCCATAAAGGAGAAGCAGAACAGCTTCACAAGGACTCCTACTTGCAAGATATGTTTGTTGATACAAAATATAAACAATCACCCAGTGTTGCTACTCAACATAACCAAAGAAGAAACAGTCAGGCATTCAAGGATTTTATGGCATCTGGCTCATTAAGCAGTAAATCAGAAATAATTGAGGTGCTGCCTGTAAAAAGTTGTGAAGGACAGCAAGACTCAGAAGGAACACAGCTGCCAAAAAAGAGATCCCTGTCTCAGTCAGAAAATGTAGAGAGAAAAGCTCAGATTTGCAAGAAAAATTATTTTATGGACTTACTTGGAGATACTTCTATTCTTGATGAAATATTCAGAAATGATGGAAAGGTATCTACAGGATCACCAAAAAGATTCTCTTCAGGACAAGCAGAAAAATCAAAGGGGAGACCAAAAGATTTCTGGGATATGCTGAATGAACAGAATGAGGAGAGCCTCAGAAAGCTCACAGATATAACAGTCATAGAGAAGCTTTGTGAAAGAGTCCCTCATTCCACAGTGACAGGGGAGAGAGAAGTGTGTGAAAGTTCTCTTTGGAAAAGAAATGAAACTTTTTTGTGGAAAAAATACAGTGCAGATGATTGAGATGAACCACCCACTACTAAATCTTGTAATGTAGTAAAATGGAAGTTTTCTATGGAAGTTACACTATAACTATTTTATTTGACAGCACTATGCCACAAAACATGGTAATTCCATGAAATCAAAGGTAAAATGATTAATTCCTATTTATAGTGATACAGAATTACATTTTACAAGTGTGATTATGAATGAAATTACATATGCAGGTTAATATATAGTACATAAGTTATGTATATACTATGTACATAGTCATGAATATGTACTATATATTGTAGCCTATAATATATGATGATTTTATATTAAAGATTTTTAGAATTTTCTGATTGCACTTTGCTTTCTTTAATTCTGATTATATTCCTAGACTCAATAGAAGTACTAAGTAATTTTTTCCCTTTACTTAAATTTGGATGTTGTCAGTCATCCCAACACAATGTAGAGATAACAATGTAGAGAAACAATGTAGGATTTAACAATGATAGTGCATATATTTTCTGAGGTGGTAGAGACTGGACGAGTTCCTGAGACAGGGATGATGTCTTTGTGTCCAGTAGCTTTTGGCGGATTCCCATCCTCCATGATTTGCTCAGTGTCTGAAGCTGTGGACCTTTGAAATCTTCATAGTGTCCTATAAAAGTGAGTTTCTCAGCTTGGTTGATGTAAAGGACCAAGTTTTTTTTATTTGATCTTTCTCATTAAATGTTGTGTCAAATTTCATCTCATTACACTTTCATCTCCCTTTTTTTATTTTTATAGACTTCTGTCATGTCTTTGTCAGGGCATATGCAGCACATTATATGTGTAGGAAATATACAATACAGTGTATATGGAGTAAGGAATTTTAACATCTTGACAAGTTATTATCTTACGTGTGGAATGCTGGATGTAATTAAATTTCCAAATTAAAACTATTCTTCACGGATTGGAAGGGTGTAAGATACTCAGTGTCATATCTCATTTGCCAAGTGGTCTGTCACATTTTTCAGTGCTATAGGACCATGTGAAGAGTACCTTGTAACACGTAACTAGAAGAGAGCAGGGCTTCATGTTGCTCTGGAAACCTTAACCCTAATATTTGGTTTTTGTAAGCATTAATATACAGGTGTACATTGAGTATACTGTGTAAATTGTTTCTATGAAGGGTAAATGTTATGAAATTTTAAAACCCTGGACACTGAACCTGCACAGCAGCAGTGAATGGTGATAGTTTTTGTGGTTTGAAAGACTACCCACTGGAAAATGAGCTTAAATTTGATCTGGAGCAGCTTCTGCTTTAGGTCATGGGAAGCTGTGGTAGACTACACTCTGTCTCTGTGGTAACCATTGTGCACGTATTAGAAGTGGAAACCATCTAAAATCCTGATTGTGATATCTGACTTAAATACCTGAAAGAGGGAGCTGAGTATCTTGCATGAATGTTAAGTAATAAAAGCTTATTTTTTAATAAGTTTTTAATAAGGTTTTAATAAGGTTTTACAGGTAGCTAACATAAGTAAGATTAATGTGTTCCCTAACTTTCTCTTACTCTGAATTTATGCTTTTACTACTTTATTATACCAAATGGTATAATGGTCAGTTGGAACAGCTTTTCAACAAAAAGTATGAACTAAGAACGAAAAAGAAGAAGCTATAAACTGTTAGTCATTGATATATTTGAATTATGTACAGCTAAAGGAAGGCATCTTAAGCCAAGGAATACCGACACCCTTGTTGATGTTAATAAACCTGAGATAAATTCAGGCCTTCTGTTTGTGGCATCAGTATTGACTTTCTCTACAGGGTAGAGTTCTTATGTTTAGAGAGGCAAACTGCTCCTTAGGCAAGAAAGAGAAAGTTTGGTGGAATGAAAGATATGGTCATCAAATACATTAAAAGATAGTAAGAGAATGACCCCTTTATGTCTACAGCAAAAACAGGAGTTAAATGGCTTAAGTTGCACCAAAGATAATTGAAGTTAGATAGTAGGGAGGGAAACTCTATAGGGAGTTTGTAGGTTGTGTAGTGCTAGTATCTGACATGATCAAGAATAGCAGAGGAAAGAACCTACTAAAAGTTGCATAGATGAAACTGTCCTTGTTTTTGGCCAGAAGGAGGGACTGATAACATCCATTTGAGGGCCAGAAGGGGCTAGATAACCTTGTTGACTTCAGCTGGTATTGGGGTACTGAAGGGAGGCTTCAACACAGCACTTTGTTTGTCAGTCATGGTGTGAATCAGTAGATACTAGAGAGGGCAAAATCTGATTTGGGTAGGTAAGATTTGGGTAGGTAAGATTTCCATTGATTCCCAAGTATGAAGCTGACATAATTTTCCTGAAGTAATCAGGAAATGATGTTTCTCCTTTAAGGTATGCATAAGTCAAAACTTCCATAGATGTGCATGTTTTATTCACGTCTGCCAGATACTGACAGTATGTTTGTGGAAGTCTATTTGTTACATGCAATTGAACTGAGCTGTGAGAACATGTCTTGAAGTAAGATCTGTGTCACTCTGTAGCTTTCTGCAAATTTAATGTATTTTACAAGGAAATATCACCTAAGCCATAAATACTGCAACTTAGAGCCCTAGGGATCTGTCTGTAAGATATTTTTGTTGTGAAGTTGCCTGTATAATTTTAAAAAATGAATCTGAACAAATTAAAAAAATAATTTTACCTGCGTTTTGAGACATAGTCTTCAAATATTAGAACTGAAGACATCAATTATGTCTTCTTAGAAATCTGTTGTTGTCATTTTGTTTGGCTTTAAAAACAAAAATGGTAGTATGGAGTTCATACTTCTATGTACAGGGTTCCATGCAGGGAGATGTGGACTACAGGAAAACAGCCTCCTGGCATAAAGAAATAGCTTCATGGTGGTTGTCACCTGATCTGAATGTAAATCATCCAGGAGATGGAGTATCATTGTTTTCCCATGGAAATTACTTGGTGGATTTTACTGCTCTTTATTGCAGTTCCCTTTGTTTTTTTCCTCCTTGGAGTTCCTATGAGTCTGGCTGTGGGTCCGTGACCTTGCAGGTGGTACCAGTATTTTCAGTTTTTCCTTCAATGGAAATTCATGAAAAAAAAAAAAAAAAACAGGTTTCCAGTGAAATAGTAAGAAATTTGGCCCTGTCTGTGCTAACAAATGCAGCTATCCCAACAACCACCATCTTACAAGACCTAGTTAAAGACACTGTGTTCTGAGTCTAATTTGCAGTGTAGTTTGGATCATAAGCTGTTTTGCAAACTGGGGCTCTACTTAGAACTGCATTTGGCAGTAGCTGTGTGGTACACAGATTTCATATTTGATCTGAGGGAGGGAGACTGAATTATTTCAGGTAATGAGTTTGTTTGAGAAAAGTCAGGGTGTGGATTTGTCAACACATTAAGATCATTTGAAAGGATATATTTACTCAGCTTTAGCAGGTCATGTGAGCACCAGAAGGCAGACTGATGCCAGTGCCATGGCTTCATCACACTGTTAATGCTATAAAAGCCAGTATTAAGAAGAGGAAAGAGTGATTGGTAATAACATAATCGAAGTATCACAGGATAGTTCAGAGGTGATAATATGTTACTATGTAAGAAAAAGATTACTTAAGTTACTTTCTTAGAAATCTCAATTGCAGAAGGAGGAGAGGATTTTGTTCTTCCAAGGAAGCATTTAACTGCCTTTGCTGCTATGTATTTTTCCATTCCTGCAGTATCCTGCATATCTTGTTCACTGCATACCTTTCAGCTTATGCAACAAATGACGTAATACTGTTAGAAATACTCTCCTTGTTTTTGCACATTCCCCAATTCAGTACATCTTGACTTGGTCCATTCTATAAAAAAAGAGTAATGACCACTTATATCATGTCAGAACCTACCTTTCTTGAGAGGGTACCTGAAAAGTAATTGGCTAGGGATGGCTAAGGAGATGCAATTTCTGCTGCTGAAATTGGATGTCTAGATTGCAGATGAGAGAGGTAGGCAGTGATTCAGAGCATTTAAGAGGCATGCCTCTTGTCCTGTAGATCATGTGTGGATCATAGCAATGTACTTGTGAGTCTATATCTTGTGTGTGATTCTGACAGCTAATTTGGAAAGAGGAAGAAAGTACATCTAAACAGATGGTTGGAGGGCTTCAGAGTTGTTTGCTTGGCATCCTAACCTTTTAGTTGACATCAGAAAGCTGAATTGCCTTTTCAAAGACCAAGTGAAGATTGTGCTCTAAAAGATGTAATTGAATGTAAGAATGATGTATATGCATGATACTTGAGGACAGATTGTCTCAGTTGTTCTCCGAGTTTGCCAGAGCTGAGAGGATGGATTTGAGTGGTCAGAACATGACCTAGTGTCTGTGGCAGCACACAGTATGACTGAATTGAAATGGTACCCGAAATTTGAACAAGTTGGAGCATAAACAGGCCCATTGCACTAAAGCATTATTTTCTGAAAATACACAAAGACAGCTTAATTATGTTAAAATTTGCATTGGTCTGTTGTAACGTGTCACAATGTCTGATTTGTATATTTAATAGCAACATTCTCAGTCCCTAACACTGTACCCGATGAAGACAATTACTAATCAGTGGGGATAGCTGGGATGCTAAACAAATATCAGCTAACCTCAGAGTGAATCTGTTTTTTTTCTTCAACAGAGCTGTTTATACTAGAAGGGTTTTATTCCCCTTTTATTTGTATTGAGTTGTTTCTATCATGTGAATGCTCATGTAAACATGATCTCCCATATCATCTTGAAAATCATTCTGTGCTACTTTAAAAACAAATACCATATGTCTATTTATGTTGTTTGAGGTAACTGCTCACAACTGTCATCAGCACTTGCCTTTCCATGATTCAGACTATAATGGGACTTCTATGACAGTTCCTGCTTGTTCTGGTTTATAATTCTTTAGCAAGGAAAACTTTCATACTGTGGTCTGATTTGAAATGTAATTTAATTACCTCTGAGAAAGCTGTTTTCTTAAAACGTCTCTTTTGTGCTTTTGTCTCTTGACCTTCACAGCAGACTCAGATTAGCTTGGCTTGGTCCCTCGATATGCATATACTAGAGCATTTGTGTCCAGCTTGGTCCCTTGATAGAGTGTAACTAGAAGCATTTGTGCTCTTCTTGCCTCTTTGCTTTCACTATTCTGTCGTGATTATATATATTGCTGTAATTACAATATACTAATTCTAATTTAAGAGTCTCATACTTGGTGGGAGTATTGAGGAATAACTTTTTATTAGTCAAATGTTGAGGTTCTATTCTGCTTCTGACAGAGTGTCACTCTGCACTATTTAGAAAAAACAGACAAGGAACATCCTATGTTCTTTGTAATGGACATTTCCTTTACATTACTGTGTGTCCTAGTCATTAGAGGTAGATAATAATATATATTTAATGTATATGTACTTATATACTGTCTTTATATTATATACTATACATATCTATGTATACATAAATTAGAATTATATTTTAAATTATCTATACGATATAATCAACTTCTAGCATGCAGTACAAGAAATTATGATAGTATGAAATAAGTATTTTATGTCTGAAGCAAAAGAAATATTAGGTATTTTACCTTCATATTTGACATACTGCTGTTTGAACCTCGGGAACATAGAACAATTTAGTGATTTAGAATTTTGTGGTTCTGTCAAATTGTTGTAATTGGGTAATTTCACATCTGATAGTCTTCTGTGTCAAACTCATAAATCGTAGCAGATGAGAAAGAAATCAGTGAAAAACTGTAACATCAGAAATACCTGAATTCAGTGCCATTCATCTCTCTTGATTCTTTTCAAACTGCGCAGAAGAGAATGTGCAGTCTCTTATTTTGTTAGACTGTTCAGTCTAGGAAAATGTATTTGGACTAAATGGTGGTATTTCTCTTGAAACATTTCTGGATATACATGTTAAGGAATTATCTTTGTAAATTCCATTTCACTAAAAGAAATAGAAGCGGTAGGAAACCACTTAAAAGTGAAAGTTGGACTTACTATTGCTTGTGTAATGAAAAAGTTAAAATAGGAATTTAATATTCAATAATTAAATAATCCTCTTTAGTAATGAGAAAAGCTACTTAAAGTGGTGGGAGTCTTTTTAATGTTTTCATTTATCCTTTGGTTCAAACATTCTATGTATTAATGTTCCTGTGTGCCAGTGAAATGAATAACCTAACTAGTGACTGAAAAAACCAAAGACATGGAACTTCTTTGGACCTGGAGACCCTGATGCCCAGCATCAAAACTGCCACCCTTAACCAAAGAAAGGTAAAGGTTTAGGCCTTTTTGCAAAGTTTACTTTGCATGTTTAGGTATTTAGGTTGTGACGGTAAATTGAGCATGGTTACAGTTTTTCATCTCATACAAGAATTCTTTGCTTCTACCATGGGAAGAGATATTTGTGACCTGATAGTCTTGAGGATGATGTCTCTGAAAATAAAAAATCCTGGTAAGAAAACAATTTAAGAAATTTTAAGGGAGTTTTAAAATAGAACAAGACACTTTTACTTTCCTCACCATCAAAATCCCAGCATTTTAGAAGATACTGTGTTTAAGAACCAGAGTGAGCAATAAAATCTTCTGTAACTGAGTTGCTATGCTTCAAGCATGTCACTTTTAAACTAAAAGTTTATCTTTTATTGTTTTATTCCTTCAGGGATGAGAAGTGGGTGTTTTCAAAACCTCTGGGAAGCATCAGTAAGTCTGTTCTTCCTGATAGCAGAGAACTTTCATTTTTAACTTTGCACGATTACAGCATAACAGATTGGAAGTCTGTGATCTGTGTCTGCCTTTATCTTCTGGTTTTGTACAGGCTGTGAACTGGGAACTAACTAGAAAATATAATAGCTACCAAGTGACTTGGTATGGATGCACTGAGATGGTAGCCCACTGTGCAGCTGTGCTTCACAGCTGCAGAGGCTGCAGCTGATCAGTGGTGCAACCTGGGATTTTTTCATCCTTGGATTTGTACTCAGAAAGTCAGAGGAGAAAATCTATAAAGGGAAAGAAATAAAGGGATCTCTTTAGAAATGTGTTAATCTGCAGATAAGGAGGGTGATGTCTCTGGGAAAAGTTAGTATTGCTAAGCATACAGTAGAAGACTATGACAGAATGCATGAGCAGTTGTAATGCTGTCATTTTCTAGCTTTTGAGAGTTTTTATAACTTTATTATTTCTAGTGCAGTTCTCAAAAGGTGATTTTTGAAAACTTTCAAATAAAACTGTAAAGAGAAGGGTATTCCTTTACTCAGAAGTGATTGATTCCCATGTGAATCATTATGAAAATTTGGAATGACAATTCCAATTAGTTGACCAATTGGAGTTGTTAATAGCACTAGGTTACAGTCTCTTTTGTAGACTAGCCAGTCAGGGGAAGAAAGGATATAGTTGTTAGTAGATGTCACAGAAACTGGTTGAAAACAAAAGAGTGCAGGCATCTGTGAAGTCTTGGTTCTATTCTGCAGTCTGGAGACAGTGTTTGTGTATTTAGCACAATAGATCATTATGCCCTGCCTATGTTGCATCTGTATCTTGGAAGTCTGTTCTGCTTTCTATTTCTTTCTTGTTAGCCTAAGCTCTACAGCTTGTTTCCAAGCTAATGAGCTTCCTCAGTGTCCTGCATGGGCACCATCAATGAGTACTGATGGAACAACAATCAGGATTTCTCAGCTCTCAGTTCTGGTGCCTCAGCAGCTTCTGGGGGCCAGTACAATAAATTGCATGAAAAGACCCAAAAAGCTCTGTAAATCCTTTTATAATCACAGAGTCACTCAGTTCATCTGTGAGAAGGGACATGTATGTAGTCTGGTGATGAAGGAGGTGTATGAGGCAAGGCAGTAATTTGTTTTAGTAGAATGTCCAGAAAATAATGTTGCTTCTCTCTAGGAGATTTGTATGGAGTATGGGTAAGCCCCAGTATTTAGAACCTGGCCAAAATTTGTCAGGTTTTCAGAAGGCTATTACTGGACATGATACTTGCAGTAAGTTAACCCCTCTTGCCACCCACAGTATCTCTCCCCAAACAAGCAAACAAAACAGATTCACAGTGAAATGGCTATAGAAAAAACATGAGGAAAAGTGAGATTGATTCCCTTTTGTCCCCTTTTCAGAACAGCTGTTTAAGTTGAAACTTATGAGAAAAATTCAGCCTGATGGAGACACACAGCAGGAAGAATTTCAGCTTGAGCACTTAGAATTTGACAAATTTATGGACAACTTAATCTTGTAACAGAGAATGTTGTGCAAACTTTATTGGTGGGAGTATCACCAGTATGTATGATATGAATATAGATGTACATTTGTATGCATAACCAGATAGTATCAATGGCTCAGTTGCGTGATGATATTACTGATCAAGTACAGGTACAAAGCAAATGGAAGAGGCACAGGAGTCAGTCTGTAAGCACCTTTGCTTGTCCATTTTAAGCTTTGCAGGGGCAGTTGAACAGTGGTGCCACAATTGTAATGCAGAACTCCTTACCTGTTGAAGACAATAAAGCTATTTCTTTTAGTCCAGCATAAAGGAAATATTGAAGGAGATCTGAGCAGGAGTCCACCAGGCTATCTCATTGTTCAGAGATTCAGATTCAGATTGCTCATCATTAAGTGTACTCATTTGCTGTAAGGCTGTGAAGCATTAAGCTTAGGAGGGGGTATTGAAACTATGGAGTAACAGCTGTGAAAAGGTTTGCCCTTTGCCTCTTCCATGTGTACTTTGTTCTCAACAGCCATACAGTATAGTTCCTCTGCTTAGGAGAGGAAAGAGTGAGTTTTTAATATGCAGTAAACTTATCTTCCTGATTTATTTCTTTTTATAATTATCGTGGAAAACAATATTTTAAACACTCAGTGATTTTAGTTTAACTAAACAAGAACTAACATTAGTCTCTAGGAAAATTGTGGGAAGGACTTCTCATCTCCCTATAATGTAAAAATAGCTTTAATATGTTTGCATCAGCAGTTTCTCCTCTTCAAATTATTTAGGTGGTGCAGGCTTTTTGCTATTTTTCTTTGGTATGGTATGCACATACTGTAGCAATCCATTTTTTTCATCAGTGTGTTACTAATAATGAGCCACCTAAGCTCTAAAAATCTCCCTCTGCTCTTAGCTGTAAAAGAATGCTTAAAGGATTTAGGGATGTCAGTCATCATCTGGTTTTTTAGCAGGGGTGTGTGTATGTATGCACAGAGACGAGGGGAAGAGAGCCCAAGCTGGAGTTCAGAAATTACACTGTGTGTGGTCTGAGGTTATTTCTCATTTCATGAAATGCACGCTTCATTCCTGGCTCAGACGAACTCGCACGTCACTGAATAAGTCCCTTATCCAGTTTCCAAAACACTGAAGAAATTTGAAAGAGCTCTGTGGGTGGACTGCTACTATCAGCAAAAGCAAATAAGCCAGCCTATTTAGTTAAGCATTTTTTAATACTTAAGCAGAATAACCGACAGTTGTGACCAGCCAAAAGAAGGGAAGGGAGGAAAAAAACTGCACAAGTTTAAGCAGTCATACATTAATTAACATTAAAGGCATCATTATAGTTCCTGGTTTGTGAAGGTGCTGGCTGATCAGTCCAGGAAGAGCACTAGGGAATGACTAAATGAACTGCCTGTGCTGCTTATAGGCCCCTGTGGTCTGCTGGTCACAGTTTATTCAGCAATTCACCTTCCTTTAATCAAATGTAGTGTAAAATTATTATATATAATAAGCCCCAGAAAGATTAATCCAAAGACTCCTTGTATCAAGCTGGTTCACTGTCTAAAATAAGCAAAAAGCTCTACTCTGGATTACTACAAATGTCTAGCAGCAAAGCACTATTGTAGCAAATTCTAGTTCTGTGATAAATCTCAGTACTCAAAATTAATGACGGTTCATTTCATGGCAGAAAAGAAGTACAACAAATAAACAAAATATTACTATTCATTCAATTTGAAATTATTTGGCTAGAATGCGATTGAGTACTCCAAATCCTGGTTTCAATCCAGTATTGAGATATCTCTATCTCTAATCTTGATACATTGACTCCAAATGCGCAATGTAGCTAGCTCTGCGATTGCAAGACGCTTGTATTTAAAGATTAACTTCATTATAGCTCTGAACTAAATCAGGAGAAAATAATCTCTTTTAAAGTGAATCTCAGACAGAAATCTTGTATCCTGAGAGATCAGTATCTGTGAAAGCCTAGGCAGGGCCAAGTGACAGATACATCTGCTTGCCCTGGGTAGCGCAGCCTGGGTCCACACCTCTGAGAGGTCTAGCAGAGTGCAGGGCTAAATGCCTTTTCCCAGTTTGTGATGTTCCTGCTTCCTTGTGACTTGAGACAGGAGATCATCAGGTTCTAGACAGGGGGTTTTGCTGAAACCTTTGCAACCTAGAATGCAACTGCAAATACTTTTGACTTCCCAGTATCAACGTTAAATTAGGTGCCAAGGGTCCCATGTTCTGAACAAACAGTAGAGAAATGTTGCCCAGAGGCTGCTGAGTCATAAGGAAAAACCAAGAGGTATTTGATGGTTTTGTTTCCTTCATGGTGTTAGCAACTCCTACTTGCCTAGTGTGGGCCAAAGACAGATGAAAGCCATATTGTGTGTTGTCTTTTCAGGATGCATGGATCTGGAAATTGGTGACTGTGCAGCTCTTGTCTGTGTTCACAGGCCACTGCCACAGGTTGTCTCCATCACATCTTCAGTGTGGGAAAGAGGGGACAGGCTCACCATTCCTGATAGATAGATTCCAGATAGCATATCTGCATCTGTGCCTCGTTTCCCTCTCCCCATTGAGGAAGTGAGGTGCGAGGCAGGCACACTGTATGTGCAAAAACTCTGTGATGGATCCAGGTTGACATAGACCTTAGCTGTGAAACTCTTCTTCCTTTCTTAGATTGTGTAATGTGTGATCTGCCTGCAGGAGATTTCCTGCTGTGCTGCGTCACAGATCTGCTGAACAGTAGGCACCAGAGGGAGTTGTGATGTGGAGCACATTCAAGGATAAATGGCATGGAAATCCCTAAAGCATGTGCAATCACTCTTTGGACAGGTTAGACAAATAAACCCTAAAAAGATAAATTTGCTAGGGCATCCATAATGAAAGTTAAGGGTAAACAAATCTGGACAGTGAAACAAGTTAGCTGATGGGGAAAGGTGGGATTTGAAGAAATTTTTAGGTTGTACTAGGGATCTATCACAAAAGGTTCAGAGAGATTTAAATAATAGAATACTAATTCACTGCAAGTCATTTTGTGTTTTCCCTGCCCTTGGGTAACAGCAATCGATGCTGAATATTTTTGCATTTTCACCAGCCCCAAAGCTGAAATCTGCTGTATGGTTGTTTATTTAGTCTGACTAGCTCTGGACAAGGTGTTAGACTTTTGTGCTTAAAGAGCACCAGTGAGTCCAGCTGCTGAGTATAGGGCTTTTCTCAGCAGTTGTCTGCATTAGCATCTGGCTACTAAGACAAAGCTGTACTGCCAGACTTCCACAACACTGTCCAGAAAAGGCTTTCCCAGAGTTGGATGAGCCTAGGAAATAAACCCACCAAACCCAAAACCCGCTTAGAGAAATCAATGCCAGTTCCAAATACCACAGTATTTTTAAAGAGCTTCTGCTTGTGAAGCTAGCAATCAGAAAACCTCTGTCTGGAAAAGAGCTCTGAACCAACTCCTATTATAGGAGGTGACGCCGAGTTCTTGATGGTAAATGACCACATTACACTATGGGGCCTGTGGGTGTCAGAGAAAAGATGCATGTGAGAAAAGTCACCAGCTGAAAGCATGGGTATGTTTTGAACACTGGAGGTAGTTTAGTAGCCTGAGCCTGTTTCTGATTAAAATATGAGTCCTTCAGATGAATGGAATGTAAACCACATACCAATTATTGGAATCCCATAAAGGAAACTCCCTTTTCCGTCTGTCTATTCATCCATCCGCCCACCCACAAAAGTACAGGGTCTCAGAAATATCCCTCAGCAGAAATGATGGAAAAATTCAGTGCTTGCTTCCTTTTTCCTTACCTCCCAGGTGCTGGATGACAGCTAAAGAGATGAAATTGCAGTGAAGCCACTTAAACAGTTATCAAAGAAATGGACCTGCTAATTAAAAGGATAGTATTTCCTGGCACAAGAGAAAACACACAGAGTCAAATCTTGAGGCTTTCCTCAAGCAAACTTCTGTGGGAATGTGACTGTGTGAGGGCTGCAGGAACAAGCCTTTAGAGTAAAACCCACTCAAAGTGAAAGCATTAGATCAGTGCACTCATTAGAACAAAGTACTAAGGCATGTATATACCTGTTTCATTTGGCAAATCTCTCACTCCTTTGTGTTCTTAATGCACTTTTCATTGAGGCTTTTCCATGTAATTGATTGCAGTAATTAATCTCTTACTTTGCTTACTTCTGTGAGGCAGAAGGCGTTTCTCCCAGGTCAGCTTTGCATTTTAAGTGTTACAGTATCTGTTTTACAGATGGTAAAACTAAGACAGAAAGTTCAGAATCAGCAAATCAGTGCTGGAGTGTGTTAGAGTCCCATTCCTGTCTCTGACCGCAATAAACACTGCTTCTCCTAAGTATGCTCTAATCTCAAACACACTGCTTCCCTATACGAGTGAAGTCAACAGATCTGTTTTCATGAGCACTCTCTAACATCCCTGACACCATACTAAGGAGTCTGGACCTGTGGTAGAGGTAATGCTATGAAATGTTTTTTACATTGCCACTGTGTTGCAGGACAGTTCAGTCTCATTGCAAAAGGCAGCCTTTGGACAGCTGGAAGAAGTTTTAAATGTTATAGTTTGGGCAAGATTTGGGTCTACAGTAGTGTTATGGTCTAGTTCGTGGTAATTGTTTTTGATACTCTGCTGGCCTCTAGAGGGATAATTTATACAGGCTGAAGCAGTAACCAAAGGATTTTAAGCAATACCGCCTGCTCTTCAATCTTCTTGCCAGGTAGTTCTTTGCTATTTGGCAAGGCCTTTAAGTAATGAGGCTTTGTAGCTCTTTGGAAATACTTTCTTTCTTTAACCTCCATTATTTTTCTTCTCTCTGGGCAATACATGTAAGGTATGTTTCTTCTGCTTGAATAAATAAGGGTAGAAGATCCTGGTAATAAACACCACTCAACCACTGAAGTGAGAAGCTCTGAGGAAAATGTGCCAAAGGGGCAAGTGAGAGAGTGAGATGCAGAAAAGCCAAGTCAGCATTTTGTGCATAGCATTTAGCCATAATTTAAAAGCTCTTAAATGCTAAGAATTCTTCTCATGAATCCTGTCATGTTTACTGAAAATAATGACTGCATTGTAAAAAAAATAAAATCATTACTTTGAAATTCCCAAAAGCCAGTAGATCCTGGCTTTTTCTGCTTTCTTCTTTACTCACTGTAAGGATTTTGTGTATTCTCCAACTCATTCCCAGATTCTATCTTCAAGTTATTCAGAATATGTGTATTAAATCTGAAAAAAACATGAAACAGAAAAGGTGAAAATTTACTGCAGAGAGCAGATAATGGTCTGTAAGCAGTAACTGCTTCAGGAAATGTTATTAACATTAAACACATATATTCTTAATGCTTGAAGTTTACCTCTCTGTAACTTCCGAGTATTACAGGCATCTTGGTACATCTGTGTGAAGGCCTAAGTTGTTGTTTCAAAGTCATTTATGCCCCTTATCCAACTGCATTTATCCCTCAGGTCCTCAGCTCTGTCTGGGCCCTTTGCCTTCATTAACTATGGCCACTCTTAGCCAGCTGAAGTGTTTCTTGTCACTTCAGAATGTTCCCATTACCAGCTTATTGGCAGTTGTCCACTTGGAGTGAGGTTGGCTTGCTGGGCCCCAATGTAAAGTAATTTTTAACCCATCTCTGCCTAGTGATACTATAATTGAAGAATATGTTTCTATTAACTTTTCCTGTTCTCTTTGAGATGAATATCAGAAATTTTCAGTGTAGGGAGGAACCTTGTCTAGAGATCATCCTGATCAAATGCTATTTTAATGTTTAGGCTAACATATGTGTTGACCAGTTTCCCTCACAAAGTCTTTTGCACCATTAAAACATGTATTGTTTTAATTGGTGCAAATAATTGGAAAATATTGGCAGCAAAATGTCAAGTAAGGTCTTTGTGGCCTTACTCTGGTAGGATACGCATCTATCATGGGATTTACTTCTTGGCATATTCTAATAAAATACTGAAGGAAGCAAATAGCAGTAATAACTAAGATCTGTGGCTGTAATCTACAACAAAACTAATTTTACCTTCCAGTCTTGTGTGGAAAAACCACAGATTCTACACCACCAGTGTACCTGTCTTCTCGAGAAAAATTTCCTCTCCTTCCTTCCCTGTGTTGTAGTTCTGCAGCTACACCATCAAAGTTCAACAAACTGAGTTCCTGATCAAAATTTACATGTACTCTTCAATGTGTACAGGAAGCTAATACGTCAAAAGAGTGCAGTGTACTGGAGTGACAGGTAAACATTTGGTAGAAAGTTTTAAAATTACCTGAATAAATACTGAGCCTTGCTGTATGCCACTTGAGAAGCCAGACAAGTTAGTCATGAATCTGATCTTCATGTGGCTTTGTATTTAGTAAGAACTACTGTAAAAGTTTATGGTGAATCTGTGTAGTTTGCATCTGCTATTAGCAAAAACGAGTTTCCAAATGGAGAGCAAATGAAACAAAGGAAATTCTGTCTGTTTGATCCAATTAAGAATGTTAAGAGCTGTGCAGAGCTGCAGAGTTTAGTGTTGTTCTGCAGCCTTTGTTAGTGTGTGGTATATGAAAGGAGGCAACCAAAAAGCAGTGATTGACTGACGTGGCCCTAAAATGTGTACTAGAAATTACTGGATTAGTGGCGATGGTAACTACAGGCAGGGAACTGCAACAATGACATATCATCTGAGCAGCAAATAACTGGGGGTTAAAGAGAAAGCACAAAGACTACATTCAGAAACTCTGTCCTTTTGTTGTGAGAAACAGCCTCAAATGCAAATGCTTGTTGGTTTGAACAAACCTTGGAGAAACTGCTGGAAATTTAAACATACTGGAAAAATACACAGGTCAGTGTGAGCCGTTCAGGAATAAAATGCCAGGGCATTCTGGATTCATCAGATTACAAATAACAACACAGAACTGGCTGAAAATGTTGCAATTCTGCAGCTTCTGTGTGACAAAACAATAATCAGCATGTTAAATGACAGTTAAAACAGAGCTGGATATAACCTCCATGCTTCCTCCAGCTTCACAGCTAGACTGTCACAGATGACCTAGAGGGATGAATATGCAAAAAATCTAGATGCTATGAGCAACTTAAATAGAGGAAATCCCTCTCTTTCTCTTGGGTGTTATTACAATAAAGTTCTCATGTAGTTGTAAAAAGCTGACACTAAAACTGTCTTGTGAAGTACAGGAGTGTTGAGTTCTTTGGCAGAGAACAGGAAAAAAATATTCCTCTGATCTGCAGAAGTACAGAATATCCAGGCAGCTTACAATGAAACCTATATTATGTGCTGAATCTCACCACCTTCCTTCACTCAAGCTTTGGTCTGAATTACTCATTATGCTCTTGAATTTGGAGGCTGTAGCAGGCATGTAGTATTAGTGAATAAGGCCAAAGCGCCTGAGGACACAGAAAAAAGGAGGGGAAAACTAATTCTTGCCTAAATAAAAAATGGAGCTTCAGTTTCATTTGTGTCAGTGTTGGATCAAAACTTCTGGGAAGTCTGAGAAGTCCATTGTAGGTTTATGGATTAAACTCACATGGATTAAATTCATACCATGTGCAGGAAGGTCCTTCCACTCCTTTCATTTCAGTCTTTCACATCAGCAGAATGTCACAGTGCTTGACAGAGGAACTTAGCGGCTATTAAGGGCTTCTGGGTAGGAAATTATTTTCTTGTATTGCAAATAACTGATTTCTAAACCTTGCTCTAGGAGTACATGCAAAGGTCTTATGAGAATGACAGAAAAAAATATGATCATTTATGGTACCAGCTATTAAGATAGTAATTTCAAGCTATCAGTCAAGTTACAAGTGTTGGTTGTTTGCCAGTGGAAAAAGGAAGTAGTAGTGGTGACAGGGAGCTGGCAGTAGGTATTTTGTGTCATAGTCTGATAGGATGGGGTGAAATCTAATACAGTCCCACAATGTCTAAACAGTTATGGCAAAAGGATTGACTCATAAAACGGAATGACTGCTCATAGCATTCTTTAGTTGAAATCAAGTTAGAGTAGTTACTTTGTTTTTTTCAGGTGGCTGTTGCCATGAGTTCTGGGTCTTCTATTCTTTGAGTAGTATCAGGTTCTTGGGAAGCTGCTGAATCAGAACTCTCTGAAAGATGTAAGCAGATACTCTTATACAGCTATGAAGGGAAAATGTCCCTGTAACTTTTTAGTATTTTATTCTTATAGATTCATAAGAGTTTAAAACCAGAAGGGCCCATTAGCTTCTTTCACAACCATTGAATTATATTTGCTCTGCATTAGGTCATTAAGCATACTACAGTACAGGTGTGTTGAACAGCCTTCACTGTGCTTTATACAGGGTATAAATATATGTTCTGTATGAAGGTTAGCCAGAGCAATGTGTACATAAGGTAGCCTTCAGATGTTCATTACAATCAGCAAATCTTAATATTTAAAAGCCAACCAATATTTCCACATTATTTTGCTGAATCAAGAACACAAGATACATGTAGAGCCATCCCATCAGCCATTCTTATTCATCAGGCTACAGTGTCAAAACCAAAAAAACTGGCTTCCAGTAAACCAGTAAACTTTTAGTTGTTTGTTTGTTTTGTTTTTGGAAAACATGAGTACAGGAATCAATGAAGGCTTTGTATTTTCCAGACTCTGTACCATTGGCTTGCTTGGGTTTGAAATTGCTGAATAGAATTTCCAATGAGAACTCTAAAATGGAGTGCACTTTTCATGACTGTATACTTTTTCCTCAGTGAGATTTTATAATTTTTTAAGAAAGGGAAGAAACTTGTTGGAATATTAGGAGAAAACTGCTACTTTCTAGTTCGCATTGTAGACTTTTTCTGGCAACCATCTGAGTGGGCCAGTTCAGCATACTGAATGCAATAACACGAGGGGGCTGGAGTCATTAGTGGAATACTTTGTTATCTGGAGGGTTTTTTTTTTGCCCTCATTATTAAGGAAACTGGAAGATGTTTATTGACTCAGGTAAAGTCAGATGATAAAATTCTGTGAATGACAATTGAATTCTCTCTTAACACCTTTAATGTGCATCATACTATCAATAATTTAGCAGCTTATTGCTCTCTGCAGAACTGCAGAATACTCACAAGAGCTGTGAAAGCCAATGGAAGGGTCATCTGGAATATGTAAAATTCTTGCTAATTCCAAAAAGGTGAAAAAAAAATCTAGGAACCTCACTTCAGACATGCCAAAGAGGTGATCCTCTTGGACATTAATCTGCTGCGCTTCAATTTCCATCTCTTAGAATAGTCCCTCACTTCATAGGTTTGGTGTAAATGCAGTCTGTGAAGCACTCAAGTATTATAATGAGAAGGAAAACAGACATGGAAGAAACTCAGCACTTCTGTCTTCAAAGTTGACTCTGAATTATGCAGAAGACACAGGCAGAACACTGGGAATGGGACACAGTGATGACTAGCAGCCCAGTCTGTCAGCCCTTCCTATATCCTAAGGCACATACACAAGTGCCTCCATATTATGGTATTCTTCATTTTAAAGAGCTTAATCTGTGACTTCATTGTGGATTTTTAGTCCTATGTGTGTGCACCGCACACACAAAATAATGTGTTCCTAATAGTTTTCCTTTTCATCATCCTTATAATCCTAACCCTAATTGGAATTTTCTAAAATATTCCTTATATTTCTATACTTCTCTTTTACTAGAAAACTGCTTGTGGGTTGTTGTTTTTTGTTTTTTATTACATAATAGCATCTTTTATGTCTGAAACAGAGAAATAAGTATTTCTTTGTCCCCAACATACCCACCCTCCCTCCAGAATCAGAAAGAAAATCTAGGTCTTTGCATCCCGTAAGATTGTCCTGTCCTTACCTGCTCTGGTTCTCAGTTCTATAAGTGGTCATTTATGGAAAAAGGCTTTTCACCCAGAGAGTGGTTGGGCACTGAAATGGGCTCACCAGAGAAGTGGTCACCAGCCTGAAAGAGCTTAAGTGTTTGGACAGTATTGTCATGCTAATGGTGTGACACTTGGGGATGGTCCTCTGCAGGGCCAGGAGTTGGATTCAATGATCCTTGTGGGTGGGTCCCTTCCAACACAGCTTATTCTATGATTCTATGATCCAAGTGACAATTATTTGGCGTCTACATCCTTACTTCCTTCACTATCCTTCTACCTGAGGATGTCCTCTCTGGTTTTTCAGTGCAGAGATTTCTCTGATGGTATTAGTAATTCACAAGAGTTGCCTCATACAAAGGACAGAAAATTCTTTTTCCAATCCAGCGTGACTTGCATTCTCATCTTTTCATGTAGGTGATACTTAAATTTGCCTTGTGTCTCACTTTATGTCTATCAAATACTACAGGTCTTTGTCTTCTACCAGTAAATGGAACCTCATAATAGCTATGTTTCAGTATATTTCTTAGTTCAAAGACACTGTTATGATCTTACTGGAATTTCCTTCTTGAAGCTCTATCTATCAAAATTTTAATTACATATTATCATCATTGCAAAAAATAAAAGGCTGTCTAGGTACAGTATACATTTACAATAACTGTAGGGACACGGCTGAAAAATCACACTTACGGATGTAAGCCTCATGGTGTGAGATCCTCTTCCAAACATGCTGCTCTCACAGCCCGAGTCAGTAGAACATTTCTCATTGATTACGTAGAAAATAGATTAATTTGTATTGAAGCCAACAAATACCTAGCTCATGTATGTGTCATATTTGGCATTCTATGCTTTGTTTTGTACCTGTTCTTTATCTAGTTTATAGAAACCAAATACGGTGTCCTTGGGTGAAACATTAGACCAGGGCACTGCTGGGTTCTTCAGGATTTGCAGCTTCCAGATGTTTTTACACAACTGTTCAAAACTGAGATGTTGAATGTATGGCTTTCATTTTGTTTTTCTACATTATGCTCTATTGCTCCTTTGTCTCCCTTCCTTTGTGTGGTATTTGAGATGGTTTAAGGTAAGGGTGTATATTGGCTATCCGTTTTTATTGGAGCTCTGGATCCAATCACTGCTGCTAGTCATTGAATGAACTTCTCCATTTACTAGTTTTTTATAAGCTTCTTTACACTGTCTGAGTAGTTGTGTCTTTCTTTGGCAAAAAATATTTGACACTGCTAGATTGAATGAAACAGAAATTTTCAAATTAATTTGTGAACTCTGCTAATGAAAAGAAGTAATGTGACAAAATAAATCACTGCTTTGAAAAGACCTCTATGTTGTGTCTCGTAAAAGAGCCTTCAGATGTTCTTTAGTACAAACTGTACTTGTTTTTATTACTCTTCCTAATATCTAATAATGAAACCTTGTATTTATGTGCCTCATCTTCAAAGTGCTTTGAAAACATTTGTTATCTGAACATCTGCAGGATGGGATGTCCATCTGCTACACAAAATAATCTTAAATGAGTGCAGCACAACTTTCCCACGTGCCAGATTTTGTGAGGATGATATTGCTTCAACTTTATCTACCGTTTGCCCAAAGGTTTATAGCATATTTTAGACATTCTTGACTGTAGATTCAAACATACTATAACAAAATAATACATTTCTCTATGACACAAAAATTGAATTTGTTTCTTTTGTGTCTGGAGTTTTGTAATATGTGCTACCTGGTTGCCTTAATCTCAGAATTCTGTGACATTCTAATGCAACACAAATGTTGCATTAGATGTTAGATGTTCCATTCCATCTGAGTTTATTTACCATGCTCTTCCTTCACTATGACAAATTAGCATTTTTACTGGTTGTTTAATTGTTCCATCACACTCCAGTTAAAAGAATTTAATGTGCTTCCTGTTGTGTGACCTGGTCAAATTCATGTCTTCCACAAGAGTCAGACTTTGCCTGTATGGTGTTGAAGGGGAGTTTCAAGCAAGATAAGTGAGCCCAACTGGTTGCCTTAGTTGTAAAATGCTCCCTCCCCGGACCATGACTTTGGTGCCTACAGCTGCAGTGGAAATGTTCACTATCTAACAGGGATGCTCCCTGCTGCCATTTGTGATTAGCCTGTGATTATCACCTCCCAGCCCTAGAGACAGAAGGGGTAACAGAGTGCTCCTTGATTCCCTGCCAGCAGAGCTGGCTATAACCTAGCCACCTTAGGGTGATTAGGGTGACTTAGGGTGATTTTCTGTGATTTACAGCTAATAGGAGAGTATTGTCAAGAAGCAAAGCAGCTCAAGAAGTTCATAGCCTTCTCCACAGCATCTCCCATAGATCCCTGTACAGCAGTGGAGCTCAGGAGTAGCCTTCCGTATCAATGAGATCACACTGCTAAAAAAAATAATAATAAAAAAACAATTAATTGAACGGGTAATCAAGTGAACACTTGCTCTTGGATTTTGTATTCATTGGGATCTCATGTTAATCTTATATGAGTGTGAGTCTAGTTTGTTCAGTGAAACAAACAAACAAAAAAAAGCCCTCTGAAACCTCAATTCTACACAGACTTTTCGAAAAAGAATATAATAATTCATCAAACAGAAATTTGGAGCTGAGCTTTCATCTTCTGCTCCTAAACAGTCATTTAGGGCCTATTTGCCCTGCTTGAACCCGTTTCACTTTTTTTTTTTTTCACTTTGATCCTTTGGTAGTTGAGATTGGGAAATGGCAGATGAATATGTTTTATGGGAAGGTTTAAAGGAAGGAGTTCATGTGGAGCATGTTATCAATCATGTCCTGTAAATATGATTACAGCGTTTACACTGCATCACATCAAAAGACAAATGTTTTGTGACGTCTCCACCATCATGAACTTTAAGGAAGCTTTTTTAAATTGTAGCGATTCCTCTCTGAAAATGGATGCTTGCTGTCAGCAGTGAAAGCAGTAGCACTGTGATCTGAAAAAACTGGTAGCAGGGGGTGGATATGCCAAGCTGCTGGCCAGTGCTGTGGCTACCTAGGGAAGAACCAGAGATTTGCTATCATCTGCTCCAGCTGCAGGGAAGAAGTTGGCATCTGTCCACCTGTGCTTGTGATGGAATCAATATGGGTGTATTGCTACAGCATCTGTAGAGTCATCTGTCTTTAACCACTGCCCCTCCATTATCCTAGTGGGACTATTTTTTATTAATCTCCTTGGGTGTTTTGTTTACAGAATTTTATTTCATTTTACTTTAATTTTACAATTATTGCAGTGGGGTTTTTGGGGTTTTTTTGTGTTTGTATCAGAACAGGGCAAAAGTAAGTTTTTTCACATTGTGCTTGGGGACATGGATGTGAACAGAAAGACTGTGTCTGAATTTTTTACGTTATTGAGACGAATTTAAGTGCAACTATTTCCAGTTTTTATCTGTTTAAATTTACATTAACTATTTACATTTTTATCTAGTGTCACTATCACCCATTGTGTGCACCTGGCCAATAGTTTTTACGCAAGAAAAAGATCCAGACTTTGGGGAACACAGGGACTGAGCATGATTTATTCTTCCTTTATTACCTACTCATCAACTCGCCTGTCAAGGGTTTTGGGTAATGTAGTCCACAGGGACTCTCCTTGGGATAAATGGTACTAAATGGTTAATGTTAGTGCTGCAAGAGATTACTTGACAAAGAGCCCTAGGCACAGGAGCCTAATAAAATACAATTACTCTCCAAAGAGTGGGCTGTGGGCCCATGCTGTCTGCAGAGACTGTTTCTCAAAAAGAGAGCCTGTGAGACCCTACACAGCAGGACTTGTGAGCATGGGGAGGTAGAACAAGGACATACACTGGAAAAGAAGTTTAGCCTCTGGGTGCGGGGATCTGGGATGTAGGAACAATGGGAACAAAAATGGTTGGTAACCGAGATTTCTGTTCTAAAGGAAATTCCAATGGTTTCAGACAAAGCTTATTCCAAAACAGAATAAAATGCTAACATATTCCCATTAAACAAAAGTCTTACAGGGTTTGATTGCTGTGGTAACATTTTAAAAATTGTTTCAATATTAGTGTTATAGTTCTATGGAACTTTGCAAATTAAATTAGCCTATATTATACATAATGTTCATAGTATGTAACTATTTAGCATTTTCTCTGTGTATATTGCAGTGTTACATAAACTTTATCACAGTCTGTGCAACAAAGTGGAGAAATAAAAGTTGTGTATTTCACACACTTCCTGATGAATTTGTGGAAGCCAACCCATTCCCATAAAGCTTTCTCATACTGAAAAACTGGATATTTTTAACTCATCTAAGTGGGGACATCAGCAGTTATGTTACAGTTGTGACCTAATAGAAGCAGTTCTTTTGCTACCATCTGTAGGAGGTCAAGAGCTGTTCTGATAGCCTCATCTACCACTGTTGCGCTAGGTCCAGATATTCAAGTCTATAGATCAGGATTTAGCATATTGGCAGTTTTTAGTAGTATTAGTAGTATGAATTTCTTCATTTCAGTTTGCAAAACCAAAATTATGAGTTCTAGGCAGTTTCTGTGGTACTGTTGGCTGATCAGACATCTGCTTCAGCACTTCATCACGTCAGGGAACAGTGGTCTTTTCTATTCTGCCTGTTCCTCTGTACAATCAGTATTAGACTTGTAGCTAGCACCAACATTATCATAGGTAAAATAAAGTTACTGAAACTGTTAAATTTTGGAAAATCTCTGGAATAGGAATTTAGTTGTCTGTGATCAATTTTCAAATTTTGTTGTACAATTCATGATGAGAATTGCCTATAAAGCATAGTACTTTCTTGATTTGCTCAGGAGCACCTTGATGCATCTCTTTGGGAGCCAGCACCTAGACCTAGCAATTAGAAAATGATAACAAGAGTTCTGTGGAAACTCATATTTGTGGGGCCATGATGCTTTGGCCTCCTGACTTCTAGCAAATTAGATATTTTGCACTCCTTGCAGTCAGTAGTGAGAGATGAATGCGTTTGTCCTAACCTTTGGTTAGAACTAAACAGAAAGGACAGAGATAAACAATTGAAATGGCTTTTACCATAGTCCCTGTATCAAACTGAGATAATGAATCAGGACAAGAGTGGTTTTATCAACCAAATGTTGATGAAGAAAAGGGAAAGTGGCCTGGATCTGCAATCAAGGCTCATGTTTGTGCTGGTGATTGCAAATTTGATATCTTTTTTTGAAGGGGTATGTGCTGAAAGAGGCGGTGATCTCCCACTGGCAGTCACAAAGTATTGAAATCTGTGCATCTGAAAAATTGTCGAATGTGTCTCTCTTCACAGAAGTAAACTGTTTGCATTTGTATGTATCCACCAATAGGAATAGAACCCTTCACATGCGTATTTCAGCCTTGGACTTTTAATCAAGTCAGCAGGAGCAATAGCTATGCCTTGCCATCAGGAGGTCCCCCATACTACAAGCACACCTGACCCACCATACAATCTAACAGCAGTAAACAGCTGTCCTTCTGGGAAGAGGAAGCCATGTTGGGGAGCTTTGACCTAGCTGACAGCCTATGAAATGCAGTCCAATGGAAGAGGTGAAGACTTCTCTGTTGACAAAATGTGTCAACTGCCAGAGCACTTTACACAATGACTTGTCATGTGTCCTGTTCCATGTCTGCCCAGCACCTCTGAAATGCATCAGGCCACCAAGGCTCAGACTGGTTCATACACTTCTGGCAACTTTCTATCTCTCTCATCACTCAGCTACTCATCATGTTGCCAATGACCAAGAAAATGAGGCTAAAGCTGAGGTAGGGAAAATAGCACAAGAGACTTTTGCAAAAGGTTCAGCAACTTTAGCTGCTAGTAGATACACAGGGCATTTTGTAGCTTGAGAATTCACCTAGATTTGTCACTGCTTCATTGTAGTCAGGAACAATGGCTGAAGTAAGGTATCATTCCAGATCCTTGGGATATAGTGGGTTTTTGTTTAAACCCTCTTTTGCTTTCATTTGTCACCATATGAGAAATTCAGCTGCCCAAATATGGATGTCTGTAGTAATTTTAGGTGGTATGGTGAGCCATGCCTTACCATCAGCTGTGGTCTTGGAGGGCTACAGAACTCCCACAAGCACTTTATAAGGGTTTCAGGTGTCCACAGTAGCCTCCTGCCTCAATGCAACTGCAGTTGGTGCTGCAGTTGGTCAATGTCTCCCATGAGGTACCTTAGTTATAACACTGCTGTCTTATGGAGTAATAGCTCTGGCTTTTTACCAGTTCCAAACTACTAAGAAGAGGAAACTAATGTGTTATTGCACGGGATGGAAAGACCAACAAAGTTGTATAGTTCCTTGTGCTTTTAGATGATATTTTGAGAATAAAGTACTATGTGAAACCACTTCACGTGGAGTTTGTTCAGCCTTGAGCTCCAAGTATTTATTGTCCACTTTTCTGAGGTCCAGAGTGCTTAATCCCACTGCCAACTTCACCTGCTGCCTCACTGGAAGCCCACTCTACTCGTTAGAAACGGGGCCCATGGAAGTGGCAGCCCTCTGTAGATTCATTGAGGTCTACAGGGCTAGGTCCTAGCCTACAGCACACACACACTGCCCAGTGCTATCAGCCCTGATCTTCTGCTAGGCAGAAATTGTCATGAATCACATTTGGGAGGCTGCCCCCAACTGGGTTCCTGTGTATGGTCAATGTGCTGTTGACTCTCTCCATACTTTCTGTGAAATCAGCTCTGCGCCATGGTCATGACTCCTCTCAGTGCTTGGCACAGGCTCTCCCAGTGGGGAATGTTGCAGTCCGCAACCTCAGGGTCACGTCCGGGGAAGCCGCAGGATTCTGGGGACCAGCATGGAACACCAACCGAGACGGGCCTTTGCTCATGAAATGATTTATTCAGCATGGGAACAAACTCAGGTCCAGAACAGAGAACCCAGAACAGAGGCCGAGCAGGGGTTTTTGAGGGACAGAACCCCCGAGGGTTTACACCTTTGAGGGTGGAGTTCAGGGTCAGGGACCATTAGAAACACACCAAGGGAGAACCCCCCAGGGACTCAAACCCAATCAGAACTCCTGGGCCGCCCTTCACAAGGGGTTTGGGGTGGGACAGTGTTTATCTAAAAAGTAACTTTTTGCCTCCCCAGGGCACGTCACAAGAGGGGAACACAAAGCAAAACAAAGCCCTCAGCCACCCCTGTCTGAGCTTTTAAACTTTGTTTCTATGCCAGAAGCTGTCACTTGTAAATTCAGTGTCCTTCTGTAAGTCTACTTAGAAGAATAATCTATTAACAATCAGAACACAAACAAGTTTAAATCAAACTTTCAAAACTCAGCAAGAGAACCTAACAGTAAGCACGTAAATGAAGACCTCCAGAGAAGTGTTTTCCCCTTTGGGAATTAAAACTCTCCTCCACCTGAAAGGAGACCTTTACTTCACATTCTATCTCTAGTCCCTTCATACCCATCACTTCAGATAATGTTTATCCTTTTCTCACCATACTTATCTTGAAATGTTGTTCTCTTCCACACCTTCTGTTTGTCATGCCTGATTTAGACCTAAATTCTTTAGGACAGGGGAAATAGCTGTATTTTTAAAATATCCAATAAATTTATGGTGCTGTATAATTTATGATTGTAAGTGCAGGACATATTTCAGTTTGACATTCCAACTTATATTTTCAAAGCCATAAATAAAGTATTTATGAGCAAGATCTTGAACATTTTATTTTTAGCATGTTATACTTGAATGCTTAATTCAAGGATGGATAAATATTGAAGTTTTGTGGACAGAACATAGTCCTTACTTTCTTCTTCAGGCAATATTGAGGGCCAATGCCCCCTTCATTGCCAGGAAAGGGGTATTATACTCTGCTTATGAGGATCCAGTGTACTATGTGTCACCAGGAAGAGTGAGCAATGATGGCTCCAGCTAAAAATGGTTTGGAAGGGACAAACAATGATCCCCTTTCAAAAGCACTTGTGAACTAAGCTGATATACAGAAATGTTATTTTGATATAGCACATAGTGAGTATGAATGTACATTTCTTAAGAAAATATTTGAGTGCAGCTGTTGCTCTCTTGTCCCATATGGTTATGCCTTTCAGCATGGTTTGAACTTGGACCACTTTCCATTTATACAAAAAAATGAATCCTTAACAAAATCTTTTTTCAAAAACTATTCAATTCCTCATGCAATTCACAAGTGAGTCTT
Source organism: Poecile atricapillus (assembly GCF_030490865.1). Taxonomy (NCBI): domain Eukaryota; kingdom Metazoa; phylum Chordata; class Aves; order Passeriformes; family Paridae; genus Poecile; species Poecile atricapillus. The sequence goes on along the minus strand of NC_081289.1, from coordinate 106,634,520 downwards.
TGCTTCTGATATTTTTCTAATCAGTTAATCTCTTGTTCTCAATTCCCTTGCCCCCTTTCTCTGTTCTATATGCATTTTATACCCATAACTCTGAAATCTTTCTAGCTCATTTGAGAGTGTGGAAAGGTTAGACTGCCTTGCTGTTGCTCTGGAGGATCTTAAGTTACTTGCTGTGACGGTGTGTAAAGTCTCAGAGACCAGGTGTGCTGCCTCTTTGTTACAGACTTAAACCCATCCTCTCTGTTAATGTGCTCACTGACAGAGTTTACTGCTGCTTTTGCCTCGGTGAGACTGTCCTAAGCACAGTCCTGGGCTGAGGATGGACATTGAGGTTATGTATCACATCATTATTAAAAGGAAAGATCCCTTTAAACATGGAAATATGTTTGTGCAAGGTTCTCTGGGCCACCTGGCGAGGTACCTGAGGTTGTACGCTGGGAGCTCAGCTCACTTCTGCACTGATCCTAGAAGCACAGCTATGGACAGGTCATCTTCTTCTGGAGGTGACCTGCTGCAGGGCAGGTTAAACAGACACCCTTTCCTGCAGCCAGGCAGGTGGAGGCAAAAATGTGCTGAGCCTTCTGGAAAGACAGGTAGACTTTAGGGCTCACTGTCACAGCCATAGATGATATTGTTTGTTTATTAAATGTCATTTGAGCATCACATTATTTTCATCATAGTCATAAAAATAAAAGCAGTCTGTCTTTCCATATGTAACCTATTACTAGGTGAACCATAAAGACACATTCTTGTTTTACATCTACTTATCTTCTGAATTTTTCAAGGGAGATGAGAACATAATGATCTATTAATCTGTTTCATGTTACTGAGAAAATGACATGGCTGTGATACATCGCTGATAAATGAAAATATATTCCGAATTAGCCAATTTCTGCTGTATAAGCAGTACATCCATGCTGAAATTAGTTACTGGATTCTGTTGTCCCCTGAACATCCTGTATGAATTGTCTGTGGTGGTTTAATAAACCCAGATTAGTACATATGTAGCCTGTCACCATCCACTGCTCTTAACCTTTGCATTCCATGTATGACCTTGAGAGTTGGTGACACTTGGAGTCTAATAACATTTCTCCTTTACAGCACTTTAGCATAACATGGCTGGCTAATGCAAACTACCATGGGGTTTTGTTTGGGGTTTTGTTTTGGTTTGAGTTTCCTGTTGTTGTTTGTTTGAGGGGATTGTTTTTTTGTTTGTTTGGGGGTTTTGGTTTTTCTTCTTTTCCTTTTGCCAGTGTCCTCTGCACAGGTTAATTCTGCATTGCATGTGAATTAATACACCACATTTTCACCTGTAGCTTCTATTGCTCGCTTGACAGAGCTAGGAGGTGGCATTCGGTACCCAGTTTGAAAGCCACCTTGAGAAACAGGGAAGCAAAATAAATGATTAGTATGGTTAGTATGAGCAAAAAATATTATGTTGCTTAGAATGAGTAGTTAGGGAGTACTTAAGACTAATTTTGCTGAGGACTAGACAACAGCAGTGTAAGGAACAAATCAAGGGTTTTGCCAAAAATCAAATTATAGTGGATCAAGCCTTGTAAGTTTGTGAAACTGCCATAAATCAGTTTGAAATTATATGAAAATGAAAATCACATTATTTTTCTTTTTCTTTCTTTAAGGTTTGTGACTGCACCTCAGTTTTCAAAGTCTTATTTAAGTAGTCCAGGCGCAAGTCATCTCACCTGATTCAACAACTTAGCTTCTCAGGGATTTAAGAAAGAGGTTCCATATATCCTGAGGATCTGGATGCATCAACAACTCTAAGAAGATAAAAAAGCAAGCTTTAAAATACTTGAAAATAGATCGGTAATTCAATTGATTTAATAAAAACTATGCAGTCTTTACATAATTATCTTAAAGAAATGACAAAATTTCTGTTCTTATCAGTCTTTATGTGTGTTCCAGCACCTTCTGTAATCACTGGAACAACAGGAGAACGATATCCCTCAACCTCAGAACAGCTTTCAATAAAGTCTTCAACAAGGAAGATAAGGAGTCCAGAGCACAGCCAGGGAGGCTGCAGAACATGAGGAAATACAGGGCACTTAGGGTAATTTCTGTCTATGTTTTTCCTATTCTTATTCATCCTACAAGTGATTCACAGATGGTGATCAGCTAGAGAAGAGAGTTCTTGTTTCAAATATAGGACCATTTAGAACTTGAACTTTCACCATGTTTTATTCAGAGGGAGACTGTATGTTTAAGGGATTTAATATTAACTTGCCTTCAAACACCAAGTACAAAACAAAGGCATGCAAAATACATCTCCAACTGAAAAACTGTATCATTTAAGGCTGAAAATGAGTGTAAGCTAGATTTAAGATGCAACAATGAAGGGTCAGAAACAATGTATGACTGAAAAATAATACAAAATAGATATGGATGTGAATCTCCATTATTCAATTCTGCATGATAAAGGTCCATGACAGGGTTTTGTCCTAGAAATTCCACTCTCACTGATTAACGGCAGACCTCTGTGCATACTTTAAGCTCCCAATGGTTCCTTTAGCTTCCTTGGGACTAAGCAGGAGTTTCTTCATATGTTTCAGGACTTTCCTGAGTTTACACTGAGTCCGGCTGCAACCTGCCACTGTTAGACAGACTAAGACCCCACTGACTTGTCTAACCACTGCTCAGTCTGTAGATGACCAGTTTCTGTCCCTCTTGCCTCTGTGCAAGTTTTTTTGCTTGACTAGCTGGCAGGACAAATAATGGCCAGACTGTCCAGGCTGTTTCAGATGCAGCTTCTCACACATACTCCAGTCCCATCTAAGTGGACAATTTTCTTCCCAGCAATTGTCCTGGCATTTGAGAGGCAGCTCATTAAACTGATGCTTAGTGCCTGATCTTGAAAATTCGAAATTTCTGAAATCCAAATCACAGCAAACCTGTGGTAAAATCCTGTGGATATACCAAAATTTCCATAAGAGCTAGGACTACTCAATCATGGTCTACAGACCACCAGAATGTTCTTTAGCTTTCCAAACACCATGGTCCAATATTTCACCAGTGTTAGCTTCCTGCTGATCCTAATTTTGATCAGTGATTACATATACCTTCAAAACTGTTTGAAAAAATCTCAAGAGTTGCTTCAAAGTCAACAGAAGTCAAAGGCATTCAGTTCCTTGATATTGAGCATAGAAAGGTGTGTAAGTGAAGACTTGCCCAGTGTTGCCATCACTTTGCTCTCTGTAAGTGCCTGTTCAGAGGCACCAGGGATGGGTGACCACAAACCACAGTTTTGTCCAAAAAGGCTTTACACAGAGTGCTGGCAAAACTAAGAAGCATAGGCAAAGTCATCAGGGATTCCTTCAACCCCAGTTCGCTCTCTCTCTGTGACTCCTTGCAGGCCTTCCAGGTATAACAGCATAAAAAGTTAGGCTTCTTAAATGAGAGGGAAGAGACTTGGACTGTTTTTTGAGTTTGTATGACAACAGCCATCATCTGGCTAACCATCACCATGTAATGAGAACTTAGATCAAAAAGAGAGGTTTATTGTCCTCTCACATAAAGACAGACTAAGAAGAAGCTATTTATGTACTACTAAAGCTAAAGCAGTACAAAGATAATTTAATCTAACATCAGAAAAAAAATCTGTCAGGAAAAAATTCCACTCTCAGGAAAGGCTTATTATCATTTTTCCTAGTTTAAAGTCCAGGAATCCTAATGTATTTCAGCAGCTAATAAAATTACTCTTTGGGGTTTTTAAAATTTTCAATTCATTGTGCTTATACATTCCAGGGATTAAAATGACAAATGTATCATTGCTCTGAAGAAATGCTGTTTAAAATGGAGTCATTCCAGCTGAAAACAAATTGATTGTAATATCAAAAATACCTACCTATGATACAGCAGACACTAAGGTGGTTCACAAAGAAGTCATTATACAGGTGTGGCAATTGCAGCACAGTCTTGGTGAAGGTCACCGAGCACAAACCTGCTTTCAGAGCAGCAGTGAAGTGTGCCCAGCAATGCACACATTTACCAGGCTGGTTTATGTGTGCAAGTCTGCTTTCTTGTACCAAGAAAACAACACCTGAGCATCCAGCCAGGGTTTCTGAGACTGACACTGATAGGCTAATGAAAAATACAATATTGAATCCAAGTGTCTAGAGCCTGTCATGTGCATAATCATATAATCTGCACCCCTTTTCTCAGTAAATCCACTGATCATGTAGAGGAAAAGAGCATACATTGTTTACTTTGCAAGAAAAATGTGATTGAACTTCTGAGATAAAACATGATCTGGTGTGAAACTGTTGCTAAAATGGAAACTGAACTTTGTAGGCTAGGGATAGAAGAGGAAGTGGTATACTGAAACAGAGGAAGGCAGGACACCAAGGTATGCTTTCTGGAATAAAGATTTAAAAATACCAGTGGTTCTAGAGCATTCCTGTGGGCTTGCTAAGCTGCCCAAAGTAGGCAGCTGACAATTTGTGTGGTGCAGCTTGGATCAGAGGAAGGCAGGTGGTCCTTTATTTCTTTATTTCTTGTGTGCCTTGTTTGAGCTTTCCAGATGGCATGGCTCAGGAATCTCAGTAGCTGCTGTCTTAGCAGACCAGGAGTGTGGATGTGATGGGGAGTCTCCAGTTTCTTTTTAACTGCTGTCTTGGTAGCATGGCCTTCTTTCTGTACTTAACCCCGATCTGGCCCTATTTCTTACTCCTGCATTGTTCCATAGTGAGCCAATGTAGCATACCTAGAGATAGGGACTCACCTCTCAGAAACTCTATTTCACCTTAACATGTAACTACTGCTCCTGCAGCTATTTTACCTGCCCCTTCTGCTGTACTGAACAACAAATAATAAGCACCAGGAAGTAGAGAGGGCCTTCTTACAGCTTTCTTACGTATTTTGGTCACACAAATGAGATGGACAGGAGAAATGTTTGACTACTGACCACCCCTGCAGGTTTTATGCAGGAGAGTGGGTGTTCTTGTTTCTCTTAGTGTTGCTATAGCTGTTGCTCCCCAACAGGGCTATGTTGCCAATGTTTTAACTCCATCTGTTACACAGGTCTCACTTCCTCTCTAAAATGTACTTATGTGTATATACATACACAATTATATAGTTCCCATAGTTCGCCTTTCTTCCTGCCCCTCCTCAAATCCTGTGATACTTTTCCTGGCTAAAGTTTGCTTTGTTGGTCACCGGATTAGCAATAGCATTTGCAGAGAGCAGATTTCTGTCTGGGGAGTAACTTGCTCTCAGAAAAGCTGCCAGTCTCACAATGAATAAACTGGTCATGCTGCCCTCCTTCTGTGCCCACTCACTGGACTTGAGCTCCAGTTCCCCTGCAGAGGGGAGATGGAAACTGCTAAGGTGAAGGAGGACAATGAGCATCACAGCTTTCTGTTTCATGTCTAGTTAAATTGTGAAATACAGCTGTGTGCAATGAACTCTAAGGAAACACTGAGATTCAAAATCCAGCAGTAGCAGTGCAAATGTAGCACAAGAACAAATCTAGAGGAAATTAAGAACAAATCTAGAGGAAAACACCCCAAAACTTCCTTCACACCCCAACTTTTTTTCTTGTTGTTGTTGTTGCTTTATTACATTGTGGTTTACAATTTTTTGCAGAGACTTTTAATATAGAGTCTCTGTATGGATTATTGTTGGTGTGAGAAAAACAGCACTTTGTTTGCAGTTGGTTTACAATTGGTTGCAGTAATGCTCCTTTTGCTTGCTATTTTTAAAAACTTTTAGAGCTTTGCTACCTATTATGCTTTTATTTTATTTTGTATGAATATCACCACATAAATTCACCACAACCAGCCTGGAAGGAGCTGTAATTTGCTAATTGAATGTAAAATCATATTCAAATTGATAGCAGTCTCCTTCCCTTTCGCTTGCCTCTGCATGTTCATTGGAATTTTGCTTTGACTGTGAACCAGAGTTTGATGGAAAAATCTTCACTTCTCATGTTTGCATCCTGCAAATGTTATGTCTTAAATCCCTCTTTTTTTCCACATGACTTCATGTGCTAGCAATTTGACTTAATGAGCAGCTACAACAAATGTACAGTATGGAAATATTGTTGTAAGTCTGCTAGAACATTCCCATGCTTAAACAAAGTGTTGTGTTGAAAGAGATGTAAAATATATAATTACACTGAAGCCTTGAACAAAATCCCGCTTCTTATTTCATTCTTACCCTTTTTTGGACAATGTGAGTAGTCCATGTTTATGCCTTCATTTTTGAACAATATTGCTGAGCTTTTAAGCAGCAGAGTTTTGCTTTCCCTATCATCATCCATGGATGCTACTAAAATGAATAGGTTTCCTTGTGTATTGTTAGTTTTATTTGTAGGTTTGCCACAATCCTTATGTACTGAAGGTACTTTAAAACATCTCAGATATGCCCATTGATAATTTTATCTGGGAATTTAATTTACTGGAGGCAACAAACAAGCAGAGCCTAGAATTAAAGGCAATGAGATTTTTTTTCTGGTATATTTACAAATATTAGACAAAGTAGATCTTTCTTCTCTCCTTCAGTGCTATCCTGCTTTGGTTTTGCTTGCCTTCAAAGGCACAAGTTATGGATACAAGTGTACATTCCACACATAAGGATTGATAGATTGTTTTTTCATATGTTTTAGTTCTTTTGTAAGCCACATCTCTAAAAGATTAAGGAAATAAGTTAGTGCTAACTTACAAACTAAAGAGATTCTGTCTTGTCTCCAGGCTCCAGGCTTTGAAGAAATGTGTGTTTGCTGCATTTCAGGGAGTTCCTGAGTGTCATTTGCAGGTGTCTGCCTGAGGTTTGGTGAACTGCCATGCTCACACTGCATTTTCTACTGACCTGCTAGTGCTAGCAGGGAATTCTTTCCTGAACATGGTCTCTCTCTGTGGCCTGTGTTTTCTCTCCTGCATGCCAGCCTTCTTTCTTTCAAGATGCAGTGTAAGCCCTAAAAATCTTCCTGGCTGTAGTGTGTCACAGGAGACTGAACATGGTTAGGGAGCCCTGTCCCATGAGACAACTGCATTTCAGACCTCAGGTTGTCAACAGCATTACCAAAATAGGAATACTTCCTGTTGACCCATACATTTTGGTTTGTCAGGCAAATATTTACATTATTTCTAATGAAAATTTAACATTTTCTGTCACAAGCAGAAGTGGTTTTGGTTGAGACTTCATTTTTCCTCCAAGAAGGCTTTGATTAGAAGTCCTCTGAGCTGTCACTGCTCTGCTCCCCCACCTAGTTAATTTTAGATGCTGCTCTTGAGGTTTGTGCTAAACTACCTTTTCTTATCTCTGGGTTAGGGAATTTATATCTGCTTTTATCATTGTTTGCATCTTAGGATGCTTCAGGAAAATGTTTCCTTTCAGCATTAATGTTGCAGGGAGGCCTGTGCAGCCTTCAAAAGGCGAGACGGTGCATTTTGCATCAGTGCTCAAAACCAGTTAGTTAAAAGGTCCTTGCTCTTGATACCCTAGTTCATCTTTTTAGATTTGAGATAACAGTTTTTTTCTTGTAAAATGTCTGTTTTCTGTTATGCCAAGAGATGAGAAAGGACTGAAAATCCTACATGAAATGTCAGCAAGCCCCAGCCTGAACCTGGTCCAGCCTTCAATGAGGAATGCAGCATTGCTCTGGGTCCCAGCTCACTAATACCTTTCCTGAGGAGACATACACTGCTCCGAGGTCTCCTGCTTGCTTTACATGACTCGGCATCAGAGACTTTCTCTCCTGAGCAGCTCCTGAGAAAATTTTGAAAAACTTCTTCAAAACCGTGTTTTAAGCAGCTTGTAGCACTTGCACAATAAGCGCATTATCACACTGTTTTACAAGGCCATAATTTGGTTCCCTCCCTGGCATAAACCAGGAGAACTTTATTCTGGTAGTTTCTCCACTTGGTGACTGGCTTACTGCCTTATAAAACAGCATGATGGGACTATTACTGCTGGAGGAAGGGACAGGCATCAGGAGAGCCAGTTGGTTGACACCTCTTTTTCATTTAGCATAATATTTTTCTTCTTGGAAGTAACATATAAACCAAAATGTTTGCAACTGTAACACCTCATAACTTACTTTCCCCCCTCTGCAATCCAAAATCAATTTTCATACAGTTTGCTTAATTTATAACCAATCTACCTATACTATTATTCACTGTTTATACACCACTGTAAACAAAGAGGACATGGGTACCACACGGGGCAGAGGAGTACAAGGTGGCCATGCCACCTGACTATGAGCAGGAACATTTGCATCAGATAAAGCAGTGGTTGGCAGGAGGGCTGCAACCCCCCTGGCTTCCTGCAAGTCTACACTGGCTGGGAAGGTACATGACATTTCATAAGACTGGCAGTGCTTTTGTAAGTACCCTCATGGGTCCTTCTGAAAAATTTGTTCACTTACACCTGCAAGACTTCCACATGGTGGGGAAATACTTAGTGTCACTGTTTGACATATGACCATTTTGGGCAGAGAGGGGCAAAAAACGTGCACTAGCTAGTGTTTGGCCACCAGCAACAGTACTGGTTCCATGGACCAGCCTTTTGCTGTCAATTCTGCTTTGTCCCCATCCCAGACAGCTCCTCTCCAGTGATGTCCCACATGCCAGAGGGAACCCAGGATGCTGCAAGGAGCTCTGAGCATTAAAAGAGTTGAGCTGTAATTCCTGGGCACAGAGAGGAGGGCTGTGCTATTACTGCAGTACAAGTACTTTCACAACACTTTTTCTTCCTTTAAAACTAGATGTATTTTGTGATAAAATGTCTCTTAAGAAAAAAAAAAAAAAAAAATTGAAATTGCTTTTAGGAACTCAGACAGTGGTTCTGTGTGTACAAAATTTCTCATTATTCTCTTCTTTTCACTGTTTAACATATTCAGCTTGGACCAATGAAATGTCAACCCAAAGCTGATCTATGTGTAGGAAAAAGAACCCTCATCTGGAGTAATGCCTCCTAGGCTCAGTTCCTAGCTAATCTGATCCTGATTAGCTTTGTCTCCTCATACCAAATCAGACCCAGTCTCTCTAGAGGACATAAGGAACAGCACTGCTGCCAAGAACAAATTTTGCTAAACTACCACTTGACAACTTTTTTTTTTCTTTTTTTTTTGTTTTTTCTGTCCCAGTTGGTTTTTCTTCAGTCTGAATTCTGAGGGCATCTGCCGAGGACAAAGTCAGGGTACTGCTGCTACTGTTCAAATAGTGCCAGACTTTTTCAAGAGCTTGCCCAGGAACCTATGTGATGTGGAAATCCCCTGCAGATGGGAAGGTTGTTTAACTTTTGTTTACTTCTTTCATGCATCCTCTGACACAAGGGACCTTTAAGGCATGGGTTAATATTATCTCAACACAAGGGCATACTGCAGCAGCATATGGCTGGTGTGGGACCCAGAAGGCTACAGGGAGCAGTAACAAAACGTAAAGACTGCAGCCTGACAGAAGCTTTGCTAGGACTAAATCAAAGCAGGTAATTAACTTCTTTCTTTTCCCACCCTTAACCTGCCCTTGTACAGGTTTTTCTTCTAAATATCTAATACTTCTGAATGTCATACATCGTGATGAGCAGCATTGGCTCTTCCAACCATGCATTTACATGTCTCCTTGTAAATTTTCCAAATTTCTTGCTTAGCTGCACTTGTCCCCTAAACTACTCTCAAATGATTGCTTTCAACTCCACTGAGCTGCCTAAAAGTTGCCTTGAAGACACGTTCAGTCACACATGTGAAGCCCTGTCATGATGGTGGGATTGATCTCATCAGTTCTCTTTTTTGCATTTACATCTCTGGTTTGAGTTGCTCATGAGTGTTATTACACTGATCATGACTGGCTTTGAGACAGGCTTTGCCCTGCCAATCCCTGCTGTGCCCTGGTAACACTCCCTTGCCTGATTTTGTAGTGGCAGGACATGTCTCACCTGCCTGCTGTGATTCCTGCTGCAGGGGAGCAGAGTGAGCTGTGTGAGCCACTGTGGTTCACATCCCACTGCATCCCTGCTAACCCCATTAAAGAGCTTATTGCAGTGAACACCAGCAGCTGGGCTGCCAATGATGGCAGCTGAGAAGCAGGTTAGATGATCCAGACTCATCTCAGCTGCAGGGATAGAAACCCGCAGCTTGGAGCAGTAACCAGAGCTAATTTCCATATAGGCTTGAGTCAGATGCCTTTAAGGGACAGCGTGCCACTGCCCTTCCAGCAGACGGGGACAAGAGTATCAGAAAAAAAACCCCGTGTGCATTCAGTCTTGAAAATCCCCTGGTAGCTGTACAGCAGTAATTTAAATCCTTTCCAAATCCCTCCAGTAAGTTTCCCTATTAAAACTGACCCGCTCACCATCTCTGCGTTGCGACCCCGCTGAAGACACGGAAAAGGTGATCCACTCCGTGGGCCTTGGGGTGGCAAGGCAGGGCTTCAGGCTGTGCTGTTCCCACCCTGGGGCAGCAGACAGCAGTCTGGTGTGTCTCCGTGCAGTGAGTGTCCCGCTGTCCCCGGGGTGCTGCCCGGCCCCGGCCGCAGCAATGCGGGTCCCGCCAGCCGCAGGGCAGCCAGAGGGGGCGTGTGGGTGGATTATGGGCTGTGTTGGCAATGTCAGTATTTTCACAAGAAAACGAAACTTTTTTTAATTTTAATTGTGGAACTCTTCTCTCTAAGGAAAGCATGGGAAAAATTACATAAGCTCACAGATTAAAATCTAACAAGTTTATTCAAATTTCAGATCACTTTTTTTTTTACTACTTTTTTTTCCTTTTCAGTTGAAGAAAACATTTTGTACTAAAGGGACAGTCTAGTTCCTGCTTGTTAATGTTCTCTGTGCACTGCGTGCATTTTGGCTGTATCTCAGAGAGACACTTCAGAGTGCTGCTGACAGGATTTAAAGCTCACCAGTACTGCTGGGCTGAGTTTAAAGCTTGGGCTGTAACGCCAGAAGCCATGGGGGCTGTCTGTGTTTGCATGCATAGCTAATTAGACGTCGATTCACATCTTCAGCACAACAAATCCCTGTGGATCACAATTTAATGGCTCCGTTCTGGGTCAGACGCACAGTGTGTCCACTTGAGCTCACAGAAAACTGACTTCTGACAGTGAAGTGGGATTGTTTCTTGTCATAGCATCAGCACTTCATACAAGTTTCCTGATTTTGTAAACACATTTGAGAGAGGGACCTTTTATTTATCGACCATTTTCTCTGGCATTCCCCCTCCCTGATGCAAGTGTTGTTAACAACTTTTTTCCTTTTCTTCAGAGCTTTCAGTTAAATCCACAACTGATCATTTTGTTGGCCCAGTGTTCCTACTCTGTGAGACTGCACACCTGGAGATTTTTACAGTTTTGTTTTGGTCTAATTCCCACGGGGTTTTGTACCCTTCTCCTAACAAGAATCAGAATAGCTTACATTCCTGCACCATGCTTTTCCTCCCAAGGGACCCTAAAACCATTTACAAACTATAAAAGCTGCTTTTTCTCTAAACAAAAATCACTTTACCCATCAGTGAAGTGCAGCCACCTGGAGGGGAGGGTGAGTGGAGAGCAGCAGCTGCTTAAAAACTCACAATATTGCTACATTTTAAGCTGAAAAGTGATAAGTACTAACATCCAGCTGAATGTATGGCTGACATTTCAGAAAGTAGGACGTAATTTTTCAAACTGTAATTTGACCTAGAGAACATACCCAGCTCTTGCCCCAAGTACAAAGACACATTTAATTTTAGCATGCAGTCAAACAAGCAACTTATGACTTATTATAAAGAAAACCAGGACCTCTGTCAGGAAATTATCCTAAAGTTATGTAGAAAGGAAGAAAAGGATGAAGTGGATAATCACCTCCCAAGCACAACTGTGTAGTCTTATTTCATGAAAGACTATGTGCTGAGCAATCTCAGGCTGTTTGTTTCTCAAGTCTCAGATAATTACAGCCCAGGGGGACAGGCTGCAACAATGCTCTAGATGGCACGCAGAAAAACCGTGTGTCTCATCATTGTCAGAATATACTAACCGTGACCACAATGGTGATGATGATGATGATGATAATAGCAGCAACAACAACAATCATAATAAAACCCCAACAACTACCATCGATGATACAAATTAAACTAAGTTCATGTGGACATGTTTGAGGCTGGTTTTCTTTATTTTCAGAAGTTGCTTTTTGATGACTCAGAACTACTAAGCTCTACTACAGCGGGTTGTGTATTTGGGAACACATACATGAAAAGATAGAAAAAACACCCTGTGTCTGGAGTTATCATATGCATGATAGCCTGTTGCAGGTGATGTATCAAGGGTGAAATCTATATGCATTTTAAAATGCTATGACAAGAGTAAAGATTTTAAATGAGCACCCTACTGAAAAGGAGTTTCAAGGAAGACATTTACAGCTACTAACACTGCAGTTGTATGGCTGTCATAGCAAGAATAATTACTGCTTATTTAACATTCCTCATCTGGGTATTTCCCAGGGATCCTGAGAGACTGCAAGAGAGACAAATGTCTCTTACACTCATCAAAGTGATAAAAAGGCACCATTCCTCTTTTAATGGAAAAACACAGATTTTTTAAAATCATAATACACTGCTAAAGGACAGGCTATCACAGACCAGGCAATTCCCAAAAGTTGCTCCCTTTGCTGAGCCAGGTGCTTGGACTGGCTCTAGAAAGAGACATTATTTTTGTAGACCATAGGAAGCAAAGGACCTTACACCTCTTTGCTTAATAATATTTTCTTTATTTTACTAAAATATAAATGTGTTAAATTACTGTCATCTAGTGAACAACACAATAAATGGAAGGCATTAGGGAGACATGGAAAAAGACTGAGGTGGCATACGGACAAAGGGAGTGACCTGATCCCTACATGACACAATGAACCTGTGTTATTCCCTCTGCATTTGTCCCAGAAATATCTGGACTCCATATGTGACTCTTGTGTCCTGTATCTTCCTCTGCTGTCTTCTTTACTATCCATTTGAAATGCCAGTGTTAATACACTTTAACCAGAATGCTCATTGCAGTTCTGGAGTGCTCCTGTTAGTTTGAAGAAAATGACACTCTTTTAACAGATAGAAGAGTTTCATAGGCAAAATAAACCAGAATATATTCATTTTGAATATCTAAACATATCATAAATTGCAGAAGTGAAAATAATTTTTAAAATAGTAAGTTTGCCAGGTAGCTCATTTTTCTTTTTCTCACACTGATGAAATCCACACTGAGGTTCAAGTAGTACCATCATAACAGAGCACCTATACCCAAACACCTATCAAGAAGGTTTTCTGCAGTTTGATTCATCTTGACCTAGACTTTGTTTCTTAGTTAATATCTTCTCTATAAATTTATACTTTTGTTCAAAGGTAAATTACATCTTTCTAAGTAGTGCAACTTCTTCAAAAGAAGGCATGCTAGATGATAAAGTTAGACTTAAGGGAGGTTGACTTGAGTTACAGGAAGTTAATTTTAGTGTTTTTCTTTTATTAGCATTAATTGAAGAAAAATCTTTCTGTTCTGTTTGCTTCCCATATGCTGTTTCCATGTTAGAAGGTCATTCACGAGGTAGAAGTCATAATCAGGTTCACTTAATTGAAAGGCAGAGCATGTAATTCCTGCAAGGAGATCAACTGATATCTTGTCCCTCAGAGATAAGAGTCCACAACAGAATGAAGATAACATCACAGTCATTGAGGGAAAGAGTAACTGTACCTGAAAAACACATGATGATCAAACCTGTAAAATATGTCTGCAAGAAACCTTAGAAGGTCTTGATGTTTTTATCAACTCTATCTTTTTAAGTATTGAAGTGACATAAAAGCAGGGGGAAATGATTATAGAATTTCAATTCCTTTACCGTATTTATTTCAAAGGCCATGGGTCAAGTAAAAATACAACAGTAATAACCCTGGTCAAATTTATTTGAAAAGTACAAGTGCAACCAAAGCCTGAGAAGCTTTGGAGACTTGTTATTTTAAGTACTAAGTGTAAGTTTCTGATCCAACAAACATTTATACATCACCTGATTTTGAGAGTCTTCCATCAAGTTCAACAAGCCTAAATAAATTGCAAATTTTAAGCATTGCTCAGTATTTAAAGATATTTTTTTTATCTCTACTGCAGTTCTATTCAGTGGGTCCTACTTTTTGTTTACACAGAGAAGCTTCCCTAAAAGTTTTGTTAATTTCTATAATGGAGAATAAAGAATTCATATATTGGAGACATGAGTGAAATGTGTGTATAAGGTGTACTCTATTATGAGGAGAATCACATTCTTGCAGGGCAGGTATAAAAGTCTCATGATGAATTTACCATTAGCCAGCAGTTTTTGTGAACTAGGTAAAGGAAACACTTGGGCAGTTAGTGTTCATATTGTCAAAGCTGTTTCCTGAATGTATTTGAAAAATTACCTTTTGCCAACCATATAACCCTGATTAAATTACAGTATTAGCATAGATAATTCTGGCATAGATAAAGTATGGTGATGGTTAGAGTCTTTAATTGTGCATCAAATTTTATAGGCTGGGGTAAAAACTGCCAAAGTGAATTGTTTTCCTAGGAAGAGGTCTCTGGCATTTGCCACTTATTTTTTTCTGCTAAATGTGAAAGGAAGTGTGTAGATATGATAAAAAGCTTTGGCTTTGTTAGAAATATTCCTCAAAGAACAACAACAAAAAGTATTTAACTTACAATTTTGGTAAGTAACATTTTTTGTAAAGGCATATAATATTCCTGTAATAATTTTAATGTGTCTCTGTGATTGTTCAGTGGGATGTACCAAATGAAAGGGATATTTAACATGTCTGTTTTTATCACTGTGTCTGCCTAATGGTCCACCACACGTGCATATCATGTGGAAGACATGGGCACCAAATAGACAGACTTGGAGTAGGTACAGGACTATATTTTAGGCAAAATTGGAGCTTGGGTTCAGAGGTTCAATAGGCTCACGGTCAGCCTGAAATCCCCTTTTCTGCTCTTATAAGATTTCACATCAGCATGGTAGGCAAAAGGCATGAGAGGACTGGTTTTGTCACTAATACTGAAAATTTCACTTGCTAGCTGTTCTGCTTGTGACTGTTTGCTGCTTGTCTCCAAAATTTCAGAAGTATTTTCTTCAGGATATTTTGCTTGCATTTTTGCTCTGTTCAGAAGAAGAGACACATGTAGGTTCCACATGTTCTCCAAACTTGAGGAGGAGTTCCTGCTCTGAGAACTCACCCAACTTTTTCACCTAATCATCATGACAGAAATTATTTGCTATGCTGGGTATGGCTTTGGTTCTGTAGTAATGTGATATGATTGTAAGGAAAGCAATAATAGCTTTTCGTAAGACTGCTGCCTCTTCCTAATTTGTAACAGGAATATAATCCTCTATTACTGCAGGGTAATGCAGAAAAGCCTCTGTTGCATTTTAGAGGGCCTTTTGATGGAGATGTGTTCTCCTTCCTTTTTTCCTGACAGAAATGCAGTGTGATATCAAATTGAGTCCGTCCTTCAAACCATTAAAAATTAACTGGATGAACTACATGACATGCAGTGCTGTATGGTACTTTTTTTAAACCTGGAGGAAATAACTGACCTTTCCCAAAATGAAAGCTTTTCTCATAGTCATCACAAGGCTTTAAGAAGGTTCAAATCCTCATCAGAGGTGACTAATGCCACTTGCAGCAAGAAGTGGGTCCCTTTTTCAATCGGAAAAATGGCAGCTCTTAGGAAAGTGTAAGGCTCGAGCACTACTTCTAGTAGTGTTTCTTTCATGTTAAATTCCAGGTGGTCTCAGTAATAAGGAATTGCCAGTATTCATACTGTATTGTATACAACAGGCCAGTTCCCACACCTATTTATAAGTTTTATCCATCAGCTGATCTATTTCCAGGCACATGAAAAAGTAGGAATTTTTCTTTCTATTCTTCTGATCTCCAACATGTGAGCTGTAATTTAAATTTGATGATGTACATGCAATACAGTTACTGAATTTTCCTACCTCTTTTTATATTATGGAACAAAAATGCTATTTTCCAGGGGAAATTCATGTAGTTGATTATTCTTCTTAGGAATCCAAGTGTGTATTTTTCATGCTTTATTGGTGCTTTGCGTAATTTTAAATAGATCTGAGTATACAGAGTTCTGTGAAGTCTACATCATATTTTCTAATGATTAATGGATAGGTATCAGGGCAAATTCTCATATGGACTGTGATCATCATCAACCAAACCCAGACCTCAGGACAGAATATGCAGACCTACAAAGATTGCTTGGAAGCCAACGTGGTTTTTGGCTGGTATTGAGTTGGCTTGGAGGCTCTTTTTGGATTCTCCTTCTCTGCTGTTTGCAGCAGGAAAAAAGGACCAGGCAGGATCCATCCTTTACCAGTTTGTGGGTATGGTTTTAATTCCTCAGGGCTGAGAACTATATCTGGCATTAGGTGTCTCTGAGTATAGGAAATCAGAATGTAACCAAAGAGGAAAGGGATTAGAAGGATGGAAAAAAGGGAAGGGACAGAACCACAGCTCTAAAACAGTTCCTACTGTGTGCAATTCAACCCATGCCTATTGTGTTTAGCTGCCTTTTCCCATGCTCTTGCTTTTGATCTACAACACACGCAACGGTGGTAACTACTAAAACCTAGGGAACATTTGCAAGCTATCAAAGGAGGTGGAGTCACTCAGGCAACTGGAAAGGGAAACTCTGCTATTTCTCAGGATATTTATAGAAGGGTACCCCCACTGCCATTTGTGCTTCAGGGAGGTCCTTCCCTTGATTACTGATAGTGTGTACTTTAGCCATGTGTGGTGTAGCAGATTGGGCTCAGCGCTGTGAGCCACAGTTCCCCTTTCCCAGAGAGTCCTTTGAACTTTGCAGCCCTATGCAATAAACTTATGTGTGGTGTTAGGCTGGCCCACCCAGAAGCAAGATATTTCTTGGAAGCTGTCTTGCACTTCCCTATGGCAAGCTACTGTGAAAATGCTATGGTATGAGCTCTGTGTCAACACTGCTCCTCCCTCCCGTCCTTGCTCCAGCCTGCCCACTGGAGGCAGACCAGGACTATCCCAGCTGGAGCAGCACCTTTTGCTCAGCACTGTCTCTGATTTGAGACCTTTCATTGCTGTCCCACTCCATGTGGACTGGTGGAAAAGGAGGGTGTTCACTGACAACGTCACATATGCCCAAAGCTATTGTTTCAGCTTTTGTTTTTAATTGCGGCATTCTCAATAGCTGGCTTCTTTTCCTCTCTTTTGATTATGAAACAGGGCTATGTTCCATGTGTTTTGTTATTGATGGTGCTGTTCCAATCTCTAGCCCATTCTCAAAACAACAGTTGGAGAATGCTTTTCAGGTCCCTCTCCCCAGTAACAGCTGGTGCATTTTCAAAGACTTTGGTTTAAGATGAGAGAAGGGAAGGGAGTACCAGAGGGGCTAAGCAAGCCTGACAGCTCTCTTATCCAAACACACTGTCATTCCCATGATTGATGGAGTCCTTGGCCAAACTCGGGAAGGCTTTCAAACACACTGTTCTGGGGTGGTGTGAGTTTCAGAGGGTCATTCTGGCAGGTGTGACTGAACACAAATTAAATGCTAGCTCCCCAAATAAATACTAACTCTGGGAAGATAACAAGTAAAATTGTCACAACTCACTACCTTTGAGTGAAGCAAATTGTCTCAGAACATAGAGGTGTTCTTGAAAAATACTGAAAATCTTACAGTTGATTAGGCACTGAGCATTCAGTTTAAAAAGTTGATTCTCCAGCTGACAAATGTATGTCTCAACAAAAATTGTGAAAGTATGTTTTCAGTCTGTGGCTTCAAAAAATGACAAAACCAATTAAAAATAGAGAAACAAACAAACAAACAAACAAACAACAACAAAAACCAAGCAAATTAAAAAAACCCCAACAATAACAACAAAAATCAACCCACCAAACAGAAAAAATCCCCAAGCCCAAAAATGCACCACCACTCTCCTCAAACCTCCAAACCCTCACCATATATTCAAAGTAAAATTTTAGTCTGGTATCCAGAAAAGTGTCCTGGTTACTCAAAACATCTTCAAAGACCAGCTTATCAGCATGAAGAGGCTTGTGATAAAACTGCCTTTTCACTGAGAAGCAAAAAACCCTAAATTCAAATGCCTTTAAAGAATCCCAGTCTGGAGAGAAGAAGTTTTATATCCTTATATGTATTGCTTGAGATATGATAGGTTGATATATATGTATGTGATATACATATGTTTATATATATATATATATATATATATATTATATATATATGTATTTTTTGTATTGTTGGTACAAAAAAAGTATTTAATACATTGCAAAGCTAAATACAAATGTGACTCAATTTGACAATTTCAAATGCACTGTTTAAACAGGAAGGTCAAATAAATATACACATCTATTAAATGGAACCCTCAGTTTTAATAACCACAGACTAGGGAAACATTTTTCTAGTGTTTTCTTCTACTGTGAGTTGTGACTAAGAGTGTCAGTCTATAAATGCCTTGCCCTGGCAATGTTTCAATGTCAAACAAAAGGACTTTGGCTTCCAGAAAGTGAATCACCACCTTTCTTTCTTTTATAAATAATACTTTGCACATAGAACACCTTCCACAAAAATTCCAGGAGAGGGAAATGTCTTCCTATGCCTTTGGGAGACTGGGATGTGTGAAGTGACAATGAGAGAATGTGTTAGGTTCCCAGTGATGTAAAAGCGGGAGAAGATGTAAGGAATCAATTCCAACTCATCCCTCTGCCAATGTGCTGCTGTAACTATCAATATTATAATAATACTTAGTAATTACAGTAAGTCATTGGAGTGTTACCTACCCATCACATGGATCTACTTTTTCAGTGTTTTCCCAGGGCTCTCCAGAGAACCAGAGATACACATTTTTCTTTGGATTGGTATACACAGGTTAAAAGATGACACCCTCAAAACTGAGTAATATTCATGTGTCTATACAATTGATGAGGCTCTTGGTTTTGCCAGCATGCAAATGGGTAGGAATCAAAGACTCTATTCCATCACTGTATGAGCTTTGTGGCTGCTTCTGGATGAAATGAGCCTGAAATTTGTCTTCAAACTGGAAAATGCTGGAATTAATTTTGCTTTTACAATTGCACTAACTATGGTCAGTGCTTCATTCCCTGTCACTGAAGGACATGAGAAGCTTTCTGCCATGAATGCATCAGATTTGTCATGTACAAAATGGCAAGACCTCCTCTTGGCAGGTCTCTATAATCAAGTCCATTTCTTGCTGTCACTGATGCTGCTGTGTTGTTTTCTCTCTTTACCAACTGCCTCAGATCTCTGCCCCTTTAAAAGTCCCAACTAACTTGTCTCTGGGGCCCAAACTCCTGCACATGTCTAAGACTGCATTTTAGCACTTTGTATCCTACTCAGATTGGGTCAGTGTGCACTCAAATTTGCATGTGCTTTCCA
Source organism: Poecile atricapillus (assembly GCF_030490865.1). Taxonomy (NCBI): domain Eukaryota; kingdom Metazoa; phylum Chordata; class Aves; order Passeriformes; family Paridae; genus Poecile; species Poecile atricapillus. The sequence goes on along the minus strand of NC_081289.1, from coordinate 106,615,123 downwards.
GTGTGCCCTGGCATATGAATCACCCTTTAAATGAGAAATTTTGTTTACCATTACACCACTTAAATACTATAAAAGCAACTAGACATTTCATTTACAACTGGGTTCTGAATACTGGCCTTGAGGATTTCACTCTGGTTTTAATTTCCTGGATACTTTTGTTGTAAACATATTGTCAGTGATTGAAAGCTTACACAGGGTGGGAAGGGGAAAGAGAGCAGAGGAGTCACCACATTACATAGCTCGTGAAAGGCTGGAACAGAATGGCTGCTGTAGAACAATGCACATTTAGAAAGACTCAGAGCCTGTGCTGGCAACTTTAGGCAGCTTCAAAGTAATGTGGATGTAATATGTCCCCAGCATGAGACTGCATAACTCTGCCAGAGTACTGCAATGAGAAGCACTGCCAAAGAGTAAGTGCAGAGAAGTTCCCAGTATCTCACAGAATACAGAAGCTATGGAAAGCCATTGTAGAAGATGCTTTGTTGTTGCAAGCACAGGTGGGGTAGGGGTTCCCCATCTGTGTCAACAGTCTCTGTCTGTTCTCTGTCTCTGCAGTTCTTTTTCAGATAAGGGAGGTAAATCAGCCCTCTGCAGGTAATACTAGGCTATTGACTTGTTGGCTATTGGCTGTAAAAAGACTGAAGTGACTAGCTCCTAGTTATCTACATTATAAGCCTTACCTGACTGTAGTTAGACAGACACAATCACACCCAAAACAGCTCAGTGCTTCAAGAATATCTTCCAGTATTGCTTCACATACCCCTTAACCTTCCTGAGTCTTCATGGAGAGAACCTTTGGTGCCAGCATGGTAAAGAGTAGTTATATTGCTTGCTTGATTGGTTGATTGATTGAGACCTTTGAGTTGGCCTTTCCATAGGTCTTTATGAACAGACATTCCAGTGTCAGAAATTGAACAAGAAAAGTATTTTATATAACACACACGCACACATATACATCTACAGATGTGTAGAGAAAAAGTCAGAATTTTGTTCTGAGTTTGGAAAAAGGGAAGTAAATGTGTGGGCACTTGGTTAATAAGGGTTTGTTTAACCCTTACTAGTCCTTCTTGCTGTCATTACCTGGGGTAGGTGGCACAATGTTAGCACTACATGCACCCAGTGTGAGTCAAGGGTCACAAAAACCAAGAAGAGCAGACCCACAGTGTGTGCAATACATGCAAAATTAATAAAACTGAAGAGCTGTTTCACTTTACATACATGACTACTAATTTCCTGACAAACTACTTCCTTATGTGAAACATAATGCTTTCTGACACTGAATATTGTTTGGTCATGAGTTACCATTCTAGAGTTCATCATGCTGTATTTTAAGTGCTTGTTAATTTAACTTAAAGCTCTATCTAACAAAATAACTGAATCAAAACAAAATAAGAAAAATCACTCCCTGTCCCTAAAATCCCCAAACAGGAATATGCAAATTCAATTGATTAGTTATAAAAAAAATCAAGTGATAGCAGCACTATGGATATTCTTTTCTTAGGTGTTGACAATTTGACTGCCAGATTGGAGTGCTCTGAAAGTTGTTTCCAAATATTAGGTTTGATCTGCTGCAGAAAACGAAACTAAACTTACATGTGTTTCTAGTAGTGTAATACTACAGTGATTGCTTAAATCAGGGAAACATGGTACCTAAACTTGTTATGCACTCCAAAGCTAAGGAGAAGTCTACAGAAGATGATAGGGGTGAAGCCTCCATTAATTTCCTTCCACACTCCATTTAATTTTCTTCATCAGAGTAGACCCTCAATATACTAGAAGTAGGGGGGTTATTTTTCATAAAGTGGGGTATTATTTTAGACATTCACCACAGTTCATGAGGAAAGGGAATAAAACAAACAACAGTTTCTGAGGAGGAAATCCTACAGAGAATTGACCTTAGAAATAATGAAGTTCGGTGGAGAAACATTTGCCAATGTTCCCATAGTAGATCAAAATATCTGAGCCTCAAGGAGAGGTGTGAGAGCAAAGGGGACACAGAGGAAGGAAAACACTTAAGCAGGAGAAACAAGGCTGCTTGGGAGGTTGTTATTTTTAAATGGCCTCAATACTATGCTTTAAAGAACAATTTGATCTTTGATCAGAGAGTGAGAAATTACAGTGAGAATACTTTCTTCTTGCTCTTCTTTCTCATGTGCATTTACCTCTGTGGAAACACCTGCCTTCTGCTTTATTTAGAAATTAATGTCTGCCCTGAGAAGCATGTAACAATGAATTTGTTCTTAAGCCTAGGCAGAGACTTTAATAGATGTTAATAACTTTTATGGCTTTAGTGAAAACTCTTACTGTTTAGATCCCATACAAATAAATGTGTTTCCATCACCTGTCATAATACACTATATTGTTGTAGGTTAAGATAAAAGTCCATTAGAGTGATTGGCTGACTCACTGCAAGGATTCAAAGGCTGTTTATCTCCATTAATTAAGGACCTGTAATTATACCGGTTTGACCTCGAGGACAGCAATTACTCCACAAAAGCTCTCTACAGGAAACCAGACATTAGCCTTGGCTAATTAGCTTGACATTCACAAGCTGCCTGTATCAAAATGCAGATGGTTTGGCAACACCAGCATGCAAACATCACCTACAAATGCTGCATGAACTGCCCTCAGAAAAGCAACTGCCTGTCAGTGATGGCTAAGAGTGAAATTGTTTTCTTGGTGGCTTTTTTAATTTACGTGTAGAAAATTCCTTTTTCCCAGAGACAATTTCCCATGGAGAAAAATGGAAGAAGGGGATGGCAGCCTGGGAGACTGACTCAATTTATTATGGGAAAAAGTAGAGGAGTCTGGTTCTGTAAACTTTTCCTGGTCCTCCTGACAGTGATTAGTCTTCTCATGCCTATTGGCACATTCCTTCCTCTTGTCAAACCCTTGTCTATAGGGTTTATATTTAGGATGCAATAGGCTCCCTACATATGGTCCGAATACAGCAACATATAAAGCAAAAAACTGTCATTCAAGTTATGCTAAAGCTTGCATCATTTGTGCACAAACTAAAATGGAGTTTTGGGTTGGATTTACAGTTCCCATTTCCATTGATGTTTAAATAATGATTCAATTAGTCCCATAGAGATGTTTTAACATATGCTCAGTATGTAGCTCAAAATAACTGTGAGTTCACACTTTTTTGAGAAAGGAAAATTTAGAGTTATTTAGTTCCTTATATCCTTCCCAAGTGACGGTCAAATTCTAACCTATATTTAAATTTTTTTCTTCAACGTAATTTTCTACTGTGTGTTTTCAATATTGCAGGTTTGGTGTAACAGTACAATTAAAGAAAAGATTTGGTATTTGTCAGCATGGAAATAAATGGTGGGTCTAGACACTGAAATGCCAAATTTCTTTGTGTTTTCTCTAGAAACTACAGAATGAGGGGTTAATGTGTTATGAAACAGTGTTTCAGCAAACGATCAAGCTGTGAATTTGGGTAGTGGCCCAATAATCCACATCAGACCAGATGCCTTGGCCCTTCTCTGAAGGCATGGCTATGAGAGATTCACTTGCTCCTATCCATATTTTTAAAATAATTTTTACATAATTTTTGCATAATTTTTACAATTAAAATTAATTATGTATTAAATTACATAATTTTACATAATTTTTACAGTTTTGGGGTGTACACCTGGGTTGGCAACAGATCCTGCCAAACAGAGATTACAGCTGCACAAGGGCTTGCACAGAACAGACATTTTCTTACATTGTGTCTGGAAATTATACAATGGCGGGTGGGAAGGAAGATAATAGGTACATATAAATAGTAGAGACACACCTGTTTTTTCTTTTTAATTGTTCATACTAAAAATGTTTTAAGTAATGCCAGAATATTTTATTATCCCAAACACAATTTTACATAAAAAATGTTAAGATGTCATTTTGTTCTTCCTGACACAGACATTTTTTTATGAAGACATCCTTTGGAAATAAAGAAAAGATCCAAAAGGAAGATGAATCTGAAAAACTGAATTGTTGAAGTGCTAGTAAATGAATGTTCATGATTGTTGCCAGTGAACATTTCTAGCTGCTCTGAACACTACAGTATTCAGCTTTCAATCAGCTAAACCTTCTTCTGCTATGCCCTCTGGAATTTTCCATAAACTTAACAGAAGAAAGGACTAGATTACCTTGCAGCTTTTATGAGATGCATATGAAATGGAGAACAAGGAAGAAGAAATCCCCCCCGTGGACTTAAGTATGTTTGTAGTCCTTTCTTGTAACTAGCTTTTTATCCTCTTCAAGATATGAGATGGATAAGGAATGTTGGAATTTATATTAATAAATGTTCTTCTCATGAGTTTATTTGTCATTCATTTCTTTTCCAGTCTCAGCATCAGCAGTGTTTAATTTCTCAGCTGAGTAGTATCTACATTTATCAAGTGATGTTTGATTCCTCTTGAAAGAAAAAAAAGGGAAAATATCATATATACAAAAGACATTTTTATTGCAGTGAAAAATATCAACTAGCCCAGTGGAACAATGTGCTAATCAAAGATTTGTCAGTATGTAGGGAGAATTACACTCAGAATGAATGTTCCTCCTCACCATTTTGAACACCTACTCTTGCCCCAGATTTGCCCCTCTATTGAGGAACCTTTAAAAATGTCATTCAATTGCCCATTATTTTTACAAATATTCACAACATACCTCAAATTTGATGCTTTTGCAGATCCAGAATCTGCAGAAGCATGTTTACATTGCTCCATGTCAAGCTATGGAAATGCAGTCAAGAATCTGGTCCTTTTCTCAGGTCACATGAGTTTTCCACTGCAGTAAATCATTGCTGAACATGGTCCTGATGGTGTTACACTGTCAGCACTATCAGAGCTAGCTGGTGTAAACCTGTCTCAGGTTTGTGTCATGATGTTCAAACCAGTTTTCTGGTATAGCACAGATCAGTCTCAAAAAAAGGGTAACAATTGTAAAATGGTTAAATTTTGACAAAAAACCTGACCTGTCCACAAGCCTAGGAGGGAAAAGGTAGAGTTGTCCCTCAAACACCAAGTGGTGCATTCCTCCTAGAATGAAGCATTTCAGGAAAGTGAAGGTGTAACAGAAGCTATGGAGCCTCAAGGCTACAAAGGACAGTCTTGTATGGATTCCTGATTTTACAGGTAGGACTGCCACCTCTTACCCTTCCTTCACTTGGTTCATGACATATCCAGAATCAGGAGTAACACTGTTGCAAACAGGCAGATGCTAATCTAGTGCATGGCGCTGAAAATACACAGCTCAGAAATTACAAATCACAGGGTGTGCCAGCACTGAGAATGAACATATCACAAAGGTGCCTTTTCCAGTTTCTGCATTTGGTTCCATGCCATGAAATTTCACAGGTCTGAACACTCCTCAAACTGCCTCTAAGGCCTCGGGGACTGTATTACAATGAAGTGAGAAAAAGATGTACATCTACTTTCCCACTCCATGCAGCCATGTCTATTTTCTAGATGCTCCAGCCCATGAAAAGGAGGAGGGAAGTGAAGCTGCTGTTTTGCAGACTCCTTCAGTCTTTATTGTCAACAATCTTTGCTGAAAAGGCTATCAAATACAGTGGTGAGGCATGAGGGGCTTGGGAATGAGAAAGATAAGTTGTATATGTCTATTTTTCCCTCATGAAACATACTGAATCCCAACAAAGAGCCACTGAAACCAAACCAGTGACCCTGGGTGTGCCTCCCAAGTCAGACTTTGGAAAGGTGGCTTGTTATGCATATGGGATGAAAAACTATATCCTGAAAAAAACACAGAAAGTAAATATTTAAAGAAAAAGAAACACAGTGAAACAAATGCCTTGTGTTTATATTTCCATGGACCAGTGCCATGCATCTCTCAGCCTGTTACCCAGCTAATGTTTAGTGCACCAAATGTTTTTTAAACCAGTGGATTACTCTCCTCCATGGTTGTGAGAAACATCCATGTATTTGTTCTGGACTTCCTCTTCCTGCCTTTGTTGTTAATTTACAAGTTTCTCACATCCCTCTGACAATTTCTGTCTGTCTGTTTACATGTTTTAGATTTGTGATGGATTGTATACATTGCTCTTACCACCATCCAGGATCTGTTGCCCATTATCCCCAGGAACATAAAATGTCTCTCAGTCATTTTTTTAGTGGACATTTGAGAACACAGGCCAGGAGTATCTCAGGTGTCTTTTAAGCCCTCAAGTTTCTTGATGCCTACTCAGAGCACCACCTCTCTCCAAGGAGAAAAGACTGTCAGGTCTCAGCCTCTGTTTAAATCTCTGGAAGGGTCTTAATCCAAATTATTTGAATGGTGAAGAATGAAAATCAGAGACTCCTAGTTTGAACTTAGCCTCTCTCACAGCTGAAATATACTTCACTTTGTGACTTTTGGTGGTGAATCATGAGGCCAGAAGCCAGCTAGGGATCTGTATTTTTGCACATCGTGATTTCGCACATCTATCTGTAGCCAGAGAAACACACCTCTCCTCAGGTGAGGATCCCAGCCCTCAAAGACAACCAGCAACCACCCATTTTCCCTCATTTCAGATCTCTGATCAAAGCCTAGAGAGCTTGGTATGAAGCAAAATCATTCTTCTGTGTGGTTTCAACTTTCCTGGGAAAGTTATCAGAAAATAGCAAGTACAGACAGAAATAAGTATTGAGAGGAACAACAAGTTCATCAAACATCCCAAATTTTTGTATCTGGAAACCTGCATGGAAGGAAGCTGGTCAAGAGCAGTCACTTCCATCCCCAAGTGAACACCCTTGCCCACACATTTCTTCTGCAATTTCATGTGAACAGCACTTAGATGGATGTTTGGTCATTTTCACTCACAGACATGCCTGGACATCTTGTGATGGAACAGTGCCCCAGCTATTCCATGGATTGCCAGGAACACATTCCTTAAGCCTGGGAAAAACAACGAAGCTTTTGCTTTAAACCATGGCAGCAAGTTCTTTCAGTTTAAGACCATGGGCAAGAGCTCATTTCGGATGTGAGGACAAGCAGTGAGCTTTGTCTAAATATTCTGAAAATGTATTCATTTACTTGAACAGAAAAGCTCTGGCTCAGCTTACGCAATGTGATAAATGGTTGGTTGTCACATTACCTAGGCTGGAAAAGTCTGCATCTCTTGCTGGGAGCCAAAGCAATGGGAAAAAAATGTCAAAAATTTAATGTTTCAAGTACAAAAACAAAATCAAAACCTTGTCACAGATTGTGGTTGGGAAGAATATTAACTGGTGGTGCTCAGCTACTTGGTGCTTAGCACCAAACTTCCATTAACTTAAATGACATGATTGTTTCCTGTGGGAATTAGACTCTTGAAATTTATTTTTTTAAATTTTTTTGGTTTGTTGGTTGGTTTTGGGTTTTTTGGTTGATTGGTTGGTTTTGGTTTTTTCTGTTTGGTTGGTTATTTTATGCTGCCTACCAGAAATGACTGGGAGTATTTCTGAACTTTAGTAAAAATCAAAATTTGAAAATGATTGACAAGTCTCAGTGATATGTCAGGGCCTAGTTCCCATTGCTTTCCAGAGCAAAGAGCAGTCTACATGTCTCTGTTGATTTTTTTCTGCTCAGTCTGTGCTGTTGCTTTTTATTAGATGGATGAGAACCATGGAGGAAACCATCCTGTTCAGACCACATCAAGTTCAAAGGCCAGTACCATCTGATTTAGGCTTTCCTTTCTTCTGTTCTTCTTTGATCCCACTTTGCATGCCTTTTGTCATTAAACATTATAGCAGCACAGATCCCTTGTTGGAAGAAAGTCTGAATGTAAGGCCAACTCTTACTCTGCACTCCAGAGTGGTGGAAAAAACCTTGGTGATCACTGGATGCAGCAGTTTTAGAGGAGACTCATCATCATAGCATTTAGCAGGACAAGGTTTCCATTCACTGTGACATCATTCTTCTAAATAATCTACTCTTTGTGTCCATCACAGATGGGATACAAGTGGGTACAAATCGTTGAAAGATAGACTTGTACCTGATTTTAAGTAAGCATTTGCAATGGTGTAGTTAGTGGAGCACTGGCATGGAATGCTGGTGGGGTGGTGGCGGATATTCCCAGCACAGAAGGGTTTTAAGAACACATTTGTCTAAGGCCAGTGAGGAAAATCGTAATTTTGTGAGTTATGTGGGTCTTACCAGCCATCTCTTCCTATCAGTGAGCTTTTCAGAAATAAGCCAAGTAGTCTGTGCAGCTATGCAAAGAAGGACCCAGGACCTTTGAGAGAGGATGAACAACCTCTAATCACCGGACAAGAAATTCTGCCAGCCTCATGCCATCTTCCAGCATCTTCAGAGCCCAGGTCCCAGTGCTGCTAGTGCAGACACAGAAGCCAGACTGCTGCAGTTTCTGCAGAGGGTCCAGGAATCTGCCTCCTGCACTGCCCATGTGCATCCACAGCACCACTGCTGGAGTTCTCACTGGGTCCAGACCCAGCAATGTCCCTGTCTTATCAGTCATGCACATATTTTGTGCATTTAAGGAACAAAAATGTGCTGCTTTCAGTCTAGACAGTGTCCACAACTTCCTAACACCCTCCTCTCCTGTTGGGTCTGTACTCCCTCCTAAGAGGAACAGTGTATGGAGACTGCAGATTCCTATCTCAGTCCAAGCACGTGTACACAAATATTTCACAAACACTTCAAAGGAAGTTTGCAGCTGGACTGACTGTTAGACTAACCCTGACTCCAAGTCTATGGCATTAGATCCCCAGGCAAGAAAATTGCTGAGAGGCTGGAAGTAGAGTGTGGTACATGAGAAGGGACTCATTGTGTGCTTCTGCATAGAAATACAGGCTATGTCCTGAGAACACAAGTGTTGCCATCTTCTTTATAAAACAGCCCCAGGAATGTAAAAGTTGTTCAAAAAATACATAGACAATATCTGGTCAAAGTGGTGACCGGAGAAACGGCAGGTGTTTGTTCTCATGGGACCTCTTCATGTCTCAGAGCATCTGAATATTTAAAGGGATCATTTGTATGTGAAGGGGTAAAGGAGGGTCAAGGCCACATTGTTCTTTGCTCTCTTTGTTTGTTAGAACAAAGCAAGGAGTCAAATTTGAATTCACAGAATGGAGGGACAGCCAAACTTTGTGCTTGGGAACCTGTTTGCATTTGTAACTAGTGTAGTGTTAATTAAGCTGAAATGGATTCACAAGTATAATTTCAGGGCTGGTTTATTTTTCTCTAAAACTTTGTTTCAAGGATAGGAGGGAAAGAGGAGAGACAGTTCTTTTGTGTGTGCACGTGACAATTTAAACACAGTTACTTCAGTCTACTCTGCATGCACGGTGCAAATCACAAAAAGGCAATTTGCAGAATGTTAATATAGTTCTCATAGTAACCATACTTTGGCCTTGATTTTTCCCAAGAAATTGTAGAAGGAGAAAAATAAGATCGTTACAATGTCAGTTCAACTTGGAGTTTAGCTAATTTAAAATGTGTGATCCCTATGAACAATAGCTCCAAATTGAAACTGGGATTAAATTACATGTTATCTCATTTGTATTCAGCATCACCACTACAGCTTTCAATTGCAGTTTCTTGTATAAACTGCCTGTGTGAACAAAGCATGTAACAGTCTCTGTATTTCTGAGTCAATCTGTATCAAGTCAGTTCAGTGATACACACACAGAGCAGACTTTCTGCCTGGTTCTTTGCTACCGCTCTGTTGCTTGCAAGGCCAAGAGATTCACACAGCACGTTTGACTTCAATCTGGGATACACAAAATAAGCTCATTCCCATTTTAAAGGCATTTTCCAAAGCAGAGCTGAACCTGATAAAAGCCCCAGGCACATAATTACTGAAAAAGAAATAAGCAAAAATAAGTGTGTTACTCTAGTACGGAGAGAGATGCTGTTTGGATAGTCTATGAGACAGCTAGCACTGTGCATTTATCACAATCCCATTCATGTCTGATTCGTCTGGGAGGAGGGCTGTGTAGCATCGTAGGACTCATACTTTGAAGTGTTCACAGCAAAAGCCAAGGCTCACACAGCAGGTCAGAGAGGCAAGGCCTGGAGACACTGTCCTGCTTGTAACTAAAGCTGCAAGACTTGGCCAGTGTGAAGGGACAATGGCTTCTGCCTCTTGCTGAGTCTCCAAATCAGATGGAGAAGGGATGTCCCCGTGCTTAATCAGGAGAGAAAGTCCGTCCCCTGTGCCATGAGCACAATGGCCAAGAGCAAGAATTGTGAGCCTTTGCCATTCCTACAGTAAGGACCTGGCCTCTGGGAGCAGCAGTGTCTTCCTGCTCTGAAGGGGATGAGGAATGGGTGTACCCTTCTACTCCCAGTCTCACTGCCTACTGAACCTTAGTACAAAATACAGAGCAAAAACTGTCTGGAAAATATGTTGAATCCAATTATTTGTAATCATTGTTGTGGAAGTGTGACTACTGCAGCCATTATTATTCTGAAAGCTTTAAAATGCTTTGGGCCATATTATTTGGTATGTTTCATTATTTACACTCCTTTAATTATGCCAATAGTGGCTTAATCTATCACCTGGTGATGTTTTCCTGCATGACAGAATCTGCCTGTTAAGATTTTCTTTGTGCCTATCACTAGAGATTTGAAGTTCTGTATTAAATTAACTTTTTTTTTTTCCTAGCAGATCTCTTTTGTTTGTTTTTATTTGGTTTTTTGTTTGTTTGTTTTGTTTGCTTATTTCAGTCCAAGTGAATATAACTGAAAAATTAAACTTTGCTTGACTTGGAGCAAAGGAGGCAGGAGAAATGAGATCTCACGTAACCCCTTTATTTCTCTGTGAAAGCAATGCAAGGTTTCTTCCTATGATTTCAAAGCTTGCCTAAAATTTGAAGAAATCTTTATCAAATAAAGGATGTTCTTTAGTCTCCAAATAGAATATACAGCTATGATTTTTTAAAGTTGGAGGCAGGCCCCCACAAACTGCTAAATATGATGGTATCAAGCACTCTGTTGTCAGTTTCTGTGTTTACCCACAGTGTGCCCTAAATCTGGCATTAGACCAATTTTCTTTTATATTGCCTATTTGTAGAAGTGAAAACCACCTCCTTGGTGACAAGACTCCCTGTTGAGGACAGTGTGAAAATAAAGAAGTTGAATGGAAGAACTGGAATGAGTCTTGCCTCTAAGGGCTGGGGTTTAGGGGTGGAGTTTTTTTGCTTTTTGTATGAGTTTCAGATGCAAACTGATGGAGTTCATATGGTGGCAAGCACTGCTGAATCAGGAGAAACTCAGATATAAAAATACCCCTTTAAGTTTTGGATCTTTGTCCTTATGGGAACAGGAGACGCAAGTAGTATGATGAAACACAGTGTGGTTTGCTGTGGGTTCAGATGGATTTCCAGTAACCGGTCTGTGCTCACTGGTGTCTCTCTTGAGAGATTTCAGGGGCTGTGGTCTCCCAGTCTGTTGGCTTAGTTCTGTTGCCCTACTTGTCTAATGGAGAGGTGGTAATAACCGTGAAAAATATCTTTTTAGATTATTTATGAGCAAGTGCATTGAGGGACTAGAGAAAACAATGGAAGATCACCACATCTCTGTGTAACTACCTCACGATTTATGACATTTTCACTGAACAAAGCACTTCTGGAAGTTTTAGTAGGCACCCTACAAAAATGTTCAATTTAGCCATTCTGCATTTGCAGGGTGCATCTAGTGCTGGGGTTCTTCCATGCCTCAACTCTTTATGTGGTTGGTGTCATCAATCCAGTCTGAGAATAGGTGAAGGTGTTTGCGGAGGAAAGCAGAACCAATAGAGCAAATTCTTATGATCTGTCACCATTCTGTACTTTTCACTAAATTAACTGTTTTTTTGCAAGCAGTTTCTCCAGAAGCAAAGTTTCAGTGACAAACTCTGTTCGTAGGTAGCATGTAGGCACAATGACTAATGTGTGAAGGAATGATTTTATTTATTCAATCACTTGCACTTGGTAGATCAGCACCAGAGAGGCAATGCAGAGGAGGAAGACAGAAGAAAATCATGCAGAGTTTGATTTCAAAGAGAAGTTGAACCTTTTCCATTTCTGGAATTATTCTGGAATTACTCTGATTTGACCTGTTTTTTTTTCTCATTGACTGCCTATGGAATTAAGAGTGAAAGGCCAGATTATTTAATGCAGTTTCTACATTTTGCTGATGCAAATACCCACCAAGAGAAGAATATGAAAAGCTGCATGCTGCCTCAACCAAAATGGAAAGTTCCTACTAACCCTAAAGACAATCTGTATTGTAGCAGACCTCCGTTTTCCCTGTCGTAGCTTAGCATCAAGATTGAAAAAAGGGGCAGTGGAGATGCAGTAAAGCACAAATTAAGCCTGTTTGCAATCATGCTTTTGCATCTTTGACAAATCAGAGGCAGACTCATGATCTTGCATTTCCCTTCTACATCACATACATTCTGTAGCCTAGGAAGGAGGCAAGCTGACAATGGGTCTTCAAAAATTATTATTTTAGTTTTTCAGGAGCTGATCACTGACTTGGAAGTTGAAAGGCACATTTGAAAGAAACAATGAAAACCAAAGTACCCTGTGATAGCCACTTCCCTGAATCTTCTTTCTGAAGGAGACAGGAAAGATGATTTTGAAATCACCTCCATCAAGGATTTCCACCAAAAGGCTGAGCACTGGCAGGATGTTGGGGCCTCTAAAACACCATTTGGTCACTGATTATTTGTAGGTTGGGGCTTAGTGGGTGGCATCAAGCTCTTTGTGAACTTTTTCATCTTCCTGTTGCTTTTGGCTGTTTTCTTCTTTTTTCCTTTTCTTCTTTCTTTTTTTTTTCTTCTGTCCCCTGGAGTGGCCGGGAAAGGGTGGTGGTGGGAGGACACAGCATTCACAGCTAGCCTGAGACACAAGCCAGTTTATTTACTTAAACAACAAACATCCAGCATGCTAGGAGAGCAGTGACAGAGGGCAGTTCCTGAATGGGATGAGACAGTATGTCTTCTAAAGCGCCCACCCACATTGCCTGAAAGGATTTAGCGGTGCTGACTCCTTGTGAGGAAATAACAGCTTGTGTGTTCAGAAACGTCACAGGCAACCCAGCAATGTGTGTGATGTGAGGATCTCACAAGCTGTCTGCAAATGACCAGAGGCAAAACTCTGCTTATTTTCCCTTTATTTCCTTCACAGCTCTCTGTACCCCTCCCCCAGCCCTCTTTTTGGGGCTGTCATTCTTCTCATCATCCTGCATGCAGCTGACGTTTTCCATCAGATGGACAGAGAGGGGGGTTATATAAATAAACAGAACAACAAGAACATTTCTAGGAGCGACATCAAACCCGACCTTTTGTTTTATGGCAAAAAGTAATGAAGATGTTCTTGGGAAAACAGCTTAGCAGAGAGAGAAAAACACGAACTCTTGAACTGTTGTGCCTGTGAGGAGCTGACCAAGCAGTGATTTGCTTTCTTACCAGGGCTCTGAACTCTGCTGGACTATAAAAATGTACATGGTCGTTGTCATTCTACAAAGTTTGGTAACCTCAGAACTCAGCTGAAATGAAACAAGACAAACCTTTTGCTATCTGTTGCTTTTTCTAGCAATCCTGGAGCCGGATTTTTGCTGACAACTCCTCAGCACGGCAATATGTGACACCAGTGCTCTGTGATCTTTGCTGCTCTCCTGCTGCTTTTCCAGATTGAGGCAAAGGTGTTGACTTTGACTTACAAAGCCCTTGATGGCTTTGGACTTTCCTACTAGATTTTCTCTCTCTGAATGCTGTGACCAACAGAGGGGCCCCAGATGCTGTGTTTAGAAGAGAGCTATGAGACAGGTTACTCAATAAAGATGCCTTATGGATGGCATAAACTGTTCCATACTCACTCCAAAATATTCTCATGTGAAAAGTTTCCATAAAAGCAAGTAATTTCCTCTGGCTCTTGTCAAAAGTCTAATGCACCCTTGAAAGACAACCGGGGAATCTCAACATTTCATCCTTGGTCTTCTAAATTCCAGCCCAGAAACTCTGTTACAGGGTTTTTTAAAGTACTTGGACACTGCTAATGCAGTACCAACTTTCCTTCAGTTTTGACAGCATTTGAGAAGTTCCTTGTTTCAGTTAAAGGGAATAAAATTAATTTAATCTTCATTCAGGTGCTTAAAATTTTATTTAATTTATTCATTTATTTATTCTAAATAATGGGTATGTATCACAATACTGCTGCATCTAGGCTTCAGTTAATATGAACTATTAGACTGGACTTCATCAGCAGTCAGTGGTGAGGATTTTTTTGTTAGCTGTCTAGATACTGCCATGGGATTAGAGGACCCTTGCTCTAGAACTTCCCTTCCTCTTCACTGACTAGAGAAAGTCAGTAAATACTCACATGTATCTGAAACTCAGTTACCTAAATACACTTAAATAGATAAATGTCAGACAATGGTCATGGCAAAACTGGTTTTTTTTTATTCCCTTTTAACTAAAATACCTTTTTGTAATGCCTATCCTTTCCCAAACTGTTTATGACTTCTTATTAGCACCGAATTCTTTTCGTCCACAACTCTTAGGCTGGTATCAACAACAGTGGTTAGCTCTACCCACATGACATCTAGATAGCTTTCTGGATTCGGATTTTATATCTATCCTAAATTACAGTTTATCTCATTCACTCTTGCCTGGCTACCCTTAGGATTATACAAAACCATATGCAGACACCACTTTCTAAAAAACTAAAGCTCATCCTCAAATTATACATTCTTGGACAGTTTTGAAATCTCCTAGAACACAGAAGCAGCACCCATTTGCACTCCACCCATTTAAGGGGACTGGTGAAATCGTGTTCTGTAGTCTAAGAGTACAGCTCACCTGACTTCCCCGAGAAGGGCACTCCCCTCCCTGCTTTTCCCACAAAACACTGTAACAAGGCTGTAAATACTTGGTACATCTGCAATGAGATTCACAGATAATTCGTGCAATACTCACCGTTTAACGGGGGAAGAATGATGCATTTGGCCAGATTTCCATGCCTATGCACACCTGCAGTTGTGGACCATGTGAGAATGATAACTCTAAATTAATTGAATGAAATTATTTGAATAAATAGGAAAGCTAATCTCCAGAACTAGGGACAGACAGAGCAGGTTTTCTGCACTCTGACAAGGCCATCAAATCACATAAGCACATGATTATGGCTGAATGAAGCTGATCAAAAAAGTACTCTCTTTTTTCTATCTAGGTTTTCCAAAAAGAGAACTCAAAATTGTCCTTCCTTTCCATGTGGATCATAAAAGGTAGCTTGTCTATTCTGGTAAAACTGAGGTTTATCAGCAGACAGAATTCACCTGGCCATGTCACTGAACACCATTTCATAGATTGTTACCTGTGCTAGAGCTCATAGCTTGTGCCTGGTTTTGCCATCAATCAGCTTTCTGTTCTGTACACTCTGTGCTGATCATATGCATAGCAAAACTGCCTGCCTAAGAGGTGTAACCCTGCATTCCTCCCTACACACACTCCTATGTGTTGAGAGATGCAATCCCAACTAATAGACAATTCTGAGTTTGTGCTTCCTCCATTGCTGTTTGCTGTGTGTGGATACAGTCTCACACAGCACCACTGAAGCACCAAGCTATTGCAGTCTTAAAAAAAAGGGCAGAGAGCATTTATAAACATTGCTACCTTGTTTTGGGTCTCCGAAAACATTTGCCCTGCACATTACACCATGTAGACAGTCATATGCTTAATGCTCATATGCTTGGACTTGGATTACAGTAAATATGTGCTTCAGTGTTTTGTTAATAAACTGTAGCACAACCAATCTCTGGTGTAAGTTTAATTGGAGAATTACACTGTCCCTGAAAAATAGAGGAGGGGCTAGTCCAGATTTTTAAACAGACCTTTCTACTGTACTGAACTGCACCCAAGGGAGAAGAAACACTCTTGTAATGACCAAAACTGAAAAATTACATTTGGGTGTATGTTTTAATTAGCAAGTTTTGGCTCATTTAAAAATGATCAGTAGGAATCATTTTTGCTCACAAGCCTCAACTGAATATCAAACCTCTAAGCTCACACCATCAGTGGCACACATTTTTGTTGTGCCAAGAGTATCAGCAGCAGTAACACCTGTCAACCAAGAGGAAAGAGGTAGGAAGCCTTTGTGAGTTAGTGGGCATGGTGGTATTTGGTCAAAGTTTGTACTCGATGATCTTGGAGGTTTCTTCCAGCCATGGAAAAGATTCCATAGTTCTGACACTCAACATTTGTTTACAGTTCATTAAACTGTTGTTGCCTTCTGCCCACAACGCAGGAGGGACAGAGCTTTATGGAAAACGTTTCATGAACAAGTATTAGTCTTAAAAGTTTCTCTGAATGCTTTTTGGTGCTGCTCCACAGTGGACCTCTGTGTTTCATCTCAGTTTGTGAGATAATATGAAGCCCAAATTACCTAAACTATGTGACTTGTTTTGGCACTAGCATGGAAAATACTGACTTCAAAACAGTAGATACAGACATAAATGGTGAACAGCTCTCCCACGCAGTAAAGATACTCTTAATCCTAAAATATATATAGGAGAAAATGAAGCAGCATCATAATATATACAAACTCTCACTTAAGCATGTGAATATATGAATGTAATTATGACCTGCCAGCTCTCATTCTGAATATTTTAATGTGGTGGGAAGTCTGCTGAAATCTTTGTGGAATGCAGATACATTCCAATCATCCAAGTAGCTCTAGGACAGTCCAAGAGTCGTGATTTCAAATATGTTCATGTAGTCCCTGAGTTTTAGAACTGAAGGATGTGACTGACATCTGGATAATCTGAAATTTGATTACAAAAAAGATAACTAGTCTGAGATTACCAAAATCCTTTATTTGAAGTATCTCTAGTATGGATTTACAGTGTTATCAAATTCAGACTCTTGAAGTCAGAGATACAATCCACTCATACCAGCTATTTGCCAGAAGAGAAAGAGGCAGTTTTCTGCTGAGAGATGTGCCACGTGTATTGATTTTGCATCTGGATTGCAAGTTTTAGGCAGACACTGGCTATAATTAGCTTCACTATAATTCTCAGAGCAATTATTACACACATGAAAATTCTCAAAATGGGGGACCACAGAATTGTAAGTGATGCAGGATGTTTTTACCAGGGAATTATTACATCAGAGGAATAAATAAATTGTAATAATATTCTCTCATAGCCTAAAATACATTCAATCTAAATAATTCTAGAAATAAATGCAGTAAGAGAGAGAGGAACTGTGTTTTATTAGTTTGGAGTTAGTTTTGATAATGTTTGTTTTGTAAAAGTGAGCTGGATTTCATGTTGAACACAATGAGTTGTTTTAATAGTACAGCAAAAAGCAAAAGTTAATAGACATCCTAAATAAAAAATTAAGAAGTTTGGTTTCACAATTTGAAGTGACATGCTCTTTAGAAACATAGCCATCTTTATTTTTCAAGAGAGAAAAATCTCTGAATGAAACTGCATTGTAGGGTTAAACAAAATGCCTTGTACCTTTTCTCCAACAACAGTTTTACAATTTCCTGGTTTGTCTGTGATTGAAAATACAACTGATGCTCCAGGTAAAGTTTAGGGAGATGCAGTTTTTTAATGAAATCTGAAATTTGTTCTCAGGGACACATCCTTCCAGAGCACTGCAGCAGTGATGCATGTGAGGCACAGCAGCATGAAAATGAACCTGTGACTACACTCTTGGCAAGAGACAAGAGCCTGTGGTACCCAATCCAGGGCAGGTGCCCTTTCAGTTGGAGAAGGCCAGGCAACTGATGAGCTTGGGCTACATGAAGTGTAAATATGTTCCAGCTCCACTGTATTTCTAATTTATTTACCTGTAGATGAGGAGAACAGAATTGGGAGTATAAGAATTTGTATTATTTTTATTTTCTGGTGAAACAAACACAAGAAATGCAATGGGCTGTGTTTTAATTTGTCATAGTGTTCATGAGGAAAATAAATATCACTGACATTAATCACCCCTTGGGACTTCAAAACACTTGTCTGATTCTGGAGGCTCAGATGGTGCTCTTTTAGATTGCTAATTTACTGCAAAACTGCTTACAGGTTTAATAAGTGGGACTCTTGTCTACATCTCAGTTTAAAAATACTATAATAGGCAATGCCTTCCCCCACAAACTGCTTTAAAATAATTATCTCTTATGTGTCCTGTCTAATAAACACAATAATGGAAGCCTGTGAAAAATACGACAAAATTGCACACGAGAAAGATTGCCCACCATAACATAGCATATTGAACAGCTGCTATACCGATAGAATTCACATTGTTTCCTGCACTGGCTGTTTGAGCATCTGATCTTATTGAAGCCAGGATGATTTGGAACAGCTTAGAGAGGAACTATTGACTGAAGAGACCTTTATATGGAAAACCATTGTTCAGTTAAATTTTATGACTTCACAGATATTAAACTAGAGAAATTTTAACAGAGAAAATTTCCTTCGAGGTTTCTTTATGAAGTGCATAAGCTGAGTTCCCCATTTCTTCACAGATTAGGCTCTGTTCTAAGAAGCTCTCTCATCTTTCATTAGCTGGAAAAAGCAAAAAGCATAGCCTGGGTTTAGCAGTGCAAGCCCCTCATCATGAATGCACTTCACCTGTCTAGAAAGAGGAGGAAGAATTGTCAGCAATTCTACTGTTAACATTGTGGTGGATTTTAGAGAAGCCTGCTGGAGATAACCAGAATTTCTCCTCTAGCTAATGATTACATTATTAGGAATCCCCTCCCTATTGGCCACAACATTTGCCATCACAAAGTTTCCCTTCACCTAAGTGTCATTCCAATAGCAGCATAGAAGGAGCAACTAATGACTACCATGTCACCTAAAGTCTTGTCCTGCACGGCACTCAGTTGTGAAGGATCTTTCACCAGGAGCAAAAAGAGGGGAAGACATGTCTTATCCAAACATACTGTTGCAGGTGTGCATGTGTTCTCTTGACTCACCCCACTGCTGAAGAAAGGTTACAATCTGTGGCAGGGCTTTCTTCAGTGGTTTTCTCCTGAGGGACAAACCAGGAGTTAAATCTGCACAATGCCATGAGCATAGTAGCACTCACTCAGCTCTTCTGATGCAGCCACACTAGACCTGGAGTACATCGAGGGAGAAGCAGATACCAAAATATGTAGACTTCAAAAGTACCTTTATATGACATTCCAAAGTCATATTAAAATCCACTGTAATCCTCCTTGCCAGGACTTTTCTGCCAGACCATCACTCAAAGTCTTTATTACCCATTCTTATAAACCTGGAGAATTATGTTTCATCTCTTATTAGATGTTAAATGTAATTTCTAAAATTACATTTTTAGAAATGTATGTCAGGATGCACCCAGGATGCCATCTGCGTCCTGAGAAACTGCAATGTAACATTTTATTATACCTTCAAAATATTTGAGAATTGAGAACAAAACAATTATGCTTCTACAAGCATTAAGTATGTTCTGACCACGTTGCAATGATTGTTCTTCGTGCTGTCCTGCTTTCCTGGTACCAGAAGCTTTTACCTGATTATATGTCCTTCATGCTTCATTCTGTTATTTTAATTTTTCCACCTGACTCAAGGAAACCTCATATTAATTAGAGCAAGTCAAGTTCAAGGCAGAGGGCATGAGAGAACCCAACAAAGTGAAGACCCTTTTCATAATACTTGAATATCCCAAAGCTTCACACTTCATAAATTGTGCCATTGAAGGACTTTTTCCTCCCCATTTTTTTCCCAGTGTTTGGACTTGAAAGCAAAAGAGAATTGTCTCAAAAGAAAAAAGCTGCATCCTGAAAGGCAACATTGGCTCCCTATGTGGTAGTGCCCTCCCAGAAGTAAGAGATGGTGTCAGTGCCCCACCCAGACTGCTGGGGGTAGGGGCAGAGCAGCTAGAAACACACCTTGGGATAAATGCTGCCCATCATTCTATTGGGAAGCACCATGCAGAGTCTTGTCTTGACAAGGTTGCAGAGAAATGGCAGGTCTATTAGTACTCTCTGTTTTGTTGTTGATGTTGTTTCTTTTTTGTTGTTTGGTGTTTGGTTTTTTTTCCAAATCACACCCATATTTAGAGTAACACCATAGAAAATATTTGGAAAACCTTATTTCCTTTTCCTGGCATTTGAAGTTCTGTGCTCTATCAGCAAAGCAGAAATCTCAGAGAAACCCACCTGCAATTCCTTGGCATTGTGTTGTGTGGGGAAACTCCCTAATATTGCCTTGTGGGGAGCAGTGGCAGCTACAGAATCTTTCCTGTACACTTGCACTAGACCTGCAGTTGCAGCCCATGTCAGTTTGAATTTTGGATGTGATAGGTCCTGCCATGGTTATCGTGTTTGATGTGTGGTCTAAAAGGGAAAAGGCATTTCCTTAGGGAACAGCAGCACCGTGCCACATGCTTCAAGCAGACAATTTGGGGCAGCTGCAGTGTCATCTCACTTTTGTAAATAGGGGGAAGCTACCTTATTTGGATCATTTATGACTTCATTATTCCCAGAATTTTATTTTGAGACACTTTCTCTGTGTTGTGACAGCCCTAAAGAGACACTATGAGTTTTACAACTTAACAGAGTTTTGGAGCCATGAATGGTGCCACAAAAATAAGAGAGCTTATGGTAAAATCAAAGTCACTATTTCGGCAGCAGTGAATAGATGAGTTCCAAAGATTAGCAGTCCAGCTCTTTCTTCAACACTGTTATCTGAGGGCTCAACATATATTTGATGGGCAAATATTTTATCCAGCAATATTTATTTAATAAGACTAAAATATTTGTCACAATTCCAAAACCTTACAGGCCAACACTGTAGTTTTAAAAGAAGTGATGGGAGAAAGGCAAATGTGTAAGAATTGCAGCACAACTATGGCCAGGTGCATGAGAAAATTTATTACTTTATAAGAGCTGAAAAAAATAGCAAATATGCAAGTTGTGTACATGAATAATACAGTGTCTACTTGGCAATAAAAACCAAAGAGCTTTGTAAAATAACCTGATAGCCTCAGAACACGTGTGTCATGCATGTGTGTCTGTGTGGAGAGATACAACATATGTTTCACACATACTTTATATACACAAATGCTAAAATATCTAATGCCCCCAGAAGAGGAAAAAGGACTTACATGGCCCTGATAGTGCCTGGTCTTATCCCAGTTTAACACTGACCTCCAAGCTCAGTGAAGCTTTCCCTACATCAATGCTATGCATGGTGCTGCTGGAACATTAGGAAGTAACCTCAGCAGTGTGAAAGCAGCTTACCAGTGCCTAGAGGACTTACCTGCTTGCCTCCTGAGTTATATTGATACATTCAACAAAGAAAGTAACTTCTGAAGGTGAAATTAGCTGAATTCCACTTTTGTGTACACAGGCTGTGTTTTTTAGGCCAGATAACTGACTAGATAACTCGATGGTTGGTGGAACTAGGGGCAACACCTCATCCCTAGAGGAGCTGACCTGATGTGCCACCTCACTTCCAATCACATGCCAGACTTCCACAGTTCTCAAGGCCAGGTTCAGCAGCACAGCTTTTGAGTACCAGGGACAAAGAGCAGTCCTGTAAGAAAAAAGACAAGGGATGCTCCATTACCAGAGAGAGGCAGGCAACAGTGCCTGGACCTGAAGGGAAGCATCTCAAATCCTTTAAGAGGCTGTACTCTGTGCTGCTTCCCTGGGGAGGTAATAAACATCCTACAACAGAAATTAAGATTTCGTGAGAAGATGGTTGATGGAGAAAAGTGAGAAAGCCAAATGCATTTGCAGGAACAGCTTTAAGCAGGAAATAGCCATCTGCAGCATAGACATGGATGCAGTAGCTGGATGTGCTACAGCATAAAATAGGGTGTGAAAATGCACTGAAAAAGCAGTTGCCACTTTCTTGCTGTGTTTGTGAGCACTCTCACCATATCAGACAAATCAGACAGTGCTGGGTGGCCCTTCATTTGTGGAAAAAGTAGAAAATTACTCCACATTTAAATGGGATTAAGAATATGCCCACTGCTGGAATTACATGGCACCTGGGGAGCCAGAGGCTGTCTCTATAGAGTCATTAAGAAGCTGTTAAGAAAAGAGAACCTGTTGCTGACATTAAGCAGAGGTTTGCAGCTAGATCAGGGAATACATTAAAGTGTTATATCTAAAAAATAAAACAAATTTTTGAAAATACATTGATTTTTATTTTTACTGTGAAGCATGTTACAGAGTACAAAAAAAAAAAAAAAGTGTGTCCTCAAAAACTCCAAAAGCAACATCTGAAGTTTTCAAGTAAGAAACAAATATCTATGATTGTTGCTCACAAGCATATGAATTCATTATACCAACAAATGTGTTGATGTAGCTGTGATGCAAGGTACAAGGATAAAAGTAGACAGTTTGTCAGGAGAGGTAATGTTTTTTATTACATTAGAACCTGAAGGAGGGCATATGTGTCTGTAAGATTTCCTATTTTAACCAAGTATGACACAATCTAACAACGGACTCTCTTTCCTTACAAATCTTGATTTACTCTGATTAAAATATGAAGTTTAATTTCTTTTTACCAGATTTGTTTATACTTAAAAAAAGAAAAATTAAAAAGTTGGTTTTGTGCAACATTAGTACTCCCAACAAGCAGGAGAGAGGGAGAACATCAAGGAGAGAGAATATTCTTCTGCTATAACATCTTTTTCTCCTAACAAACGACCACAAGTAATTTACTAGCAATGGATTTTTCTGGACTGTAACTGCTAGAAACAAACTAAAACAATAGGTTCAGAGTACAGCATGTTGTTCATGTGCTTGCCATATGCCTGTGTTGCAAGCACAGCCAGATCCACAGTTATTCAATATTGAAAGAATATTATTCAACTTTTACTGAAATTCTCTGTGATTTCATCAGTAAAATTGGTTTCAGCAGTCCAGATGGGATCAGTGACACAGTTTAATAATAGAAGCAACTCTGAAAATTAAGGTGATTATCAATGTATGGGCCACCCACCCTGTGCCATTCATGGGAATCTGCCAGACAGAACAGGAAGAGAAACTGGCATCTACTGTGTATCAGCAGCAGAGATATTTTGTTACTTTATTTATTGATCTATTTATTGATTTATTATGTGGGTGGAGTCTTGGGAGAAGAAATCTGCCTTTTAAAGCCTATATCTATAAAATCAGCATGTGAAGATAGTTAGACAATGTTCTGCAAACACTTGTCTCAGACACCAAGAACTTCTGCTGGTTTGGTTTTTCTTTTGGTACAGAATGAATCCTTAAACATTCTTCCTTTCAAAATTATTCCTGCACTGAAAAAAGTTGGACTGTGCTTTGTTTATCCTTTCTGAGCAACTCACATTGGGTGCAAGTGGTTAAGTATGATATACATATAACATCTTCAAAAGCTTTTAGTTGTTGCAGTCTGGAGAACTTCCTTACAAAAAATTATCAGGCTTTAATTAAAACTGTGGTCTGTGGGCTATGCTACGTTGTCTTGCCAGAAAACAGCCCCAGAAGACTGGTTAAAAGAAATAAATTTAAAACTCAGGTGCAGCAGGGGCCATATAGCCTCCAGCTCATTCCCACTATGTGGCTGAAGTAATGTTTATGTCACACACCAAAATTGTAGAGAAGGAGACAGCAAAAATAGGATTTGCCCAAATATGGGTTTTACCCTCTGCTAGGCGCACACTTTAAGACATGTAGCAGAGAGGAGTTTTAGGACCCCTAGGAATAAGAGTGAGCTGCTAGAACAACTCCACAAGCCTGCAGACTTGTGGAGAAGAAATGGCACAGACAGAACTGGACATAATGAAAATATTTATAGATTGTCACTGCTTTTATAGCACAGGAGCCTAAACCAAATTGCTTGCCTGCTGCTGCTTTCTCAATTTCCCCTCTACAGAAACTCCCTCCACCTGCATTTGCCTTACGAGCTGATTTCCATCTTCATGCCTCCAAGACATTCTTTGCTCTCCTAGGTCTTTGCTCTAGTCCCTCAACTGCAGAACATTCCTAATCTTTCAGTCTGCACCTTCTGTCCTTTGGTTGTGTCACTGGAGTTTATGTCCAGGACCCACACCTTGCAGACATTTCTCCAAGCTTCTTTTGCCAACAGGGCCACTTCTGTAAATCTCTCATTCCTTTCCCTAGACATCTCATCTCCAGGTTTCTTCCTTCTCCACTACATGCCTTCCTAACATACATACCTTTATTCATCAAAAGGCTTTCTTTCCAGGTGACACAGATACTTTGTCTCTGTCAAATGCAGCAGAGAAGAGAGAAACTGGGTAAAGAATGGCCCTTGACTGAAGTTACAAAGTATTCAATTCTTGTTAGGAAAACTGGCTTCATTAATCTTCAACCTAAAGGGGCTTTAGTTTTCACAGATACTGGTCCCATCTAAGCACTAAAACAAATTAAAGAAGTCAAGAGACAAATTCACTGCCTGACCTATCTATGTACCAGAGATCAGTGAAAGAATCAAACACACATCAAGCTGCAGCAAGCCCTGGAGGAGCCCACTGAGATGAGCTACTTCAGTTGTTTAAGCTGAGTTGGGCTCTTCACTCTAAAATATTAGGGAATCAATACTTAGTTGTTTAAAACAGATATGAGTTCAGATGACTTTAAATGGCTGAAATTGTAAGTTTTACTTGTCTCACTGCTTTCACATAGGCTCAGAACTTCTTTTACATTTTTAGAAAGTCAGCTCTGGACTCTATAATCCAAAGTGATTTAGATTTAAGAATGCTTAAAAATGGTGCTGTAAAGTGACTGTCTGGCTGTGCTGTTGAGGGTGCCATGAAGCCTGGCTCCACACAGCCTTAGCGGTTCCTGACCATGCCCAAAAAGCCTTCAGGCAACTTGCAGCTGCCAGTCTGCCAGAGAACTCCACTGTCTGGCTGCCAATGCTACTTTTACAGCCCTCTTTTTCTTCTCCCACTCTTGCATGCACACTCAAGTCCCTCTGTCACTGTGTGTGAGGCAGAATACCATTCCAATGATATCTGAAGTATTTCCATGCTGTTTGAAGTGAAGTGTTTCCTATAATCTTAAATCATCAGTGCTGCTCAGGCTTAAATCATCAAGCTGGAGAGTAGCGGATGGAGTGGATTAGAAAGCAGATGCAGGTGAAAACCCAAGCTGGAGTAAAAAGGGGGTGTAAATACCCAGTTACACTTTCTCACTAAACCTTATTGTTCAAAGCTGAGATAAAACCAAAGGCAGACAAACTATGAAATCTGAGTGGCAGATTAAAGCAGCCTTACATGCTGTAAATGTTAGATAAATGTACAACAATCTGCATGTGTAACAAAAAGGGCAACATAACCACCTTTGATCAGCGAGAAGATATATAATGTTATTTTGTGTTCTTCAAAGGCAAAAAGATGTTTTATTTACCTAATGTCACTTATATAATTGTTTGCTTTACCAGAGCAAGATCTAGAAGTATTTCTGCTTGTGTGCAGTGTGGTGAAAGATAAGAACCCATAAAGCAGTCAGATGATCTGAGTCCCAGCCATATGTTAGTCCGTGGGTAGGAACGGAACAACACTGGGGATTTAGACCAAAGTCTGCAGGCAGAACAGACATAAACCAGAACCAGGTGTGCCCCATGGGCTGATCTCCTGTAGTGTTGATCCTTCTTCAATACTGTGTTGACATCAGTGGGCTTTTGGTGTGAGCATGCCCAGTCAGGTGTTTCGGAAGTTATTAATGTGGATGGCATGCTGTTGAGAGGTGTACAAAAGGCAGGACTTTCTGCCGGATTGTCAGACCTTCCAGCTAACTGTGGAGCTGAAACATGCTGTGATCTGTGTATGGCTGAGGCAGAACAGAGATCACTGATGCCTTTATCTGGGTTTCAGTGTGTTCTGTCTCAAGAAAAATTCCCTCAAAACCAGCATTTGATTTTTCTTTCACTTCTCCTTAAAAAAAACCCATACAAACAAAAAGGCTTCAGTATATATCTTGGAGAGAGTAGCTGAATGAGTGCACAAAGCCCGCAATGCCATTAGAAGAAAAAAACCCAGGGGAATAAAATAATAGCCAAATCTGCCAGGGTTTTATTTTGTGGTCATAGTGCCCCCCAGAGGTATCTGTTCAGACAGCTGCATGGCTCCCTATAATTTTAAAGCTTTCTTTGTTTAAACAGCAGTGTACATAAAGCCTAAGGCTCTCATTTGTTCTCTTAGCCCTGACTTGTTCTTGTAAAATTTGGTGTGCTCCTGAGCAATGCACAATTGCTATTCTCCACGCACAAGCTGGAGTTGCACTGTTGACTGTGTTTTGGTTACACACTCTCATAGCATGTCTCAGTGGTGAGGCCAACTCCAGGTTTACTGCTTCCCAGTAAACAGCTACTGCTTTCCAGGAGGCAGTTTCAGGCACCAGGCAGTGCTCCCGTGTCAGTATGACACAAGAAGGATAGTTCCTTATGCCAGCAGCACAAAGACATCTCTGCATCACACACCTCCCTCACCCTGCTCACCTCCCTGCAGAACACATCCTTGCTGTGCCTGTTCCAGGAGTGAGGCCAATCTACACCTCATTCCCAGACACTGGCTCAGCCATCCTACGTAAGCATTTACAGTCTGATATTTTGATCTCTTAGTTTCAGTAAAAACACTTCAATGTTCAATAAGAGGTATCAATTGGTCTGATTAATTCAGTCGGGTCACTGTCCTGCAAGAAATTTGTGCTGCTTATAAAAACTCTGTTAGGACTTAGTGTAGACAGATTAAAATACTGTACTTTTCCTTGAAATACAATATCTTGTATCAGCAGAAGATGTCTGGTTTTATGTAGATTCATTCTTTCTCAGTAGGGATTGAGCCAAGGAGCCCACTGAGGTCACTACAAGTCTTTCTCCTGCTTACTTTCCATATTCACAGATCAGTACTTTCTAAAGCATGCTTGTAGAAGGTAGCCTTCCCTGGAGAGGAAAATTCAAGCAGCTATAATCCTAACATAGGCTGCATCTATTTTCTTCCAGAAGTCATTTTAGGCTGTACAATCTATAGGGAAAAAATTAAGTTTCACAGTACTTGCAGTGTTATCATATTCTAAGCCATTAAACAGCAGTAATACTAATCAGCCCCCTTATGTCTGCAATAAGTCTTCCAAAAAAGTGGCATCTCTGATGTGGGATAAATGTTCTTGTCTCCATGGAGAGATACTTTGATCCAGAGGTCTTAATAATCACAGACCCCCTGTTGAGCCCTGTACCAGCATCAGTCCTCAGCCTGGATCACCCCACTTTTATTGCTCCAGCTCAGGAACCAGAGCCAGCCATCTCCCCCTCTCTCCTACACTCAAAATAGGCTTTAGTCTACATCAAAACAGTTGCTTTGTCTTCTTTCCTTTGCCAAGTATCTTTGTACAAATACATTTTTAGCATTGTTTCTTTCCAATATTTACTTCTATAGTAAATTGTAGAATGAAAATTACACTAAAATTAGACAGTGAAAAGAACTTTGATGTTGATTTAATTTTTGTTGACCTGTTCAGTGTAGCTATTTCCCCAGCACAAACTCACACTATGCTCACAACACAGCAAAGTGCTGCAGCAGGAAGACATCTCCTAGTTTCAACAAAGTCTCTTGTATTGAAACAGGCCTTTATTGAACAGTAGCAACAATTGTGTTGCCACACATATTTTCCAAAAGGTTCCCTGGGAATAGCCAGTATATTTTTAATTTGTTCATAGGGAGTAACAATCCTAGCTGCCTGGATACTTCAGGGTAGTACAAAGCATAACAGGTCGTCCTCCAGTAGATTTTATACTCTCCCCTTGAGCTAGCAAAGCTATCAAGATGTGACCTTGTTGTGTAAAGCTGAGTTTGGCCTCACTCCCCACTCACTCATTCTGTAACCATTCAATTCAGAAGTTTGCAGAGTAGCAGAGAAGAGAAAGGGAGAGAAGAATGTAATAGTACTCCTGTGCCAGCTTCCTTTTTTTGTGTTTTCTTCACCAAGCAACTAGCCAGGAACACTAACAAGCCTTTTTTTTTTTTTTCGGGTACCTTTCTTTTGGCAACAACAACAACAAAAGCTCACAACCAGTCAATCCTCCAAAAACTGTCCAAACCAAACTGAAAAAAAAACCCAAACCAAAGCAAAAAAACCCAACCAAACCCACTAAAATCAAAACCCCAAAACATTGTGGAGAAGGCAGATCTGCTTTACAGGTGGTTTCCCTTTGGTATGAATGCCTCAGTTTTTCATGACAAATGCCCAGATTCAACTAGATTTGAAACATCCGAAAAACTTAGATCACTTTTGTTCAAAATATGCTTTATACAACATTTCAGTCACTCTTGGGTTTAATCATTTCTGAAAGGTTAAAATACACCAAAATCATTATAGGTGACTTGAGTCAGAAGTGTGTTTTGTCATCACTTTCTCAAGTCACTCAGTAAGCTGGACAGCAATTTCAATGTAGATCACACAGACTGCTCTAAAATGGGGAACTAAATGTGTAAGTGTGGATGCTGGTATCCTGCTTTAATATCCAAGACTGAAAATGGGATTTAGAAAGCTCTCATTGTCCTACAGCTGTCCCAGGAGATACTAGGGGATGTCAAGGGGCAGTTTACACCAGATGTCTGCCATGCTCCTGCTACAGCTGCTGACAGTGACTAATGGTGTGTCTCACTTTGGAAAACTCTGGGTTGTAGTGCTGAACTCTGCCTGGGCCTCCAGAAACCCATATGCACCGGGATATATGTTACCATGTCTTAAAGACCATGCAGAAGGTCTGCAAGTAGGCTCTTAGCCAAGAAGGCTCTTAAAAAGAAAGGGGGCAGGGGGAAAGACAACTGTCCCTTTACACATATTATGATTAATTTGGGATTCTTGAAATGCCATAATGCTGGAAAGACCAAAAGACAGAACACAACAGTCAAGAAACTATTTGAAGACTGTCTTTATTATGTGTTTTAGGAGGACTGACATTTCTGAAGTGCATACTGCAGTCACTGTCAAGGCAAATCCCATCAGCTGCTACCTCAGCAAAGCACTCCCCACTCTTACAGCTCTTTCATGCAGCTGCCACATACTGGGATATCATAAATAAATTTTTCAGGCAAGTTTCCATATCAAATTCTTTCTCTTTTGGGTGGTCCTTGAGAAAAGTAGAGTCCCGTCTGTATTACCAGTCTTGATAACAGACTGTTTACAACATCAGGATTCAATGGTTTAGATTTTTTCCCTTGCTGTAAATTACTTGTCTAGACAGACTTGAAGCTCCAATCTTTGTGAAAGTAAGGCTTTGACTCAACTGCTGATGTAATCCAGTGTTTGAATACAACATATTTTTAAAAGTAATCCTGCACCGCATAGTTCTTCTTTTCCTTAATCTAGAGTCTTTCACTAACTGGAGGGATTTTCTTTCTGGAGTGACTTTCTTGTGTGCCTGAGCATGTGACTAATGTAATAACTGAAATCTGCATGAGTCGAAGATTTAAAGTTGGCATCCCACAGCTGTAAACTGTTTTAGCTTTACTCAAAAAAGTAGTGATTGGGGGGGGGAGGGGGGAGCAATGAAACGAACAGAAAAGCAGTCAAAAGTAAAAAAACAAAACCAAAACAAAAAACCCAAAACAACAACAACAAACCCAAAACAAAAAAGGAAAGCCAAAAAAAACCCCAAAAAAACCCCACACCAAACAAAAGCAAAAAACCCAAATTTCGAACAATAACAACAACAAAACCACAACCAAAAAAGCCCCCAAAACCCAAAAGAAAGCAAACAAGCAAAAAAACCAACAAAACAAACAACAACAAAAAAACAACCCTACAACCCCAGAAAACAAAATAACTGACCAAATAAAAAAACCCAACAAACCTGCAAAACTCTCACTCAACCGTATACTGCACACTATACATTCAAAACCCCTAGTGAGCACTTGCACTACTATACCTGAAGCAGCCCTGAGAAGCTGAAAATAACCAGATGGAGCTCTTCTGGCTGAAAGGATCCTTAAGAACAAAATGTCTGACTTTCTCTGATGTTTTCAATTTTTTTTTGTGGCTGTTATTGAAGACCAACTTCAAGTTAACTCAAGTCACCAACACAGTGGCATCACACGTAGGTGACTTTGCACATGGATGTTCACAGAGAAAAGCAGGGGAATGTAACCAGTGTGGCTGTGTGAAAGTGTGTTAAATATTTTGCTTTGTGCTCTACACTGTATTTCTGACACAGTTTCTTTTTTCCGCAGGTCCAGTGCTCTTCCTTCTCTCTTCTGCTCTGTCATTGCTCAGAAAAACAGGCTAAATTCAGTTCCTTGCAGAAAAATCAGGAAAAAAGCCTTCTTTGGCAATAACTATCTACAGCACACCCTTGAAGGGCCTGCCATGCAGTGCCTTTCACTTAATGTTTTTGCAGTGCCATTAGCTGAGTGATTGTCTTACATGCCCAAACAAAACTGTGGCTCACGATCCCTAGCACCCAGCCCATAAAGAAGGCCATGACCACTTCATCCATGAAAGTGCCAGATCTGAGGGGAGCTGGAATTGATGGTGGTCTTCCCAATGGCCTGCCCCAAATTGCAGCAGGATCCTAATGGCTTTTTCAGGATTTTTTTCACTAGTGCATGACTTCGGTTGGAGCCAAAATTGGTGTAGTTTGTGCAGACAGTTGTTGAAGCAGCCCTGAGAAGCTGAAAATAACCAGATGGAGCTCTTCTGGCTGAAGAAGTCACAAAATTTCTCAGGATCCTGTCACTTGAGACCATTACTGGTCAGTGATACAGTGAAAGGAATCAAGTGCATCTCAGCAAGCCTGTGGATTGCACCAAGCTGAGTGGTACAGTCAGTATTTGAAGGTAGGGACCTTGACAGTCTTGGAAGAGCAAATGAAGTGCAAGAAATGCAACAAGGCCAAGTGCAGGGTCCTGTACCTAGGTTTGGCCAATTTCCCATATCAATACAGACTAAGAGATAAATGGATTGAGAACAACCCTATGGAGTACTTAGAGATATTAGAAGATAAAAGTAATTACATATGAGCTGGAAACATGTGCTTGCATCCCAGAAAACCACACACACACACTGGGCAGCATCCAAAGAAGCATGCACAGCAGGGCAAGGGAGGGGATTCTATCCTCTGTTTTATGAGAGCAGAGGAGCAGTGCACCCAGAGCACTGCATCCAGCTGTGGAGTCTCCAGCCAGAGAAAGACATGAACCTGTTGGAGCCTGAGGTCCCAAGGAGGGCCACAGTAATAGTCAAAGTGCTGGAACACCTCCCCCAAGAAGATAGGCTTAGAGAGTTGGCTCTAAGACAGAAGGCTTAGGGGAAACCTCATTGCATCCTTCCAATAGACAAAGGAATCTAATAAGAGAGAGAGAGAGCTTTTATCAGTCTGCAACCAGACAAAACACTGGTAAACCAGGGCATTGGTTTGAAACTGAAAGAGGGCAGACTAATATTATATATAAGGAATAGTTTCTTCACTGTGGCATTGGTGAAACACTGGAATAGGCTGCCCAGAGAAGCAGTGGATTTCCCAGCTCTGGAAGTGTATGCAGCCAGGGGTCCTGAGAAACCTATTCTAGTTGAAGGTGCCTCTGCCCATGGCAGAGGTGTTGGAGTAGGTATCTTTGAAGTTTTTTCCCTGTAGAAACCATTCTACTGTAGAAACCAGATCCAGTGACTTGGAAAAAGGAGACATAATCCTCCATGAAGGCATGGATGGCAGCTTTTCATTGAACTCCCAGATTTGGTGAAGTCAGGACATAAGCACATAAGCCCAGTAAAGTTTGGCTCTAGGTAGATGGCCATTATTTTTGTTAATTTGAGGACATTTGACTTTCTGAGCCACGAGTCTCCTTAGAAGTCATAGGCTCCTTGGAGGATAGAGCTGAGGAGTGGTGAACAGTGTTTGTCTTGAAGCTTTCCTCGCTCTTCTGGGTGGCTTGGGGCAGGTGCTTCACTTCCCTGCACTTCTTCCCATCCCATAAACAGGGGTCATACTGAATCCTTCCATGAGGAGCCACTGGTCCAGTGTGCAGCTTTGTGGTTATTTGCAATGTTTATCACAAAAGAGGAAATTCCGTGCTATGGGCTCTGTGGGAGAAGCAGCAGGGTTGACTTGCTGGTCTGCTTGCTCCTCCATCTTCTCCCTAAGTAGGGAGTACTGGGAAAAACTGCCATTTTTCCCTTCTGTTCCCATTTCCCCATCAACCAGGTACAAGAGCAAGAACAGATAATGGAACTTTTGAGTTGTTTGTTCAGCACTCAGAGAGAACACATGGTCTACAAAATAAAGAAGGAGGTATGATTGCTTCTCATCCAAGCTTAAACATCAATGGCTGATCCACTCACTAGCTTCTCTGAGAAGCCATAGGAGGAGAAACCTCTTCTTGAAGACTTAGATTAATTTATCATTAGAGAGAGCACTTCTAATTTATCATTAGAAGATTGGAAGTCAGCAAGATCCAACCTAATACTGAGTAAATAGAATCACAGAATCATAGAATCCTAGAATAAGATGAGTTGGACAGGATTGATAAGAATTATCAAATCCAACTCCTGGCCCTGCACAGGACACCCCATGATCACACTATCTGCCTGAGCTGAAAGGTCAAACAAGGATGCTTTAGGGACTGACCATGCAGGTGCAGCAGGTAACAGTATCCTGCTGTTCATCAAGAGAAACAAATTGACACTAAACTGATTCCTCAGCTCTTCACTCAGCAGCCCACAAGACCCACACGGAATGCATAACCATCAATCAGCGTGCGACAAGAAATATGGATTTGTCATTTGTTGCAGATTACAGGACTTGGAAACCTTGGAAACCAAGTCTTACTCACTGACCTGTGCCTGTACCAAATAGTACTTCTGTGTTGCTAGGATCCCTGTATATCAGATAAGCACTTGTTTCCAGTGGCAAAAACTTATCATTGTAGGAAGGTTGAAAGCTTGTTCTTTAACATGAGTTAGGTAACCTGTGTGAAAATCAGAGAGAAAATAAGGACATTTGTAGCTATACTGCTGGGATTGTGACAAGCTGTAGGCAAGGGAGTCCTCATGTTTGTTGCTGCTGTGACTGAACCCCTAAGTGACCCCCACTGACTCAAGCAGAGTAGGAGCAGTTGCTGCTCCTTAGGAGTTGCTTCACCCTGCAGGGACTGCTAACACATGTAAATCAAATGTGCGGAGAGCTGCCGGGGAACAAGGCCTCAGAATGTGTTTGGAGTGGATGAGCTGGGAAAGAGACATGTACTGCATTCATGCTGTATCTGAGAATGTATTGATTAGGCATAAACATATATGGAGAAATAGATGCTTCTACTAATGACAAACACAAACCCTACATTTCATACTAGTGCCTCCTATTCAATGTGCATTTCCCCCAGGAACTTCAACAGCTTTTGGTTTACATGCAATGTGTAACATATCTTGTGTTCTGTATTTATTCACTGCACAGTTGCATAAATATAACACTTAGAAGAATACGGTTTAATCACTTGAAAACATATTCTTTATGGAGTGATGAACAAACCATTTATGTTCCTTGCTTTTCAAACCAGCAATGCTGAAATGTCCGGCATAAATGTCTCATTTTTATTTCCAGATATTTTCTAGATCAGGTGATAATATTCAAGTAATAGATTTATTTCCAATTCTGACATGGAAGAACAGAAGTGGATCAGCAGTTTCATTGAGCTCAATGGCAGAACCAACTCACAGGAACCCATGTGAGTAAAGTGATTTTTTTACAACTGTTTGCAGATCTGGGTCAAATCTGATTATACTGCAGGAAAGATACATATCATTTTATGTATTGCAATTTTCATTATTTCAGTTCAGAGATCTCAGCTCAGTCCTTAGTTGTTCTTTTGAGATTTATAACAAGTATAGCAGACATGGGCAGAAAGCTGTTGGTCCTATAATATATGTCTATGATGTGCTGTCCATTGATGTAATCTAACTCTAATGCAGCAGACAGGATTTTCTGGAGCCAGCAGGATACATTTTATGATTTCTGTTCCATCTATGTGGCAAAGATTACAGAGACTTTCCCTCATATTTGGCAAAAAAATCTCGATAATTTATTGATAGAATCCTTGCTATCTTCATGCTGTTTTACAAATACTTTTTGAAATGCAGGAGTTAAATAAACATGCAAAATCAAAAGATACATTAAAATTACTGATTTTTATTGAACAGAAATGCATCTGATGAAGTAGCATAAACTAGCCTAGCCCAGGATAGAAGAGTTAAGTTGGAAAGGACTTAAAGCAATTATATAATTTAGCTGCCTGACCACCTCAGGGCCAACTAGGAGTTAAAGCCCAATGTGAAGGGCACTGTCCAGATGCACTGACAGGCACGGGGCATCAAACACTTTTCTAGGAAGCAAATCACTGTGACAGTGTTTTACCATTCTGTCAGTAGGGAAATGCTGCCTAATGTCCAGGGCAGACAGAGGAGATCAGTGCCTCCCTCTCCAGGTCCCCTCCTCAGGGTGTTGTACCAAGCAATGAGGTCACCCCTGAGCCTCCTTCTCTCCAAACCAGACAAACCCAGAGCCCTCAGCCGCTCCTCACAGGATGTGCCTTCCAGCCCTTCCACCAGCTCTGTTGTCCTCCTCTGGACCATTCAGGGCCCTTCCCACCCTTCTCAGGCTGTGGGGCCCAGCACTGCACACAGGAGTCAGGGTGAGGCTGCAGCAGGGCTGAATCCAGCAGGATGATCCCAGTCACAGCTGGTGATGCTGTGTCTGATGCAGCCCGGGATGGGCTTTGCCCTCCTGGTTGCCCGGGCACACACTGCTGATTCACCCTGAGCTGCTGCAGACCAGCACCCCCAGATCCCTTTCTGCAGGGCTGCTCTACACACACTCCTCTCCCAGCTGGTACTTCTGCCCAGTTTTACTGCATCCCAGGGGCAGAATCTGTATTTGTCCTCATTAAAGTTTCATGCCACTGATAGTTACCCAGTGCTCCAGTCTATTCGGATCCCTCTGGAAGGCTCTTGTGCCTGGAGAGAGTCAGCAGCACCTCTCAGTTTGGTACCATCAGCACACTTGCTAATGGTGCCTTTAACACCTTCATCCAGATCATTGATGAACTTGTTGCCCAGAACTGGTCCTACAATGAATTCCTGAGGAAC
Source organism: Poecile atricapillus (assembly GCF_030490865.1). Lineage (NCBI taxonomy): Eukaryota > Metazoa > Chordata > Aves > Passeriformes > Paridae > Poecile > Poecile atricapillus. The sequence goes on along the minus strand of NC_081289.1, from coordinate 106,580,090 downwards.
ACCACAGGTGATTGCTCACCAGGCAGATGTAGCCCTACACATTAAAACCCCTGAAGTTCTGACATTCAGCCAGTTCTTCATCCAGCATACTGTGTACTGATCAACACAACAGCTTGTCCAGAAGAACACCTTGAGGGACAGCATCAAAAAACTTACTGAAATCTTACTAAATATTACTAAAACCAAGAAAAGCCTCACCAACCACCTTCCTTTCATCCACTATTCTATGGATTTAACCATATTCTAGATGGATATCAAATTAATTAACCATATTCTAGATGGATATCAAATTAATTAGGCAGGATTTTCCCTTTATGAACCCACAATGACTATGCCTGGTGACTGCATTGCCCTTGAAACACCTTTTAATAGCACCCAATTTGATTTTACAGGCATCCAGTCAAAATACTTGTCCTCTGGATTCATTCAGCAGTGTGGAATTACTGTGTATCCTTTTCCTATGTTGCTGCACCTTACATCCCATATTGGCTATTGCAGAGCCATTCACAGGCTCTGGAAAGAAATCCATTTTTTTTATCACTGCAGGCCTCCCAAAGCCCAGTGTGTGCTTTACATTATGACAGATTTCTTTTTTTGCTTCTTGCAAATATCTTTAACTTTTCCAAAGAAACCAAAGACACAAAACACTCACTGAAAGCATGAAAATCACGTGAACAAGATGGCAATAAAGCAAATTATTGTTTTATTCATAAACATCAAATAAGCATAATTATTTGTGACTTTCAAGATTATGTTAAAATCATAACATAAATTTCTTAGAGCCCACAAAATAAGGCCCACAAAAGATTTTACTTCAGGCTTTCAATAACTACATTTCTCTTAGAGGAAAATATTAATTCCTCTTCTTTCAGCAAATCTATTCCCTTTCTTATACTTGCATTTAATGCTCATCATTAACAGCTGCTGTGTATAAATATTTTACTCTATTTTGCTAGCATGGTATCCAAGGAAATGATGTCTCTGTGATAGTACATTCTGGTTTTATGTCCTTCCTCTCCCCCACTAATAACTTTTGAAATTGCTGGCCAATTTTTGTGAAGGAGTAGAGGTCTTGGAAAATTCTTTAGCAAGGTCATGAAAACAGGCAGCTGGAGAGAGGATAAAGACTACACAGACATCAAACTGAGCTCAGCTCAAGGCTCATAAGCAGAGAAAACCATATTGTGCTGTTACCCCTACGCTTCACTTGTGTGTTCTTCTTTTCATATTTTACTTGTGCCATTTTAGCTTTAAGACAACCCACTGTCTCTTTCTCATTTGATGTCCAAGGTCTATGAAAACTGTGAAAAGAACAGGCTGAGTCCAGACAGACTTGGCTGAAGTCTTTGGAAGTCATTTACACACAACCAAATTCAATCAGAATTTCATGGCTGAGACATCCCAAAAATCTCATCTCCAAAGGTGACGTACTCCAGTGATACACTAACAAACTCTTCTGCTACACCATAAGGAATCACTACCAAAAATAAAAAATAATAATAATGACAACACTGTAACTTACTGATATTTACATATGGCACTGCAGAATCTCACAGCATCTGACATATTTTAACAGAACTTGCAATGGATACTATGTGGAATAAGTGATAGTACTACCGTGAAATAAGGAAAAAAACTGCATAGGGAGGCAAGACAGAACTTTGGCAGAGTCATCCAGGAGTTCACTGAAGATAGCTACAGGTTTAATACAGATTCAGGCATCTCAAATATTCTTGAAGAATTTGCTAAAATGAAGGTTAATGTGGGCAAGATACCGCAATGCCTGTATGATAATTACCTTTGCCTTGCACTCTGCTTGTAGTGGTTGTAGACGTGCTTATAAAAGCCTAGAATATAACCAAACCAAACGAAACAAACCATTAGCATAGGAAACCAAGTGCTTTCACTATGCTCAGAAATAAGTGTGAACAAGTCCTTAACACAAATGGCTTAACATCATACAATCTAAAATGCAGTGTAGTGGTAGAAAACATAGAAATTAAGTTTTCAAGACATAGCTTCTGCTGGTGCACATAGGCAAGGCTGACTCTCTCTGCACCAGAAAAGATGGAACCCGGCACTGTCCTGAGCTAGACATGCACCAAGGATCACTGCAGACTCCACTGGGAGCTTTAGCACTCGTATGAAAAAGGAGAGATATACACCCCCAAGTCCCACTGATTCTAGATATGGTTTCATGTGGTTCTCTGCTCTGGATGACACCTACCTGTAAGTTATTCGCACTTGTGTTTCTTCTGCAATAAAAAGCAGAGCAAAATAAAACTTGTGCCTTCAGAGTTTACCTGGTAGCATAACCTACAGGTAAGTGTTTCAAAGTCAAGTATTTCTGAATTTGTAGGAAAGTTTTTGCTTCAGTCTTTTAGATTTATCTTTCTCAGTTTTTCTCCACACCATTATGAATATGCATAATTTAATGCTAACTTTATGCAAATGTTGAGTTTCTTTCAAGAGATATTTTAGGAGTTAGATCTTTGAGAAATAGCCAGAAACTTGACAATGTTGAACTTCTCCTCTGTAATTAAAAACATAAAAGTCTTAGTAAGGAAAAAAATTAATGTTTTTCAAACCCATCATTTGACAGTCTTAAAATTGTAACACCAACACTGTTATGATACTGCATTGTATAATACTGACAAGTAAAATTATTTCCCTCCAGGGGATTAAAAAAAATTGGTACAAACAAACTAACCAAAAGAAAAACCAAGCCAAAACAAAAGAAACCCCGAAGTTAAAAGATACCTGAGAATGAAAGAAGACAACAAGACAACATAATCCTACCAATGTACCATATAACTTCAAAATAATGTTAAGTAAATATTTTTAAGGATCTAAAACTGTCTGGTTTGAATGAAGTTCAAATTTTGAGCAATGAGAGATTTATATAAAAAGAGAAAAAGGAAATAGAAAACCGTACTTTCTTACCAAGAATAGCTTTTTTAATTTTTTTTAACCAATCTAAACATTAGCTAGGTTCAAGGAAATTTAATTAGAACTTTTCTTTTGAAGGAAACCTGAGCTGATCAGGTTCCTTTTGGAGTTTTACTCAGTCATTCATTCTTCACTTTTCTAAGTTCATGGGATCAAATTCAGAGCAAAAATTTGAGGTGAAATCTATGAAGTTAGGCAACTCACCACTCACCTACCAGAAATTTTATTCTTGGTTCCATACGCAAAACCTAGCACTTTTGTGCAGCTACAGTTTTAAGTAAACTACATAACTGAGCCCAGTAAAATTCATCACTTTCCAGAATGAAGACAAATTATGACCACTGATATAAAACTATTTAATCAAAGGCAAAAATATTCCAGGGATGAGACATACCCAGAGCTGGATTTCATTTACATAATTTCACTGATTGTTAGTTCTCAGGTAATGCTAATTTACATTACTTCATTATTTCAGTGGAGCAACGCTATTTATATACTGATCATTTGTTATACTGATACAATGCTTTGATAAACTCTTAATGCGGATTTCTTCATAAGGTAATGTGGAAGATTTGCCTTAGTAGCTGAGTACATTGTGTATAATGGAAAAGGGAAAGTACTCAAATCAGAGGGCAGATTCAGAATTAGACCTTTCTGACTGAAATTTAATTTGAACAGTTACATTCTGTTTACATTTTACAGGATTATACTAAAAGGCTGCATGAACAAAAAACATGTTTTTCCCAAAAAGGCATAGCTCTCCTATTATAACGTCAATCATGTCTTAAAAGACCCTCTTTTTACAGTTTAGTTTGGCAAACTGTAAAACTGATAAACCAAACCAGCCAGAAATAATGTCATAAGTGAAATCTAAGTGCCTACTGCAATCAGAACTATGAGAGCATTGTACATGCAATTGTATATCTAACAGAGAAAAAAATGTCTGTCATCAGAGGAAAGTTTATATTCTCCTAAGTAATTAGCATATCCCCTTTGCTCTTCAGCCAGCACATTCTTTTTTCTACTCCATCAATGTGTTATTTTAGCTTCCCCATTCACTACTCCCTGTACATATTACTAAAACCCAATGCATTTAGCAATAGCAAGGAAAAAAACAAACAAAATGAAAATTAAACAGTTAGAGGTTAGTGTTTTGTTTTATTTTTTGCTAAAGCTAAAAGCTTTAAAGGCCTCTAAAATACAGTATTTAACAATGTTACCTAGAAAATCTATCTGAAGAGCCTCACTTCTAGTTTAAGGGCCCCATAATATGTCTAAAATAATATGTCTAAAATACACATAGATTAGAAGGAGAACAGGGATCCTTAATTTCAGAGATGAATTAATATCTTTGAATAGTCTTGTGGGTGTTTATAGAGCTTGAAGAGCATTATTCCAATCCCAACTACCACTCATAGAATAGGTAATATATTCAAACACTATTTCTTGCCTGATTAGGCCCATCATATCCTATTCTATTTCTGCCACACATTTTTAACTAGGGACAGACATGTATTTTGTTTTCTGCTCTGTTCTACAATTGACTGACAATTTGTGGGAGTTCCTACATATGTGCTCATACAACACTAACAGCAGTACAAGATATCTTACTGATTGATAGGCTGTGAAGTCCAGAATTTAAAAATGAAAATGCCTAACTACCACTAAAGACATTGAAGGTAGAAGCTAAAAGCAATTCAAAGATATAGAAAAAATACCCTGGTTGCATCTGTTTCAAAATTACTTTTGTTATCTATAAGACAAGTATTTTAAGAATTATTTCCATATCTTTCTGATAGCATTTTTTAACTGATTTAATTTTAATAACTTTTTCTATTTGATCAAGCCATATATATATACAGTTCAAATAGCTAAGATATGGTACATTCAACATTTTGGAAAATATTTGAGAAATGCTCGTGGCCTTAAACTAATCTGAATTGTCAAAAAATTCCAAAATTTAGCCTTCTCAGCAGTGAGAGTCTTATGTTTATCCAAAGATTTTCAACAGTTTCTGAATTTCATCATTCTTCAATGAGGAATCATAACTGCAAGGAGAAGGTCAACTCCATGTTCTTTTTGCATTTTCACTTCTACCTGTAGCTGGATCAGGAATTGCAGAAAATCAGGAAAATATATATTTTTTTTTTTTCTCTTTCTAAAAAGATATTTAGGATCTGTTTTGGCACTAATTATTTAATTATTTTTTCATTATAATTTTAGCAAAAGACCTAATCATGCATCTGAGTTATAAAGTGAAATTAAATGCATTTTTTTCCAGGTAAGAAATCAGCTTTTCTTTGTGCTTTTGAAGGGTATTATTGATAGTAAGGCTAAGTACCAAGGAGAAGTCATTCTTACACCATGACTTGTGTCAGGACAGCAGTGTGACCTAACTTGTAAATGGCAGTAGTGAAAAGCAGTGCAAATTAATGGCACAGTTTAATTGAATACTTATTTCCTGATTTTTTTTTTTTTTTTAGTAGTGCCATTGTGCTCAAGAGGATAGTGAGAGCAGTGTGGGGTTCACAAAGCCTGACCACACAGGTCAGTCACATCAGCTTGGGTAAAGAGGAATTTCCAAATACAGTGTAAAACATGGGTAAAGGTCCTTCTTTTGCAGTGCTGAAAATCCCACTGACATCTGTGGGAGCCAAGATACCTGGATCTCAGGCACTGCACTGCAAGAAATGGTGAACTGGATCCTAGCAGGGATCCAGACAGGGATGGGAAAGGAAAGTCCAAAAAGATTTAAAGATTATTTGGACCTAAACATGAGAAATGCTGGTTAGGAGAATACTTTCTTCTCTGTAATTTGGAGGAAAGTGAATATTTGTGAAAGACTGAAAAGGATGTGTTTGCAGCAGTGGGGAAAGCAATGCCCAGGCACTGCAAAAACAAAAGAGGTTGATTTCTCAGATATTTGTAAAGTGGGAAATGACAAAGTGATTTTTATATATATATTTTTTATATATATATATACATATAAAATTCAGGTGTTGCATATATTTCTGTTCTTTTGACATTCAAATATATAAATAGAATAAATCCTAGGAGCAGAAATGTCATGAAGCTACATACAGAATTTGCTTCCACTGATTGGTATTACGTGATTTATTATCTTAAGTCATTAAGCAGGACTACAAATTTTGGATGTAAATTTTGAAAGCCAGAGAAAGACAAACATCTGCTGTTAATTTTCATGTCATTTTTAGAAAGACATGAAAGCTAAGGCTGAGATCTTCTGCTCATGTTTATGTTAACATGCTGCTTGCAAAGAGTACAGCAATACAAATCTTAATCAGAGTTGAAAAGCATGAAATATTAAATATTCTTGGAAGGGAAGTAGCCAATCAAAATTAGCACCAAGGGGTAACAGTACAGAATTAGGAGACAGTTCCTGGAATTTCTGTCCTGCATTGATACAAAAACATTTTCGCAGAAGAGAATTGTGACAAAAAATGCAAGTACAGTGCTAAAATTCAAACTGCAGATTTACCTGTCTTGAAAATTTTGATTCTGAAGCAAGCCTCCCTGCATATTGAAACAAAAATTATTTCCAAAATGTTTTAGCTGTAGTGCAAGGATGTGTTTCAAGTGAGAAATTGTGTTAAATATTTTCAGTCAGCTCTGATTAAAACATTTCACAGACAATAGAAACAGGTGGGTTCCTTAAATTAAAGCTGACATTCCTGCTGAAAATCAGTCTGCTGATGAATTAAATGATGTAACACTGAAAAGATAGTTGGTCACTCTAACGTGGAACACATTTTTTTCCAACTAAATACACTGCAGACCCAGAACAGATGGGATTGTGTCACATACCTACCTGGAACAGAAATAATATTGCAGTTGATAAGGTCCTACAGGAAGCAACAAAACAGTAAATCCTTCCTTAAGTGACAGTTTGAGGGAAGCAGTTTGCCTATGATTCTCTGATTTGAAAGAGATGATAACATCAAAACTGAATGAATCCTGAGAGAGGTGCTAACAAGATACACACTTAGAGATTCTGGCTTTTTCATTGCAAGTGAAATAGGGGTAAATATCAATAAGGCAATGGGGAACTTGATCACATCCTGTCGTGGTTTTAAAGCAGTAACTAAAAAAATTACTTATTTCTTGCTGTGAGATATGGATTAGAACAAGAGCAAAACAGGCTTAAAACTTAAAAGGAAATAAAGAAAGTTTATTAACAAAACTACAAGAATAAGAACACCAGAATAAACTTCCAGAAAACCCTTTTCTCCCCCACTACCCACCATTCCCTTGTTCACATGACAACATAGAGACAAAACAACTTTGGAACTTTGGTGTTTAAAACAGTCCCAATTCCTGCTAGAGTCTTTTCATCAGCCTTTGTAGAGAAACAGAAGTCTTCCTCTGCTAATCTATGGAGTTTCTCACAAGAAAACTACTTCTGTTATAGCTTTCTATTTCTCTGATGCCAGCTGCCCAGAAATCTGCCATCAGTTCACTCCTCCCATTTCACATCACTCTGAGGCGTGTATGGGCCATGAGTCTAGGGATGTCATTTTTAAGGATGAGTTATTCAAAGGCAAACGTTCTCTTTATTTGTTTCTGTGAGCTCCCCTGGAAAACAGAAGTTTTCTCTTTACCTCAAGCAGCCCCAAATCTTCAACTATTACTTCTCTCCTTCTGTTCCAGCACCTCACTGTATCATAATTACTCCACCTTTTGCTCAAAATCTACACTTTGAACACTCCATCCCTACCTATATACTCTGTCATGAATTAAAGGAGTTTTTTCAGGACACTATTGTCCAGCTCCATAGCTTTAACAGAAAAAATATTTCAGCTTATAAAGCATCTCCTTATTCTCTACCTTTTCTGAAGCTTAATTCTTTTCTTTACTGTCTCTGATAGTTTATAAAGTCTCTCTACATGTTGATTACTCTCTTTTTCTCTCTGTTGATAAAAGGATTAATCCGCAAGTCTCATCTGGGTAATGAAAGGGTTAAAATCTTGCCCAGGTTTTGTAGATGGTTCTGTGATCTCTGCCAGAGCAGCAGCTGGAGTTGTCTGTGATGGAAGATTCTTCACGGCTGCTCTGGAGAGTGTGGTCACTGTCTCAGCCTGCCGCAGGTCAAGAGCTCTTTTCTCTCTTCACTCGGCAGTCTCTGGTGAATTCAGTCACAGCAAAAACTGCAGCCGAGCCAGGGACCGGCCTGGCCCGGCCAGAGCCCGGGCAAGCCCCGCAGGCCCCATCTCCCGGCCGGGAGCCGCTGGGCCCAGCCCAGCCCCTGCCCCATGGGGCCACATGGCCTGGGCAGGGAACGGGAGGCCAGCCGGAGCTCTGTTACCTTTCACAGCCAGGAAACAAAGAGAACAAGAGTGCTCTGACTTTACATCTTAAGGAAGTGTTTACAAGTTGATCTCACTTTCTAATGGTCAAAACTGCTGTCAATTCTTAGAAATGACCGATAATTGGTCAGGAGGAAAGACTCCCATCAGCCACCAGCAGTTTCAACTTCCTTAGCTCCCAAAGTGATCTTAAAGGTAAAGTCACCCCATGACACATCCTTAATCCTGTCACCCTATTCAACCTCTGTAAATTAATTCCTCCACAAAGTAAACAGTGTTTAAATGAAGCTTCTTCTTTAATTTTTGTTTTATTTGGTTTGGTTTTTTTTTATTTCCACATACTTCATCAATGTGTTCCAAAGAAATTAAGTTTTAGTAATACAAATAAGAACTGTTATAAATGCAAAGGCAAATTCAGGATAAAAATAAAAAGAGAAATTTATTAATAAACAACAAAGAACAAACAATGAGAAAAAAACACAATAAAATGGTCAGCGCAGCGCTGGGTGGACAGGGTCTACACCAGAGGTATAGGATTCCCAAATCCACGTTCGAGGGTTCTCAGGCCTGGGGTTTTATAGAGATTTTATGTCCTCAGGCTAGAATTCCAAGCAGGCTCCATTCACCAAGTGTCCTTGATTGTCTGGTGAATGGATTTCCTGGCATGGAAAAATAGAGCTAACAAGTGTCCGGACAGGATCTCCTCATATGTAAAGAGATTCTGTATGTATTTCAATTTGTGTCATCAAGGCAGAGTGGTGTGATCCGGGCCGGTGCCGATGGATATCTCGGCAGTGCCTTTCCCTTTGTTTCTTTTGATTGCTTCTCCAACATCGGTTTGACAGGTGGGGTGTTCAGGTCTGGCGACGACTACCTTCTCGGGGCTTGTCTTTTTGTCGACCTGATTGTTCCCCAACAGAGATTTGCAGGGCGTTGTTCAGGTCCGGAGATGGATATCTCCTCCAAGCCAGTTCTTTTGTCCTCCTGATGGCCCTCGTCCTGTCTATTTTCTGAGCTGATGTTCGTTATCTGGGTGTTGGTTGCAATCTGTTGCCTCTCGGAGGGAAATCCCGACCAGACCCGGAGAAGGATTTTTTTTACGTTTTGGATTTTATATCATTACAACACATACATATCTTATTTATACTTTTTACGAATTTTTATTTACAGATTAATTTATTACAGAACCCAATATTTTCAGCTGTGGCAGTGAATGGACTGCACCCCATTACACTACAAGACAGCAGGGAGTCAGGGAGTCTGCTAATCCCTGCTACAACTAGGCCAGCTGTACTCTCTCCTATATTGCTGCATGCTTCCTGCAGTTTAGCTGAAATCTACCATCCTTTTTCTCTTTTAAGCTCTTCCAAGCATTAAAACCAAATCAAAATATGCTTCTTCAGGCCCAGTTTCCAACCCAACTGAACAGTTAATACTTGATTGTAGCAGGGGAAAAATCTGTGCCTTGTTCAATGAATTCCTCATTGTAATATTAGGAGATGAAATCCACAGAATAATCCTACCTCTTCTATTTCTGGTCCACTAAGGAAACGACATGGAAGAGGATTCTAAAGCATTCCAACATTGTTAGCTAGTCAGGGAAATCACAATGCTAGGAATCAAATCTCGGCAAAATGCATAGTTCATCTAATTAAACAAGTTGCTTTTCCTCAAAACCCAGAAGATCGTGAGCTGCATGTGAAGAGAAACACTATTTAGCATCAAGTCTTATTCTCAGTAAAGTCACTGATACTGATGAGTGCTGATTCTGGGGAACAGGAAAACAGACTGTTGCTGAAGTTGTTTGTGTAATGTTGCTGTTGTTTCATTTCTTCCACTTTTAAAAGGATGACTTCCTTTAAAAATAAAAAAAACTTCCAAAACTCCATCTTTTCACTGTTGCTTCATGAGTCATACCAGATAATGAGCCACAGATTATGGCTCCTTATGTACACTTGGTTTTAAGCAGTGTCTAACAAGCTGTTACAACACATCATTTATACAACGGTCTGTTTAATACACTGCAACCATAAAATACCCATCAATTAACGGACCTTAATGACTGACCCAGAACACCAATATCCAAGTCTTTCAGATCTTTTTCAATGCCCTCATACACTGAATTTTTAGTGAAATCAGCTTACATAACTTTTACCTTTTGATCAGTAGTCAGGTCTGCAACTAAAGGAAAACCCAAAACCAGAAACCAACCAGCCAAGAAAACCTGTTTGCATCTACTGAGGAAGAGGGGGAGCTGTAACAAATAATGAGAGCAACAACCAGATGCCTTGCTAAGTAATGTCTATTGTACAGCAAGCAATTGTTTCAACTTCTTACTCTAAGAAATAATACAGCACAAGCATAATACTCTCACTCTGCCCAGTTATTTTCAGGAAAGGGGTCTGAAAAATACAGGACGAATTTATGCCCTGAAATCAGTGGAATTTTTCTTACAAGATCTAAACAACATTTAGTCCTTCAGTAAGGTAAAACAAAACAAATTCAGAAATAAGCCACACAGGACTTCTTCCCCTTGTTATCATAATATTTATAGATGAACACTGTCAGCATACATTAGACAAATGAATGTGGATGCCAGATCTCCACACAAGCACAGCTTTGCAGAACAGTTTAAAAGAATTTTGATTAATAAAATAAGCATTTCAACAAATGGAACTTATCTTTTTACACAAGAGGAGGGGTAAACATGGATGGATGCAATGCAGCATTTTCTGCATTATGTTTTTTAATTTCTTCCTTGTTTTGACATTTGCACTCTCATAATCTGAACCTTGCCTGGGATTTTGCAGCACTACAAGGTATTTTAGGGAGGCTATAGCTTAAATTTTACAAGATTGTTTAGAAGGGAAAGGGAAATATATGTGATTTTTCCAATATCATTTCTATGCAGGAGGGGAGCCCAGCTGTACATTGTCATTTTTCTCAGCAGTTGATTTATTGCTGTTCATATTTTCAATGCAGTTTCAGGAGGAAAGGAAGTAGAAACTCTTATTTACCCATTTTTAAAGGCAAGGCTCTCCTTTAAAGGGGCCCAATAAGGTCTCCTCTAACTAGATGTTCACATTGTAAATTTTTGCTACTAAAGTTGCTTTCAAGTTTTATGGGAAACCTGAAATCCAGATGAGGTTTGCTGAAAAAGTGACAGGCAAAGCTTGGAAATGTCAATAGAATATCAGATTGCAGGCTCTCTGCAAGTGGCAGGAATTCAGGTGCACACACATGGCAAAAAGTACATATGACTTTCAGGAAAACAACTCTTACTGGTTTGTATTCTAATTTTATCATACAGAAGAGAGAGAACATTGCCTTGAATAAGAATCAGACTTGCTGGACCATTACCCAGAAATTTTTTCTCATCCATTGGTGCTCATTCACTAAGAAGAGGCCTTGTGCCAGCTCCTGCGAGAGAGCAAGGATGAAGAAAGCTGCCTTTGGGTCCAGCAGGCCAATTTGCAACAAATCAGAACCTCTGCTGGAGGATGAGATAAAGTTGCTCCCTTCCAGTTGCTCCTCTTTGCCCCTCATAGCTCTTTGCAAACTGCAAGTCTTGCCCACCTTACGCAACTCAAGTAATGCAGTTTGAGGAAACGGCAAGCGCACTGCCTGCAGATGTGAAATGTGGGGTGCATCTTGCCTGCAGTTTTAGAGGACATCTGTCTCCATGACAGAAGAAAGGAGGAAGGAGTGCCCTTTTTCTTGCCCTCTTTCTAAGCTGCAGTTCTGTGTATGAAAGGGACAAAACATCCTTTGAACCCTCACCCTATAAAACCAGCTCTAGTGGCAAATGACCCCGTCATGGTCCCAAGCTGGGCGAATGGTGAAACTATAAATAAAAGGACATTGTGAGTGTAAATGCAGTGAGTGGAAAAGAACAGAGCAACAGCTGGAGCAAACACCTACAGTGACCTTCTGATTGAAAAGCTCTATAAACAAAATGAGATGGTCTTAAAAAGTGTAGTGATGTTGTGGTCATCTTTTTCATGGGCAATAAGAAGGGCAGCCAAAACTCAAGCAACATAAAAATGAGGATCAGACAAGCCATTTGGACTTTTTCTGCAACTCCTTGTCTGTACAGAACTGTATAGCTGCAATCAGCACTGTCAGCCAACAAACAAGTACTCCAGATGGCTTTCCTCTGTCTCTTTTAAGAATAAACTAATATATTAAAAAGTAATAAAACTGTCATGCTGACAAATTAATTATCCAGGGATAGCTCTTCAGAAAATTATAACAATTCTGCAAAGGAGAGAGCCAAAAAACAATTTCCAATGTTTCTTATGCCTCTCCCTCTCTGTGACAAAGATTTATGATAGTCTTTGAAGATACAAGCCATTACATCTCTGTTTAAAAGTCCTAAGTGTCCTAGAAGCAAAAAGCCTAGCTTTTCAAATACCAGGACAGGTTATTGTCTTTTTTTATTTCTTTTTTTTTCTTTTTTTTTAATAATGGAGTAAAAACTAATTTAAGGAAAATTAAAAGTGGAGCCAAGTTGGTTAAATCAATGTGTTTTAAGATGTATTGCCAAGACGTATACATCTAACTCCTTCTGACCTCAGACCACTTAGGAATCTCCTTGTCAGATAGGATAATATGCTGCTTTTTGAAATTTACCAAAAAAGATAATAAATCAGAATGAAGCAGGAAGTTGTTTAGGATATACAGCATCTAGAATCACACCCCTCCTATTTAGATAGTTTGGAGAGTTAGGAAAATGTTCTGAAAATCAAGGTAGCAAAATTAATGCCCAAGAGGCACAAGAACTGATCTTTGTAGAGAGGCATTCCTGAAGTACTACAGCAACATATGAATATAAAGAGGGAAACACTAAGTCTAAGATGGTGTTCATATTCAGTGGAAATTTGCAGATAGGAGAGCAAATTGAGAAGTTTACCTTAAGGGGTCAGCAAGACAAAACAGACATTTTTAACAGCCTTTTAGAAAGCAGACAGAATGTGCAAAGTGAGTTGTTTTATGCTAGTCAGCCAACTCCCTATGTTACCTGCTTATTTCTTGGAGCAGGCAGGACAAGAGGCAGAGGACACAGCAGAGCAGATTGGAAACTCAGCCTATGACAGAGAGGACAGGTGAATGAATTAGCATTTTCACAGGTCTTTGTGGGAGCAAGGTATATTTCATCCTGGGCTGTGCGGGTTCCTTTTGTTATTCACTACTTTACTCTATATTAGCAGGCAAAATGTCTGTATAGTTTTCTGCATCACCAAATCCAAATTTGGTACACAGTCATATAAAAAAGTTTTTAGTATTGGGGCAATACTTGGAGGTACAGCCATAGCAATATCCAGCACCCTGCGTGGTAGATACCAAGGAAAAAGACTTGCAATGTGTGCTCTGCTAATCTAAAGTTCTGCAGCTGTATTTTTATTGTATCTGAGGATCAGATACCTTATTTTCCATTAAAAGAAATATTTGTTTCTACAGAAAATCCTATAAAATCCCACAAAACAAACAAAAAACAAAACAAAACAAAAAAACAACCCCAAAACAACCAATCAAAACAAACAATAGAAGTTCTTATCAAACCCTACAAATCCCAACCACACTTGTGGTGAGGAATTTTATATCATGCAGAAGTGGTCTGTTTGTTTATTTGTTTGTTTGTCTTTAACAACAAGATGTTACAAATCCTGAACATAGAAGTAGGTATTATTTTACAAACAGGACCTAGCTCTGCTTGTACAGCTTGCTCAGGAAATACAAGCAGAAGAAATTAAACCAGACTGCAGTTAGTAGCATTACATAATTTCCAATTCCCTAGTATTGTGGTTTGATCAATGTTTCACAACCACAGTACTGAATGTGTTAATTGAGCAATACACCTGGGTTAGTGATTCTGTCTGCCCTCTGTAACACCTACTTTGGTATTTTTTATCTCATTTTAAAAGAGCTTCCCAGTCTGAATGAATGGAAATCTGGTTTTCAATTCCAGTGCGTCTTTAGAAAAATGTTTTTCTTACTGAGGATTTCTGCTGGCTCCAGCTCTGAGTGCTGTTCTCAGGCACACCTGTGGCCCACAGAACCTGTAAAGCCAAACATTGAGCTGTCTGTAATTACCCACAGTTAAGACTCTTTTAATTTATAGCACTCAGTATCCAAACAGGTGTGGCAATATAATTAGGCAAATAATACAATCTGTTTGAAAACAGAGCAAGTCTTTTCAATATAATGTCCAATGGACTACAAAAAATATATGGTGTAGATATTAAAAAAAAAAGGGAAACGAGTAATGTGCCTCCACATCAGATACTCTATGTTTGTATACTCTATGCTTGTACTCTTGCTGTATTTTTTTCTCTTTTCCTTTTGTTTGTGCCATCTACTCTATTAAGACACTAATTTCTAACCTGACACAATAAATAACATATGACTCACTCTGGACTTCAAACAAAACCTGCTGAAAACAATTGAAACAATTGGATTTCTGAAAAAAATCTTCACTGAGATTTGCCACTAATTTCAGCAAGCTGTGGGAAAGGCTATGTCCACAACCAGGTGGAACATTGTCTAAACCTCATCAGTGTAGCCTGACCTCTGGGATCACACTACACACCTCCCCGCACCTTGGATTACATGGATGGCACTGCTGCTGTCAGTGAAGCCTGGAGCTGTCAGTGAACAAGTGAAAAGCCATGGGTATGTGCAGAAGGTGTAAGAGCGTTTGCAGAACAGGCAAATCCTTCATTACATGCTGCTACACAGTGCACTGCAGTGCAGTGCAGTCTCAGTTAGGAAGATGTCCAGTGGGTGGCCTTGTAATCAGTCATGGTGCAGAGGAATTTACAGCTTTCCTCATCAGATACCCCTTGTTTTCCAAGAGAAAATAAGTCTACCCAGCCCTACAAAAAAAAGAGAGGCATGTTGGATAGAAAATTTCTGGGTCCATTCCTTGATTTTGGTAGCTGCAGGTTGAAAATTTGCAGACTTTTTCATCCAAGTCTGCTACATCTCTGATACATTTGCTGCTCTCTCAGGTAAATATCCTGGATCTGAGACTGTTAGACTCAGCTGCTAAGCCTTCTTAAAGGCAAGTCTTTCCAGCTAGTATAGATATAGTCTTGGGGTGACACATACTTTTGAACATGTAAATCAAGGAATCTCCTGGATAGAAGCCATGTATAGAAATAAAAGAAAGTGGAAAGAATGATTTTTCATTATAGCAATCTGTAAAGTTAATGGAGGATAAAAACTCATTTGACTCCTAAATAAATTCTGTCAATCTTAAAGTATTTATACAAGACATTCACAAGGATTAATGGCTAATTTCCTTTAAAGAAAAGAAAGGGAACATTAATTCTAAAGACACTCTATTTAACTGTTTCATCAAGAGCCAAATGCAATTTGAAAGCCTTAAGAAACCAACCAACCAACCAACTAACCAACCAACCAAAAAAACAAAAAACAAACCTGGTACTTTGATTTTGTTTTTAGTCCTCCTCTGCTCTGTTCCAAGAACTACTTTGAAGGTGACCTATTTATCTGTATTTACAGATTTTTAAGGGCAGATAAAGGCAGTGAAGAGCACACATTCACTTTTTTAGCCCATTGCACTCTTTGAAAGAAAGCATATATTTTTAAGAGTGATCCATGTCTAGAAGGACTCAAGGGACACAGTCATATAAAAAAGTTTTTAGTATTGGGGCAATACTTGGAGGTATAGCCATAGCAATATCCAGCACCCTGCGTGGTAGATACCAAGGAAAAAGACTTGCAAATCCCTGTAAAGCCAGCTTGGGAAATGGGAGGACAAGTTTGAGACAAACACTTACCCAAATGCAGTTTTTGAAAAGTTCTCCTCATCATCACTATAGTTAATCCACTTCTTGCCAGGTACAAAAGGAATATAAAATTGTTAGGAAACAGTAAGACGACAAGAATCTTGACATTTTTTTACAGTTTTGTAAAAACAGCAATAATGAATTTTTTTAATTGTTTTCATTCACCTGTCACTTGCCTAATGGATAAACAAGAGATGTTAAAACCAGGCCAAAAAATAATCTGTCTTGTAGAGACATCCAAAATATTTCCTTTACTGTATAATCTTGGACCCATACAAGAAAAATATGCTGGACAACAATCAAATCCCAATAATATTACACAAAATAAATAATTGGAGCCAACTTCAAATGAATTAAAGTCTTCAGGGAGTGAAAACCACATGAAATTTCTCAGAAACACATTTTTATTTTTATTTTATTTGGGTTTGGGAGACTAATCATGTTCCTGGTTTTTCAGTCGTTTTACAGCCTCACCTTCCATCATCATATTTTTTTCCTTGAGTAAGTACATTAAGTCTATTGAATTGAAGGCTGAACAGCTATAAAAGATTTTGACTTTTAAAATTTTTATTTAATATAGATTAAATCTGATGCAGGTTAGATGGATAAATTTTAACTGTTTTTTTCTTCTTAATTAGATGCAATTTAAAAGAAAAAATACAAAGAAATCAAAGAAAAAAGGTGAATTACATACGTACTCAAAATAGAGTCACAAAAATGTACATGGCAATAGCTGTAATTCTATAGCTGCAAACACTATTTAACATAACAACCAGTTATGGTCAGTTTGGCATCACCATATGCAAAACAAGTGCAGAACAAATAGAGAATGGTTTTCTCCTGTTTCTCTGAAGCCTCCCATTTCCATCAGATTTTTAGGCAAAGTCAGGGAAAGGATCATGGCCCCAGTTTTGAAATGAAACTATTAACAAGTGTCAGTTGAGCTGAATGTAGAAAGAAAGATAAAACGAAAACTAGAAAAATGCCTGTGAGAGAAAGGAGGAAAGAGAGCTAAATTAGCCAGCACAAAATATAAAGCTCATATTATCTGAAAGACCCCTCAGCTTTGCTTAGAAAAAGAAATAACTGCCAAAGGCCACCCACTGAAGTTCCATTCATTTCCATAGCTACTTCCCTGCAACAAAATTATTTGAGGAAACAGTTTGTCTTGTTGGGTTCTCATGAAATAATGCAGAGAATGTTAAGAAATAAGAACCTCTGTTCAAAAATTTTCTCCATCAAGAGTACAAGGGGATGATGCCCTGCGAAAGGCATCAGCCACAACCATTTGCATTTTCAGCCTTTCTCACAATTCTGTGTTGTGGAAATCCTTTACCATAATTTATCAAGGCTCCAAAGACATCTGCACAGACTTGGGTGCTTTGGGGTTTCAAAAGTCTGCTTTAAGTACTCCACTTGAAGCTCTCAGGTCAAGAACAATAATTGTGTACATATTGGTAGATTTTCCTTTGTTTGTAAGGAGTTTGACTCAATACGTTTTCAGTCAGAGATAAGGTCTCTGTTTCCAGGGTCACTTGCTCCTTTCATTTGGGGGTGTTTGGATAGGGATTGTTTTAATTTTTGCATCCTCAGACCCAAGACCAATTACCAGTCATGTAATACACAAAATAAAAGAAAGTTCACTGGGCTTCTTTGTATCATATCAGCTTAGAGTCTGTATTTCATTTGATAGAAAGCCCTCTCCTAAAACCTAACTATAAAAGGACTCTTACTGATAAAGTTGCCTTGTATTTCACCTAAAAGCACATGATTAGGGCAACTTTATAAAAGTGTTGCCTAACAGTTGGGAGGAACATCTCTTGCTGCTGTCCACCAGACTAACCAGAAGTATAAGGCATTTCTCAAGGCAAAAGAGGTCATACCCCTGACTAGTATCTTTTGCTTCCTCACCCACATAGAAAATGTGCATCCTTCCCAGAAACAGGTTTTGTAGGACATTGCAATTATCGTGAGATACAAACAGACCCTCAAGCAAACAAAAATAATTGTGCTTAGAATTCCCTGGCCACCCACAGGAAAGGTTAAATCTAGCCTGCCTAATATTTCAAATGATGGTAACTTTTAGTGTTGACGTCTTTAGCACAAAGAATTCTCCTAATGTACAAGGGCTTTGACATTAAAGAGTGGTGTTTCCCTACACAGTAAAGAAAAAGCACTGGCTCCCTGCATTGTGTAATGGGAAGCTGCATATATTAGGAAATCCTGACTCCCAGTGGCAAAGGACTAAAATGCATCTGAGACTCAGGCTGCCTAAATATAAGATCATTATTACTAACTCCAGCCATAACAAATCATGACAATTAAGCATTTATACATGCATGTGACTGCTACATTTACCTTGACTAATTCTTTATATTCTACATGGGTCATTAGATGTAATAATTTAAAATCCTTAATAATGATTTGTGGAACATATAGTTGCCAGGAGTAATTTTCTACTTCCTAGAAAAGAGATTATTTTCTCTTCTCCAGGACTGTGCTGATAGGATCTGTGTGTCACCTTTTGTCTTTCTTTGGCTGGGATTCAGAACTGCAGGGTCCTTATGAATCAAAGACTCACTCATTCTGATTCAAATATTTCAATCCAGCAGACCAGAACTGAGATGACAGGGCAGGATGATCTTGCAATTTTTCTGCTAGCTCTGCATGCTCTGTGCAATGCAAGGAGAATAGCAGTCTTTCCAGGAATAAATCCAACATCAAGTGGAGAAAATATAATACTTTGCAACCAGAGCAGGAAAAATCAGATCATATTTAATAGGTATTATACTGCTGGTAATTCTACACAGAATTTCAGGACAAGAAACAAATACTTAAGATTTGAAGAGCAGTTAAATTAGGAAATGAATGGATCTCAAATGGATGAAACCTGTCCCAAAATAGTCTGCTGAAACACTAAGTGAACACAAGCACCGGCCTGACTTATAAAAGAGTGATGAACTATTAGCTATTAACAGTAAGAAGTATTACTGTTCAAGTAATTATCAAGGCTTACATGTGAGCCAAAACATATCCTGCTAATGTCCTGACATCACATGAGAAGTGGGAGGAGGCCAAACCATAAATCTCAGAGTATGCCACGGCCTTGTCCATAAACCCAGTATGTCTGAGGAGCTATGCCAGTTACAGATGATAACTGCATCTGTAGTTACTGTACAATAACAGCAGAACAAACAAGAATACATCAGTACCTAAAATGCTAATCTCTGAATGGAGATGTGACAGACTAGCAGCACACTCAAAGATGACTTGCTTTTGTTTCTTCTTGTAAGTCTGGTGAGTTTAAACCCTATCAGCCCAGGAACTCACGGACCAAGTCTAACAGAAGCCTGGGTTTTCAAGTACATATAGCAAACTAGATCCAAAATTCCAGTACTCTGACATCACAACAGTCAGTTAAAAAGTCAGGGTTTTCATCCTCAAGAAGGTCAGTCATTCAAAATAACTAGTCTACTCAAAATATATGTAGAGCCTTCAGGGAAGCCTGGATATTCATTCAGAAAAGGATAAGCTCAAGTTCTGTGTGTGCTTGCCTCTCAATACAAGCTTGTCAAACTATATCCTGGCATCAACAAAGTAGTGTTCTGAGACCTCACGGTTGCCAGGTTCTTCATGCAGCCCCAGGCAGCTTTTGAGCTTAAGAAACTTGGCAGAGTCCTGTATCTAGGCATAAACCTTGGAAACAAGAGTACCGAATCTCTAGATATTGTAATCTCTCTGGATCTCAGTCTGCTGAGTTTTACCCAATGAACCACCTACTGGGAACTCCACATAAAACTGAACACAGGAAACCACATTCCTTCCAAATTAACCTTCCAAATTAGCCTTCCAAAACACAAAACCTGCTCTCCTTAGAATCCTGTAGTGTATGCTAACAAGTGTGGAGTCCTTAAATTAGTTGTGACTCATTATCAGCCCATGCATGAGCTCAGGGCATCAGAAAGAAATTCATCACACGACGTCAGAACTAATACGCTACAAGACTGTGCCCATCAAACAAGGTTTGCCTTCACATCAGCACATAACACCAGAGGAGCCTACACCAGAAGAGCATCAGAGAATTTTGTACCCTGACATCAGAGCAGAAAGACAGCAGTGCTGAGCCAGAAACTCTGAAGGCACACAAATATTAAAACAGCAGGATCAGATTTATTTATCCACAGGCCACACACAAGTGCGTGCTTCTACTTCAGCCAGCAAGATGGTGTGCCAAGCTATGAGCTCATGTGGTGTGGGCTTGGGATCTGTCCCACAGAGCGGTAGCTGAGCACAGCTTCAATCGAAGAGACCACCTGGAGGGGATGGTACATCTCAGCATGGAGAAGGATGACTCTCAGTCATCCCACAAATGCCAAAAATAATGAACAAATGTTCCACAAAATCTATCCAGCTCCAGCCAAGTTTAAAATAAAAGAGAGCAGTGGCTTTACTCTTTCTTATGGTATACTGCAGCCATTCACATGTTATATAGCTGGCCATTTAATGACATTTACTCTTACATAACCCATAAAGCACAAATGAAGCAGAGCAATGACAAAGGCTCCAATCTAGACATTCACAGGTTCTTGCAACCTTCACATGGGTAAAATGCCACCAGGTGCTCACACAGAAAATTAGTTCAGCAACCTGCATAAAGAGAAGACTTCACCCAGAGACATGATAATAATGCTTAGGCATTTTTTGTGCCTGCTCTCCCTGTGTTGATCCCATCCCATTCCCCCCTAACCTATGTATTCATCAGACCCTTCCTATTTATTTATTAATACTGCAACTCAGTGAGGAGATTGAAGGCAGCATTTTCCCTTCTCTACCATGGGGTTTTTTTCACATCTGTGCCAAATGTTAAACCCTAACAGCTGGTATTGGTCTTTGATCTTCCTATATTCAATGTTCTTTCAAAAGTAGTTATTGCATTTCTATTCTCAGTAATGGAAGTCATAAGGTATGTAGGTTTTTAAACAATGCATAATGAAAAGACCAGTGCAAAAATCCTGTAAATCAATTAAAAAATCTTTTTTTTTTTTTAATGTGAAATATATTTTATAATCTATAAGCAGAAGGCATCACATCTAAACTCTTGCATGTTCCAGGATGTTCTTTGTCACCTGGTCACCTCAGCCCTGAAGACAGCAACTCATGAGTCATTGCTATTTAGCTTCTAGAAAGGGAGACAGTTTAGAAAGAAGACACCAAGGAGAAAATGTACTGCTCAGTCACAATCAGTAATAACAAGGCTGGTACCACACAGTACAAGGCCAGCCTGCCCTCAGTGCTGACTACCATGGGTGAATAGGAAGGTACTGCTGCAGTGATTCTGCGCTGCAGCAGCTACAGGGACAGCACAGATATTGTCTTCTTCCTGCAGCCTCCTAGAGCCCCTGATTCTGAATTGAACCATTCAGACTCCTTATACTTTCCATAACTATTTGTTGATATTAATTTATACAAGTTTCTCCCTTATTGGTTATTTTAGATAAAAATTTCAAAATGTGCTTGCGAGTGTAAGGGCTAGAAAATTACATTTTGTGTGTTAATACTGGTCCAGCCCATTGCAGATTAGCTGTGAAACTGGGGAAAAAAGGGACAATTTGGGAGACTTCCTTCTCTGGACAGACAATAGGCCCTCTTTTGAATATCTCATTTTAGTTCCCTGGTTTGATGAGACTACTGAGGCCTGAATGATTTTCCTCTGAAATGCAGCACTGGTTTCCTTTCAGAATCTGATTAATGCTATTCTGGTTTTACAGGAGAGAAAGATTAGGACCATGTTTGTCACAGTAGCTTTGAATTCTAGGATAATTTTACTAATTTGAAGATTCTGATGGAGGGATAGCAATTGTCATTTTGTTAAGATAAAATGTAGGGTCAGTTATCTATTTTACCTGACGGCATACGCTTTTCAATCCCATCTCCTGCTCCTGTGACCACTGGAGAAAGCAAAAAGGATAGTGATTACATTTGGAGCTCTGGTTAACTTCCTCTCTCTGAATTGTTTAATCTTCATCATCTGCATTTCTTGAACAACACAACCTAAATGTCTCCACTGAAGAACAGAATCAATCTTCTAAATGTTTTTCCTTGTGACCTATGCATCTCTTAGTTCATTCAGCACTGTCTTCAAATCTCTCCCCAAGGCAGCCCATGTGGTACAGGAGGTAGTTACGACTCTCATTTTCAGTGGCATCAACAAGCAGCAAGTCAATTGCCAAAGAGCTGGCAGAATTTTCTTCTCTATATGTATTTTCACAAGTTCTGCTTTCTAACCTTTGAATTTATATGCTGGTGGAAGAATGGTAGGAGATAAAGTAACTGGTAACTGAAACTGATACGATTTCTCACACAAAATTTCTGTCTGTAAGGAAAGATCACATCAAACTTGCCACCATCTATAAAATGCTATTCCTTCAGAGCTGTACTACACAGTTTACTTTTGGATTTAGTCTTACTGTGAAAATTAACAAGAGCTGGCATTTGTAAAGTACCCTGAACTTTAAACACCCTGCATATAAATAACAAAGAGGAACTACAGAAAGAAAAATCTTTAATGCTTTAGAAATACAGAAGAAATAAAGTAGCAAAGCACCAAAGCAGTTCCAAGGGAAACCTGGTAAGTTTTAGAGCAAATGAAAAATTAGTCAATATAAAATAATGTGGATTAAAGACTTCTGTGTTGCCAGAGACACAGAAAACAAGGTGTTCTTGAATGGTTAGGTTCGGTTGCCAACAGAAGTTCAATTACTCTCTCATTTCAGAGGGAAATGGGATCCCAGTGAAGAAGTGGTGGATTTGTTTCCTAACAGACCTGTAGATGAAAAGCAAAGAGTCTGTTGAGAAACAAGCTTCCACATGCCACCTTTAATTTTCATGATTTTCAGAATCTCATGTGCCACATGACACCACAAATTATCTGAGCCTTATGAATTTTACTGGGCCCAGAAGACTTTGTTTATAAAAACTCAGCATAAAGGTCCATTAAAGGAAACAAGCCCTCCAACCTAAGTGGAAAGAAAGATTTTACACAGAAAGTTCCTCATGCTGCTCCTCATCTCATACACAGAAGGGGGTCCTTGCCTCACTTTAATCAAAATGAGACCTATGCACTGCCTTAGAAGTATCTGGTATTCAGGCAGGTCTTCTACACAGGAATAAATTTAATTAATTAATCCACTATGAGATGTGGTAATTAAACGTCTATTTGGTAGTTTATTATATATTTAATTGTTGTATTTTATGTATTTAATAGTTTTACATATTTAGTCCGATCAAGCCTAATGCAGGAAAAAGGAATCAAGCATAAGTCTACTGTTCATTTATTTGCTTAACAACAAGCTGCCATCAGCAATATTGGCAGCCAAGGTACTCAGGAACAGAAGCACCTGTTCATTCCTGCTTTATACTGATCATCTAACAAGCTTAAGAAAAACATCAATGATCAACAGGAAGAAAAAGGTCTTTGTTAAGCTTTGTGTTATTTTACACATCTTAAAAAAGCACTGCCAGCTTGCAGCCTTTGAAGATTTTAGACTAAAGTAAATTTAGTTCATTAATGTTATCACTAAGAATAGGTCAGCAATTTAGAAAAGAACACACTGGAACAACATCAACAGGAATAAGAAAAGTTGCTTTGAAAACTGGAGAACATATGCTAGACATAAACCAGCAGCTTTACACACCAGAAAACTAAGGATCTGGGCAATGCTATTAAAATAAAAGCATTTGCGGCAGAGAGAAAACATCAGGGAAAGAATTCATGTCTACACACCAGGGTGTGAGCTGTTACCAGTCTAACTAGTTTTCTATTCTCCCCAAGTACACAAAGCCTTCAGGTTCATAAACCCAAAGCTTTAGGAGAAAAGAAAAAGTACCAAGCAAACCACACGTATTTGAATAATGAAATTAAATGAAACTATATTTCATTCTGAATGAACAAAGTCAAGAAATGCAAGGAAAACCATTCCTGATCAGTCACGTAACAATCCACCACCCAATTACAAGAAGAAGGTGAAATAGTTTCCTTTACCTGACCATTCTCCCTCCCATTGATCAAAAGAAAGCCTAAGGTAGAGAACTTCAGATATATGGAAGAGGTTTTTCATAAATCTGATGCATTTTACCAGAGTACAGAAACAGATCAGACCCCAAACAAGACTGAGAAGCTGATGCTGGAACACTTCCATGACGAGTGAAGGTAATGAGCTTGTATGAATCAGACACTCTCTGCATGGAAAATGCCTCTTTCCAGCACACTGTTAGTCTCTGAGCCTTGGCAGAGAAGTGAGAGGATTAATCAAGTCAAATGATTTCATTTTTCCAGGAAATGTCCAGGATTTGGGTTAGAATAACATCACAACATTACACCCACATTTGTAAATTATTGAGAAAATCCAAACTAAACAATGATTTCTGATGTTGGTCTTAGGGGAAAGGTTTCACTCCTTTTCTGGAAACTACACAAACTCAAAAAACTAATTTTATTGTCATTGTTTACTATTCATAGAGACCAGAGACGTGTCTAAACCAAAACTTTGAAAAAGAATACCCCAAAGAGAAGTCAACACTAACTCTTGCAGTGAAGGGTTAAATTGTAGCCCATACATTTCCGGGACAAATTCAGAGTGAAACCAGAAAAAAAGATTTATCGTGTTACATTACTGACCCCTTCAGACAGAAACTCACAGTAGCAGCTTTTCATCTACAGATGCTTTACAAGACAATGTCTGAATCACAAGGAACGTAACACTCGTTTATCTGTAACAAGAAGATAAAAAAACATTACTGTCTTAGCTTAACAACAACCCAGTTTCCTCACACTAAAGCTGTCTTAATTTTCCCCTCAGGGTTTACCTCATAAGTAAGCCCGGTCAAATAAATAAAAAAAAAGGTTTGGATATTACATTTACAAAAGTATTTACAAACAGTCATGAATAACCCAAAGAATGACTCACTTTCAAGGAATACTTCAAATTTGAACAGGTTTCACTGTTTCCCACACGTATAAATGATGCTGAATACCTCTCCAAAATTTAAAATAATCCCTTCTATTTGATGATGGAATCAAAATACAATCTTCCACAGCTGTCAGTCTTCTCTTCTGGACTTCCATGTTCCATTTACATTTTCTTTTTCTGTGGTTGATAATGAGTCTCAGATAGATCTACAGAGCTTCATGGGCCCAATATGAATAAATTAGGCCAAGATAATGAGAAGAAAATGAATACATTTTTAAGAATGTGAAGAATTCTTCATTGAACCCAGTCTAAGTTTTTTTCCTGAGGTAAGTTTTTTGGCCTCTCTGACTTCCACAGGAGTCACTGCAAGAACTTTACACAGTGAATGGGTAGAAAGTTCCTTGGGTGACCACATTTTCTCAATCTCACCTCACCACATCCTGGTCACTGCTAAAAAATCCCCACAAAAATTTAGAGCATGAACAGATCAGTGTAGAGGACAATATTGTTCTCTGGTCCAGTAATTATTTTTCTTTGTATGTTTCCTTGTAAATATACCCTGACACCTGTAATGGTACAAATGTCATATCTAAAACATTAAGTTCATTAATATAAAATCTGTAGAAAAGTAAGCAGCTATATCCCAAAAAAATCAGTTTTAAATCCCTACCTTATTAACTGAAAGACACAATTATTGATGTTCTGGATGAAACAGAAATGAAATTTCCGTAATTCTAACATGATAATTGTGCCTGGTTGAGCCCTTATTTCCAGAATTTTAATCAGCAAATTTACTGGAATCAACAGTATCTCAGATACAGAGGAAAATACTAAGTGACTGAAGTTGAGTTTCTTTGTGAAAGTATGCAAGCACTTGCAAGTACTTCTAGATAGTACCCATTTCTTGTTATTCCTAGATTTATTTTTTAAATTATTCTGCCTAACATTGTCATGCTTATCAGGTCTGTATTTCAGATGAGAAATCTAAGTCTGAAGCACTTCAAGAACATTCTATGAACAAGAAATAAAATACCTTCACTATGGTACAGAATCTAATTCAGGATGAACTAAAGAAACTGCTTTAAGTACATTATAGCAGTTAATCATATAAAAAGCAAATATTTGTGTTGTTCATGGGCTTGGGACTATTATATGTGTCCATCCACAAAAAAAAAACAACCAAACAAAACACCTATTAAAATTGTAATCTTTTTATTTATAAAAGGTACAGAAAAATATTAATGAATTATATGCATATGTTAGGCGTTCCTTTGTGGGAACTACATCTTACTTAGCAGGTGCCTCTGTGTGTTCATCAGTATTGCAATCAAATGGCACTCATACTAATTTCAAAATTAATGAAAACCTTCCAATACCTTGTCTCATGTCAAAGAGTTAAGGTTCAGTAATTGGAATTGTGGAGGTAGAGATGATCTAAAGAAAGAGGAGCATTATAAAAGAATACACTCAAAAATATTGAAGGTTTTTAAGCATAAAGGAAATCTTTAAAAACAGAAGATCACTGAAAAATATTTGCAGCAACGCTTTCCCTTCAAAGGCCTTCAGCAGATAGAAATGAAGATCATATTCTTAGCCAATTGTAAGAAAATGGATAGCTCAGATTTATTTTCTCACTTTGACTGTGCCTTTAAATGACACTTCTAGTATCAGCAGTCACTGCTCCTCTTGCCATTCAAATCCATGTGGGGAGTGACTCCCTGAAGGTTCTGGTATTAGTTACCCACGTGTTTTGCAGATCTAATTCAGACTGGTCATTGATGTGCTACACACAGAGTAGTGCTTTTCAGATTTTCTTAGTTGTATTTTAATTTAAGTGGGGATCAAATATGTCATTAGATCACCCTGGTTCCGTGTCAAAGTCTTCCAAAATCTTCCAATTTGATTATTTTCAAAAATCTTGGTTCATGCTTGCAGGGAATTGAGAACTTCTACAAGATTAATTTCTCTGCTGTCTTCCAACACTTCAATGCTCCTATCATGTTTTCAAAGGTTAACACTTTATCCTCAGATACAGGTAAATATTACCAAGTATTTCCAAAGAAGGAAATACAGATATAGGTGTTATTGAAATATAGATATGGGTGCTATTGTCCCAGATGATAACTCAGACCATCAGTCTGGGCCCCTTAACCCCTGTACCAGCTGAGCCTACTGTAGTAATCCCCAGGCTCATTATGATTCCTTGCATAGAATCAAAAGCATAAACTAGTATTAGATAAGCTTTTACTGTATATACGAGACACAACAGGACACTAGCCATTTCTCCTTATTGAAAAACAAGTCAGTCTTTCACATATCTGTTTCCCTTCCCTACTATGTTTGTTCATAGTAGTACATAGTAACACATAGACATAAACTAGCAGCTTCACATGCTAGCTTCACACAGCTTCACAACCACTTCTCTGCAGCAAGGTGGTTACAGACAAAATGTGAGAGGAGGGGACCGTGTATAAAAAGAAAAATGTACCTTAACAAAAACAGATTTGTTGGTACTGGCTCACAGACACGCGTTCAAAAAAATATTTAAATAGTAAAAAATCCCCCATCATTTCCCTACTCTGCTTCACTTGCTGCAAAGTTATGAGGGCTCATTTTTAATAACAGTGATGACTGCTGCATAACACCATGGTGTGATTGAGGATGAGAGAAACACAGAGAGAGAATGCCTACACAATTTACACACATGGACATTACCTGAATTTTTTAGTTGACACACAGGGAACAATCTGCAGGCGAATACCCTCTTTGCCCTGTATGTTCTATATCACTTACTCAAGAGCAAATACAAATCAACATGAACCACTAGGGTCTTTCACCTCCTCACTGATATTAAAGATTGCATATGGCATAAGGCAATGGTGAATTAAGCCTCATGATCTTTACAGGGGGTTTTGCTTCAAGAAACTACTGGCAGTCACTGAAACAGAGCTCAAATATCTTATTGAAATAGCACCCAAGTACAGGAAGAAATTTACGATTTGAAATTTTCTCATAAAATTCCCTCCTATCAAATGACTTGCAGAATTAAAAAAAGGCCAAAATCCAACTAGTTTACATGTAAAAAACATGGTGTGCAAGAATATGTCTGAGCCAGTGAATTGTGTGCGTGTCTGTGACAAGTGAGGTAGATTTTTTTTTTTGATATTCCAAATATGTTCCAGCATATACTTATTTAAGGTCTTGGCAATGTTAAAAAAACTTGCATCTTCAGTCTCTATCAAGGCAGGCGTTTCGTCTAACTCTTTGACACTGGAAGTGTATTCTCTTCATCCCCAGGTTGTGCAGGCTTGCTGTCTCCTCTTAATGTTAAAAATGAGTATCTCAGTCCTCCTGCCATACTAAAGAAAAGAGAATGAACAGTGGTGTCAAAGATATCTGATGTTACAGATGTCATTTCATAGGTACATACCTTTCCTTCTGAAAGGCTAAAGAGCACCAGCTATCATAAACTAGGAGTGCCTCAGAGCTATGTAATCCATCCGAGAAAGCAGTCCCGGGCAGATTCATACACACAAACATTCATACACACAAATGCATCTAAGCATAGAAAGTAACAACTCACAATTTAGAACTTATATTAAGTAGGCACAATTCATTCAGTCAGTGTTCTCACTTCTCACACCACACCTGGCTTTTACTTGGAAGCCTTGCAGCTCAGAACTGCTGCTCATAACAAAAGAAAAAAAGAAGCAATTCAATTCCACACAGCAAAACTGCAGACATATTTCCACAATTAGGCCTTACCAGAGTAATATTTAATATCTAAAAACAGACATAAACTAACTGTAATGAACTTTACATCTGGAAGCAGTGCTTCTTCAGGCCAGTAGTTTCAAAGCTGTATCACTCTAATTAATCCAATCAAACGAAACATAAAACTAGAGCTCACTGAGAAGTTTTCAGCTTTAATAAATAAAGGCTATTCAAGTTTCACTTACCAAATATTTAGCCCTACAAAGTTTAACATGGAGAATATGTAATCTCCACCAATCAACATTCCAATGTAAGCAATGGATATATTCTGAAAGGAAACAAAAGTCATGCATTTATTTACGTCAGATTTCGTCTCCATGAATACAAGCAATATCAGCTATTTCACTTTTCTAAGGAAATAGCTATACTGTTTCAGTGGTCAGAGTTGCTGACCACTCTAAAATCAGCCTTTAAATTCACTTCATGGGATGTCAGCCTTATGTATAATGTAGCAATGAAAAAACCAATAAAATCAGTATGTTTTCTAAATGTATACAATGCATAGTGCCCTTCTAGGGGGAAAAAATATTAGGCAAAATGGAGCTAAGGCCACCTTTTGAAATGTATTTCTTTATCATCTTTGGAATTCAAATCCCATTTCTTAAAAGTGGGTTTTGGTTCTCCAACATAAAAAGGATGCCTTAAAGTTCTTCATTATCACCTTAAGAGGGTTATCTGCTTACTTTTCCAACTAAATGTGCACTGAAATCACTTGGTACAGGTTCAAGACAGGCACAGTTTAAAGTTAAAGATTCTACGTCTCACCCACCCACATCAAGTTTTGGAAAAATAGTCCCCTAAAGACAGAAGGAAAGATGTAGAAGTGTGTGATCATTTTACTGACACTTGGTTATTTTCAATTGCTTTAGCAGCTAGTCTAGACAATGACATCTATCTCTCCCAGTCTCTATTGGAGACTGCTGTATCATAACCTGCTTCTCAACTTTAAAGCTGCTCAATGTGTGTCAAAGATTATTATAGCTTAGAAAATATAGACTTTCCCCAACTTAATGGTTTGATGCAGACATAAAATTTAAAAGGACAGTTTCAGGGCCACAGAATGAAAACTACTAGATTAACCTTGCAGCTTTCAAAAAAGAAAAAATGTAGAAAAAGAAGCACCACCCTACTTTTTCAGATTTTGTTATGGTGAATGTAGTTTTCCTTAGTCATGGAAGGGAGCACTTTTAGCACTGTTATTCCTGTGCCTAACCTAGTTTGAATTCTGAAAATGTTTTTCCCCAGCTGCATAAGTTTTACCTTTACTAAAGCTCTTTCAGATTTACAGTACTGTGCTTCTCTCCAAACTGGCCTTCAAAAAAACATGGGTAGTCATGGATGTTCCTAGACATTCTGACCTCATCAATACAAAGCAAGATGCACCGTTTTAAATTAAAGTGGGCTAAAGAAAGCAGACTGTAAGGACACCAGGCTCAGTTTTTGAGACATGCATGTTTTGGTGTTGATCAGATTGACCAGAATTTATACAAACCAAAATTAAATAGTCCGTTCGGCTAGAACACAAGTTCTCGACAGAGGCTGACACACTTAACCATAAAGCACACTCTGTACTTCAGCTTAGTCATTATTCTGTATCTATGAAAGCCCTATGTATCAGCTGCAAAGGAAATTTGTTTAGCCCAAAGTAAAAGCAGATTAGTCCTGATCAGCTCACCTGGATTTGCAGCAGGGCATCTTGACTAACACACAATAACTTAATAAACTACAGATGCAGGGAATAGTGCCTGATGAAATGTGTCTAAATATACATGTTTTAATTAAAATTGTTCCAGTTTCTCTTGTAGGAGAAATAAAAATAGATCAATACTAACAATGCTTTCTGGAGCATACCTGACTTTCAATGCAAGAGAAAGGGTCACTTTGTAGTGTGCTTGTTTGGCACAAGTAGTGTCTCAATATTAGCCCTCATTTTGAGTTTCCATCTCAAAGTAGAATCAAGATCACTGCTGAGCCAATGCTCTTTCCTGTCTATTTGAGCATTTTTATTTCCCTTTTCTGGTCCATAACTAACCTTTATGGCACCGACTACCGTTGTTGTGAGTGCAGAATTGTAATGACTGCACAGGACAGTAGAATACATCAAGAGAAACCTAAAAAAAAGGAAAAAAAAATATGAGTTCCTCCCAAGGAGCTAAAAAGTTTAGCAGTACTTCAAGATGTTCAGCATATTCTGGATGAATATTTTTCTGGGATCTATAATCCCACCTGTTTCAAACCCTTATAAAAGAATTTCTTTGAATCTCTATTTTAAGTTAATGATGTGCACATACATAATATTCAAAATATATGTTAAAATATGCTACTTGAGCTCAGCAGAGACATCCCTTTTCTCTGCGCTGTTTATATGTCAGTATTTGAAGTTAGTTTAACCCCTTGATTATGATGTGTAAGAAAAGAACAGAATGCAACTTATTCTTCCTTTGAGTCTGCAGGAGGAACAAGGCATTGTTTCATTACTTTTAAGTCTCCCACACTTCTCCAGCTGCTTTAAAGAACAAATACACTGAAAGAGTTCCTATACTCAAGGACTTACATGCCATTAACTGCAAAAAAGTTAGATGATTGGAAGAGACAGACAGAAGAGACAGTACAGAAAATATAAAGCTAAATACCATGTTGTTCAGCACTGTACTGTGACGTCAAAAATCCAGATAGCACTGAACAGTTATTTACACCATTAGAAATAACTAAATGTCAAGGCATAACCCTGAGGGGAAAAAAACATTTTCTTTTCTTTGAACTTTAACGTAACTTATTAGTGAGTCTTACATTTGAGATTTGCAATTTAAAACACTGTCATGAAAACAACCTGCTTGATTCCCCTGTGTCCTTACCCCAACAAGCAGGAAAGAATAAATTGAAAGACAAATAAAAAATTTGTCCAGTGCTGGAAATGTGTTGCCTATTAAAAAAAAGAGAGAGAGAGAATTATGTGCTATATAATCAACTGTAAACACATGTACTTATTATGAATATATATGAATATAAATGTACATAATATGAATATATGTAAATTCACAAAATATGTTTAATTCATACCAAAACTTTGAACCATTTATATTATTTCTGGAAACAGTTTAATGCATCTAACTTGAGAAACAGCAGGATGACAACACCCATGATACCTAGACACATACTTGTAATATGTAGCGCAGTGCAGATACACAAGTGCACACTTGTAAGCAATGAATATAAACTCAATACAGAATACTGTTTTGGTATTTACTGACAGATACTAACACTGTGAAAAATAATAAATAATTATGTGAATAACATAATAAACAGTGTTGATGTGGGACAGACAGAAACAGCAACATAAATATTTCCTCTAAATCTCTTCCACACCACAGATTTATTCATGAGCAGTTTACAAGGCCCAAGCCTGAGCTTTTGAGCATTACTAAGGTCTCTCAACAATGAAGGTCAATGAAAAGGCTCAATCACTTTTAAGTATCCTCCCTAGTGAAGTGCAGCAAACAAACACACAGTGCCACACCGTCACTAAGAAATATGTCACAGATTTGTACTTTCCCATCTCTAGTAACTCCTGTATATGCCTCATTTTAATCTGGTTACTATACACTTGCTGCATAAGCACCAAATTCAGCTAAGGCTGAACACTGCAAATTCACATTTTGAGAAACAGAATAAAGGCTGTTAGTCCATGCTGAGCTGCAGCCAGCTGAGCCTCTGCCATGTGAGGTAATAGGTAAAAAGGATCTTGAGCAGGTCTGCCCTGCTAGAATTTTGCTGTTGTGCCACAACAAGCTGCAGAGTATACCAGAGAGCCATTCTGGGGCTTCCTTCCTCTTATATTGCATCATGCTTTCCTGCCCTCACAGTTAACCCAGCTGGGGAAGGAGAAGAGAGTAACTCAGACATTCACTCACAAACTGCAATCTCTGCAAGATTACAAAACTATCTAGGGGAGTAGAAGCATTTCCCTATCATACAGAAATGGTACTGATGTTTAGACATTACAGCAAAAGATGCATGCTGTGATGGGTCAAGGCAAGAAGCTCTGCCAGGATAAAAACTGGCCTGAAAATCTGCTAAGAACAAGGGTAATCTACAATCATTTGCTGATTTGTCACTGGTATTTTTCCATTTTCTCTCTTTTCTCTGTGATTTGGTTTCTGTGTGTCACACTGACTCTAGTTATCTGCATAATTTAATAATAATAATTTAATAGGACTTCTATTATTAAGACTTCTATTATCACATTAAACCAATGCGATGCACAGCAAGCACAATATATTTCTCTAATAGATATTTACTCTCTTCTGGTAATTGAGCATTAAGTAGTTTGCAGCAAATCAGCTAGTGGGCACACCTTATTTTCCCCTGTGGTAAACCTAGCAACAAGGTAAACTTCTCTGACCAAGTCTCCCAAAATGTCTCCAACCCTGTGTGCTGGAAAAGCAGTTGAAATCTTACAGCTATACAAACTTGGGCCCCTTTTCCAAGATAGGCAGTAGCAGCATTTTCCTAAACTAGCACAAGGTTGTGCTGGACTGATGACATTAAGAAATTTCACATTCACAGAAGACCTAATTCCAGCACTTTCAGGGAATCATAATTTTTCTGCTTAAAGCAGAATTCTAAGAGCACAATGACAAAATCATGTGAGTTCAGGGCACAACAACATAAAACAAAGAACACTATAATGATTGATTACACCCTCCAAAGAATTTTCCATGGCAAATGTAAAACATTTCTAGAAAGGAATATGAATGACTAGACTCATTTCACCATTATGAAAAAAGGCAAGTCAGCAAGTCTGTGAGGCAGCCAGGAGAACCTTTGGCTCTGATACTTTATGTATCAGGACATACTGCCTACAGATACTGTATTAGGATTAGGATTACCTGGGGAGAGTCTTGCTCTCATTCTACAGGAATGCAAAATGTAGGTTACCAAACTAGACTCAGACTAAACAGAAATCTGCCCTGGACATGAATGAGAGAAAGACTGGAAATTGTCTGTATAGTTGTAATCTTGTTTTAGACCATGTGGTAAATTACAGTGCAGCTGGATTCTCAACCATTTGTTCTAGGTGGGAACATATGTTAGTTCAAAGACAAAGAGCCAAATAAGGACTACCACACAAACTCAGCTTCTCCTTAAGTGCACAATCACAAGTTCTAACCTGTGAAGGACAAGTCCAACTCACAATTTTCAAACACTAATCATTAACATAGAGGCAGGATTACCTCTTCAGAAACAAACAAAAAGCCCCTCCCACTCCCTAAATGAAATATGAACAAAATAACATTATCAGTCTGAGATATACATTATTGCTACTTACCTGCTGAAAGTCTCCAGTAGAAAAGCTAATAATAACCGTTGGAATCACCATGAAACAAGCATTATAAAACAGGACACCGTATTTTCCCAACTCCTGTGAAAAATTAGCATGATGTTTGGCATTAAAAACCATTTCTGAGCAAAATACTACATAGTACTCTGGTAATTCTTCTGACATTATTGTCAGTGAGTAAACAGAATTGAATACATCTCAATTTAAAATACAAACTTGCAATCCTGGGATTCAGTGTTTCATACTAAGCTGAGTTTCTCCTTCAGTCTGTGCATTCAGCAGAGTATTACTGCTATGTTATACTTTGGACACTTTCTATACAACACCAGGAACTTTCAAAAGCACAGGTTCAAAAGTGCTTTCTGTTGACTTCACAGAAATCTCTGCCTGGCCAGGGAATTACCCAGTCCTTCTACTGCAAATCAACCACGAAAACATGTAACAGGAAAATGAATGAAGTTTGACTCATAGATACAGCCTTGTAATCACTGATAATTGATGTAACTTTATGCACCTTGAGGGTTGCCATATAACCTGTGGGTTAACTGACACAAAGGCAGAAGATTAGCGGAATGAAAAAGTAGCCTTCCCTTCCTCCAGATTCAGCCATGGTGCTTAGAAAATCTCTCCAGCCTATCATTTCTCCTGTATTTTGCAGAAAATTGTGAGGCTGTTAAGTGCAGCTCATAAATAAAAATGTCTGGAATCAACTAAGATGTCTAAGATTATTAAAAGACATATATTTCTGGTGTACAGAGTGAGGCACAGAAGCAAGAAACCAAACCTCTATCCAAGACTGCTCCTTGCTATGGCATTGTATGTTTGATGGCACTGCATTTGAAGAGCAGCCCAACATTTACATAAGTAATATGTATCAAGATATCACCTAATTCCTTGTTATACCTGCCTTTGCTGCAGATATGCTTTTAGATACTCAAAAAATACTATAGTTACTGTGATTATGACTCAGGCTGGACAGTTCTCTGTTTGTTTTACATAAACCTCACATAAAGTGTGTTTCTGGTCAAAAAGTCATCATCCCTACATAAATATATATCAAATTTGGATTTAGCAGTCTAAACTCTTTGCTTCTGGTTTTTCGGTGGGTTTTTTTTGTTTGTTTGTTTTTTTGTTTGTTTGTGTTTGGTGTTGTTTGTTTTTTTTTTAACTACAAACTCTGCTTAAAAGACTTGGGAGAAAAGAAAATACATTGTTTGCTTACCAAAGCCTGGCCAGAGATACAAATAACAATTATTTCCAGGCTGTTCTATATTAAGAATGCATATATCAACTGAAACATGAAAGTAAATGAAGTTATTTATGAGTTCATAATGGTAAGTACATAAAAGTCATATAATAAGTAGCTGTCCTGGGGTGACTAATGTCCTGAGTGACTTTATGATGCTGAATTGTATCCCTATTCATCTGTTTAGCCCAGAAATAAGTTTTGTGCCTTTAAAACTAGACCTGAGAGCAAAGTTGGGGATGATTGTCCCTGCTCTGGACTGAAACCCCAGAAAAAAACCTGGGAGCCTGGGAGCTCAATGCCTGTGGCCCACTAGGGCCTGGGATGTGGCACTTTCCAGTGCAGGAGGGACTGAAAAGAGACTGAGCAAGCTGAGCTACACTCCATGACAAGGACTTTCTGAATTTGCCATCTCCTCAGAATAATGAGAGGTTCCATTGTTAAATATTATTAATATTTTTTCATATTTGTGAGTATTTTGCTTGTTAAATAAACAGGGTTTTTTTCCACTTTTCTCAAAGGAAGTTTATCTCTCAAGTAGGTAGGTGGAAAGGCCACTTGAATTTGCTTTCTAGAGGGACCCTTTTGAAGGTTTCCTCCCTAAATTTGTCCTAAACCAGGACAATAGCCCACTGTCATAATGCTAACTTCTATCTAATCACCCCACTGTTACCTTTGGATCAATTTTCTGCTTGGTATAAACTCCATTTGCTGCTGTGAAGATATCATTTAGCAACACAAATATGTAGCCCTCCAGATTGAAGGACAGATCAGACCTGGGAAAGAAAGAAATATTATATTGTAAATAAGCAAAAAATATGCAATGCATTGCATTACCTTGCTTACCAAGATGAATATTGTGAATGAGGATATGCAAATCCTGTGAACTCCAGCCAGTCACAGGTTTGGTTTCAAGCCTTCTTTGTAAGTCAAAGTATTTTACACTTCTCCAGTCACAGGACCATCACAAATGAGGCATCAGAGAGTTCCTAATACTCAGTGTGAAAGTGGCAGGAAATGTTAAGTTTTGATTCAGAGAAAAATTCCACCCATCTCAACCCTGTCAACCAGTCCAATTATAACTGAATATACTTACCTATTTCTTTTACTACAAAAACTGGCTAGGAAATAAAATCCAACTGTTTTGACTAATTTGACATCATCCTTTCTGTTTTGACTAGTTACCTCATCAATACAAGTCAATTCATTTAATAGGACATGGCTGTAACTGGGTTGCATCACATGGAAATTATTTACCCTTGTTCATAGCAAAGCCAGGAAACAAACAAACAAGACATTACCTTTCCAGTTAAGTAAAGGAATGTTCAAACAGAAAACAGAGAACAACAGCATACAGACGCTTGGTGAATATTATCTCACAATGGAAATTATTTTTTTAAAAGTGAGATTTTTATTATTTAAAAAAATATACAATGCCTGACTCCAGATATAACAACAAAAATATTGGTCTTTCTATCCAGAACATGAATATATTTTTCCAAGATTACTAAAATACACTGATACCATGAAATAAAAATAACATTCCTCACATAGTTTTAACTTGCTTCACTTATGATCCTGAAAACATGCAAAATCTAAAGGTGAAAAAGACACACCCAAGGACTGTCAGCAGGAATTAAATTTTTTCCTTTGCATAACTGCACCTCCCAGTGATTTTCTAGACTAGAGAGATTTTCCAAATCAACTCTACCCAGAGTAACTGATATCAGTGTAGGTTTACTTGGCACTAAACAAGGAAAAAGTCCTCCTGGTGTCCCTCCCCTTATAATATAGCTCTATATGAGAAATTAAAACCTTACCCAGCGGCTATGAAAGCCCCAAGAATGATGGCAAATACGCTGACTATAATATTCAGTGGGTATCGTTTCCTGTAGGCAAAAATTGAAACAGTTCACATTTTCATTATTTGAAGTGGAGATTAAATGGCTGTCTGCCTGAAAAGTTTAAAAGCAATTAATAATCACAGAACATTTAACAGGAGGGCAAAGTCTTGACAACCTTACAGAAACAATGTGATTGCCCATGTGCCATGCTGTCAGACCTTGGCCCTGAGAACAGAGATTGAAAAAAGCACTCTCTTACTAGACTATTAAAAAAGTAAA
Organism: Poecile atricapillus; assembly: GCF_030490865.1. NCBI lineage: Eukaryota > Metazoa > Chordata > Aves > Passeriformes > Paridae > Poecile > Poecile atricapillus. The sequence goes on along the minus strand of NC_081289.1, from coordinate 106,542,550 downwards.
GATAAAAAGGTTCAAAGTAACAGCACTGAACCAAACAAATTTAATGTGTATCGATATTCATAATAGACATATTTTAGTGTCTCCAAGTAGTCCAATAAAAGATCACTGTACATTTCTCATGCAGTTTTCCATATCACCTTTGTTGAGGAAGATGTTATACAGCACATTGTCTGGATTATTTTCAAATAGATCCTTATTTTGAACTCAAACAGAAACTTTGTACTTGAAAGGGAAAACATGGAGTTTATGACATTCTTCACTACCACATCAGTGCTGCCCCAGAGTAGTAAAAAGCATACTGTAAACCTGTAGAAAGGTTTTTATATCTACACTATTTTATTTGGATATCTTAAGTACTCTTTTTTACACCTTACTTCAGTATGCCTTACAGATATTCCCCTAGTTCTTATTGTGACAAGATACATGGAGAGAGATCCATCAAAACAAAATGTACAATGCTCTTGAAGGAATGCTCTTGGAGAAATCCTATGTGTAAAGGAGCACATCTGCAGACCACTGTCCCAGCAAGAAAATACTGACCAGACTTTAGATAAATTAGGCTTTGATCGTAATAATGCTCATGAGTAACAACCAAAGCTTTATTGTTTCAAAGATCCTGACATAAGCCTGCACAGACTCTCCAGAGTACTTTCAGCCATTAGGAAACACACTGCATCAGTCTGCACCAATACAGCATTCTCCTCCTAAATTTCACTTTGGTTAGGATGTTGCTTGCACTCATAGGTCACATTGCTGTTCTCCAGCTAAGGATTTATGATAATCTCACTGACTCACTTTTTTTTTTTTCACTTGCTTGTGGGAGTCTTTAGGCCAACAGAAGATAGCAAGTTTTGCTTTCTCTGGGAGAAATTAAAACTACAAAAGAATTCCAGAGCATCTCCAAATATGAATCACATTGATCAATTAACTGCTGCTTTAGCCAAAAGGAGATGTCAGTTAGCCTGGGGGCTTTTTGCTTTCTGCTTTTTTAGCTTTCCCCAACCATCATGTTGCCTGGGTTCAGCTTCAGCAAGCTGGTTTTCTCCTTGTGAATTTATCTTGTGAGTCCAGAACCAGCCATGAGGACAGAACTGTGAAGTTCTAGACAAAGTGTGATATATTTATACTCCTATTCCTCCAACTCAGTACTACTGAAATTAGAGATCCTGAGCAGCTAGCATATCCTTAATTTCTTATGAAAAATAACATAGGTGTCTGAAAGTAAGGAATTCTCTCACCTAACAGCTGGTAGATACCATTTTGCTTCATTAACCTGGTATGTTTTCAGACTTGACACAGACAGTTACGCTACAAAAGCAGACTGCCATGTTATCAGCATTCTTTGGAGACATCAGGATCTGTCTGTTTGAAGCAGTTCACAGTTTACGAGCCTCCAAGACAAAACACAAACATAACTACTGAAAGTGTCTGAGCTGTGTCTGCAGACCTGAAACCGGTGTAACAGTCTAGAGAATGAGATGTGAAAATTAAAACAAGTTGATTTTTTCATTCTCTTCACTAAAATGTAGGATGCCTTCAAAAAAGCTACATAAATCACTTTATTTGCTTGTCTCTATTTGTAAGTAAAAATCTCTCATTCAATATTCTGATGAGATAACACAAGTAATCAGCTTGATATGATCTAAAATAAAGGTATCTTAAATGAAAAATAAAAAAACAAAACAAAAATACAACCCCAAAAACAAACAAAAAGGATCACCCAAGTATGATGATTTCCAGCAGTAAAGTAAGTGGAATGGTAAACTTCCTGAGCACTGTAAACATCGGCAAACTGTCAAAAAAACAAAATAAAAATCCAAGCATAGTATCAGATTAACAGCATTCTTATATTCTAACTCTTACTTTACTAACCCAGGGGATGGAACAATTAGTCCAGAAATAAGAAACCAAAACAAATACCAAATAATTTAGTGCATATATAAAAATGTCAGTCTGGCATTAGATGCACATTAGACAACCAAGTCATTGAAAATAGCAAACTTTGCCAATTTGTAAATCAGTGCAACTGGCTATGTTCTAAAGGTCACTCTCCATTACTGAAATGGAATATACTAGGTATTCTCTACTTGACATAATCCTTATGAAATAATTTTTCTGCAAAATTCATAGGCAGGGTTAAAGAAAAATTATTTCTATTGTAAACTTAAGAGAAACAATAAACCTGTCTCTGAAAACATGTAACAGTATCAAAATACAAAGAAAACATGCTTAGTAAACAAGTTGTAGCTTTGAAAAAAGTAAAATAAATCCATGACCAAAAAATTAGAGGAAATACAAGAAACATGAAAGGTGGGACCAGCTGCAATTACCAAACAAAATGCTACTTTTAGCAGCATATTGTTCATTTTCATGAAGAAATGCAGTTGGAAACCATTCTGAGTGTGAAAACATTTGCATCTGACACTTTGCAAACGTGACAGCATGGCCATATGGATCAATTAATCCCCTGCTTAAGGTAATTGTTAACAATTGCATTAATAAATGATACAATTCCTAACAAAATGTTTGATAACTTTACAAAAGATATTTTGAATTTATGCATAGGATCATCTGCACCTTCCAGACAACCCAAACAAGGTGGAGAATTCAGTGATGGAAACAAGTGTCATATATTGTAACAAAATGCAATGGAACAAAATCTTAATGGTAGAAACACTGCAGGCATTTTAAAGTTTCCGTTATAAAAATTAGAGACAACTAATAAATATAAAAGAGATATACCAGCCACAGGAGAGGGAGAAGGTGCATTTATATACCCTAAAAACCACTTAAATTTACAGTCAGAGAAAAGAGAAAGAAAAAGCCAACTTTTACGATTTTGAACTACTTTCATATTCACAATGGCTGAAGTGCTACTAGGCACAGTACTGCGTAAGTTTTTATGTCTGTTTCAGTGGAACAGCTTGTGAACACATCTAACAAAGGGTTGCAGAATCAGGCATCTAGTTCATGGCTAGAGAACATTAATTCTATAAATGAAAAAAATGTAAACAAATAAAAAGTAATACATTAGGGGACCTCATCACTCTCTACAACTCCCTGAAAGGAGGGTGCAGTGAGGTGAGATCTCTTCTACTATACCTGCAGTGAGAGCACCAGAAAAAATGGCCTTCAGCTGAGACAGGGGATATTCAGACTAGATACTAGAAAATAATTGTTACTGTTAGGGTGATCAGGCATTAAAGTGGGTTGTCCAGGGAGGTGATGAGGTCACCATCCCTGGGGGTGTTTGGATCCAGCAATGGGTGACAAGGTTACTGCTCCAGGGTTACAATGGTAGTGCTGGGTTGACATTTGGACTGGATGATCTTAAAGTTCTTTTCCAGCCCTGATGATTCTATGATTCTATTTTCTTTCCTAGCATCTTTCTCATAGTTATAAAACGTGCATAAACCTGCAAAATTCTGTTTTGGTTTAGCTTAGTAGCAGACCCTCAGGAGCCTGCAGTGATATAAAAATACACCACAATGGTAGTGTTGTATCCTCCAGTCCTGGTGCAGCCATCATGCTTCTGTGCTCATCTTCCACAGAAAATACAGGTACTCATTCTATTACAGCACATGTCTACATCACTTAAATCCTTTTTACTCTAGCATGGAAACAACTCTCATGGGTCTAAACTTACAGGCACATAGGAGTCAAGACACCCTTCAACAGGGCTCCCTGACAACCTGCTTTTGGCACTTAGCAAGGCTAGGCCAGCACCATTACCCCACTATACAGCAGTTTTTTCATCTCTTGGTGATTCCTAAGTATCTGCCATGACATCATGGTACAAACATTTCCTTATGCTTCTTCCTTCAGAGACATCTTACCTAACTCTCTGGTTAATACACCCAGGAAAAGCTGGATGCTTGGGTGTGAGGCGAAGGTGTAAGTACTTCAATGGCCACATAGGAGTATTGTGATTTTATGTCAGTAGAGGTCTGGCTAAGCTCCCCTTAAAGGCAGCAGACAACTTATAAACTGATCAAATGTTTGGGTAAAAATTTCGTAACAGTACCAGGGGTTTAGACAGACAGGCAGACAGATATCACATGGATTTAAGACTCTGGACAATGTTCTTCTGTAGTGTTTCTTTTTTACCCCACAAGAGAAAAGGGTAAAATCCAAACAGTCTACTTATAACTTCTACTTACTGTACCTGAGTTTGCTGGTACTTGATAATCCACTTAAGTGGTTTCCAACATAAATCAGAGGCAGAGGAAACAACTGTGATAAAATTAAAAGCACAACTCAGATTATTTTGTTTAGAAGTACTGTTGAGAAACTTTACTTGATAGAATTTGATACCTATCATATCAGATGTACTTTTACCAAGAAAGAGGTTTTTTTTTTTTAACAGGAAGAAAATGTAACTATGCTGCAAACTCATCTGCAGCTCCATTTCTGTGACTGGTCAGGACCACAGCTTCACTGACATCATTAAAAGAGTTGCAATCTACCACTAATGAGACTTAGAATCCATTTAGAGTAAATGTTAATCACTTTTATTCTAGTTACTATAATCCTCAGATTAATACCCATTTTAATATTTAATTTAGATATAAAAGTAATATTAACAACAGTAGCTAAATAAGCAAGTGAAGAGGTGAAATAAAAAAGTTAATAAACTATAAATATGTCGTGCTTCTCTATGTACTCCAGACGTATTAGTATAGTTGGAAGTTGCAACATTTTAGATCTACCCAGAAAATTAAGCCATGTGAGATAGTAGAAAGGAAAGGTAAATAATTATGAGTAAATTTTCTTCTAGCAAAGAAACTGACTTGCACAGAAACATATGATCCATAACCCAATACAGAGAAACAATAAAGGAACTTCAGAGCCTTAAGAAAATGTAGAAGAAGGTAGAAAATGAAGAAGACATGGATCCCTACAATAATCAGCTGCAATTCAAAGCCATTAATTCTCCTGTTACAGAAAAAAAATACAGTATCACAGAATGGGTAAGGTTGGAATTTGCAGAAGATTTAAACCAAACAAAGCAATCAATGAGGGCAAAGACAGTGTGTACATTTGGTCACATTCACTATCAGTCGAGAGGGGCTGAAATGGCAGAAAGACATAACAGATCTTCTATCCCAATGTGCAATAGTCACTCTTGTTTCTACACATGGACACTTTAGAGGACACTAAAGTCAAAGGCTATGCATTCTTAAAGTTTTGTCTGCTGGAAAAGCATACAGAATGGGGCATTTTATCTATGTTAAAAATTCTGTGTTTCTTTCACAGCAAGAGAGGAAAAAATGTGAAGTAAAAGTTAATTGATAGTCAATTGAAGTTAACTTTTAAGTGAAAGTCACAGTAAAAGTAAACAGGACTATAAAGAAAGCAGGAGTATGAGTAACAGTAAATATTCAGCATGTTGACATATGTTTGCAAAAATTTTGCAATGCACTCTCTCATCTGCAGATTTCTATTTAGAACATTTTGCTTCATTTAACTTATAGGCTGAAAGCAGAGCAGACATTATATTATCTTTCCTCTGAAATTCATTCAATTGTAAAGACAAAATTACAACATCCAGCACAGCAGCAGAGATCAGTGAATCATTTACTTTGAAAGGGTCAGGAACTTCAAAGCTTCATCACTAAAATAAGCATCTCACTACTTTAAAACTCTAGCTGAATGCTCTGAAGACATAAACCAGTTGAGAAGTGAAAAGTAATTATTATCTTAGTGTCAAAGCAAAAGTTGACAAAAGGATAAGGAGCTGGCCTAAGGGTTCCTAAAAAAGTTGAGAAAACAACAATGAGCAATCCAGCTGATTCACTCTGACTAGTCAAATCCAGCACTGCAAACAATATGCAGGTCATGTAAGCTAAAATGCTGACTGCTCCCAGCCTATCCAGCAAAGTCTCCCAAACAACAGGTTCTATTAGAATAAAGAAAACTCATGCTGTATTTTTTTAATGTCTTTGTACATGATTGAAGTGAAGAAACAGCAGAGAGGGAGCACAGCAGGACTTGGTGGGGATGGAAGGAAGAATCTTCTCAAGGTCTCAATAAGCTGTTTATACATGGAACTCAGAGCTACCTGCTGGGAAACCTTCTTTCTTATTCTGGAATAAAGAAGGATTGTCCATGGTATGAATGATACCACAGATTTTCCTCCGAGACTTGTACATGTAGAAATGTCAATGATTTCAACATGCATTAAGAATAAACGTATCTGTGAGACATTCACTGTAAACCTCATACTGATAGTAAGACAAGATTCTGCAGGTAAAGATGGGAGCCTGAAAAGCTATATTATCTGAGCCCTGCAGCAGGGCTAGGAGCATTCCCTGTGTCCTGGAGCAAACACAACCAATTCCCTGCAACCAGACATAAACGCATGGGCTAATGCATCAAAGAAACATTCCAGTAACATTGAATAGATGCAAAAATCTTTGAGGATCATTGGTGTAGTCATTTCACATCCTAGTTCCCAAACTGAGGTAAGAGGAGGTCCACTCACGTTTGTTCTGTCCTGCCTCTTTAGACCATACACATCTAAGGTCTGTGTCATACAGCTGGTCACCATCTACAGAATTTTTAGTGACTGTTATTTTAGCCCCTCCTATGGAACATAAATCTTATACTGGGAGTCAGCTGTTGTTACAGTTTCTCATCTATCACATTATTTTTCTATTACTTTATCACATGCTCCATTCATATTTCCAAGCAGCCTTTGTCTTCATGCTGTGTTAAAAAATCCTTCACAAACACATATCTCCCATTGACCCCACAGAGAGCTATATCCAGAAAAACCTTTCAGGAATATGAAGAAGTTCATCTAGCTGTATGAAGTCAAAGCACCCTTCCCATGTACTGCATAATGAAACGGCACCAGTTTTCTCCTCAAATAGGGTTTATCTCTATAGCCCAGACTAGAATATTGCAGAGAAATTAAAATTATCAAATCCATTTTTAAATGAAAGAATGATACAACTAATCCCATTTGGAAAAAAAATGCAAATGTTTTTCCTGTCTTCATAAGAAAGAATGCTACTATAAGAAATAACACTTTCCTTTTAATACCAGGATATATGTGATCCTTACCTTCACAGGTATGCTTTTGTCAAAATCAGGAAAGTGAACAATCTTATTCAGTTTTGACACATACAAGATAAGTATAGTGGCTGCCATCTAAACAAAAAGAAAAAATGAGAAGTCATGTATGAGCAAAATTGTAATGTATTAGTGAAAAAAACGCTTCCAAGACAAAATCTTTATACAGATTTGACAAATGCTAGGGTTTACGTATTTAACTAAAAGAACAGCACAGAATGCAATTAACAAATTGAAATAATTTCACTCTTATCAATTTTGTCAGCTATTTACTCAAAAGCAAAATATGCACATATACTCTACTATCCTGAAGAAAATTATTGGCATTCTGTGAAACAATGCATGCTGAGAAGGACCTGAGAAAATAAAATAGGATACAATCCCAGATAAACCATGAAATTTTTACTCAGAGAATTGTTTAGTCTGCAGAATCACTCCCAAAACTTTTTTTTTTTTTTGGTAAGGCAAGATTACGATAGGGCATTAATCAGTCTGTTGACAACATGAGGAAGAAATAATAAAGATGCAGACAGAATGAAGATGAATATCTGAGCAGTCATACATCATAACTGTATGATTGCTATGTTGTCCCCAGGGAGTCAAAACAAAGGGTCAAATTTTCCTAATAGAAAAATACAGTGATTGACTATCTAGAGGATGAGGTAGAGTCATGCTCTGCAGACTTAAGCATTATACCATATGTAGTGGTTTAGATTTGCTAATTTCGTTTCTCAGCCAATGCACTAAATAAATGTTGTGGTTGTAAAGCAGCAACTAAAAAAATTACTACAAAACTTACTTATTTCTTGCTGTGAGATGTGGATTAGAACAAGAGCAAAACAGGTTTAAAACTTAAAAGGAATAAAGAAAGTTTATTAACAAACTACACGAATAACAAAAACAGAATAAAACCTCTAGAAAACCTCTTTTTTCTTTCACTACTCAACTATTCTCTTGTTTACATGACAACATAGAGACAAAAAACTTTGGAACTTTGGTGTTTAAAACAGTCCCAATTCTTGCTAGAGTCTTTTCATCAGCTTTTGTAGAGAAACAGAAGTCTTCTTCTGCTAATTTATGGAGTTTTTTACAAGAAAACTATTTCTGTTACAGCTTTCTATTTCTCTGATGCCAGCTGCCCAGAAAAATCTGTCATCAATTCACTCCTCCCATTTCACATCACTCTGAGGTGTTTTATGGGTCAATGAGTCTAGGGATGTCATTTTTAAGGATGAGTTATTCAAAGGCAAAAGTTCTCTTTATTTGTTTCTGTGAGCTTCTCTGGAAACAGAAGATTTCTCTTTGCTTCAAGTGGCCCCAGATCTTCAACTATTACTTTTCCCCTTCTGTTCCAGCACTTCACTGTATCACAGCTACTCTACTGTTTGCTCAAAATCTACACTTTGAACACTCCATTCTTCTTAATATACTCTGCCATTAATTAAAGGAGTTTTTTCAGAACATTATTGTCAATCTCTATAGCTTTAACAGAAAAATATTTCAGTTTAATTTAAACATCTTCTTATTCTTTACTTTTTCTGAAGCTTAATTCTTTTCTTTACTGTTCCTGATAGTTTATAAAGTCTCTTTACATGTTGATTACTCTCTCTTTCACTCTCTCTCTCTGGAAAAAAAAAAAAAATTAATCTGCAAGTCTCATTTGGGTAATGAAAGGGTTAAAATCTTGTCCAGGTTTTGTAGATGGTTCTGTGATCTCTGCCGGAGCAGCAGCTGGAGCTGTCTGCGATGGAAGATTCTTCACAGCTGCTCTGGAGAGTGTGGTCACTGTCTCAGCCTGCCGCAGGTCAAGAGCTTTTTTTTCCTTTCTTTACTCGGCAGTCTCTGGTGAATTCAGTCACAGCAAAAACTGCAGCCGAGCCAGGGACCGGCCTGGCCCGGCCAGAGCCCGGGGCAAGCCCTGCAGGCCCCATTTCCCAGCCCGGAGCCGCTGGGCCCAGCCCAGCCCCCGCCCGGGTCGCATGGCTGGGCAGGGAGCGGGAAGCTAGCTAAAAGCTCTGTTACTTTTCACAGCCAGGAAATTAAGAGACAAAGAAATTCTCAGGCTTAGGTCTGAAGGTGGTGTTCACAGGTTGATCTTACTTTTCAGTGGTTAAAACTGCTGTCAGTTCTTAGAAATGGCCAGTTGTTGGCTAGGAGAAAAACTCTCATCAGCCTCCAGCAGTTTTAACTTCTTTAGGTGTTTCTTTTTGTTTTTTTAAATGCTAATTTATCACACCATATCTTATATACTTTATATAGAGTTCAGAAGAATCTTGGAAGGGCCACTCAACAAAAAAACAGAAATGTCATTAAGTCTTAGATTCCCCGAAGAAAAAAAGTTGCATCAAGACATGAATTATTGCCACATTTTCTAGCCTTTCACTGAAACATGATCTGTGGTTCCTTAAGCAGTCTGGATGGGTAAAACTCTCTCTATCACATCACGAAGTCTTTACAAGGTATTTTATTCTCTCTAGCACCTAACAGCAGAGATGTCAGACTTGCAGTATGCTGTTTTCAAGTCTTCCTCACTACCCCCTGCTGTGGAGCCTTGGCAGAAGGCAAATTCTCTATAAAAGTTATTTGCCTAAACAACACTTGCTTCAAGGCTCAGTCTTTATCAGTAATCCCTCTGCAGTGATACATTCCTCTTTATGGACCCAGTCCACAAGCATCTGAACTTTGGTTTTACTATGATGCCTCCTAACAACAAAAATAATAAAATACATTTCTGCTGCAACTTACCCAAAGGCAAATTATGTAAGAAAGAATCAAAACTGCTGGGAAATGGGGAGAAATTTAAGAGGACACACATGGTTTGGCTGCAAACAGGGCAATATCTCTGCATGTAGTTCACAAAGGCTCAAGGACCCTCACAGAATGCATGCACTTGCTAGAATAAAGCTGGACAGTTTAGAAGGCCAGATTCCTTAATTACAGAACTTCGCAAGGAGAAATAAATAGCATTCCTTTATATTACTCTCTCCAGGCAATAATTTTGACTCAAGCTCACAGCTGCCTGTTTTTGATGAAACAGATAACAGTTTTTTATAGTGTATCTTATCCAGAAGACAAGCAGTTCACTATAACTGTGATTTTTTTTCCCCTTAAAATCTACTTTTAATATCATTAGTTTAACTTACAAAATAATGAATACTTTTAGTATGTTTTACTTGTGAACATACCTGTCCAATTCCAAGAAATATTGGTGATGGGAAGCTGAAAAGCATGAACAGATATTTAGTACTGAGGAATGGAAAGAAATAACTAGGAAAAATAAAAATGTTAAAGTTTAATACCGAAGTCAACAATTAGACATGAGGATGACTAGCCTGTGTTTAAGAAGAGATCAGGACTACACTTATTGTAGTAGTAATATTTTATTTCTGCAGCCCACATAATACAGCCTATGCATAGTTGATCAATTCTCAACTGCTAGTTGTTTGGGGAATACTCGAAAGTGAAGTTATCACACTTAAGAGAACTCTTAATGCATCGTTTCTTGAGTAGTTCCAAATACATACTTTGAATCCTGAGACGGGATATCAACCTAAACCTCTTGCAATTGCTCTTAATGGGGAAGGTTATCTTTGCAGTCCAAACATACTAGCATACTAGCAAACATACTAGCAATATGTTTTTGTCAAAATCAAGTCCTTAAGTAAATATTGTAGAAACATCTATAGTCTACTAAACCAGCTACATTCTTACTATAGCCCTTTGGCTGGTTTTAGCTGAAAGCATGGATAGAACCATAGAATGGTATAGGTTGGAAGAGACCTTAGAGATCATCTAGTTCCAAACCCTCTGCCATGGGCAGGGATGCCATCCACTACTCCAGGTTGCTCAAAGCCCCATCCGGACTGCTATAGGGACGGGGAGTCCACAAACCTTCTGGACAACTTTCTCCAGTTCCTCACTACTCTCATACTAAAGAATTACTTCCTGATGTGAATCTAGACCTGCCCTCTTTCAGCTTAAGGCCATTTCCCTATCACTACATGGCCTTCTGAAAAGTCCTTCTTCAGCTGTTCCCTTTAGGTACTGGAAAGCCACAATAAGGTCTTTCTTATTGTGTCTTCTCCAGGCTGAACCACCCTGTCTCTCTCAGCCTGTCTTCACAGGAGAGGTGCTGCTGTCCTGTGATCATTGCCATTGTGACTAGTGGCCTCCTCTGGACTAGTTCCAATAGATCCATGTCTTCTTTGTGTTGGGGGGCCCAAGAACTAATGCATTGTTACAGGTGGGGTCTCACCGAAGCAGGGGCACAGAATCCCCTCCCTTGACCTGCTGGCCACACCTCTTCTGATGCAGCCCATTTGATCAGTTTCTGAGCTGCAAGCACACAGTGCTGGTTCATATTCAGCTTCTTTTCCATAAACACACCCAAGTCTTTCTCCCCAGGGCTAGTCTCGACCCATTCTCCATGCAGACTATATTTGTGCCTGGGATTGCCTCAGTCCAGGTGCAGGACCTTGTACTTGGCCTTGTTGAACGTCATGACGTTTGCAGAAACTGCAAACTTGGTGTGGTGGGAAATGTACATCTCAAATTAACACAACTGGGATGGGAAACAAAGCATTGACAAAAGAAACAAACACACTGAATCCCAGCAGGATGGCCATAAGAGCATTACAGTCCTAACACAGAGTTAGGAGCAACCGATAGCAAAAGAGATTCAGGGAAACAGAAGTATCAGGGACAGGAAAAACATAAGAAACGAAAGGACTTCCATTTATAATCGTGTGACACCCAAACCGCCTTTTGTTTAATATTTACAGCTACCCCTTATAAAGATGGTCAGTTTGCCCATCTGTACTACACAGATTTCTCCAGACATTTGTGATTTGCAGAGGCCTAGATATTTCCAGAATGCTATAAGGTCTTAATACAAAACTTAAACTTACTGATTAGGACATACTGTACTCACTTATCTCATACAGGTATACTATATGTATGCCAGGGACTTGCAGGGATCTGCACTCTGTAGGACAAAAACCACTATAAAACAAAATCTCAACTTGCACCATGCACAATTTATGAGACATATTAAGTACAGCTGCTATATGTTCAAATAGCACTGAATGTTAGAAAATGACAGCAAGTTTGGCTTTCTAACTTTCTTTTCATTTTGGTTTTTCTTTTTGTTATTTTGATGCAAGATGAGCTAAACCACAACAAAAACAAAGCAAAGATTTTAAGTAAAACATGTTAATGGTGAGAAAAAAGGCAGTCACAGGACAATCATAGAATCATAGAATATCCTGAGTCAGAAGGGACACATAAGGATGATCAAAGTCCAACGAGTACAAATCCAGATGGGAAAACTATGACCTGGAGGTGAATACTCAGGTTCTTCTATTTCCCACAGCGGCAAGACTAAGAGTAAAATGCAAAGTGTGAGACATCTGCAGTTAATGCTGTTACTTTGCACAATGGTAGAAGATGCTAATTATCACCATGATTCCATATGGGAATTAGAGCCATCAAGTCAAGGACGGAATCTTTCAGTGTTTTTATGATCAAGTCTTTTTACTAGGTTAACTTTTCATTTCTGGCTACCCCAGAAAAGAAAGATCCTGGAAAGAAAATAGTGTTCGGCAGGAACAACTGTTACTGCGTAGCGGATACGGTGTTTCCCTCACGGGTGTCTGAGGTGGGGCGATCCCCTGGGAACAGCGAAAAGACCCCGAAGAAAAGTCGGGCGTTGTCAGAACCGTGCCTGCCGTCGGGGGGTGCTGCAGAACTGGTACATATTGGGCACAAGCGATCTGAAACTGGAGAAGGCGGCCCGGCTCCCAGCACATTACCCACTAGCTGGGTGCCCAGCATCCGAGGTGCCCGTGGGTCATGCCAGGGGGAAGGGGAGCAGGAGCGGGAAGGCTCCTCCGCCGGGCAGGAGTCTGGCATGGCCGGGCAGCGGCTGTACCAGCACCCGCGGGTGGGGGGCCTCCCGCTCTGCCCCGGAGCTCACCTGTAGGCGCTGAGGAGCACCTTGTTGACCAACACGGTGAGGAAGGAACACGTCCCGTAGAAGAGCGCCGAGAGCACCCTGGGAAGTGCCGGGGACGCGGCGGCGGCGTCCGCTTCCTCCCCCGCGGCCTGCCCGGCGCTCATGGCGGCGAGGAGCGGCGGGGAGCAGGGCCGCACCGCGGGCGGCACCAGGGCGGCCGTGGGGCCACCGCTCCTCCTCCTCCTTCTCCCCGGCCCGTCCCCGGGCGGCGGCGCCGGCACCGGGTCCCGGGGCGGCGGCCCCGCGGGCGGGTCTGGAGCGGCGCCGCGCCTCGCCTCGCCTGTGGGGGGCGTTGCCGCCGCCAGGGCCGGGGCGCCCCTCCAGCGCGGCCTGCGGGGCTCGGCGGCGGGGCCGGCACCGCGCGGAGCGTCCGGCGGCCCGGGGCGCCGTGCCAGCTGCTCCCGAGCCGCAGCCCGGTCCCGCCAGCGTCCGGCACACCCCTGCCGTGCTGTTAACCCAGACCGGTGGCATAGCGGGGCCTCTGGGGCTCGCCCCCGGCAGGGAGAGGGGCGCGGCCCGCGGGAGCAGACGGCAGGGACAGGGCTGCAGCCTTAGGCTCTCAGCACCCCAGGAGCTCGGCCTGGGCTTCACACGGAGGGATGGACTCTCACAGGTTTCGCAAACTCTACGGAATTTGCCTCGTATAAATAAGTGGTTTAACTTGCATCAGATTTCAAGGGACAGGAAAAATAAACACCTTCAGCCTTCTCTGCAACAAGTGTGACTGTCAGAAACGAGGAGGCTGAGTATTTAATAATTACCAAACAGCTGGAACAAAACCAAAATTACCAAAACTATTACCAAAATAATTACCAAACCAACCTGAAAATTAAATCAAGTTTTTATTAAAAGCATCTATTAAAATGACAGCACATCAGCTCTTCTGCTTTTAACTCATGCCAAACTACAACTCAAACCTTCCAAAGCACTGAACAATTTCTTGTATGTAATCACTTAATAAAACAAAAAGCAGTCTTGTACATCCCATCTTTGCTTTTTTTACTTGGTATTTTACCCAAAACTTATCATGATCCAAAACTGCTTCAGCTGTCTGAATTTTGTCTATGGCAAAGTACAATCCAGTGTACCTGTCATATGTCAAAGACCTGAGCAAATATTCTGGCTGACTGAAAAAAAAAAAAAAATTAAAAACCTCAAACCTAAAACAACAAAAGAAAAACCCAGCAAAAAAACCAACAACCAATCCTGATGAAGTAAGATTCCAGTCTACGAGTGGCTGGTAATTACAATCTTCTGCCCTGTGAAATACTACTCAGGAGTAATTCTTACTTATGATTCAGAATTACAACAGATGTATGTTCAGGGCTCATTTTAGGATCAGATTATTCACATGAAGCCAGATGAACACTCAGCACATAGTATTTTTTAGAAACTCCAAACCTACATAGATGAATGAATTACTAGTTTTATGTAGGCAAAGAAGGCCTGTATGACTAGAGTTTCCTATTCTTTTCAGAAGCTGAAGCAGAGGTTAAACCGTATCACTGGTGCAAAATTATTTACATTCAATGAAAGAAACTTCTTTTAAATTGTTCAATTACTTTTTAGTTAAGTGCATCAACATAGGATTTAAACAAACTGGGTTAATGAGATTTTCAACCACAATGGGTTATCAGAGAACATACTTCAACAGCTGCAGTTCCTGATGTAAAACCACTCTACTTTTCTGGAATAGCTGTATGCATCTGGTCAGCCAATATCAAGTGATTGATAAAGTATTTTCTTCCTTTTCAGTTCAAGTGAGAAGAGGTTTCTCTTCTCATCTGAATTTCCTGACTTCCAACAAGAGGAAGAACTTAAAGCAAGCAGGTCAGTAAATACACATTATTAATATCCCCTTAAGCAGTAGCTTAACAACAACAACCAACAACAAAATCACACACAAAAAGTTCAATCTGAAAACAAAGGTTTGTTAGCATATTAGGAATCTCTGTCTGCCTTCAAAGCAAAATATGATAAAAGATCACCTTGAGACAATGCTACTGAAAGTGTACAACATTCACAAAGTGACAAGATACCCTGTTAAACATTTTATATCAGCATCTGAGTACTAGGCAGCATTCTGCAACTTCATTTATTTGGGAAATATATGAAATCACACTGTTAACACACTTGTAACTACTTTGGAAGCCTATTTTCTAATTGTATAGTGAATACTTTTCTGCAGTGTTTACTTTATAGCTGTGCTATTGTTAGTGAACAAAAAATTGGCATGTTATGCTGGAGTAAAGCAGTAAGGTGGCTTTATGCACAGTAAGTATGGAGGCCTCTATTTGCTAATCATTATAAAAGCAATACTTTAAAACTTAGTGTTTGCTAATAGAAGACCTAAAATAGTTTACTACAAATTCAGACCACCCCTTTAATATAAAAGGGGTAAATAACCCCTTTATTAACAAAATCAAGTGCCAAATCACTACAGGGCCCAAAAACACCTGAAAAAGACATTACCAATTGTTTACCTTTTTCTAGACTTTGCAAGACTAATCATTTTCAGACAAAACAATGTGCAAAACTTCCCAACTACACATGTTAGGAATAACAAGTGCTACCAAGAGATTCTGTTGAAATCAAATCAAAAAAATGTGAAGCAGCAAAGTCAAGCCTCATATCTTGGGCAGTCACAGTGAAGATATTCCCTGCATGAAGCATTTTCTTTCCCTGTATAAGCTGAGATAACTAATCTTTGCCCTTCACCTTGGAGATGCTAGGTAAAGATATACTGACATTAGAAAAGCATGGTTTCATTGCTGTTTAAAAATATCCCCAGACCCATCATTTTGCTAGATAGTCAGACAAATACTTTTTTGTCAGCCTTCTTTGGCCACATGTACCATCATCCTCCTAATTGTGAACACTTTGTTCAGAAAGTTTCCCGTGAAATCTGCTTCAGATAAATGAGTTAACCTTGCAAAATCTAGCTTTCCACAACACACAAATTTGTCAACCCTGCCTTATGCAGTCCCATATTTACAAAATACTTAGAAATTTTACATCTGTCTTCTACCTTATCAAAAGTGCAATTCTCTCACCCCATGTTATGAGGCAACAACATTCTTCATAAATTCTACAGAATAGCAGCCTATTATAAGCAAATAAGGTGCTTAGCTTATGCTTGGGATCTAACTGGTTAAGTAACACCAGAAAGTACATTTTTTATGGACAGAGACTGCTCCTCCTATCTACTGTCGCAGGGGTGCCACAGCTAAGTTTGCCAGCTCAATGAGCGCCAGTGCACCATGCATGCGTTCACGCTGCTCCTGGAGGCGGCGGTGGCGGGCAGCTGAGTGAGCACTGTTTTTATCTTCATCATCCTCTTCATCAGACTGAAGATACTCCATTGGGTCCTGTTGCTCCTGATCAGTTTTCTGGATTGCTTTGGTCTTCAAAGCAGGAGCACGTTGCTCTCTAGTCTCCCAGTATCTATAATATCAAATATGAGGAAAACTTGTAACAATACACACAACTGACTCACACGCCAACAATTTAAAATGGACAAAAACCTCCCAAGTACCAGCTTGCGTCCAGCTGGGTACTGCACTTGGCTTTATCTTTCAGCCCTTATATCGTAGTATTTAAGCGGTCAGAAACCTTCTTTACTCAGTATCTTAAGTGTAAAGTGCCTAAGTGAACATCTATGACAGATTTCTTCTTCTCCATGGTGTTTTCAGCAGGCATTTCTCCCTATTCATACAGAGCACATCATACAAATGCAAATTTAACAAAACTGTAGCACTAGCTAATAAAGTATTAGCAGGTGTTGATCAAGCAAAAAAAAAAATATATACAAGAAGTGAGCAAACACACAACAAAACTAAACTGTAATAAAAGTTTCATGAGGAACTTTGTCTTGACCAGGAGTACATAATTCTTCAAAGAGGGGCAAGGCCGTGCTGATGTGTACCAGAAGAACATCTAGTTTCAGTTTCTTGGGGTTTTACTGTCCCGAAGAATAAATGCTGTGTTAGACAACCCTTTTAAGTATTTTGAGAAAGATGACACCATGAGAAAACTTACTTTGCTAGCCACTCAGCCACAGCTTTATTGTCAGCTGTCTGCTTCTTACTCAGCCTGTCAGTGAGCTCTTCCCTCTTCAGCCGGGCATATGGATGTTTGGGACAATGACGGTTTGCATGCGTGAATCTGCTTAAACAGCCTTAAAAAACAGAGTAACAATGAAAAACTTGTTACAGAAAGCAGCCAACCAAAGAAAGTGTAACATATGTGAGATGGAAATGCCACTGAAACCACCCTTCCCCATTCGCAAAACCCCTAGGTTTGGTTGGACACAAGAGGTTCTAGTTGCAAGGTTCGTAACATGGTCCATTATTTTATACATTAGTATCCACTGATAGACTGTATGCAATACTTAGATACATACTTGCAGAATTAGGCAGATTCTGCGGGACTCTTCCCTTCCGTTAAAGCTCCACCAAAACTAAACTCCAAAGCTTTTGCCATGTGATCACGCATACATTTCCAATATTAGTCTGACCCCAGAAAGCTGCAAATTGTTCTCTGATGACTCACCATTCTCTGAGCAGACAAAAGGCTTCTCTCCTGTGTGGAGACGCTGGTGAGTCTTGAGCTGCCCACTCTGTACAAAGGCTTTCCCACAGTCTGGGTAGTCACATAAATAAGGCCTTTCACCTTAAAAGTAGTAACACAAGAGGTTTATGAAAGATGACTAGAAGTGCTATAGTAACCAGTGGTGGTCCCTGGATTAAGACTTGGACAAACTCTCCTTTTACCCACTCAGAAACTTACATCTACTTAAAAAATCCTGGTGTACTTTGAAGTATACGCTCCATGCTTCTGGTAAAGATACTTATTTCCAAAGACAAAAAAAAAAAATTGTACTTTTTCTTGTCGTATTTTCAGATTTAAGACTCTTAGACAGCACTACATAAATTTTATGAAACTGTGCATATGTAGAGCAAGAAATATATAAAGTAAATGGACAAGTAATTCAGGTGTTGTAACCAGAAAAATTTTATCCTTACCATAGCCTGAAATAGGGTAAAATATCTAGGTCAACATTACTACAAGGTCCTAGGAATATCTCATTAGGAGAAACAACTCGTGTTTAAGAAAATTTATAAAGATGGAGATTGCATGAGAAACTTATTCCAGATTTAAGTTTTCTTAAGACAGTCATCAAGGAAGATTTCTCCATGCATACTGCAACCAGAAGAGCAAGGGTAGCAGGTGTCTCCTTCCTCAAGTGGATCTGATGGCAAACACTACACAAAGGCATGACATACCACCACCCTCAGGAAGGCAACAAAATGAGGATAAGTCTGGCTCACTAATTCTGAGGTATGACAGGATAAGCTCTTCTCAGTTAAGTAGTTCTTACAAGTTCAACTTCAATTTCAAGTGAAGTAACACCTTTTGAACAAAAAACATGAAGAATGCTGTTGTTTAATATCATTATCTAAATTAGTCACAGTGACTTGAGTCAGAATGAGATGGTGAGAGCCAAGCCTTTCATGGGATTTTGGTTGGCTGGTTTGGAGGGGAGTGTTGGTGGTTGTGTATGTATTATGAGCTACATTTTTTCGTATTTTATGGCAAATACAGAGTTCTGTTGTAGAAACAAAATGTATTTGCTTTGTTTTAAAAAAAACCAAACAGTATCTTCAGTTCAGTCTCAGCTGAGCTGGGTATTGAGTGAGTTTATTATACATTTTAACTTAACTACAAATTGCCTTTTAAACACAGTTCAATAAATTAGCATGATCTCCATCCTAAAAAATGAATTTTAGGTGGAGGGGAAAAAACAACTGGGTGGTGATTTTAAACATGTGAACTCTTCTCTCAATATTTAAGCACTCCTAGGATGTTACAATCCTGAAGTTGCCAGACACTTTTTAAGTTACTGTAACCTCTTACAGCAAAACTTCAATTGTGATGTGAAAAAATACATCAACAAGGAGGAAACAAACCACAGAGAAGAGGCAATTAGGATACAAAGTGCTATCAAGCTCAAGTATAGAGCACCAAGCACAAGACTAGCTCTCCCTCTTAAAAAGTGACATCGCCAGATAAATTATTTACACAATTTGCCTATACTATTATAGCCCAAATTGCTGCTACACTTCCCCAAAACAAACTGGGTTACAAAGACTTTGATTAACAAGCACTGCCAGAATAGTATGATTAATTTAGCAGTTACAGTAAAATCATAACAGGTGAAGTTCTTTGGGGTTCCTTTATGTTTGTTTGGGAGGTTTTAATTCCTTTGCTCATGCTTCTGAAGTGGCTCTCCCCAGCTATTCAACCCTTCCTTTTACTCACCAGTGTGAGTTCGTTTATGGGCTTGCAGTGACTTCTCTCGTGGAAAGACCCTGTTGCAAATATTGCAGCGTATCCTGCTGGAAGAGTGCTCTCCTTCACTGATCAGGTCTCGGACAGTGTCTGCTCTTGGACGGCCACGTCTTATTCCATCCTGGGTGTAAATAATGAGGCAACTAAACTCAGGCATTTCCTCCCCCTGCAATTTGGCCAATGGGCACAGCATCTTCTGGAGTGACAGCATGACCAAGGATGGTGCTGAGGCAGAACAGAGCCATACCAGACTGCCCAACCCATTCCTAACTCACTCCTAATGCCTGCCAGTGCAGGAGGGGAGATAACAGGCACCACCATGTGCTCAGGAGTATGGGGAGAAACTGACAATAGGACCACAGCATGGGTCAGGTTGAAAGGGACCACAGCTGGTCATCTGCTCCAACAGAGCCATTCTAGAGCACATGGCACAAGATTGTGTCCAGGCAATTCTTGAGTATCTCCAGTGTGGCAGACTCCAAAACCTCTCTGGGTAACCTGTGCCAGTGCTCAGTCACCAACACGATAAAGAAATCCCTCCTTATATCGAGGTGGAATTTCCTGTGTATCAGTTTCTGCCTATTGTCTTTTTTTTCTACAGCTTGTCACAAGGAAGCAAATCCTGGCTCCGTCCTCCTGGCATCTTTATTAGATATTTATATCCATTAATAAGGTCCTCTCTCTGTCGTCTCTTTTCCAGGCTGAACAGCTCCCTCAGCCTTTCCTCATAAGAAAAACACTCCAGTCCCTTAATCCTCTTTGTTGTCCTACACTGGACCCACTCCAGGAGGTCCATGTCTCTCTTGTACTGAGGAGCCCGGAACGGGACGAAGCGCTCCAGATGCGAGGAGAGAGAGGACATGGAGGTTTGGGTTTTTTTTTTTTCGATGGTGATTTCGATGGTGAGGGGGCTTTTTCAGGTTTATTTTTTTACTTTTGAAAAGAGGGAGGACGGGCAGCTGGCCGCTCCATCCCCGGCTCTTCCCCGCGGCGCGCGCGCCGCTGCCGGAAGTGACTTCACTTTAAATGTCCGGGCGGAAGCGCGGGAGGGGCGCGCGCCGCGGAGTCACCCTGTAAGCGCGCGGCCCGCCCGCCCCCGCCCGCCGCTCACTCACCTTCAGGTGCCGGTGCCGGCCGCCGCTCCCCGGGCTCCCCGCCTTCTCCTCGTCCCCGCCGGGGACTCTGCCCGCTCCCCCGCGAGGCGGCGGGAGGGCTGACGGGCCGGCGGTGCTGTCGCCGCCGCCCGGGCTGAGGGTCACGTTGTGCGCGTTCTCGCCCCAGCGCCAGGGGTAGACCATGAAGTCGCTGAAGCCGGGGCTGGTGGGGACGGGCGGGACGGGCATTGGCTCCTCGCCCCCGCTCCCCCCCGAGGAGGGTTTGATCGGGGTGGTTTTGATAACGGAGACCAGGACGCGCTTCGGGGAGTCCTGGCAAAAAATCACCGGGGGGGGACCCGGGGGGAGCCGCTCCGCCATCGCCGAACCCTCGCGGGCAGCGGCGAAGGGAGTGTGGATAGAGAGAGAAAGGAGAGCGCTCCGCGGGGGCACGGCCCCGCCGTCCGCGCCCGTGTCCCGGGATGAGCCGTGCAGCTGCACGGAGGTCCCGCGGCCGTCGCCACCTGTCGCCGCCCCGGCCCGCCTCAGCCGCTCATCACTGAGGACGATGGCTCCCTGTGGTCTCGGTAGCTTGCCCTCCGCACCCCTCCGCCTCCGCGGCCACCCCCGAGCGGATCCGCCAAGTCAGCGGCGGTCCCCGGCCATGGCAGCGGCCGGAGTGAAGCAGTCACAGCGTCCCCGCACCTTTCCGAAGCGAAGCCGGCCCCGCTGGCAGCCCCGGTCCCGGTGATGCCCGAGGAGGAACCGCCGCCGCCGCCACGATACGTCCGCGCTTGCAGCCCGGGCCGAGCCCCAGGTTTTCCCGCGTTACGTTTCGCGCCCGAGCACAGCCAATCATCCAGCCCGGCGCGAGTGTCACGGGGAGTCTGTTCCCGCCGGCCAACCGCTGGGCGGGAAAGTCGGCGGCCGCGCCTCTAGGGGCGGGGCCCTCGGGCGAGGCCGTGCGGCTGCTGGCATCCTATTGGGCAGAAGCTGGGCTCATGGCCGCGGAGGAGGCGCTGATTGGCCCGCTGAGGCGGGGGCGGGGGGAGGCAGGGGTGGTGCTCCCGGGCAGGTTTGGCGCGCTGTGGCTGTGGGCGGGATGCGCGGGCCAATCCCGTTGCAGCGCAGCGGAGTTGGCGCGCCCGGCGGCTTAAAGGGGTCGCCTGGCGTTGGGACAGCAGGTCGTGGTTTCCCTTCCCCTGCCGGGGCCCTGCCCCCAGCGGCGGACAGACCTAGGAGCCAGCTTGCTGGCTGGCTGTGAGAGCACCCCCGTGAGCTGCCGCCGCCTCCGCGGGGATCGTTCGGCGGGCGGGGTCGGGACGGCGTGGCCGTTATGGCGCTGGCGGGGCCGCCCGTGGAGACGCCCCGTTTAGCAGCGGTGCCCGTGGCAATAGGGTATTCGTAGCTGTAGAGCTACACGCACCGGTCCTGGGGCTGTGAGAAGTAGGCAGGAGACGTTGTCACTGCCCTCGACTCGGGAATTTTAGGAGAGTCTTAAGGCAGGTGGTATAGGTAACAGGATAATGCCAGATTTAATTCAGTGTTGTCTAGCGATAGGACGAGGAGCAATGGCCCTAAACTAAAACACAAGAAGTTTTACCTCAACATGAGGCTGCTCCAGCCTGGCAACATAATTTGCATTTATTACATTAGTAGCTGAATTATGAGGCCAGTACCAGGAGCGCAGAGAAGCCACAGAGCTGTAAAAATGGTGAGGTCTTTTTCCCCCAGATCTATTTTTTTTGTTGTTTGGATGCTGCAGACTGCTGCCTTGTAAGAGTGTTACCAAACATCACGGCTGAGAGGAACAGGAAAGTGAAGAGAAGACCAGGTTTGCAGCATGTGACTACTAATTAATACCCTTTCGAATAATGGGAAAAGCCTACCAGTTCTTCCAACGCAGAGACTTGTAATACAGGGCTGCAACATTCCTTATCCATCCTGAGAGCAGCAGCCCTTTCACTATGAATTATAGTTGAATTTGCCTCGACTGCTCTTTTAAACTAACTAAAAATCCTCAAATATTTGCTTAGGCAAATTCTTCTTCATTGTAACGCTACCCCAGCTTCTAGAAGCCAGTGTTACTTGTGGAAGTCCCACCATTGCTATACCAGGTCAGGCATTGCTTACCAGGCTAGAAAAAAAAAATGCTGCAACTTGTAACATTTGTTTCCAAAATGAGCAAACACGTTTCCAAATGTTTGGATCTGGCCCCTTGGAAACCTTTGGCCCTAAAAATAACCTATGGTAAATAGCTCTGGTAATGATGTTGCAGAGAAGTAGTAACACAGAAAAATATGTTAAAATCTACTTAAAAATGCAAATTAAAAAAAAAAAAAAAAGGGAAAAAATTACTCATGTTAAAATAATTGTATCCCAAGGCCAAACTGCAAATACACTTCATAACTTTCCAAAACCACATGTCTAATTCTTCAGATAGTACATGTAGCTGCTAAAGAAGTCCAGTGATGGATGGGATTAACATTGTGAGCTGGTATACAGAACTGTAGGTAGTGGGAGTAGTACAGTGCACTGTGAGCAACTGAATATCTCCATATTTAACCTATGCTGCCCAATGTACACATTATGTTTTGTGATGACTTTCAAGGGCGTAGCAGCAGAGTAAGTTCTTTACATGGATCTTGTAAATTTTTCTAGTGCCAACTAATAGATTTTAGTTAATAGGGGCAACACAAGAGAAGGAAGAGGTTAGTTGATACCACATATGGTATTTTAACTGTAGTTACCAATAGTGTTTCATGTTGTAATAGCCATAACCACAGAGAAATGAACTTTTTCTCCAGATCCTGCCACTGGAAGAGAAAATGTGTATATAGAATGTACCAGGCCTAAAGGGCTTAAAAAACACACTGCTTTTCAGTACATGGTCATAGGTATTGTGATATATTTTTAGAATAGTTCATGTAACATGTAAAACCAGTTCTAAAGTAATCATCTGAACTGTAGTGTCTTAGCAATATTAAATATGTTTACTTTTCACAGTATTTTGATGCTATGCTGCTAGCTTAATGTGTGTTTTGGTTTGACCCTGGCTGGATTCCAGGCACCCACCAAAGCCTTTATCACATCCCTCTGCAGCTGGACACCAGAGAGAAAATTTCTTGAAGGTTCATGGGTTGAGATAAGGACTGGGAGAGATCACTTATCAAATACTGTCATGGGAAAAACAGGCTCAGCTTCGAGTTTTGAAGTGAATGTATTACTGACAAAATCAGAGCAGGATAATGAGAAAGTAAAATAACCCCTTAAAAAAAGCTCCCTGCCACCGCTCCCTCCTTCCAGCTCTGCCTCCTACCCCAGCAGTGCAGGGAGGCAGGGAATGGGGGTCATGGTCAGTTCATCACCCAGGGCTTCTCCCATTGCTCAGGGAGGGGAGGTGTTTCCCTGTTGCACTGTGGGGTCCCTCCCATGGGAGCCAGTTCTCTGTGAACTTCTCCAGTGTGAGTGCACTCTGCAAACTGCTGCAGTGTGAGTCCATCCCATGGGCAGCAGTCCTCCCAAAACTGCTGCAGCCTGGGTCACTCTTTTACAGGGTACAAGTCCTTCAAGGACAGGCTGCTCCAGCATGGGGCCTCCCTTGGGTTCACAGATTCCTTTGTGCATCCACCTATTCCAGCGTGTCTCCTCCATGGGCTGCAGGTGGATCTCTGCATCCCCATGGACCTCCCTGGGCTGCAGGGGCACAGCTGCCTCACCATGGGCTGTACCAGGGGCTGTGGGGGAATCTCAGCTCTGGCGCTTGGAGCACCTTCTCCCCCTCCTTCTGCACTGACCTTGGTGCCTGCAGAGCTGTTCCTCTTACATATTCTCACCCTACTCTTCTCTGGCCACAATTATATTTGCACTTGTTTTTCTTTCTTAAATCTCAAAGGACCGTTATCACCACTCCTGACCAGCCCAGCTTTGGCCAGCAGCATGTCCACCTTGGAGCCACCAAGGACAGGCTCTGCGAGACATGGTGGAAACTTCCAGAAGCTTCTCACAGAAGCCACCCCTGTAGCACTGCCCCCCACTCCTCCAAAGCTTGGCTTTGCAAACCCAATTCAATGCATTAAAAATTAATATTTTAATGTAGGAACAAGAAAAAGTTCTCTCTGAGAGTTAAAGGACCAAAATAATGAAACATAATACAACCTATAGTCAGATCAAGTACTGCTTTTTACAATATAACATACCTTTTATCACACGTGATGTAAGACAGGAATTGTGAAAGGATAGGGAGCAAGGTTACAAGAGAAAGCAGGAAAAATACCTGTGTTCTATCTTGCTAGTTAGACTCAAGAGGGAAATGACAATTACAGAGTTTGAGGATAGTAAACTCTTTCAGAAATAAAACCAACTAACTCTGTACCAGAACAAACCATGACAAATAAAGATGAAAAGAGGTATTCTACTTCTATAAAGCCTGCACTTTAGATTATGGCCTTTAGGCAGATAATAACAAACAATCACACTGCATGTAACTTTATTATGTTATAATATGGACTTTTATATAAAACCTTAACAGTGGCAATAATATCTTTTATCTAAGTCTTTATTATCACATTTTTCAAATTTCTGGATCTCTTTTCTGATCATTCAGATTCCACACTAGAACTAACATTCACAACCCATGAGATTTTCACTGCTGGGACTGAGACCTCTTTGCAGTGGGTGGCTTCAGTGGTCTGGCAGTGCCCCATTTGAATCCCTACACACACCACACTCACACTGTCAGACGAACTTCCTTTGCTATCTTGACCCCACATTTCCCATACCAGTGTCCCTGATACTGAGTTCCTGTAAGTATTTTGGTCATGACACAGTGACTCAGTAGCAGCACACACTGTTTCTAAGGAATCCCTGGGCTTTTACACCCTTACAATCTTTGTGCCCACAATCTCTATGCCCCTTGCATTTGCCTCTTGATCCAACAGTGATATTTTGGCTGAAGTCTTCTCCTTGCTCATTGGGTCATGCAGAATCTCTAGGTGGCTGGCCACCCCCACCCCTACCAGCTAGCACCACAGGTCCCTGTGCCCTTTGTTAGCAGAAGGTCAGTGCCTGTTTGTGGCTCCTTTGTTGTGGCTCCAGACATTTTCTGCCAGCAAGGACATAATGTCAAGCTCACATACAAAGCTCTCAGCATTAGGTGTATTCCTCTACAAGCATGTCAATCTTTGGTAATGCAGCTCTCCTTTTGGTTTAAGATTTCATGTCGTCAGTTTTGCTTAGTAGATTTGTGTTGCTGGAAAATGTATGTGATGGCTAGATCCTCTAAGTGTTACCCTCTCTACCTCGTCTGGCGCCCTGCCCCAGAATGGCACCTTGAGCCATGTGATGTGTTTGGGATGTTTCTCCCTCCGACAGGAGAGATGTAGGCATTAGAAAATGAAACGTCCAGGGATGAGAAAGTATCTGTAAGAAAGATCAAAGACATGATGACCCTTGCTGGTGGTTAGGTACTTAGCTGTAAAGGTCAGAGAAACACCAGTTACTGTTCTCAATTCTGTATCTTGTAATTAGGCACTTTTGCACCTTGAAAAAGAAAAAAGGAAAAAAAAAAAGAAAAATAAACAAGTGCTCTTGTCGCCCTGAAAACTCAGCTTCTGAGCTTGCTGACATGGTTTTCTAAAGACTTTCCCAGGACAGTAACTGTAAACATAGATATGTGTACATTCTTTCTGTTACACGTCTTGTGATGGGCATCTCTCATGGCCAGTGCTGTGAGAAAGTGTTATCCTGACCATCCAATCCCTGGCCGTGGTCAGAAGCCTATAAATCCTGGAGGGAAAAATAAACTCTCTCTTTCCTTCACCACACCTCGACCTGTGTCCGTGCGATCTATTCATCTTCAGTGGTAACAGGCTCTTTTGGTAAAAATGCCATATTCCATATCTACACCTGCTAGGCAACCTATGTAGCATGCTGTTCTGTCCATGTGAAAAATCCATTTGTGGAGACAATGTAGATGGAGTAGCCACTTAGGCAGGCAGCCCTCATCTTGATTTAACATGAGTCACTTGCTGTCAGAAAGATTAGGCACCTATGCATAGTGCTCAAACTGTGAGATTCAGGTTTTGAATGTAAATATGCTGTTGTGCTGAAGCCATCGCTGCCACTTTTTGGTGTAAAATTACGGACACAACATTTGGTTACACATTGACAGTAAAATTCAAGTTTTCCTTGTCTGCCTCTGTTGTTTGTGTAAGTATGTAACTTGACAATCACACACTGATTGCACATAGTGAAAAGCTGTGAAAGAAATGAGAAGGAGGTGTTTTTACAAACAAACTGTGGGCCTGCTGGTAGATAAAACAGTAGATAGGTGAAAGAAGCAATGGTAGGAACCATAAATTCCAGAAGAATTCCACTAATTGACACAGACTGTTACTCACCCAAGGCTGTGCCAAATTCCTGGACTTAGAGAAAAAAAAAAGACACAAAGAAAAGGGTTGGGGGGGAGAGGATGCACATTAGAAGAGGGTCTGTATTAGGCAATTTGGGAAGGCTGTACCTCTCAAGTACCTAAGACAATGGGGAAAGAGAGAAGGAAAGGGGGCTGAGAAATTAGAATAAAAAGGAGCTGCATCCCCCAGCAATTTGAGAGATGCCATGGGAAATTGCCCCATGACCTCTCCTTTTATTAATGAATAAAGCTATGGGATTCCTCTGTCTGCTTTTTAGGCATAAACCTCTGGCACTGTGGATTAATTTTCCTGACAGCTGCAAGCAAAAAAGAGATTGCAAATTACTTTTATTTATAATGCAAGAGTTTTAATCAGTTTGGAGGCTGGAATCTCTTACAGAAATTTTGGGTTGATTGACAGATCAGAGCATCAGAAAACAAAGAATTTTTCTAAAGCTTTACATTAATTTTAGGAAACAGAATTATACAGATAAAGACAAGATAAATTTATAGCAAACAATGGTTTTGGCTGTCATTGTGGAATCTCTCTGAGCAGTTAAGACTTTTTTTCTTTTGAGGCTTCATGAAAAAAAAGCCAAATCCCACAGAACATCAAATCTCTAATCTTGCTGCTGAAACATTTCTGAATTCCTCATATTCTTCCCTCTCCAGAGACACTATGACCTTCAAAGTACCTATTAAAGCTGCAAGGACATTTCAGTCAGTGATGGCACTGAACCATGATGGTTGTCTGTCATCTTTCATAAACAGCATAATTTTGATTCAAACCTGTAGCATGTTTAAATAAAAATATTTCTAAAAATTCTAAAAAACTTTCTGGATACAATGCATGCCAAGGAGACCTAATGTAGATGCTGCAATTGATACCAAAAGGCTCCAAAGAGATCTGCATAAATTTGGTGAGCTTTCTGGTATGCTGTAGTAATGTGATGGTGTTAATGTCTTTCTCCAGATTAGTAGAGGACAAAGTAGCTTTCCAGTTCCCTCTTCACACTGAAAACACATGAAGTTTCATCTTTCTACAAAATAAACCCGCAATTCAGAGCAAATAAGGTTGATCTAAGTGAACATTTCTTATATAGTATTTTATTACTTTATCACATTATTGAAAATTTAATCGTGAATTTTTGTTAATCATACATTTTGCAACATAAGAGCTGTGCAGAAACAATGATATTTTTCCTTTGTTGACTTAAGTTTTTCTGTTTTTAATTTGAAGCATTTCAGAGCCTGACCGATTTGACTCAATTTACCAGGATTTTGTAAAGCTCTTTGCTAGCAGATAATTGCATGAACTTACTGTCA
Source organism: Poecile atricapillus (assembly GCF_030490865.1). Taxonomy (NCBI): domain Eukaryota; kingdom Metazoa; phylum Chordata; class Aves; order Passeriformes; family Paridae; genus Poecile; species Poecile atricapillus. The sequence goes on along the minus strand of NC_081289.1, from coordinate 106,514,277 downwards.
TTAATTCCATGCAAAACAGTTTGTGATCTCTTCAATGGAATTGAGACTTGAAAGAACACTAAGTCCAATTAAATTCGTTTTACTCTGCAGTAAGCATGCCCTGCAAATGTGCATCTACATGAAAGCCAGGAGAGATGCAATGAATATGTTCAAGGCTTGGAATAATCCGTAGAGGATATACACTATATTTTGTTTTACAGTGGTGTGCATCTATCAGCATATGCACCCCAAATGAGTGAACAGGGCTGTCTTTAATCCTCACTTTTGAAGCACAGCAAAAATTCTGATACGGTTTCAAGTTATTGTAATAACGATAAAACTTATTTCAAAGCAAGGTGCTATTTACAGTGAAGTTATCATGATAGAGTGTTAGTTTCCCGTGAGCTATCAGAATAAAGACAGTCTCATCACAGAAATCAAGACTGCGATCGCCATTCTTTGGGCAGTTGTGGCTGAAGTGCTAAGATTTTGTTGTTACTGATAAAAGAGGCACTGATATTTTGCCCACCCAGGTGCCCGTCCTCTGCGGAAGAAAGCAGTTGAGTCTCCTGGCATTTCACTGTTGGTCATATTTATTGAGAAATTTTTATTTTGAGACAGCAAAATTCCTCACACCTCGGTCCAGAGCTGTGAGCAGCCAACACGGCTCCTACAGGGGTGCTGCACTAAAGTGTGTCACCGTGGGGGTTAGTGACGGCCCCACCCACGGCTTTGGGCGGACGGAGCAGCTCTCCAAGCTAAGCCGTGAATCCGTGCGGCGCTGCGAGTGTCAGCTGCTGGCAGTGCCACCGCGCGGGACAGCCGCGCTCGCTGGCGGGATGAACACCACTCCTTTTCTCAGCAGAAGGGGCGTTTCAGACACTTTGTGGTAACACCAGACTACTTTATCCTAGCGTGCGGATGCAGAGATACAGCAGAGCTACCCTTGGGAGCTCCCAGTGTAGCGGGCGCGTCTGTCGTTGGTGTCACTTGTTACGGGATGCAGGTTGTACCAAAAGACCCGCGGCGACACCGTTGTGTGACGGCACCACGTTTGAAGAGCTTGCTGCCAGACAGTGTCCCCAGACGGGACGGGGCCCGCGCCGTGCCCGCGCCGTGCCCGCGCCGTGCCCGCGCCGTGCCCGCGCCGTGCCCGCGCCGTGCCCGCGCCGTGCCCGCGCCGTGCCCGAGGAGCAGCGGGCGCGGCTCTGGAGCCGCCGGGGTGGTGGGGCGTGCACAAGGGCAGTAATAGAGCGGCGCACCGCATTGGTCAGTGGGTGTGATTGACAGCTCAGGTGCTGCACGTTAATTGGTAGAAGTTGTGCACTGGGGGCGGGGCGAAGCCTGGCGCCGGGATTGGCTGCTCAATCACTCGCCGGTCGCGCGTGCCGGCGGTGGGCGGGCTGGGCCTCGCTTATAGGGCGGTGGCGGCGCGGTGGCGGCGGGTGCGCTGTGGGCTCCATTGGCTGCCGGGTCCAGGCCGGGGCGGGGCTGTGGGAAGGTGCGCCGGGCCGCTGGCGCTGGGGCGGTGCGTGGGCCGGGCCGGGGCCACGGCCGCGGCCGCTCTAGCCCGGCGTGCGCGTTGTTTCGGCCCCGCACAGCAGCAACAATCGTGGGGGTTGGGGGGGGGGGGGGTGCGGCGGCTGCCGAAACGCGTACAGAGGAGAGGCGGCCACGCGGATGATGACGGGGCTGGTGGGCAGCCCGGTGGCTGCCGTCATGCAGGAGAACTTCGGGTGCTCCGTCGCCAATCGCTTCTACCAGCTCCTGGACGACGAGTCGGACCCGTTCGACGTCCTGCGCGACGCCGAGCGCCGCCAGCAGCAGAAGAAGAAGCGTGACGAGGCGGCGGCCGCTGCCAGGAGAGCCGTGCCCGGCGGTCGGGCGGGCGGCGGCAAGAGGGACACCCCTAAGGAGCGCAAGCAGCCGGAGGTTTCCCCTGGACACTCCCCTGCGGCCCCGCCGCAGCCAGGTACGCGGGCAGCGCCCCCGTGGGGGTTTTGGGAAGCCAGCTGCGGCGGGACCGGCGGCCGGTTTTGGGAAGGAGGTTCCCGGCGCTGCGGTGCCCGGTGCGGACTCTGCGGTGCGGCGTGGGTGGCCGTGGGCTCCGCGCTTCACCGACCCCTTGGCAGCCGTGGCGGGGCGGGGGTAACGCTGTCATAGCAGGGCTAAAAAAGCCCGGTTCCTATTGTCAAACAACCCCGGTTCCTGGGGTTGTGGTGAACGCACCTGAAAGTCCTCTCAGAGAAAGCAGTGACACGGACACGGCCCCGCACGACGTTGCGGAGCGCTCTCATGCGAGAAGGCCTTTGAATATGTAAACGAAAACTTCAGCAATATCCCCAAGAGACAAGTGCAAGAGCTTTAAGTACCATGCCACGGCATCTATAGTTTTCACGCTGGTTTAGCAGTCCTGTTGCTGCCTTTCATTGCTTGTCACCCTGGACCGTATACGTCAGTGTCTGAAGTTTCCAGGCATGATTTCTTGGTACCTGTGAGCTTTCTGGCCTTTCAGTGTCTTCAGAGTTCTAACTTCTCCAGAGATCTATGCTTATTTTGCCTTGAGCTTGCATTGGTGGACCAGCCTTTGAATAAAACCTTATTTTCTGGGGTAACTCTTCAGCACGGTGTTCAGGAATGGTCAGCTGCTAGGTTTTGATGTGTAGTGTTGCTTGGGGAAAGAGGGAGTCATTTGGCTTTTGTACTGAAATATCTGTGACAGTCCTGTTTGCAGTTGGAGGCATTGTGGGCTATATCTCTTTGCATTTGGAGCTGATTGTTACTACTTATCTGCTATTGAACTTCAGGTTGCTGGATTCAATATCTAAAGTATCTGAGAACTGGTGGATTGTTTCCAAATATTGAGAATATCTAGAGAAGATTCTGGTTTCACCCTCTTGAGTTGTAGATTCCCGTTCTTCTGCAGGAAGCAATGAAGCCTAACACATAATCTATTATTAAGATATTTTCTTCTGGTAGTAAAAGCTTCTGTTAAACTGACAGTAATTGTTCTGTGTGTTTTAATGCCCTAGAAAAAGGCCTGTGAACTGGGGTTGTTGCTCCATCAAGTCGATGCCAGTGCTACCGATTATATTGCTTAGGCTTACAAGTCTTACACTCTTCCCAATAGCAGTTAGTTGATGTATTTGTAGCAGTTTGTGGAGCAGAGAATCTGCCAATGCTAAATATTTGCTGGATAATGAGCACCTTTGTAGAGGAAGGTATCAACAAGTTGTCACTGTCTTTTTGGGCATCTATATGAAACTAGTCTTTTTGATGTTTTTCTGAAATTATGTGACTTTGTCCCCTAAGACCAGTACTCAGACTATAACAGTTTATTTTATTTAAAGGTTACTTTGCTGTGGTTCTCAACAGAAGTTGAAGGAGTCTGTTCAGTGAACAGAAAAGTCTCATTCTTTGTTCTGATGAAAGAGTTCTTGAACAAGAACTGGTTGTTATCAGTAACTTACCAGGAGCATGGTGGTGTGTGAAGACCATCCTTTACCTCCTGCTTGCCTATAGGTGTCTTAATTCTTGTCAATACACAGTGGCCCTGTGGAGTGTCTTGACTACTCTAACCTTGGTGTTAAGAAATCTCTTTTCTCATACAAAGACAACAGGCATGTGCACCTTTTTTCAATTTCCTGCCAACTTAAAATGGAGAAAAGACTGCAGACTATAGTATCCTTAGTGAAAGGGCATTAGGATCTATTTTAAGAAGAGTTTCTCTTCTATATTTAAAAATGCACTTTCTTCTTGAAACATAGCATCTGTTCTGGATTTTGTTTGTCTTGAGCTTGTTAGGAAGTAAGGACTACAGAAGTACAGTGCTTAAGATGCTAAACCAGTGTGGATAGTCAAGACTTGGTCCTGACTGTGTGTTCCTCCTTTAAATGTTCTGTCTTAGCAAGTCTGCTTTGAATTGCAGAGAACCCTCTGAGTTAGGGTAAGTACACAAATGATGGTGTAGCTGACAAATGTTAAGCAAGTGGCATGTTGAGAGAAAAATCTTGCTGTTTTTTGGAAGGGAGGGAGTCAGCTCTCTATTTGGACCATACAAAAGTTGGTTTGTTACACAGGGTTCAGCCAGGAAATTTCTGGATTTTATAAAAGATTCGGGGCCCTATCAATTTAACAATTCAGAATGACTAGTCTCTGGGGAACATCATTGTACTCCCACGGTTTGGCACAAAGTTTCTAATAACAGATGCATTGCTAGAGGAGTGCAACTCTGTTACGGGAAACAATCTTGAATAAAATGATGAAATTGTTAAACTAAGTGCTAAACTTTTAATAAAAAATTAAAACAACACACCAAACTTAAGACTTTGTTTCTAGACTTCCTTAGTGATTTTTTTCTCTCTGATTTTGGGCATAACTACAACTGACTTAATTCTATTTATTAGCACAAAATAGCATCTAGACCCATCTGAACAGCAGAATAAGATTCTGATGGTGTTACAGTTGAGATGATGGACCTGTAGTGTTTTTGGAATCATCTCATCACAGAGCAGGATTGAAAGGCCATGTTGGAAGGGACCTCAGAGGGTGCTCTGGTCCAGCCTTTCCTAGGAAAAGCAGCCTTTAAGACCCCATCTGCTACCTTGTCCAGTTTCATTTTGAAAGCCTTCTTTGATGGGGACTTAACCCTGAGAAAGTTTTTTCAGTGTAAGGTAACACCAGAAAGTAATTCTTAAAACAGATGAAATCTCTTCTTGCACAACTTGTCCCCACTGTAGCCACTCACCTTCATGAGGATCCTTGTGAAGACAGCCTTCATTATTGTGGCTTTCCAAGTACCTGGGGTACTATGATGTGGCTTAGATAAAGCCTTGTCACAGGGGAAGAGATGTGCTCCTTCAGCCTTTTCTTGTAAGACAGACTCACTAACCCTTTCATAACCTTTACAGCCTTCTTTTGGATATTCTGCAGCCTGCTCCATCTTCATAACCCTCCTTTGGACTTTTGTTTTATCTAATTGTTAGGGTGTTTTCCTGTTTGGACTACAAAAAGTCTTGTTAAGTTTAATGATTCTTGTTTATTCTAGTATTAATTCTTGAGCATATTGAATCTGTAAAACAGGGTCTTTAGAAAGAGGACTAGATGCACTTTGAGTCTATCTTGTAATATAAGAAGTTTTACAGTAGTTGGAGATTTTTTGTGGTATGATGTTTTGATGTTTGAGTGGAAGGTTTAGCCACAAAGTTCTGTAAGGTAGCTTTTTTTTTTTTTTCTTTTATGTAGCTCTGCACTGAGTTTTTCAGAGCAGGTTTTACCAAATTTCTAGAGATATTTTCAATTTAAAGCAAACCTCCTGAGAGGACTTTGCCAGCTAATGCAATATTTTGACCTTTAGAATCCAAACTATTTATTATGAAGTGACACAACTGTAAGGAGACAACTTTTTAAACTTTGTTTTTTATGGAGAAAATGGACTCCTATTTCATTGTTTACCAAAACTATACTGTTGACCTTAAAGGTGTATTCTTTATCTTCTACTGACAGTTGTTTTGTGATTTTTAGACTGTATTAGCTGAGGATTTCAGTAAAGGCTGGTTAAAGGTATTGCAGCTCTTGTAATTGTGCCACTTGATGTTAACTCGGTTCATTCTTACCACAGTGACCAAACTGCATTTGCCAGCTCTTTATTCAAAAGGCCTAGTTGCAGAGCTTGCATTCTTTACCAGGCCAGGAAAATTAAATTTGATGATCATGCAGTAATTCTTTCTGTTCTTTTGAAATCTCTAAACTGTCATTGCTAATGCTTCTAAAAGGTTTTTTCTTTCATGAAAAGGTTTTCTGACTTTTATGACTCTCTGTGATGACTCTGTTAACATTTATATGTGGCTCCTGAATACTGTGCTTTTGAATTTTTATGTGTGGTTTTAAAATGGCATGGCAAGTTTCTATGGAATTTTATCTTAGACTCACTGTAATTTTCTTATTTTTAAATAGTTTATCCTGCTAGCATGCTTTCATCTACAGTGTCATAAGGATTGTCTAGAGGAAAGTTGTGGTAGGCAATTCTGTAATTCAGTGAGTACTGGCACACATTAAAACAGAATGCCACAGGATAGAGTCTAACTCCATGTGTCTCTTTGGTGTGCTGCTTGCAATAGCTGAAGCTTTTTTTTTGTGTTTTGGGATACTCTTATTCTTCTGCAAATCATGTAATTAGCCATGCTTTAATTAATTAAATTAATTATTTGAAGTTTGGTGTTAGAATCACATGGGCACATACATTTATAGGTGAGCAACTGAAATTGTTTTTGGGGTCTTAATTCTTCTACACTCTAAAATAGAGCAAAATAAGTGCCCAAGTGTCTGAATTGCCTTTTACTATTTACAGTTATGAAGTTGTGTTGTAAAGGAAGATTAGCTGCCTGTGTGTAAGTTATTAAAGAAGTTTATTCACCCCAGGCTTCCCATAGCTGAGTCTCCGACATCCAGTTTCTGGGGAAAAAACATTATTAATTTTGTGGTATTGAAACAGGGGCAGCTCAAGCTAGGTGCCTTACCAGAGGGACCCAGAACAAAGAAATACCTGGGATTTTATACTCTTACAACCTATGTACCTATTCTTTGCACACTTCACACACCTTGCATTCACCTCTTACTCCAATGGTGATTTTTGTTTTGGGGTGTTCTTGTTCATTATCACATTATTTCTCTGTAGCTGTTTTTATCTCGATGGGTTGCAGTTTCTCATGACAACCATGACTTAATCTTTTAGTTTGCACTGGTCTCAGAGCCTCCTTTCATTGTAGCTAAACAGTAGTACAAGACTCATTCAGCACTTCAAGGTGAAAGTTTGCAGCTTGTGGCCTAAAACTTCAACAATTTGCTTGTGCTAAGTAAAATTACTTAGACAAAAGAATTCAGCTAACTAAACTCAGTCTACAACAGTCCTCCCTTTATTAAGCTTTCCCACTATTGTCAGAAAGAAATCATGAAGTCTTTCAAAGCATTAAACTGCTATCCATAATGTCACATACAGTGCTATTACAAGTAACAGGCATAATATCCTAAAGCTCTAACAGCAAAATGACCATGGTATATGACCGTTTCCATTTAGGTTATAATTTGGATTTCTGTGAAAATACCTTAATTGATACTTCAGTAATACCATTGACCATGTGTTTTTGTTTTTTGGTTTTTGTTTGTTTTCTTTTTGTTGTTGTTTTTTGTTGTTTTTTTTTCTCAAAGCTTTTTTGCATTTATTTAACACACTGGGTCAACCACTGATCTCCAGGAGGCTGGTCCTGATTGTAATTGTTTGTCAAGTACTAGTCTTGTATGACAACCTTAGATGTTGGTGAGGGCTATTTCCCAACATTGCATAATATCCCAAAATACACTGCTCTTAAGCTTCAGGCCATTCATTATAAACCTGTCTGACTACAACCTATCTGAGTTATTTTGCATGTATTTTGCATTTTGTTGGAGTCTTTTGTGTAATCTTGAGAGTGTACTACAGGAATTTCCCTTGAAAGCTTAATAGCTACCAACAGATGGAATTAAAATCCATCAGAAATATGATTTTTCTGCTGAAGCAAGGGACTCTTTGCATGGCACACTCCAAGAGCTTATTTAGACTCAGTGTAAATAGTGGTGCTTGCTGGTCATGTCACTGCAATGCTTCTTTTGCTAATTCAATTAATTTGGCCTCTTGGGAAATCAGCAAGGGCTGTAGAGGTTCAGTTTCAAGCACCTCAAAGTTTCTCACCAATGTATAGCCTCTGTGTGTCTGTTTATATACTATGATGGTCCATTGGTGAACAGTATTACATCTAAGGTCTCTAGAGGCTGATTGACAGAATTGTCCATAGCTGGCTGGAGTGAAACACCTCGTAGCAATCATGATGTGGCTCACTGTTGGAAGGAACAAGTAGCAGAACTGATGACTTCAAAACATGGCATCCTTTTAAACTAATAGTAATCAAATTAATATTTTCAAATTCAGAGTAATTCATGTTTTGACAGGACAATAATTTTTATCATGTTGTTTAAGAATCAGTTCTACTTAGTGTTACACACACAATTATGTGACCTATAACCAATATTCCTTTTATGGCTTGGAATATCCTTTCTTGCTTCAGACTCCAATTCCACTTCCTCTGCCTTGAGAACTTCTTTCAGTGGTTTACTTAACTGCCCTAGCCCTGGTAATTGGGGTCTTCAGTTCCCTACTGTGCCTAAAAAATTCCTCACACAAAAAATTGTTTTCTTTGTTGCTTTGTTTTGTCAAGGTATTTCTACCAAAGCTTTGGACCTATTTTGAGAACTTTGTAATTTTGAAGTATACTGGGAAGAAGGATAGTTTTTCAAAGGTGGATGGGGTTTCCTCCCCATTTTTTTTTTTTGGGGGGGGGTGGTGGTGTTGGTTTTTGTTGCTGTTGTTTTGATTTTTTTGTTTGGGTGGGTTTTGTTTTGTGTTTTTTTGTTTTTATTTATTTGGTTTTGGTTTTATTTCTGGATCAGTCCCAAGCTATCAGTTTCAGAAATCAGTGCAGATCTTACTCCACAGCTTTGTGGCTGTGGTTTTCAACAATTCTGGTATTTTTTGCTCCTTTTATAAGCTTTTGGTGATCACACTCCATGCTATAATGATTAGGTCTATCCGTTCAAGCAAAAAATGTAATTCTGCATATCTGATCTGTCAGATGTCTCTTTTTATGCTGGGGAGCCTTCTGTCAATGTGACCTTTCCACAAACACTCTTTTTCCCATTTGCTCTTTGCAAGCAGTTACCTCCCCCAGCTTGTGAATTGCATGCCAGCTGCCACCATCACATCATAATACTCCTTACATTGGGGAGTGGGAGAAACAGCAAGGTTTCTACTTTAGCTTATAGTCCCTGATAGCAGTTGCAAGTTGGGCTCCTTGTGGTCTTTGTCCAAAGTCAAGGCTTTCTACAGAAAAACCCTTCTAAAAAAATTTTTAAAAGGTTAGAGCACATTCTCTCAGTACAAGTCAGTGAAGAGCCACAAAACTTAGAGAGATACCTCTTTCCAAGCAAAAGTCTCACTTGTTTGAGGATAGGTGATGAGGATAGATGATATGGATGGAAAAACTTGCAGAGAGCTAGACAGCAACACTGGAAAGGCAGCTACATTTTGCTGTGTTGTTTTAAATCTGTCTGTTAATACATAGATATCCATTTATAAGCAATGCAGCTTATAAAAATACAAGTTCTGCTTTTCCATTTGCAAGTTCTGTGTACATACTTATTAAAAACATTTCTCTAGAAAACCTTCTTATCTAAGTGCTGTAGTGTTAGCAAAACTAATAGTGAAGTGTTATTGTGGAGAAAGTGAAAACTACTTGCATGTATTTGCTCTGTATGATCTAGAGTTTTAACAATATCTCATGAAATGGAGCTTTTTTTCTTTAGTAGTGCCTTTTTTCTAGTACCTGGCAATTCTCGTATTTAGGGAATTCTCGTATTTAGGGAAAGGGATCCTTTCCCTTTAATAATACTTCAGCTGCTTCTTCTGAGAAAAAAAAAAGCTAAATCTGATGAAACACTTTAAACATCAGATTTCTTCTCTTATTGCTCGGTTTAGAAAGTAAAGTGATAGTTTAGCCAACAGACTGGGTTTATGCAGTAACAATCTAGGGAAGCTGTGGTGGACAATGGTGGGACACATATTCAGGTGAATACAGATTACAGATGTAATTTTAAGACACAGAAAAACCACTTTGAAGTGGCTAAACTAGGTAAATAGGAAAGAGTGATCTTCAGTTTTCAGAATTATGTTTGTAAGACCTCAAGTAGATGACCCACTGAACTCTAAAGCTTTTTTTTTTTTTTTGTGGTTTTGGAGAAAACCTGCATACCAGACTATATATACAAGCAAGCAGACAAAATTGGGGTACACTTGGTGAGATAGTTACTAAGCAAGCATTCAAAGTACCCCAGTTCTTTAAGTTACTATGTCAGTGATATACAAGGTGGCTTATGCTTTGTCTTGATTTTGTTGCTTTGGGTTTTTTGTCCTCAAAAGGGTAGGTGGCCCTTGAGCTTTATAAATTAAACTGAGTCTGTGTTAAAGCATACACGTAGCAGAGGACTAAAATTGTATAGCTTGTCCTGTCACTGCTGCCAAGCTCCAGTTTGGTTTGCACTTACATGCAGAGCTGAAAGTTGGGCTGTTTTTTCGAACTGATTCACAAGCAGGTCACACAAGCTTCTGCCCTGAGGGTGACTTGTCCTACTAGAGAGATACAGGTGCTGAATGCTGCTTTAATCCACTACTTCACGTCTGTCAAACCAATTAAAGATGTTTTTGTGGCACTTACTACCTGTGTAAAATAGTCTTTCTAGTGTTTAAAATCCATCTGCAGTAAATGAAGCCACCTGTTAGAATCAAAGTGAAATAGCCTTGCACTGAAATTGGAGTAGAACAGATGGCTCCATCCAGCATGCTCAATGCTGCTGGCATGTAATACACTGACATGTCTGGCAAGAAGACTTGTTTTGAAGTACTTCTAAGCAGTACTGGATAATAGAATGAGACACTATATTTTTAAAATGACTTCTGCATCTTCTATTTTTGGTACTGTTTTGCTAGCTCTAAGGAGCTCTTTGAATCTCAAGGTGAAATTGAGGTTAATACTAAGTATATAGGGATGGATATCTGACTACTGCATTTTTGACAAAGGAATTTTTTTAGAATAACTGGTGATTCTGAAAGCCAATGAGAGGATAAAAAATAACACCATAGTCTTCTATGCATTGTTCTACATTCAGATCCAAACAAAATAACTAAAATGAGGTTAGAAATGAGTAGTAATTTTTTTTCCACAGCAAGATTCCAATTAAGAATTAACACTTATGTAGTTGGTTGTGTAGTTGCGATATGTGTAGACCAGAAGTTTCCCAGCTGCATGTGCAATTCTGTATATTTTATAATTTTGCTTTATGTTAAAGTGTTTTGTTTTGAAAAGCTTACTCAGAAACTGATTTCAAAAGTTGTCATTTATCCAGAGATTATATCATAATTTGGGTAATGCAAATATGCTTAGTGCTCTAAGGATCGAGTAACTTCAAACCTTGAGAAAAGAGAATTACTGGAATATATTATGTCAAGAGGTTTGTAGTTTAAAGAAAAGCAAAGCTGGAGCTGCTTCTGCACCATATATAGAACTACCTTCTCGGTACAAATATGACTGTTCTTACTGCATAACAAAAAGCTTTATTTACCACTTATTCACAAAGCAGATAGCTCTTTGAAGCTTTCTCTTTACAAATGGTATTAGACTTCATCCTTACCACCTAAGCTTTGATCAAAATTTTCTTATATAGGCATTTCTATGGGGCTGTGAATTTATTCACATCTTAATATTGCAACATAAAATAGCCTTTTTTTCCTCTCTATGTTCTAGCAACAGAGGTACAATAGCCAGCACTGTCACTTGTCCACTAACCTGAGTTCGGTAATCTGTTCAGCATTCCACAGGTACTTCTTGTGGAAACAGTAGCTCAGTTTTGTTTGAGATCCATCTTCCTGTTCCTTGATTAACTTACACTATTGGCTGAAAAAGGTGTTGGTTTAAATATAGAGGCCTAGCAGACAAAAAGACTTGCTTGCTTCTGGAGAACTTGGTCCCAGATACAGATCAGAACTTGGGAAAATGGGAAAGGAAGGACATAAAGAACCTTAATCTTCTGCTACATGTATACAGGCTGAGTGTAAAACTTCATTCTATTACAATTCACAATTTCTTTCCATTGTCCAACCTGATCCTCCTCAAACCCAACACTGGCTGAACAAAACTCTAAAAAGCTTAAATATATTTTATCTTGGATTATGTTTATGTTCTAGAATTAGTGGTGTTAAGTCGTTCTACTTACTGTTTGGGTCTCTGCCACCTGAACTCAGTGACCTTTACTGTTGTTGAATGCTGCTTTCTTCCACAGAACAGCAGTGTGAGGAGGTAGTCCTGTGCTGGTTGTTTGATACTGTGGCCATGAGTTTAGATTAGCTCGAGGTTTAGGCTTCCTAAACTGAGCTCATCTGCAGGAGGTGTGTTGTTTCACAATCAGCACCTGTCTGTAAAGGGTCCTTCTCTTTCCCTCATCTTCATTGCTTCTGCTGCTATCTTTCAACTAGTCTTTTCCATTGAAGCTTCTCCACCTCATCCTGTACTACACTTTCATGATCCTTGAAAACATGAGAGAAACAGTTTTTGTTCTCCTTGTGAGCAAAATGAGATTTTTATTTAGACTATCTTTTCTGGAGATCTCCGACATGTGTCAAAACCCATAGAATTTTGCAGGTTCATCAATACAGAAGGTAAAATAAGTATGTGTCTTTCAAAATGTCTGGCAACATTAGCTATAAGGACTTTTCATATTTTGGAAGACTTGGGTTTGGAGGTGTAACCAACTCACTAGAGTCAGTAGTTTGGTAACTGCAATTGTTTTACTGTTGGGCTGTCGGTAATCCATGCCTGTGTTTGTGTAGGCCCAAAGCGAGCACCCAGGCAGGGAGAACGACAAGGGTTTGGTAACAGAAGTACCGAGGGGAAGCAAGACAAAACTGAATGGAGACCATCTTTCAGGGAATACTGTCCCTATGGAACACAAAGACAAGTGGAATTCTCAGTGGAACGGTATGTATCCTGCAGAGAAAACTAAGGTTCCTCACAGACGATCTGTGCATTATTAATGTGCAGGTTTTTTGCAAGACTACTTACTTCATGCTTTTTGGAGCTGTCGTTTCAGTTTCCTTGGGGGTTGAATTGGAACATTTTTGTTGAATGTTAGAAATATAAGGCAAAACTGAAAAATGTAAAGATCCGAAAATGTACCCCCTAGTCAGCAGCATATTTATAATGTTTGTTTCTGAGCTCACATAGCAAGCTTTGCAGAACATGTGGGAGATTCCAAGTTGGAACTTACTGCTTAGACAGTGAATGCATATTGATTTTGCTTTCTTCATAAGTACTAGAAGGTGCCACCTAAACCTTTAATGCTTCAGAATGTGGCTGTTCTTACTTTATACCATGATAGTTGATATTTAACAAGCTGTCTGGAATTTTTAGCAGTTGCATATAAATATGGATTTAGATGGTGGAGCTATTTCTTGATAAAGTTGTGAAGATATGACAGTTTTATAATGTTTTCTTTAATTTCTGTAATGTTTTCAGTGTTAATAACTGATGATCTTTGTGTTCCTGTGTGCTGTAATTATTCCTCCAGAGTTCTGTTTGTCCATTTTTAATGACAAAACCAAAACAGCTGAAGTGTGTGCTGTATAAAGATGCACTCTAAAAATTGTGCAGTAGCTGTTATATATTGATGTGTCTCACAGCTGCACAAATATAACAATGTAATTTTTTTTTCTTGTTAACTGTTCTATAAAAAAAAAAAAATCTGACTAATTATCTTCTTTTTAGACTAGTGGACAGATTAGACTATGAAAGACCAATAAGAGGTCGTGGTGGAGGAAGAGGCAGAATGAGAGGTAGAGGAAGAGGTGGTGGATTAAATGGAAGTTCTGATGGGTTTGACCAAAGAAGAAAACGGGAACCTGTAAGACAAAGTGGGCATGATAAAATGTAAGTGTTCTGTGTGTTGTTTCTTACTTGGTAAACAAGTAAGTAATAATCAGCACTGCAGTACTGTCTTTTAGGTATTCTGTTCCCTTCTGTTATATCCAGGTTGGCTGTCAAAAAGTCAATGGTCATTAAAAAAAAAAAAGGAAAAGAAACCACTTTAACTCAGAATTGTTTTCCTCTCTAGAGGAGTGAAAGCAGATGACAAAAAGGGTGGAAGTGGAGCTCATAACTGCAGAACAATTAAAGATGATATGAGATATGTCATATACTTGTGCCCATCATAGATCATATTTTTCTGTGGCCTATGTTAGATCATAATTTTCAGCAGTTTCGTGTCCATTTTGAGCTTTAAAACCATGACTATCTATTATTGTTGTAATTATTGTAATTTTACAGTTTTTTTAACTTGGCTCCTTCATGATGGTGAGATTAAATTGAAGCAAAGGCATGATGATGTTTGTTCACTTAAGACTGCCAGAATATTTTGAGTGGAGCTGAGTTGTCTTTTAATGGAAATAGGCTATTACTTTTCTCAATAGTCAGGTAATTGGGACTCTGGTATTTAGTGGAATTGTTCCAAAATGCTGATTCTAAGATTCATACTCTGTTACTGGGCTTTAAATTCATTATCTTTTCTGGAGTTTTATTGATAATTTCTAAATTGCAAAACTGTAGTACTATTCAGTGGGTCTCTGAAGGTAATCTTGAGCTACCTGTACCACTAAAGTGCTAGAAAAAACAGTAGTAAAATATGATTGGTGGCCACTTTGAATTAAAAAAAAATCAAGAATTTTCCATTCAGTTCTCTATATCTCTTAGTGGTACCGGTTTCTGTTTAGATCTGTGAAATCTCACTGATTTTGTCGGCTTTTGTCTATATCTTGCACCTAGCAATACATTACTCTTCCCACTAGCTTTTCTTCTCATATACATCTAGAACTCTTTAATTGATGGCTGATGAAGTATGGAGAAAAGGCAATGCTTTGAATTCATAGCAAATATCTTTGGCCACATACATCTTCATTGACAAAATTGTTTTAAAAATAAAATTTTATTTTAAATAAAATAAAGTTTTAAAACTTAATGGATACAGACAATCATGGTAAAAGTTGGACAAATACAGCCTTGGTGTGTAATAGTTTTTGGGTCTTGATATTCCATATTCTTCTGAAAGGTTATACTAACTTCTTTCCCTTCTACAGAATTTCATATTATGAGTAGATTGGTTAGGTACTCTGGCTTTTCAAAGGATCAGCTAGGATACATTATTCTGAACTGATAGTACAAAACTAGCTAGCAGAAAACTGTCTTCTGTAGGATATCAGGGAAGGCTTCATAAACTTAACAAGGTATTTATTGTCCCTTACATATTTTCTCCCTAGTTAAGGTTTGGTGGTGTTTTGGTTGTTTTTTCAGTTCACTAGCATCAGAACTTTTATCAATGGTTTTTTGTGTGACAGAGAATTAAACAATTTAAAAAATTAAAGCTCTCTGAACTGTTCTAAAACATGTCTGTGCCCTAATTGTGTTAATCATGCATTGAAGCTGAAAGGTTTTAATTTTAAATGTGTGCCTGCTACTGCAATGAATGCTGTCATTTGACAGTGAATTAAAATCTGTATTAAAGAAAATAGAAACTTCAATACTTGAAGTAAAAAGGCAGCCCCAAATGTCAGTGTTATACTGACAACTGATACTAATCATGATTAGTATTCATGATTGAATTAATTCATCTTCATATGTGCTTCTTTTTTTTTTAAAGGAAATAGAAGCTGTCTTTTCCTAATATTGCTCATTTTGTTAGTTGCTCAGCTAGTCACTCAGTACATCTTTCTGATTACAATCAAAGTGGTTTCCCTTTTTTTCCTCCTTACCGAGGAATTCTGGTAAAAGAAGTAATGTATTTATTGTTTTTTTCCAGTGTGACTCATGACTGTTGTTTTGTTTTGTTGTGTGTTATGTTTTGGTTTGTTTCCTTACTGTTTTAGTGGGACGGAACAGACTGCATCTATGGAGGAGACAGTGGAAACTCCTGAACAGCCAGGGGCATCTGAAGGAGAGCATCTGAACAAGTACAGTTAGACAAATATTTTCTTTCTAGATGCAAAGGAAACAATTAACTCCTAGGGATGTATGTGTATTGAGGGGCACAATTGAGATGTGAACTGTGAAGTTTTGCTAGTGCACATATTTAAAAATAGAAAAGCTTTGTCTTTGTAAGTATGGAAAATGTGTCCCTAATTCTAATTAAAGCTTGATTTATACAGTTGGAGACAGCATTTAATTGCAAAGTGATGCTTAACTTACTAAAATAATTTAAGGAGGAGCTACATATTATATTTTACCTTTTTAACTTGTCTAATTTGTAGAAACTACCATGCCTTTTGATGTTCTCTGAGAACAGCTATTCAAGGTGCCCATGCAATTGTACAAACGTATTTAAAATATACTGAGCTATATACAAACTCTAAGTTTGTATTCAGCAATCACTAATATCATGAAGATATCATCTATTCATGAAATTCCATGGCAGAACTTGGAAAAACTTTCTGGAGATGCAGTGAGCCTTAGAAGGAGAAAAACTGAGAGAGAAATGTGCCTCTTGTCTTCTGTCTTTCATTCTAATCAGTGTCATAGTAAATAAATGAACACCGGCTTAAGAAAAATAACTGGACAGTCTTTTCTAAGTAAGAGGCTTAAAGAATAATTAAATAGCATGTGGTGCATATCTCCTAATGAATGAAAGATGGTCAGTGCAGTATGTTAACCTCTTCTGTTCCTGTGAAGCCTTTTCTACCTCATGCAGCAGCTCCAGACATTAGTGATATGGGTTTATTTCTTAATTATGAAGTTAACTAGACTACAAAAACTGTTTTATATGTTCAGGTTGTTTAACCCTGTAAGAATCAGTTGATACAGCTTTGATTCTTTAAATTTTAGAGTAGGTTTTAATATATAGCGAAAGGTGGAACATGGAC
This sequence comes from Poecile atricapillus, assembly GCF_030490865.1. Taxonomy (NCBI): domain Eukaryota; kingdom Metazoa; phylum Chordata; class Aves; order Passeriformes; family Paridae; genus Poecile; species Poecile atricapillus. The sequence goes on along the minus strand of NC_081289.1, from coordinate 106,497,755 downwards.
ACATGGGGAAGTCTGTCTTTGAATGACTTATGACTGAAAAAATGTTTCTAGGCTAACTTAAGTTGGATGGGCAGTGTAGATACACTGGCAAAAATGCACTGTATTAGCTAAATATGAAACCAGTTATTCAGCTTTTTAAAAATTTTGATTTTCTCAGTTGCTGGTACCTTTATTTGTTTCACACTTGTACTTGTTTCTACTTCAAGCTCTTTGTAGATTTGTCGCAGTATCATTTCATTGTTGAGCTTAAGGCATGAGAAGTGTATACAGTGGAGAAAAAGCCTCTGGTGGAATCTGGCTGTTATCTTTAACTCTTTCATCTTTCTTAGATATCAGTAGATATTCAGTCAGACTGGGTGCCTTTCTAGAGATTTTGCTCATGTTTGTATTTTTTATTTAAATGTTAATTTAGGCATAGTCCACTGAAATTCAAATGATTCAAAAAAGCGAGTAACCTACAAGTACATAATTCTGCACTGTGTGCTCCTTTCAGTGCAATAAATACTGTCCCAAGGCTTACAAATCTATGTACAAAACATGAGTTACAAAAATCTCCCTGCACTTACCTTTTGGGGCGTGTCAGCTTGGTTAATGTATGTATTTCAAAACAGGAGACATTGTGTAAATAGTGTCTAGGTCATTAGGGATGGTTGTAGAGCATACACCTTAACAAGATAGAATTGTTGTTATTTTAATTTTTACAGCAAAAGCTGGTAGGATTGTGTTCAGGCTTCAGGTTGTATTTAAAGGCCTTACATGCTTAGGTTGCTCCTGCTGTCCAGCTAACACAAATTAGGTTACCTTCTGCTTTTGCTACAGCCTCAATATTATAAAGGGCTGTGTGTTTGCTTGGACTGCTGCTAGGGTCTTTCTCATTTTGACACTAAAGTGACTGTGAGGAAACTGTTTATTTTCTAGTGCTTTATTGCAATTGTGTGCTTGCATTGAGAAGGAGATTGGGTTTGTTTCTTTTCTCATTCTCTTTCTTGTTGTGTTTCCATTTAAAATTACAAGTAAAAAAATGTACTTTTGAAAGCTGGGAATAACCTGTCAGCATGAAGATGGTGTGTAGCTTCCTGATGTGGCACTGGCTAATTTCTATGCAACTCTGGAAAAGAAGTTCTGTGGGCTTCTGTAAATTATGGCGTCCTGTCTTTAGGACACTGTTTTGCCATTCCTGAGCTTCTATTTGCAGAGTATTGTAGGATAAGCATTTCTTTAATACTTGTGTAATATAAAGTTGTTTATCCCATACCCTCAAATCTTCTTGAGTGTATCAACAATGTTTAATTATGTAATCCCAAGCTGCATGCTAATATAGGGGTGTTTTTTTTGCTGCAAAAGGAAAACCTAACCTTAACTTTATAAAATGCACAGGTAATGCAGAAATATAAACTTTCCTCACAGCTGCTTTCAGTTGAACTTTCTTCACTGTCCAAACAATGTAACACACTTGTGTTGACCAATTAAAATTGGATTTTTTGGTTTTATTCAGTATAACAAATGGGCTAATCAATTCCTTTTCCTAAAGGGATTTGCAGAGGTTGTATTTAATCTTGTGAGGTTTGTTTACATTTTTCTCACATGATAGTTTGCCTTTTTGGTGGGGCCATATATTATTTTGGTTACACAATAGGAAGCTTTATCAATTTATCTTCAAGATTTTTCAGCTATTTATCTCATTTGTTTATTTGTTTTGTTGTTGCTTATTGATTTTTTTGTTGTTGTTTAATGGTGACATAAAGTTGTTCATAGATCAGGCCAGAGCTTTCTAAGTATTTGATTCCATGTTTTTCTTCCAAAGTAAGTTTGTATAATTGTTGTTTGGTCTTACCTTGTTTAACTTTATATTTTTCTATAGCTGGTGATCATGCTCTTGTAAATTATGTTTAGTGGAAAAGCTTCATGTCATTGACTTCTTGATAAAAGCTGGCTAAACATTTGCTTTGTGCAGCTGAGCAATACAAAAACTGAGAGACCTGCTGTCATTATTTTTAATTATATGAAAATAATAGCTGAGCTAAATAGCATTCCTTTCAATCTGCCTTTCTTCTGTTAAAAAGAAAAGATATTTTGTTTACTCTCTGCACAGTAATCAAGGCATAGTTAACAGGTTATTGTCATCCACTGGAGACATTGAAGCCGGAGAAACCATTACTGAAGGCTCTTATTTAGTGATTGGGTAGGACTTCCATTTGTGAATTCAGTTTGTTCATGTCAAGAGATTCTGCTTAGTTGTCTGGCAGTGTTTTGTAAGCATGATTGCTGGTGTGCCAAGGAGCTTATTAATTTGATTACTGAAAATGCAAACCAAGCAGTTACTAAAAGTGCATAAGGTTAGAAGGTAGAAAGTAATGCCCAGAATGCACTTCCATGCTGGCTTGGTGCTCAAAATAACTTGCTGCAGTTGAGTTTCTGTCCAAAATGTGATATGCAGGTTTCTGTTGCTGTGCTTCACTCATAGGTGTTTCCCCTTGGGAGTCTTGACATCCTAAAACAAATTTGTACTGCTAATAACCTAGCAGTTAAAACCATCCTTTGGAATGAAAACCAAAACTGTACTTTGCAGTTGAAAAACTAAATATTTGCAGAGTAAATCCACAGCTGTTTCATTTGGAACTGGCAAGTGAGTGTTTTTGATGTATGTGTACTTTTCAAAGCAATAGCTATTTGCTTTTTGAGAGATCAAGTTGCTGTGTGGTCAAATGTCCTCATATTATTTTATGATCATAGCAATTTAGACCTGAAAGGGGTCTTTCAGGCCCAAGGCATGACCAGTTTTAATTGTTGCTTCTCATACCTGTCTAGTTGATTTTAATGCACTCTGCTAATGGAAAAACTGACATCTCCTGATGGTCTTTCTAATACTTAGAAAAATAGAAGCTGCTATGTTAGTTGTTTTTTTTTCTTGTGGATTTCTTGCCTTAATGTCATGGATATGCAAAACTTTTTTTAGCATTATGTATGTTTCTTTTGCACATTTTTAAAGGCTTCCCATGTACATAATGTGTTTTAGACTTGTGTCTTGCAGTACTATTGTGGATTTCTCACCTCTTCCCACTCAGAAGACATTATTCAGTTGAGATGTTGTTCCACCATACCAGCAATAACATCTGTTCCAAACAAAACTGTTGATCTGTTCCTTATGATACATAGTATGTTGTTGAAGAAGGAACAGATACATGACTGCAATGCTCCTGCACAGTCTGGGGAGTTCAGCTCCCTCTTTCAGAGCTTCTGCCTTACTAGTGGCTCTTTCTGTGTTTGGGTGGCTGATACTTTTGCCTGAGTGTACTGATTGCTAGTTGTTCTTGGGACTTTCTGGTGATTGTTGTTTTGGTTGCTTGTTGTGAAATCATCGGGTCACTTTAGCATCTTGTACCACTGAATGGTTAGCCATTCAGTGTTCTTGAATACTTGCACTATTGCCCTTCTTTTGTGCAGTCTTTGTGCCACAGAAAATGCAGTAAATATTATTTTACACTATTAAATGGCCACTCATAATTCTTGGTTTTCTTTTGCAAATTGAAATATTGATAGCTAGCTCTCAAGTAGTTTTTGCTATCAGTGCTGTATCTTTCTGCAGCTCTTGCCAAGGACTGAAACGTCATCTCTGGAATGTGGTGAAAAGTTCATGGGAGAGGAGGAAAAAAGACTTCCTTAACTTCAGATATGTAATTTACTGAGGTAGTGGCTTAGGAAAAAATTAAACCAGTATAATAGAGATACTTCTATTAGTTATGTTTCTCTTGAATTCCTCTGAGTGTTTACCACTAGTCTTGTTTTTCCAACACTTATTCCCAAAACTGAAGCTTCAGATAATTGACCAGTAGTTATCTGGCTTATTATTCTTGAGGACAACAAATTGAAGTGTTTTGGGCGCTATGTGTTCTTAGTGCTCTTACAGCTGCGACAGTATCTGTTGCTATTTTTCCAGAAGTAGCTGCTTCTTTCACCTGTATACTTTTTATGTAACTCAGTAAACTGTTTTTTTTACCTAACAGTCCTTCTAATACAGTTTCAGATCATAATGAGTGTGGATCTACAGACTGCTTATTAGTCTTTTAACCTTGAATTTCTGGTTGATAAAGCTGAAATTTTCAAAATAACAGGGCATAAACGCATGTCAGAGGGCAGGCATGTAGAACAGGACTTCTGCATTTGTTATTCTTCTGTGAAGTGAATTTATAACTGTTAATCCTAGAACTAAAATTAAGGGCTGCTTTAGTGTTCAGTTCTGCATCTCCCAGTCATATGCTGGGTGTTCAGAAAAATACTGTCTAATTTTGACTGGCAAGAAATATGAATGCTTTGCTGCAGAATCAGGTAAGAAGAGGGACCAGGCCTTTTCCTATATAGGCTAGTTCTATAATGTACAGAACAGTCCAAAAAAGTATGTATTCCAGTGGGTTGCTTGTATAACATTAAAAACAAAATACACATAGTCACTGGTTGTCATTTGACTCTCCATCTTTCCATGATAAAAAAATTCCAGCTTACACCTAATAAAGTGTATATTTACATTGGAGAAATTATAATTATTTGGTAGGACTGTGGAACTAAGTGAGAAAAAACAAATCCATCGTTCTTCCACTAGACAGGTTCTAATAAAGGGGCTTTCCAGAAAAGCCATTGCTAGGGAAATACTTCGTCAACTCCAACTGCTATTGTAACACATAGCAGTTTTTTGTGTAAGGAGAAATGGTTTCCCAAGCATCTTAAAGTAATCAGTGTGGGCTTTCCAGTAGTTCAAGGTATTTGACCTGTTTATGGAGCAGACGGTTTTAGTGATGTAGGAAGTTGTGCTCCCTGTATGTGATGCTGGTTAGTAGGAAATAGCTTTTTGTAGGTATTGTTAAATGTACACCTGTAGTGTTCTGAAAGCTGCTGTCCTGGGCAGGCCTGTTGTGATCAGCAGAAGAAAAGTGACAGAAGAGTACTCAAGCAGTGTTCAGTGGAAGAGAAGTTTTGTTTTTTTTGTTTATGTATCTTGTCTTTGTGTCTTACAGACATAAAACCTTCTATCTTTACAGTTCAAAAATATGCAAGGCAGCCTCTGACATATTCCATGTTTTTCGAGGATGTATCTTTATTGTACTTAGTGACAAATGAAAATTTGACTAGGATTAATCTGTTTTTGCTAAGTGATAAATACTGTCTGCTTGTCTTTTACTACATCTGACAAAAAAATTCAAGGAAGCATCTTGTTAAATTAACAAAGGAAATGTTAATAAGCACCTGGAAGATCCCATGGTGTGATCATCGTATGATGATCATTTTTGTTGACTGAAAGTTACACTGAATCTTTATCATATTGTCATTGTGCAGTACAAGGCAATGAAGGAGTGTTTTAAAACTGCTCTGTGTGTTTGGTTTTTTTTACTGTGGCTATATTGGCAAGGGGTAGATCCACTATTAAACCGTAGGGTTAAGAATATGCCAGATCAAAAGGCATGATTTTATCTGGAATCTAAGTGCTTGAATTCAGGATGAGACTGGATGAGCAGGAATACAAGAGGCTGCAGACAGCATTTGTTCGTAAGATTAATTTAAAAGAGTACATAAATATATACTCTAAGTTACATTAAAGTAAAACTATCATATGAAGTTTCTGTGGAGAGTATGTGAAATTGGAAATAACTTGGTGAAGAAACATTCTAAATATTTTGTTTAGTATTACTACTTTGGTGATAAGTGCTCTTGTTTATCCTGGAATGTTGCAAGCTAATGTTTTTTACTTTAAAACTGTAAACTTCTAGAGCTGCTGAAGGAGAGCCAATGGAAGAAGTGGTTCAAGAAATGACATTAGATGAATGGAAGAATCTTCAGCAACGGAATCGACCAAAACCTGAATTCAACATCCGGAAGCCAGAATCCACTGTTCCTTCCAAAGCAGTGGTTATTCACAAGTCAAAATATAGTGACGATGTAAGCACTGCCTCAGGCATTCTATAAACTCTCCTTTATGCCCAGAGTTAGGAAACTCACTCTTTTTTTCTATTAGTTTTAATATAATCTGAATAATCAAGAAAACAGTATCTAAGCTTTATCACTGCAATGACATGTGTCCCAAAACTGGCTTTAAATTGTGTGTTCAATTTGTCTCAGATGATCGCCTGTATTTTCCATGCAACCATGTAATATATCAAGTTGTTCTACCTTATGTCTCAGCTGCTGCCACTTGTGTAGGTCTCTGATAATGCTGCTAGAAAACTTGATTCATGAAGCCTGGTTTACTATACACTTCCTTAGTTTGAATCCTGTTTAGCTTCTTTGCCAGTATACACTTGCATGTATCTCATTGTGCACTTGGAAAAATTATTTCTTTTTTTTTTAGGGTGTGATTTTTGGGTCCTGCATCTTAGAACTAACCCTGGAGAGCTTGTGGTGCTGTAGCGTGCATTCCCTCCCCATTTCCTCTAAATTTTACTCCATGATATTATTTAGATTGAAATTTCAGGGAGAACTACTGGTTCTGTGGAGAGAGGTGAAGCTTCTTTCAAATTCTAGCTTACTTAGATTTCAGATTTTGGGAGTCACAGAAGCATGTGCATATAGTCTAGCACTTATTTTGATCGTTGAAGTCTACATGCATTTATGAATACACATATTTTCTCTAATTAGAATATTAACATCAAAACTTGCTCAATCACTTTAGATCATTGAGTCTACATTCTTTTTAGTGAGACTTTTTAGGTCAGAGTTGCCATTATCCCCTCTTTCTTTTAAACAGGTAATGGTAGGGATGGGGTGAGCACCTTTCACAAACTCCAAAGAGAGAATACAGATGTGTGAAGAATACACACAACTTCCTATTCCTTTTACCCAAAAAGTTTCTGTTCTGGTAGTATCAAGAGACCTTGTTAAAATGAACACAGAACAGGAGGTACAGGAACTGTGTATCATAGGCAAGTGAAATCCCTGAATGAGACACTGAATAAGCGACTCATCATTATAAGGGACGAGTTAACATATACTTTATTGCCCAGCATAACTTTAATAGGGACTGTAGTAATAATAGTCTGACATGCACTAGCTATTAGAAACACACAGTTAAAACCACAGTAATCTCATAGCTGCAGGCATGTAGATGAATACATTGATTAAGTAGCTCTGGTATGGCCTTTTATCCATTACTTGGAGATAACTGTAGGAATAAGTAGCTGAGGTCTGATGCTCTAGCTCCTTTGAAAACCTCCTAGATTTTCAAAGATATTTCTGACAAACCTCTTCAGTATTATGGAGTTGGTGCAGAAGCTTTTGTTGCCAGGAATCTCTGAGCCAACAAAGAACTACCCCAGGCATCTGAGAAGCTGCAATTACCTCATCTATGTTAAATTCCTGTACACGTTAAGGTCTGTCTTCTACTCCAAATACCATCTTGGTTTATCTGCTGCTAGTCTGTAATATAAGTGTGAATGTGTATTTGGGAGGGGAGAAGCTCATACATGGAAACTGTAGGCTTTAACCAGATCTTCTCTTTAGTTGCGAAAAGAAGACTTTGAAGATGATTCTCATGTCTTTCGAAAACCAGTGAATGATATAACTTCTCAGTTGGATATTAATTTTGGGAATCTTTCTCGCCCTGGCCGTGGATCAAGAGGAGCACGAGGTGGTCGTGGTCGTGGCAGAAGACCTGAAGAGACAGGACCTCGACCAGAAGTAGTGGTAATAGATTTTATGTTTGGTGTTGGTTTTTTTTGTTTGTTTTTGTTGGGTTTTTGTTTTGGTTTTCTGTTGTTGATGGTGTGTGTGTGTGTTCTGTCCTTCTCTGTGTAAAAGTTTGATTTGTGTAGTGACAGAGTTGTTTCTAATTCCTGTCTCATAGTATGTTATCCTGCATACTGAGTTCCTGGCCCATATTATGTTACTTGAAATTAAGTACTTTCAGGCTTGCAACTCTCAACACTTTTCAAAAGGTCTGATTACTAGATGGTCTAAAGATTACTAGAGGAAAGGATGCAGTGAGTTTTTATATAAGTTGAGAAGTAATTAAAGTAACTAAAGGCTTGTATCTCTTTGAAAAAAAATCTGTGTGATATAGTAATACTTTTATTACTGGCCGTGAGGTCAGTATATCTGTGATCCTACAAACTGATTCGTGTGTTCAATACAACCGTTGTAAAAATCTTCCACTTACCTTTTCCTTTGGGAAAAAAAAGCATTTGCACACTGGAAAAATGACATCTTTATTCTTCATACTAACAGAAGCTTTACTGTGACTAAAATGCTTTAAGACCAGGAAATTTCAGAATAATATGGAAGTGTTAATGCATTTGTTTCATCTGGAAGAAAAAGTTTCTTTATAGTAACAGATCAGAGCGATTAAAACTACAATTCAATATGTTCATTGGTTCTCGAATGTAAAAATATAGTAATGCTGCTTCTAAAAATATGCAGGATTTTTCTTGAGACTGCTTTACTTTTTTCTTCATTCACTGTTTCAGAACCTGTGATCCTCTGGTTCTCTCCAGGCAGCATTATAAAAACATTCACACTGAAAAGAAATTACAGTAGTCATAAGATCTGAGATAAAAGTTTGTGATAGAGATGGATACAATTTGAGTAGAAGTAGCATTTGAGTAGAAGAATGAACCCTTTTGAGGGTGAAATACATATACATAGCTGTCAGATACTTTTGAAATGCATTCATTTTTACAGACCTTCCGTGCTTCCTTTATAGGTACAGCTTGTGGCCCCAAATCCTGATGATCCTGAGGATTTTCCAGCTTTAGCTTGAAGACCCATTGTGAATGGTGGTATCTCAAAGTTGCTTTGTAACTATGAAGAGACCAGTTCTATGCTGGTGTGGATTAAGGAAGCCTGTTTCCTTCTGGAAAGTTTTTTGGTTGTTTGGTGTGGAATGATTGCAGCTGTCTGCTGATAGAGTTGGGTTCTGGAAACATGGGTGGACTGGGGTCCTGTCACAGGTTCCAATGTCTGCCTCTATTTGTGAAACTTATGGGAAGGCTTACAGTACTTCCCTACTAGTCTTCAAGTGAAGTTAAAGGGAAGAGTGTTTAAAAATGTATATATAGAGATTATATCAAGTTCTCCATGACACCATGGTGAAATGTAAACTGTACAACATGATCTAGAACTGGGACTCAGTTTCACTGTACATTTGAAAGCTGTTTCCTTTAGGTGAAGTGTATATTTCAGATAGTTGCAAGTTGCAGTTCTTCAGAGTCTGGTAAATAAAGAAAAGTGCACATTGCTTTGGGTTTGAGGTATTATTTTAAGAAGTTGGAGTGGCAGGTGGAAGCTTCTGCTATTTGGATGCTATTTGGGAAAAATAGTGTGGGGGGGAAAACCCCAAACCCTAAACAGCAATCTGTACGCACCAAAAAAAGTGAGCATCTCTCTAAATGGAAGTGATCTTTAAAATCAAAGCAGCACAGATGCTTTGAATTAACACCTAACATAAGTCCTACTTCAGTAACAAGATACAGTCTGCAATTACTTTGAAGATTAAATAAAATAAGCATTTTGATCTAAAGTTGGAACTGTATTATTAAGAAAGCTTTTAATTTTAGCAGGGCCAACTAAAATGTTTCATGCCTTATCAAGAAATTTGTGATGATGGGGATGAGGTGCAATGTTCTTTCATTGCAGCTTTAACATACTTGAGCCAGATTTTCTGTTTACTGTCCAAGGGGACACTGAGAGTCATTCTGGGGGATCTGAGAGAAACAAGAAAATGGTGCCAGAGGTGATGACAGAAAGAAATGACAGCACAAGCACACTGAACCTTTTGGAAGTAGCTGTCAGCCTCAAAGGAATCTTCAAATGCCTGCTCAACTTGAACACATTCTTTCAATTTACTGGGAAAGCAGATGACTATAAATCTTTCACTTTCCCAGTTCTGTGCCTCACTTCTAAGCAGTCTCTGAGATCAAATAGTGGATGACACTTAGAAGAAAAGAAAGTTTTTCTTTGGAGCAAACTTTAAGAGTACTCACATTCTTAAAAGACTTTTCTTACTAATAAGGCTTTACTCAAATAGGATGATTTGAAAGACTAGAAAGACTCTTTTCTAATTGACAGAGTAGCTCAGCCCAGAGGATTTTTTTTTACATTGTTACATTACTTACATGACAATTTTCTATAACATGAGATTTTGTATTCTGCCAGTTTATCGTAGTGGCACACAGAGATGCTCTGACTTGCAGTAGAGTAGGAAGAACATCCAAAAGCAAAGTGCTGGTGTTAGAGGAACCCGTGCTGCTGCTATTTTGGAGTAACTGAACTGGATGAAATAATGCACAACTACTTCACTTTGTAGTCACAAATAAGTTACTTGAAATCATTGCAGTTTAAGATTTACCTGATGCTGCCCATTTTACAGGTGTTGTTTATTTCTTCCAAAAATGGCAATTTAATCAATGTGGAATAGAAGTGATTTTGTCTGTGGGGTTCTTGGAATCTTTCACTTGTTCTTCCCTTCTTGTTCCCATTTTTCCACTGGACAAGGAAGAATGTGTCTGAATATGTATTTCTATTTTTACTTGCTGGGGTGAGTGTATGCATTGAGATGTGGAGAGCTTCTTTGCAGGGCTTCTTTCTATTTCTCATCATGTTTTGAATGTAGCCTTCTAGTCTATTAAGACCTCTTCTTGCTAAGGAAAGTGTTCATATACTTAAATGTAACCCTCCCTTTTTTCTACTAAAAATTTAAATCTTTGCTGTGCTGTGCTTCTGGGCTCAATCTGCTGTGATGCATTCAGTTTAGTTCTGACTGTTCTCTGGGAAGGCTGAGAGAATTGCTTTATTTTTCAATCTCCTTCCTGCTGTTGCAAAGTTACTGTTAATTCCTCTAAATTTGATCTGCCTTTCAAAACAGAACGACAAATAGATCCGTTGGGGAATGCTTTAAAGGACTTGTGAAAATCTATCTGTATAATCCACTTTTGATCAGCAGATTATTAAACTCTCGGTTAAAAGGAAAAAAGGCTGGTTACAAGACTGTTCAGTTAAAACTAGAACAAACTAACCAACCAAAACTAAAAAATACAACCCATCCAATCCAAAACTTCGTAAGAATTAGATTTTGTGTAATTGATTACTGCTTAAACAAGTTTCTTGGAACACCTATGTGTGACAACTTTGTTTTTCAGTCTGTCAGACTTGAATATGGCTTAAGAGTTTCTCTAGTTGATGGTATATCCAAGTATAGAAAAGAAATGATTAATTTTAAGTGATGACAGTGATGCAATTTCTTTGCCTAGCTGTGATAACAGAGCTGTAAATCTCTGTCATCTGTCATATTTCAGGTACCGAAATAGCTGTATCTGTTAAGTAGAGATTTGCTGCTGTCACTCCTGGCGTAGCTTTATTCCTTCATGTAAAGCAGTTGGCAGCAGGTGTAAATATATACACACACGCTAGTAGAACATGGCATGCATATTAAAAAGAGATTAAATTGTGTTGCAGATCTTAGTCATGTTATTCTTTAATGCACTACTACCAGTTACTTTTTGGATTAATGTAGTGAATGGCCTAGGAAAAAACTGCTACATTTCAGGTTGAAATTTTAGATTCATGCAAGTCACAGTAAGTTTGCAAAGAAAGGAATTCACCTCTCTCCACGACTGTCATTTATGTACGATAGTCTTGACACTATGTAGTTCAGTTGAATCATATGCAGTACTATGGTTTAGGATTGGCAAGCATATATTAATATGAAAGTGCCTTTAGAAGTTAGTGGAGAGAAATGTCTGTGCTTAAGATGAGAATACCAAAGAATGATTAAAGACTCAGAAGTAAAAATCCCTGAGTTGATAAGTAGGAAAATTGGGCATTTGAGCCTATAGGAAATGAGCTTTCAGCTGGTTACTGAATTTTTTGGTATAGAAACAGGCCTTGTGTGCTTTGGGCCCAAACACAAAATTTATACCTCTAGTACGCTTATGCCATTAAGATTGTTCTTAATCCTGTATTACATAATTTTCACATAATTTTTTCTTTTTTTTCCCAGAACTGTCACAGGCACATACACACACATTCATATAAAAAACTGAATATATGTGTGTATACACACACACACACACACATATATATATATATATATATATATATATGCATGCAATGTTGGAAGTAATGCTATGCTGACTCATTATCAGTGGATCAATAATTGAATGTGAAACATGATTATCTTTGCATAAAAAATACACTTCAATCAATGAATAATGGGCATGAAATCAAAGCTTGTTCTCTCTGAGTAGTATATGCTGAGCAAGTACTGAACAGTTTGTGCTTGAAGGGGGGCAGCCTTTAGTCTTTGGAAGAAGTAACAACTGTTACACTTTGGCTGTGTTACTTAGAATTTAACTTGAAATACTTTTTTTTCCCTGTGTTTTAATTCTCTCAAAACAAATGCCTTTTAAAATTTGTAATACAAGTGTTGCAGATAGCTGTGTCTTTAGTGCAGCCCTAGATACTGCATCACATTTAATGATAATGTTATGTTGGAGATGTTCCAGCCTTAAATAAATTGAGTGAAGTTTCTGATCTCCCTATTTAGATAACTAGTTACTAGTAAAACTAGTGTGACTTCATAATCTGTGTTCTGTTGTCTCTATGATGTTTTACAGCTAGTTAGCAGGTCTCAATAAGCTGTTGCTTGCTTTTAGCAATAGCAGTTCCTCTGTCGAGATTTGTACAGTATGTTTGAATGAAAGATACTGAATTTTGTGTACTGTAGTTGAATCAGCAGGATAGCTCTGCCAAAACATAAAAATAACAGCAAGATACATTTTTTTTTTCTCATGCCAGCAGAGAATAATAAGCTGACATACTCTGATCCAGGAATTCAGTATTTGTTACTTGTTTGGTTATATTTCTGTTGCTTATGTATTGAGTGCTTCTTTTCAGAGTTTTTGCTGGCTCTAGCAAAGACTTGGAACCTTAGAAGCTATTGTGGGAAAAGTAAAACCTAGTAACCTTTTTAATGAAACTGCCACCAGAGTGAAAGAAGACCAGAGGCTGGAAAGGTCCGATCAGTGGGAGGAAGAGATAGAACTCAAAAAAAAATCCTTTAACAGCAGTTCACTTTACAATAGGTATGATGCTGGTGTAAAGCGATGGACAAAAAGCACCTAGAAACATGAAAGCAGGACAAATACGTGTTGTAAGTACTGCCTAGAGATTCAGTTAAGTGAGCATGCCATTTTGGGAAGAATGGTGAAAGATCAATAATAGCAGAACATGACCTCAGGAAGAAATGCAAGGAGGTCTAGAGAAAAGCTGTGTTTGAAGGAGGGATAATGAGGAGGCTGAGCCGTTCCACTGGGTAGAAAACAATGGAATTATTCTGCCATCTTAAAAGATTGGCATCAAAGCACTGACAGAGGCAAAAGCAAGCTCACAAGGGTAAGAAGAGATGTTTCACTATTTGCCCTCCTGCTGTTGGCATCGCTCTCTGGATTTTCTTGCATTTGTAATAGCTGATGCCAAGGGTCTGTTTCCATTGTGCTGTCAGGGTACAAGGACTTTAGGGTTTGCCACTTTATCCTGTTAGTGCTGTAATTGAGCTGCAGCAACTGGCATGGCTGGAAAAACTGGGAGTTGGAGGTGCTAGTGACACAGAAGAGCTTTTCATTGCTGCTATGCCCATATGCAGCAGGGTTACCACATGCTGAGTTGAGGGATCAAAAACACCAGTGGCTGCTTGGCCTGTCCGGACTCTTTCAGCCTTGAGAACTAGGACCGATTTTGACAGGTAGGACACGGACCAGGAATGGAGCTGTTTTAAGGACAGACTTTCTAGCTGCCTTCTCCCACCCCTTTTGTGATGGTCCAGCACTTGACAAGGCTCTTGGAAATGTCCCATGGATGGAGGGTGTCATATTTAGTACCAGATTTACTTATTTGAAGACAGTTCATGTCATGTGGCATTTCTGGTTTAGAACGACATTAAGTGTACTGAAAACACAAAAACATAGTATTATTCTTAATGTAGCAATTGCAGTACACAGATCAATCACAATACAACTCCCTTTACTGGTCCCTATGAAAGACATCCTTGTTGTCACCATGTCAGGTGTCCCCAGGTGTCAAGAAGGAATGGGAGGGTTGATCAGTTGAAGCCCATTGCTCCCTTTGACATTCTTATGGCAGTTGTCTGGCTTTTATATATTCATACATAATCCTTCTCCCCATAGTGGCCTGGTCTTTATTCTTCCTAAGGAAGTACTGGTTGATCCACTCAAACTTTGACAGCCATTTGTCCACTGAAATAAAGTCATCTTTGCAACTGCTTTGGTCCATCACTCCCTGAGCTTCCAAAGCACATCACCCTTGTCTGTATTCTCTTTGCTTTATTCCATATTTAGGACTTATTAGTCACATCCATATGAAACTAACCCCAAAACCAGAAGTACAGGTAAAAAACTCTCTTCATCAACAAACCCTTGGTAAGGTAGGTTTAAAGCATAGGTTCTCTATAAAACCAGATTCAGATTTCATGTATAACAGTGCATCCTTTTTGCTATAGCACGTTTTTGTCTACTCTTACATAAGCAATGTAGAAACTGGATTGCAAAGGAGGCTAAATACACTGAAACTGAAGTTACTCAGAACTACTGTGAACAGATTATTCTTGCAGAACATTAACTTCTCAGTGGAATTGTCTCGGGCCCCTGTTCAATTTTTCTCTGTGGGATTCTTTTAGTCCTCTGCACTTCCCTGCCCAGTGCCAGTGCTCCTAAAACTGCTAATGATGTGATAGGTGTTAACTGTGTTTTCCTGTGGGCATCACATGCATAAATTAGTGTTCTCCCAGTCAGAACCCATTGTTCACTCTTCATGAGGCAGCTTGTTTGTCAGGAAAAGGTGCTTAAACATTCATGTAAATTTGGAAAGGTCACCTTATGACAGAAGAACAGATTTTCCAAATATCAAACTCCATGTTTGAGGCAAGCAGAAGTTTACTTGCTTGTCAAACCGGCTCTGCTTTGTGTATGCGAATTCTGTGTTTTCTAATATAGGTAAGGTAAGGGCAATAAGTTTTTCAACTGGTCACTATTTTTTGCTTTTTGGTATTTTTTAAAAGACTAAGCTAGGGCCCTCACCAGTGCTTGTGCAAAAATCAGTGTTCCTAATGATTTCATTATTTTGGGAGGTCTTCACTGTCATGGTAAGTAACAAAGCATATAGTATTTAAGATACTGCCTGTTTCTAAAAATTAATACTATATAATCATAGAGGAAGGAGAAATAATAACTAAAACCACGCTGCTGTGTCTTACTGTGCTTTTTTCACTGTGTAACAGTATCCCTACAATTCAAATACACGTACTGTTTTCCAGTGTGAGTTTCTGGAAATGTAGAGCCAGAAAGTCTCTATTTTTTAAATTTTAAAAATATGTGTTCTAAGAATCTGTTTTAATTAAAAGGTTTTCAGGCAGCTGAGTGTGTTGTGTTTTTTTCAGTGCACATAAGCGTCAGTCTGGTACAGATGGCTTTGTGATCATACTGGAAATAAAACAGAAAAAACCTTTCTGATTATTTTTAATTTTACACAATTCATGTTTACACTTCTCACTATTCAGTATCTTCTATAAAATGCAGTCTGCAGTATTTTCAAACGACACAGAAATGCATATTGAACTAATTAATATTACAAGATAATATGAAGCTTTATCTTAAAAATACCTTCAGCAAAATAAACTTTCGTTCTGTCAATCCTAGTTAAAAAAATATGATTAGAAATATACAGTTTAAAAATAATCAGGATGAACAGTACTGATTAGTCAAAAACTTTTAGACCTTGATAGCCTGTGTTTACCCATGTTTATATATGACATATAACAGTCTGCAAACAATTAATATAAAAACCACAGTGCAACAAACTGGTGAACATCACGTGTATGTTTTGTATTTTTTTTTCTATCATCTCTTACTGTTTTAAATCAGCAGTGCTTCCTCTTCTGTCATACTGAGGCAAAAAGACAGGGTCTAGGTTAACATCTGAGTGTTTTTGATGCTGCAATACAAAGTAGAAATTTCACCCAAGATATTACAGCTTTTGAGCATGTAGTATCTTTTGAGTTAATAGATTGAGGGAGAATCCATCTGTCACATTTTAAAGAGAATGTCTAAGCAGAATCTCCTAACAGATGACAGTAGAAACAACTTCTCTGTTGTACAAAGGTGATGCAGCTACCACAACATGTTCAATTTTGGCATGTAATACTTCACAATTTAGAAAAAATCTAGAAACCAAAGACTTCCTCATCCAAGTCCACTCTTCATTCTTTTACCTAAGACACCTCTGGTATGGTATATTAAAAATGTTAGACAAAGTAATGAAAATTTGTAACTAAACAGTACAACTGGCATGGCACAATGAGGTAATGAGTTGATTTTCCATATAAGGCTGTTTGGAAAGTTGAAATGTAATATCCCTTTGACATTTACGTGTTTTTCACCAAGGTACTGTGTCGTGGGTGGGGTATCCTGAAACACACGGATGCCAAACATGCAGTTTTGGTTTAGCTTGAGTTGCTCTTGTTTGTGCACTAACATTATGCAAATTTACTTCTGATAAACCTAGAAGTGCTAATGACTCTGCTAGTTACTTTAAATGAGGCAAATTCTGATTTGGAATTTGGAAGGGGTGAGATGGAGACAAATTATTTTTAGCTTAAAAAAAGGATGCTAAAATAAGCAGCTCAGCTGGGAGAAGGGCAAAGCCAAACACAGGAAATACTACTGAATCTTTATTCTGATTCTCACTTCACAATTTGCATCCTTTTTGCCTTCCAAGACAAGAATTTTGTTCAAAAATGAACACAGATTCATTTTTGCACAACAGACCTACTATTGTGGTTGACTGTATGTAAGCTTTTGCACAATTGCCTTATTAAAAAACCCACCCAACCAAAAAAACCAACCTGAACCACACAACCCCCACTAAAAAACCCTGACCAAACAAACCAAACCCCAAAATCTCTAAACTGCAACAATCCCCAAAAAACCAAATAAAAACAAACAAAAAAAAACAATCCCCAAAAAACCCCAAAACAAACCAACCAATCCCAATCAAACCCTAAGGAATTTTAATTGCCTTATCAGGATGATCAGTCCCTTTCTTTTAGAAGCTTTTTATCTAGAAGAAAAGGGGGTGAAAAGGGAAGTTTAAGAAGAAAACAAAAAAGATATTTTCAGTCTGAGCCTTCAATGATCCTTTATTTTGCATTAAACCTTTTCTTTTTAATTTGTATTCATATTTGCAGATTTTTGTCTAGCTAAGCACATGGATGTTACCTGTAAGCTTGCTTACATTTCACATCCTGTTTCCTCTACAATTCATGATTCAAATGTTTTAAAACCACTGTGTGATGTTCATACTGGCACTCAAAAGTCATCAGCCTAACAGAAAGCTTAGTTTCTATTTAAAAGGATGTGGATTAAAACTAGTCACTGCACATCTAAATTCATTGAAATAAATTTCCCTCTATCACAGAGATAATCTGCAACTTTAAAAACTTCAGTTATTCCAATACTAACATTTCAGATTTCTCCATTTCTTCCAATTTCTATTGTAAGATTCATTAAATCAACAGAAAACCGATTTATATTTAAGGCTATGTGGTAACAGCCCTCATCTGAGGGATATGCAGCTATAACCATCAGCTGGTGGACAAGGGTACATCAGTTTTGAAATGTCATCATGTGAAAAGTAGTAGAAAAAAACAAAACACTGTAGTCCTGTAGGGAATGAAAATTTCAGTCTCAAGCAGATTCCTCTAAAAATTACACTGTTTTTTAACAGAGGTAAATTGTAGTTCTTAAAGCATTAGCTCTCAAAATTTTTACCTGCCCCTGAATTCCACTACCTCAGTTGTATGGCACCCTTATTTTCCCTTTTTTTGTGCGCTGCATTCTTTAAGTGTCACAAAGTAAAAAACCAGCACTGTCCAGGTTATCAGGCGTACCAATGAAATCTGGGGGGAATTCTTACCTTTCATATATAGTGATTTAAAGTTTCACCTAAAGGACTTGACAGGAAAAGAAACAGCAATGACATTTCAATATGGCAGCACTGCTTTAAATGGCAGTGTTTCCCCCCTCTTTAAAATCATACCAGATTTAAAGCAGTTATAACTATTTCAAAGAGCAATTGGTTGTGAACAACTAAAAAGCTGTCACTATTACAAACAAGTTAATCACTCACAATTATTTTTTCCTAAATAAACCACACAACCTTTGACAATAAAGCACTCTTTGGTGGACAATAGTTACATTGTGTACTCAATACTGCAGCTTCATAAAAAACTTCATACAAAGTAAGAAAGAACAGCCAATCAACACAGGAGAGTACCAATACTGTTAGAAAAAAAAGCTTTTGTGGTTGATTCTCAGACTCAAGTGAAGACTTAAGCCCAGTCTGAATGCAGAACACAGATTTATATACTTAAAAGCTCCCACCATCTGGTGGTCAGCAGCTAAGTGATTGCCATCACAATTCATACACATGCATCATACATACTGGCAAGCCCTCTTTATAATAGAGAACTTAAAATATTTACACCTGAGTCTGAATGTATGTAGATTTTGTTGGTTTTGAGAAAGTGTTAGGACGGTAGAAAAAGATCTACCAAACATGTTGCCAGTTCATTTTATTCTACAGGCAAGAAAGAGGTTGTTCTATTTAATTTTTTGCTGAAAAATACAGCCAAAGTGATCTTCCTTGAATTGCATCAAGTCCCTTCTATATCCCCTTCACTCCTGAATATCCTCTTCAAGACTGGTGGCTTATTCAAAATTCAACGCAATACTGTTCTAGTCTTTGTGACGGATTGGCTGTTGAAATAAAACATATTTGAGGGAAAAAGTTAAAGATTACTCAGTATGTATTTCAAGCAAGCATTTCTGGCAAGGTAAAATGAGCAAATAGTACTTCAAAGAAAGAAACAAAAAGTAAAATCACTGCATTTAATAACACAGTAATACTGATTGTCAAGATTGCATAGACTAGTCTGATCACAGACAATATGAAGAAAATTTTGTTCCATATAGAACTGCAAAAGGGGATTCAAAATACCATAATTTCATTAAGTGCATTTGTGTAAATGCATTCCTTTTCTTCTTCTCCCTCTGAGGTATCAGACCATAGGAAAAGTAGGAAGAATAGAACAGAAACACTGATATTTTTTTAAAGCTAGGTTTAGGTTATATATAGAAAAGTTCTGAAATGATGCAGGTAGTTTTTAGTATTTGAACAAGAAGGCTGCTTTGTAATATCTGGCAAAGAAAAGGCATATGAGATTTTTAAAGTTAATTTTTAAAGTACCTCTTTGTTAGCTTTTGTGATATTCCTCTATACTCCCCATTACAATTTTTGTAATAATTTTACTTGCATTCCCTTAAGCACCTCTACCCATCAAAATGCCTTTACCACTCAAAATTTAATTTCTAAAATCTAAGCTACTTACTATAAATTTAATTTTAATTCTGTTCTATGTGGTAACATGGAGAAGACCATTTAACTTGTGTCTTATGACTCAGCTGGTTTGGATGTGAAGTATTCACCTTGTTAAAATACAGACAAGAACTTCTTGGTAACTGGCAAATTTACAAGGAAGATGTCTTAACTGGAGAAATAAGGGCATCCACAGAGAAATTGTGTGTTACAGGCTAGCAATGTCATTTCCTGCAGTTCAAAAACAGTATTATTTCAATCACAAGTTATACGTTATGTTCATCAGTACTTTCTTTTGTAGAAGGCAGTTGATGTCTAAAGATGTTCCACAAAGGAAATGCAGTGAGTGTTATAGATGGAATTGAAATTCCCTGCGCTTTCTTTAAAAAGCCAGAATAGTGTTTTAGCTGTAAATAGCTGTTTTGGCCGAAAAATCATTCTGGAAACAATCCATGGTAATGTCTCTAACAGTGTGAAGATGAAATGGCAAATGAATTCCCTAGCTCTGCAGATTATAGTGCATTAGGATGGGTCACAAGTGTGTTTCACATACAGAAAGAATTGACTAAAGTGACATAAAGCAGAAAATGAGATTGATGTAAAAATGGTGCAAGATTTTTCCACTGGAATGTATCAGAAAGAAAATGAAACAATAAGGATACACAGTAATGTCAGAAGTTCAGTGAAGTAAATGAGGTCTTGACGAAGACAGATGTTGGTTAGGGCAGGATGTCAATACTGTAGAAATAATTATTCTTCACCCTGCAATCCACTTGATCTGGATTAAGTTCAATGAATCTGAGCACTATGAGGTAATGCAAACTGCTCATACTTCAAGAAATGAAAAAGCATGCTTAAAAGTGCTATAGGAAAAATAAAAGGACACCTACAAGACTAACAACAAAGTACTGCATTCTAGATCCATTAAAATTATATGATCATACCAAAACACCCTTCAGAGGGACCAGCACCCAGTGAGCCCTCTCAGATTATAAGACAATTAAGAACTACATAACTGTGACCAAAAAAGGACAAATTTGATTAGTGGATGGAAATGTAAATGTAACTGAACTTTTCAGACCTCCAAAATTAGAAGAAAAGAAACGGTATATGGTGAAGTATTTGGGGTAGAAGTTTTAGAAAATCCATTAAAATATGAAGGAAGTAATTTGTGAAGTTTGAGATCCACCTGGTCCTTGGCCTTCAGAATCGTAAATCTGGCAATACACCTAAAGAACTTCTTAAGAAATTAATGAAATCTTCTGTGAACTCTATTTTAGGGATGCTGTTTTCTCCTAAGGAAAGGTATTCACATCTCACACAAAACAAAGGTCAGCTTGGAGAAATGATTTCCAGGAACTGAAAATCTCTCTTCAGATTACACACATGAATGAATGCAGCTACAAAATGCTGCCAGCAGGTTAGGTTAAAACAAGGAGAAGCATGAAGAATTAAAACAGCAGGCAGAATCCCATCAATTCTATTTGACCGAAACTGATGTGGTGAAAATTAGGCAAAATGGAGAAAAATCCCAACCAACCAAAATAAAAACCTGGAAAAATACTATTGATTTTTAGTAAAATACCTATTTCAGAAAAAAAGATATTATTTTTTAATACATTGTTCAATAAAACAAAACTAAGTCACAACTAACAATTCTCTGAATAGAATTTACTGCAGTCTACTGACTATTTCTACTGATTAACAGAGCAAATTTTTCATAACTTCATTACCTTCAAGGTAACAGAATGAAGAAAGAGAAAGATGAACTCTGTGAGGAGAAAGCTGCAAAACAACTTAAAATTTTCAGTGATATTTATAAATCTAGCCACATAACATAGGAAGTAGTTATGTGCCATCTTTTACTCTTTCCAGTCAAAATCTCTTCAGCACCTGACAGACCCATTTGAAAATTTTTCACTAAGAGTTTAAGACAAATTCCAGTACATTGTAAACAATGGAAATTGTCTGGATATTGTTTTAAACTATGCTCTCAGGCTCATCTTTTAATGACCTGAAGAGTTGCCACAGAGGGATGTGATCACATGCATAGACAAAGATACATAGCAGTAGTCTGGCCATATGCTTCTGGGCCAAAAGGCACTTTCAGACTTGCATAAACCCATTAGAATTTAGGATTTCATTAAGCTTTATCAAACAGGTCTAGTTCAGATTATCAGCCATGCTCTCAGTAAAAAAAAAAAAAAAATCTCATAACCAGTGTACATAAGCTTTTTATACACTTCACCTTTCCACAACCACTGCATTTCAGTTGTCTATTGAATTTTTCATAGTTTTGACTTCATGCATTTACTAGTATTTGACTTAATGCTGTGAGGAATTTTTCCATCTCTTACTCCAGGCAGAAGGGTTTCATGTTACCAGAATCCCTCATCTTCAGTAATTCTCACTCACATTAGGAATTCCTACATAAAATTCTCAAACTTGGAAGACTGAGCAACATAAATAAATTACCTAAGATGTAAGGTTCCAGATATTTTCAGTACACGACACAAACCATGTAATTGTTTCTCACTTTCCACTGCCAGGAGAAGGAGCCGAACTATGGCAAAGCTCCTGCCAGCAGTGGATACAACAGCTCAATGTATTTGCCTAGAAAACGGTTACAGGATCTGTAATGAGGGAAACTCTCACCTTTTTAAACTGTTTTTTCTTGCAGCAGACCTGGTAGTTCTTTTAGTAATGTCTGTACTGTCAGAAATGCTAGGTTCAGAGGTTTTATTTTTCTGAACACTGGACTGCAGAGTTACTCTGTAAAGAGTAGGAAAAAAGAAAGATTATATAATTGGAAAGTTTCTAAAACCACTGAAAGTAGGGTGTTACAGTTGCAATAGGGCTAACAAGTATCAGCTGGCTTCTCACAAATCCTTCCACAAAGCAAGCTCATCTGCCTGAAACATCCTTCTCTTTCCTAATACCCCTGTTATAGTTAGGGTAATGTGAGTTATTTTTATTAGGAGCATACCAATTTGCTTTGCTAGTTGGTTTTGTTGGGGTTTTTTTGCTTTGAAAGAATCGATCAAATTAATAGTTTTGAATTTTGCATTAGGTATTTGGAAGACAAAAATACCCAAACCAGCATTTTAAATTACGCCACAAATTACATAAAAAACAAAAACCAAAAAATCAATGTTAAAATCTGAAGTATGCAACAAAAACAAACATTATTTTCTAGACTGACATAGAATATACAGAATAAATTCAGAATAAACCCCAAGTAATTCAGTTTGTGAAGATCTAAGCCTAATCTCCTTCAATTAACCATGAGATATCCCCTTCAAATAGGAAAATCATTGCAAATATTAGCATTTTGCTCTTAGATGGAATTAATGCATTTGAAATATTCAAAACTCAGCTTTATATGCTGGTTGTACTCAAATTCTTCTCTAAAAGAATCTAATGCAATCTATTAACTACTTCTTAAACAGGCAGATAAATCCTAGTGCTGTTTACATTAAAAAAAATTTCCAGATTGTGAAATGCAAACAACTATTTTTATCCACCAGACAACTGGTTCACAAGAAAACAAAGTCTTTTCCTATATGCTTGTAGTGAAATTACGATACTATGTAGACAGAATGTGATAACTGGTCAATGAAGTCCATGGATATCTATTTAGTGCTTCATTTTATACATCTGTTTTCTATTCTATCTGTGCAAGGTTCCAGCTATGAAAGTATGCACCATTTTAGAGATTCTGACCTAAGAGTAACTTAGTTACTACTCTTTATTCTCCTGCTATTATCAGACCCTTAATTTTCAGTGGCTTCATTCAGTCCAATCGTATGAGCAGATTACATTAGACTGGAAATCAAAACCTTCGTTAAATTGTGTAAGTTACAGTCCGGTTGGTTAGTACTCTGAAGAAACTACTTTCACAGAATCCTATATATGAATACTGAATGCTAACTTTTGGAGCAAAAGTGAAGAGGAATGAATATATGGGGAGAAAATACACATTTATATATTCATGTAACATACTCACCAAAAACAAATGGAAAAAAACCTCCAATGTTTTCATTGTTTTATATCAGTTTGATTTCAGAATTAGAACATACATTTGAGATAACACAATTTCATCTAAAATATATTCTTTATGCAGTAAAACTGATCAGCAACATTATTTTTTACTATACACTTCTTGATTAGCAAACAAACACCTAAATAACCACAAATTTAAAGTATTTTTTGTACTTGAAAAAAAATCTCTCTTAATAGTTCAGCTTTGCAAATTATTGTTACTCAATTTGCAAACGTTCAAACAAAACTGCCAGTTGCCCTGAGGTAAGATTCAAGGTTTCTATGACAAGTACTACCAAAATGCAATGCAAATTCTACTGTAAACACAGGACATTCAAAGCTGAGGGAATTGCTTTCACAGGAGGCAGAAAAAGCCACCCCCAGATACCTTCAACCTCATATCATACTTCTTTAGCTAGAACAAATTCTTTTAATGAAAATGTCTTCCCTGCATGCCCAAGGTGAAAACATTTAAAACCTGAAAACTTATGCTATAGTTTCTACTGTGATTGTGAACCAGTTTTAACAGATTCTAATATTAAAATTTTTTCTTCAGTGCCACGGTAATCATACAGAGCGAACAAATTCAGTCTACCACACTTTCAACCAAGCACTAAAAATTGCAGCAGTGGTGAAATAAGACTTGCATTATACCTTTCATCTGTTCTGACAGAAACTCCTAGAAATGAACGGAAAAGCACAAAGTCTGCTTAACCTCATACCATTTAGTCACTGAAACAGAAACAAATCATAGCACATACTGGTTAAGTAGTGCTCATGCAGCCAGAAATATGGAAAAATCATGTTTTCTCCTTAAATACATACATTTGGTCTTTTTCTGCATCAAATGCATGCAATATACATATAAAAGAAAGCAGAAGTTATTGGAATACAATCTTTGTAATCTTTCTCTCATAAACACACATTTTTTATAGATACCATAAGTTAAGAAAATTGGTCAATGTGCATGGCTTAAATCCGTATACTTATCTATCATGTGTTGTGACCTGCCTCAAGGAGACGAAGTGTTACTTTTAGATAAGCACTGTCCCACCCCAAACCCCTTGTAAAGGGCGGCCCAGGAGTTCTGATTGGGTTTGAGACCCTGGGGGTTTCTCCCTTGCTGTGTTTCTAATGGTCCCTGATCCTGAACTCCACCCTCAAAGGTGTAAACCCTCGGTTCTGTCCCTCAAAAACCCCTGCTGTGCCTCTGTTCAGGGCTCTCTGTTCTGGACCTGAGTTTGTTCCAATGCTGAATAAATCATTTCATGAGCAAAGGCCCGTCTCGGTTGGTGTTCCATGCTGGTCCCCAGAATCCTGTGGCTTCCCTGGACGAGATCCTGAGGTTGCGGACTGCAACAGACATGAACCGAAACATGAGCCAACAGTGTGCCCTTGTGGCCAAGAAGGCCACTACTTTTCTGGGGACCATCAGGTAGAGTATTGCCAGCAGGTCAGGGGAGGTGATCCTTCCCCTTTATTCAGCCCAGGTGAGGCACACCTGGAGTGCTGTGTCCGGCTCTGAGCTCCTCAGCATATGAGAGACACAGATCTGCAGGAGAGAGTCCAGTGGAAGGATATGAAGATGATGAGGGGACTGGACATCTCTCATGAGGAAAGTCTGAGGGAGCTGGGTCTGTTCAGCCTCCAGAAGAAACAACAGAGGGGACCTCATCAATGTCTGTCAGTATCTGAAGGGGGTGTTAAGAGCCAGGCTCTGCTCAGTGGTGCCAAACAATAGAACAAGAGGTATGGGGCACAAACTGATGCACAGGAAGTTCCACCTGAATGTAAAGAACTTCTGAACTTAACACCTGAACTTCTTTACTGTGCAGGTGACCAGATGTTGGAACAGATTGTCCAGAGTGGTTGTGGAGTCTCCCTCACTGGAGATTCAAGAACTGTCTGGACGCAGTCCTGCGCCATGTGCTCTGGCATGACTCTGCATGAGCAAGGAGCTTGCACTGGATGACCCACTGTGGTCTATTTCAACATTATCCATTCTGTGATTCTGTGAAGCACTATGAATTATCAAGATAGCACTTTGCAAAAACACTTAAATATTCGTATTTTCAACACATCATAAGGTAGCCTTTACTTCCAAGAGCATTTCATCTTATCCATTCAAAACTAGGAAAGAAAATAAAAGAAGCTATAAATAGAAATGTGACTTAAAATAAAAATAGCCACCATGAAGCCAAAATGACCATAAAAACATCCTTGCAAGTTTGCTGCATTTACCACAGGGAGATAACAATATGCTTTATGGGATCAGCTCAGAGCCAGCTGTGAACAGAGTAGAATCTTTAACGTCATCTGCTCTTCGGTTGATATGTCATTTTTACGCTTCAGATACATGCAACTTTTCTGGCCTACTCTACAGTAAAGAATAATTGAAATCACTGTGAACGAAACACTTGCTAAATTATCACACAGACATTTTAAAATCAGACTAGAATTCTAGACTTTCAAGGCTGATAGCACTTCAAGGAAAACAGACAAGGTACCATTTACACCGCTGTCTGACATGTTGTTACAAATAAACACCCAGAACTACCTTTGAGCCTGACAACTGTCAGCTGAGAAGCAGCAACAGTGCTATCACAGCTTTCATTAGAATGTTACTGCACATATGTTAAAGGTGAGAAGAAACTAAAGTATGGAATTTTGGTTAAGCACAATTAGACTAACAGCCTCACTTGACAGCAGGTTCAATAGATAGGTTTATAACAGATGTGAGATGAAGCCATGGTAGAGGAAATCCTGCCAAAATGTCAGCAGGAAAAAAATATCCAAAACTATGTTAGAGAAGTGTAAGATCTCAGGACACCTACCTTACTGCTTTGTAGCTGTTGACATAAAATAGTATGTCATACAACCTTCAGAAACACCAGCAAACACATCTGATGTACAGAAAGGTTTTCTAACTCAATGGGATTTGATTAAAAAAAGAAAACACACAACCAAACACAATAACAAAAAACCCTACGAAAACCAAACACACAAGAAACCACAAAAACCCCCCCAAACCAAACCAAACCAAACCCCAACACCAGCAACAAAAACACCAAAAAACAACAAACAAAAACCAAACCAACAAACAAACCAACCAAAAACCCAAAAAACAAACCACCCAAAACCTCAGGCTACAGGATATTGTAATAGTCACACTATTAAAACATACATACTAAGAATTTTTCATCTCCAGTTCATTTGCAATGGAAACATCACTTGGTAGCTCTGATCCTAAATATATACCACAAATAGCAGACTAGTTTATACATTACTTTCTTATTCAAGCTAATACCTTGACCTTTAAACAAATAAAAAGTTGTTTAAATGAAACACTGTTTGTGTCAGTAGCAGCAACTTTTAAGTAACTCACAACTTTTTTTCAGCATTTAACTCAGTGCAGGGTGGAACACAGGCACACCACCAGGACACAAAAACCCAAACTCCACAACCTGAGACAAAATCCACAAAACTTGAATTGCAAACAGCACAATACACATTGGACAGAAATCAAGCCACACAACAAGCTTTTTTAAAATATGGGATTGCAATATCCTAAGCACAGATAAAGAGAAGAGAGGTTACACAGATGCATGTCTTTGTCTGCAAAAGGCATTTTAGTCTTCACAACCAATCTGGGCAACCTGTCTTACAAGGTCTGTTTCTCCTTCATCACCTCATGATTTTTAAGAAAATAGACCTGAGACCTCAACCACTCTTCCAAGTCATTGACAGGCAACAAGTGACTCATAACTCCTCAGCATATAAGGCGCCAGCCAACATAACTTCCAGGCCAGCCCAGACTGATCCATGATCCTTGCTGATAATTTGATCTCTTAAAACACAAGATATTTTAGCCACAGAATGGAAAGTTAGGCAAGCTTTTAAGAAAAGCCTAAGTGTTTTCTCTCCCTATACTTAAACCAACATTGTATGATTGTTAATCCAGAAAATCAAGCAGCAGCACCAGTAATTGGAAATTCACAGCAAATGGGAATAACCAAATTGCTCGCATCATATCACATCAAACAGTCCTTTTTCCTCTAGCAAGGAAAAAGTAATTCGAGTTTTTTGACAGAACACACACACAGTAAGAGAAAGAAAGGATGACAGTTGATGGAAATTGACCTTACAGCACAGTACAGCAAAACAAAGCACAGATTATTTTACCTCTTTAACCTGTGCTTTAAGTTTAGCTTTTTAGTATGTGCTCAGAAACCTGAGGTCTGACTCAGAGACCACTGAGAAAAGAAACAGTGCTTCATTCAGTGTAAAACTTAGAAAACATACCTCTCATGTTATTTGGAATAATGCCTCTCAAGTATCATATTTGACAAACTTAGGGAGAAAAATTAAGCTGAAGTGATCTTCTTTATAATTTTTTTCTCAAAAAGAACAGATTAAGATGACCTCAGTGAAGGTTAACTGAATAACTAACCTGTCCAAAAGTCTCCCAGTTCTCATTCTATAGTTATTCAGTAGGTTAGCAGAAAGAGTTTCATGCTTTTTTAAAAGTGCAGACAAAAGGCTGCAAGGCCAAAGGTAAGGATGACAGAAAATCTCAACCTTCATACCTGTCAGGAGAGAATCCCTATTCTTACTTAATAAAAGACTTTCTGACCATTTTTATTAATCTGAGAGCACCAAGGCTTCAAGCATTCAAAGCAAACATTACCCAAAGTAACCATTCTACTTTGAGAGTGGTGATGACAGATGAGCTCCAGGGAGACTCAAAAACAAGGAAAAAAGTTCATTTGCATTTCCTGGCAGTTCTGCATGCTGTTGGAATTTTTGTTTGACCAAAAGATATAAGTTGTCATTTGATGAAAACACTGCACCTTTTAAGTAGAAGCAAGTCACAGAAATCACTACAGCTACTCTGATGAAAGTGAAGAAAGAGTGAAAACTGAACTCAAAGAACTGGTGTCATTAATGTTTTCTCAGCTGCTGAATCCAAGTAACAGAATAAAGGAAGTAAGTAGTCTCCTAAAGTTCTAGAAAACATAATTATGAGCAAAAGATGATGAAACCAGACTGGCTGGGTAAACAAGTGAGCATTGTCCTAACACTGCAACCTGCCCCATCTGCTCTTCTGTCAAAAAGGTAAAGGAAGTCATGTTTTATGCCATGGCATATAATATTTGATCTCTTTGTAGAAACCAAACATTTCTAACAAATTCTAATCCTTGACATTTTATGGGAATAAAAGAATGTGCTGGGAAACTAGCCTACTTTACAAGTTCATGAACTTCAAAGTAAAACTGAAGCTAACATCTGCATCTGCAATATGCAAAGGATCGTATTTTAAAGCAGTACTTTTTCTTTCTTACAGATAATTTTGCTTACGTACTTTTGCTTATCTGCAGAGAAGAAAAGCTTCAAAACTAAAAATTATTTTAACTATAAGAGCTCTTTGCCTTTGTATATTGCAAGCCAGCCATAAAAATCACTCAATTATTCTACAAAATATACACAAGAATGTAACAAAGCCAGAGCAGTGAAATTCACTCTTGCAATAAAGCAAGCAAGAAATATGACATGAAAACATGCATTTGTGAGACATAGTAGACAGAAAGTGTGAGCTATTGTAGAGAAATGGAATGGGACACTTACACAGTGGCTCTCTTTCAGGGGATCCTGATGGTTACTATGTTCTTAAACCATCTAGACAGAATAGCAGGCTGGGCAGAAGGGAGCCACAAACAATCCACCAGATGACAATGCTACACAGTGTAGACACCAGCATAGCTAGGAGCCATCTAAAAAGGGATTGGAGGGGGAGGTAGAGATGAAAAATAATCAAAAGCAAAAGCTATTGGTGCATTTTAGCTTGTTTCAAGTTCTTCAAAAGGAAGAGGCTCTAAAAGCTTTATAAACTTTGCCAAGCATTTCTTACTTTCTATGACTAACAATCCATGCAGCCATAAACTGTAGTACCCATGAGCTGCTGGAATCAAAGCAAATCTTCTGAAATCCTCACCAAAGTCACCTATTTCAAAGAAAGTCTGTATCACTCTTGGAAATAAGTGCACACATCTCTGACCACTTGCAGCCATCTCTAAAGCAGTTGGATCAGCCTGTATTCACACATCCTACTTCACAATCATACATTCTGATAGTAAAACATTACATCAGAGACAGGTAAGGTTGCAGAAACAAACAACTTATGTAAAAAACCTAGATGATGGGGTGTATTACCTTTCCATGTAAGAAGCAAAAGCCAATTCATAATCCTTTGCCACAGGATTAATTAATTAATATTGCTTATTAGAACACATAAAACACCCAGTCATCAGCGCATAAAGAATTTATACAGCCAACTTCAATACACAGTCTATAGAAATCCCTTGTGACTTGAAAGTAAATAATGTCTCCAGTTTTTAAAGACTGTAACTGTCCAAGCTTCTGATGCTCTTACTTTGCCCTCCCACTCCCCTTCTTTTTCCCTTGGAAATAAAACTATTTGGAAGATTAAGAATTTTCCTTTTCTTTGCTTAGATACAATTTCAAAATTAATTTGAAATTAATGCAACTTCACTGCAAGAATAATTATTTTAACAGACTAAACTAAAAAGGAAGGGGATAGACACCTCTTGTAGTATAAAAAACTTCTGACTCATGTAAGGCAGCCAAATATTCCTTGCAATAAAACAACAGTAACACAAATATATTTATGAATTTACACATTCATTTTTCACCAATTTTTTTCAGTACAAGTTGCAAACCATAAAAATAACTCAGGGGAACAGAAAGAGGTAAATTGAAATTCCTTGAGCAACAATGCACAATGTAAAAACCAGATATAAGCTCCAGGTCAATTATTTTAAGTCTACACAAGTACCAGCTAATTAGAGCAGACATGTTGCATAACGTTTCATGAGCCAAATAATATTTTAATAATAGATAGGTCTTGTATTAAGAAGGTATTAAGACAATGGCTCTGAATAGATTACCACACAGTCCACATTCATCATATGAAACATACAGGAAATGTGGGACAATTAAGTACTTGACAACTAAGGCAGTTCTCTGCCTTGGAAATGAATCTGCAACGTAGTTGTTTTTTACTGTGCTATTTGAGGTAACTGAGGTGATGTGTTTTGGCATTTTTTAAATGTCAGCTGGGCACAGTCTTTGTTCTGAGTATGTTGTTTCTTTTATGGCTGTCTGTATAAATGATAAGCATGAAGAGAAGACAGTAATTTAAAAGAAAAGCAGAAATCAGACATAGCAATGTGTGAAGGTTTCCAAATATATATTCCTTTACCTTCAGCATATTTTTACTACATGCTTCTCACTTTTTCTAAAAGTCTGATGACAGTGGTGATCTTGAAAAAGAATTAAAAAGAAAATAGAAGTGCCAGCAAGGTAGCATCATCATATCCTACAGAAGGACAACACAACAAAAGTCAAGTTTTTTTGTGACTTTGGTGATGTGTCATCTGCAGAAGTCTGACAGCCAGGGGTCACCACTCCTTTCCTAGCAATCAAATGAGATCCAATGAAGTTTTGCAAGTGTTGCATTCTCTTGCAGTTTAAGGGCAGATAGAAAGATTTCGTACCTACAGTTCCTACAAGGTACAACAGATGCAAACTACCTTTTACAGGTGGTGTTTCAGGACTTGCCTAAAATGAAAAGACTAGCAGTTTCACTGACAGAAATGCACTTCTTTGAATTTGTTTACTGGAACAGTGACTACTTGACCTTCCAGATCTACCAGACATTATTACAAAGCCCACAGGATTTAGGGAAAGTTTTTTCCCACGGGGAAGAAAATGAAAGGAAGCTAAAAATCCTTCTTTCAACTCTTTTTAAGTAGCTACTTCAAACACCAGCATGTATCTAATTTGAGCCAGTCAAACAAAACCACTAAGTGTCATATTCTTTCATTTTTATACTACCACAGAAAAGACACGGGAATGTTTGTGATTAAATTAAAAGCAAAGCGTCCAGAAGTGCTATAGGAGCTTGTAAAGTGCTGAATACCACCATCAGAAACTATGCAGAAAACGAGAAATTCAGTCACGTAGTTCTTCAACCAAATTGTTCTGCCTACTCAGCACTCACCAAGCCTTCAAAGAGATCGTGAATCTCATGTTTGATTTAAGGGAGCAAAAGCAGCATTGATAACAAACATTTGGGGGCAATGGGAAGTATGCATGAAGAAGAGCATAAAAGTGTTTCTGGCATTTTATATATTCAGAAACTGACTTACCCTAGTGGAGATGCAGTTGGAGCTCTTGCTTGCCTTCTGCTTTTCAGAGCACGAAGCTTATCCCCTTGTGTTAAACAGTTTGTTTCATCATCATCACTGTACTGGATAAGTGGAGGAGGGAAAGGGATAAATCAAGATTAAATATAGACACTTCAATGTTTAAGAATTAACCTTATTTTAAAGTTTAAAATTAGAATTATCTCAACAGGATAAAGTCAAAGGAAATTCACTTGCATAAATATAGTTCTGCTCCTTCCAGTTTCCTGTTTGCTGCTTTTGAAGCTGTAAACCATTAAGTGGTGTCATGAATTACATGCATCAGAATATTGTCTGAATATGTTTAAAGCATTAGAAGCAATATATTATAAAATCTTTTCTTAGGTACAAGTATGCTCTTCACTAAATACAGCATTTCCCTCCTCCACTTGCCTTTTCAAAACAGCAGTACTGTCTTTTCCAAAAAGCACCATCGAAAGGTATTACGGAAGTTGCAATTACTTAGAAATTAAAATGAGTAAAAAAACTCACCCTTTCATCCCCTCCCTTTAAATACACACAATGAGGCAACAGACAATCCAAAATGAAATCAGTATTTTTGATTGCAGAATGTGAATAATTTTTTTCTATTATTGACCTAACTACAAAAGACTAGAGCATGATGATGCTTCTACTTCACCTGTGTTCTAAACTCCATTTTTCATAATTGCTGTCTGTAGTTTTCCCCCCCATATTCTTTTATACAAAAAGGGTGAACAGAAAAAAATTTGATTAACAAAGTTTTAGTGTACCCACAGGTTTTTTCAAAACCTGAGAGATTCTCAACAGTTCCAACTTTTACAAGAGCACAATATTTGGATGGTTACCAGTTCAATGTCCTTTTGGATGGTTCTCCTGTTTCTTGTGTTATTAATTGAAATATCATCTACTCCTGACAGAATTCTTGTTACAGCAATTTTATGGTTTCCTTTCAACTTTGCACGGAAAATATCCCCTTCTGTCCAAAGTTCTGCCTGTTTGCTATCATAACATGGAAAAAAAGGCCCAAAATACAACAAATTAACACTGAAGATTGTTAAGTGTACAATAGAAGAAGAAGAAGAAGAAGAAAAGACATCTAGATTTATTTTTGGCAATAATTTACACTCAATCTACTTACTCCATCAGGAAGTGCTGTTGTGGTCCAATCACAGAACCAGGTCTATTTATCCTGATCCAGGCAATAGTTTCAGCAGCTGTCATCCGATAGTGCTTCATGATGTAACAAGCAATAAGTGTGCCAGTTCGTCCAAGACCAGCTGTGTAAGATAAAAGAATGGCTTCTTTTATATATCCATCTTCATCTGGAATCTGCTGTAACTACAGACACTATTACTTGGACCAGACTAATTTATCAGAACAAACCTCTACTTATCAAATAAGGTAAGGGAAACTTACTCTTCAATCTTTTTCTTCATATACAAGGCTACTAACCCACTGTTCATATTTTTTTGAGTGAGGGAACTTTCCAAAGCCAGCAAATTTACAAATGTCCATTAGTCTAGCTAACTTTATTTACCTATCTATCTATGAGTATATATGAAGATATGGGAACGTTTTGAAGCATGGGATAAAACAGTTGGCTTTTTTTTTTTTTCCAGAATTCTCCCAGCACCTTCTTGCAAACTAATCATACACTGCACTGAAATCAGATGTTCTTCCAGCCCCTCCTCTAATGAGTCTCTTTAACTCTGAAGAAAAAGACAAATTTTGCAATAAGCAAGTCTGACCACTAGCTAGGATAGGCAACAACTACTCCAGAGTGAGAAACCTTATTTAAAATGGCCCTCAAAACAGTTCTATTTACCTTGGGAAAGATGAGAAGTAAAAGAGGACAGCTCCAGCTAAGTGGCGTCTCTCATCAATCACTTGCTGTACATGCAAATCACACACTACCTTCTCTCATTTAACAACTGACTGATCAAAACCAGTGTAAAATCGTCTGTATAACACAACACAATCACAACCACAACCACACAGAACTTCTCATGACTCGCCCAGCTTTAGAAACAGCCTACAAGTATTCTACACCTCCTCAGGAGTAAGTGCAGGCTAGACACCATTAGTATGACATCTACCAAGGAACACCTTAATTTGAGTTGAAAACAAAGCACTTGTATCATTCATAGTCAGCATTCTGGCATAACCAATTAAGTGATATGCCTGAATTTATCACCTTGGTGAAGAATAAGAGTATGCACTTGTTTCCCCAAAGTCAAGATGCTGGTTTCAACAATTCTCTCACTTTCCAGTATAATTCTGTTAAATACAGCAAATGGATGGCAGATACAGGAACAAAAATGCAGTCTTTGCAGGTCCAAAGCAAACAGGTTAAGAAAAGGCCCTTCTACTTCAACCACAGCATTATTAAGTACACTAGTGATGTGAAGTTGTGGAGAAGAAATGTGTGGCAGACTATTAAAGACAGTGTTTGAAGGGAAACATACTGCTCCTAGAATCACATAAAACTGAATAACTATACTAGCTAGCTTCATTGGCCAGGCTCTTAAAATCTTCATAGTCTAACTCTGTAGGAATGGATATTCAATGCACGCCCAAACTAGTATAACAAGTTTCTGAGGGATGAAGACTTTGCTGGTTGTAGAAGAATACTTATATATTTTAAGGAATCTCCCCAGAATGCTGCACTATTTCCAAAAGTTTATGACTTGGTATATTTAAACATGTATTTTCAGAGAGAACTTGACAGGACTTCAAATGCCTATTCAAAGCATCCTCTGAAAGTACTAATACTTTCTAGCAGAAAGAGCAATTAATATTGGAAATCTTACTTTCCCTAATCTTATTTTGGGAATGGCTGGGAAGATTTTTCTGGAAGTTATCAAAATTAGAAGATGAAGTGCTGAACAGAACCATAGAAATAATTTGAATAGAAAAGTAGCAGTTTGGCAGAGACATCAATAACTAGATGTAGTAGAATTATACTGCAAAATACCTCAGGAATTGTAATTGTAAGCATCACTTGTAATATAAACTGTTTTTTACATCATACCTTTGCAATGAACAGCTATTACACCTTCAGCATTTTCACAAATATTTAGAAATGTTTTAACTATAGTATCACTAGGTGTGCTTCCATCAGCAAAGAAGAGATCAAAATGCTCAAATCCAGCATCTGTAAATCGTTTGGCATCATACAATTTTTTGTTGAGGCGTATTATAGTGGTGACCTTATGTTGCTTGAAGTATGGGAAATAAGCCTCTGGAGCATGGTGGGGATAGCCTATTTGAGAACAGAAGATAAAAAAAAGAGAGTAAGACTTAAACTGAAGAAATAGAAAAAGACTACAAAACAAGATATGAAAACACTTTGAAAATAGAGACAACATAAAGAAACAGACTTCCATAAAAATGGAATTTTAATACAATCACCTAGGTCAGATACAATTAAACCAAGCATTAAAATTTTACTGCTTAAAATTTTTCTTATAAAAGGAAAAGAGCCAAGGAAAAAACACACTGTTTGAGGAACAATTTTTAAAGCTTGTTCTTACTGATAACAATCAACTAAGAAAGCAGTGGGCTTGTGCTCCCCACCTCCTTTTTTAAGCATACCATTTTCAATTTTACTTCTTGAATGAGGTCCACTGAAGGCAATGAATTTGTTTGGTATTATCCAGTTAAAATCTCCATTTTCTGCTCTCTGTCAAGAGAAAATGCTTGGTTTATCATTATCCCTGTATTTTCAGGCTTTTCCTTATTGTTTCAAAATACATGCTAGATAGAATTGATGTATAATTTTTGTCAAAGGAAGTTATGTTAGTTGCCTGCTTTATTTTTCATCATGAGGATGACAGATGCTCTCAACCTCATGTTTCTCCCGTGTTCCTGTCTTTCTAAATCAGAGTTTTAGAACAACACAACTGATGCCCTTCAGATGAAGAGCAACTTCCAATTTTTTATAGGATTCTAAATTTGTCTTACCAATTGGTCTTACCTTTGATCACAAATTAAGTAATGATTTTTTAAGCTCCAGGAGCATTTAATTTTCTCTTTACAGATATCTGGCAGTGTTGCATTTCTGAGACTGCATGCAGTAGAGAGTTGCAGTCCTTCATTGTCACAATAATTTCCTATGTCCTAAAGCAAATTTTATGCACTTGGAGTTTCCCAGCCCTGTTTCCTTCTTTACTTCAAAGAGTGTTATGACATTTTTGCCATGTGTTCTCAAATACACACTTTGATTATTCTCTAGCATTCAGTTAGACTTGAGCTTGTAAGCCCTTTAGTTTTCCATCAAGACTGCTCAAGAATATCCAGGGTTTTAATAATAGAGACTCACATTTATTTCCATTTTGGTTTCTGCTTTCCCCCGTGTTTGAGCATAATTATGCTTAAATCTGAATTTAGTATTCTCTCTCTGACCATGAACCTTTATTTACCTATCACAACTTAAAGAGAAAAAACAGAAATGGAACTTAATACTACAAAATAACAGCACAAATTATAAGCAATCATTTTAGCGTTAGTAACAGCAAACAAATCAAAAGATTGATACTGAACACTTACTTCATAATGCTCATATTCATTTACATCAAACGTACTAAAATCCAGGAAACCATACTGCAAAGCCTAAAATTAAGAGAACACAGCTCTTAACAAAGATGCCTCTTCAGTCAGGACAGTTTATCACTCTTTTTGGTTACATAAAGTCCTATACTACACACTCTCCTCTTTCTTCAAATAATTTAAGAAATACAGATAAACTCAATCTTGCTTCAAAACAGGTTTGTAAATTTCAGTATAAGTGAAGTTAGATGAGTAAATCAACTTTTTTTGTTTTCACCTATACACTACAAAAATCCCAGGAACTGAAGAATTTCATCTTTTCATTATTGCTAGGTGCACAAAATAAAAAAAAAAATAACCAGCAAAAAATATCTATTCAAGCTATGAGTAGATTCTAAAGACTGCATTCAAGGACTGGAAATATCTTTTGTGAATAAATGCTATTTGGTAGTATCTTCACTGATTTCAAATTGTTTGCAGTCACAAAGTCCTAAGTAGATATTACTGTGAGTCCATGATGTCCCATATTAGCCAGAACAATAATACCTTATAATACATAACAGTATAAAAAATGCAACCATTTGGGTAACTAAATGGTTTATCCACTTGTTAAAACAGGAAGCACAAACACAGATAAATCCCATATCTCCAGATATTAAAAATACTACATTCTAATTTTATCTTTTACTACCTAATCTTTTATAGCTTTCCTTGCTGTTCACCAGCAAGAATAGCAATGCACCAGTCTTGACATATGAGTGGCCAATTTCAAAATACCCAAAAAAGCTAAAAAATCACTAATCTTCAAGAAGCTGACTTAACTAGTAAAAACATCAGTATTTGGTAGAGAAACCCATAATATGAAAGACAATAGTACAGTGGAGAGCTGCAGAGTTCACCATTTCACTACATACAGACTAAAAACAATGTGTTTTGATTATCCTATCCTTCAATGCTGCATTACTTCACTGCTATACTGCTACAAAAACTAGATTTTGTAATTTTATAGTTAAAAAAAGAAGCATCTACCTCCTAACATTTGTCCTATTTCTATTACTAAAGCAAAACTTGAAATCATTAGCATGTGCTGCAAATGCCTGAAGAGCAAACCCATTCAAAACCACTTTCAAAGGCTATGTTCAGCCTAATATGTAACACCAGGGGGCATATAATAAACCTAACACACAGCTTCTAGGATTAGAGGTGAATTACTGTCCTGAGAGATTACACAAGTAAAACACAAAATTCCCTCTTTAATATCTTCACTTGTTGATTATACAAGGTCTTGGCTGACTTCTATGAATGCTGTATCTACTTTTGTGACAGTGCATAATGCATACTAAACTAGGCAACAATCATCAGATTTACTACTTCACAGCTCTAACTGGATCCTAGTTTCCTAAGCATTCTTCTTCTGATGGGCAACATTTAGCTAATTTTTTGCAATGTGAAAAATATTAGTTTACTCACCTTATTTATTGCATGAAAACAGTCCAGTAAAGTCAGATGAAAACTGCAAGTACCAAAGGAAGCATCCCTATAAGATACGATGACCAAAAGATAATTATTGCATTTTAATCCAAGTGAAAGCAGTTGAAGATATTTCTCTAAAACACCTTTTAAAACCACTTCAAGATAGTGATTATCAAACTGAAATAATTATGTCAAATGATTATTTCATTTCCTATACCTTGAATCTTACAGGAATAACAGAACAAAATAAGTTATGTTAACTGATATAACAGTAAGATTACTCCAGCTACGATTTTTGTAAAGCTGAAATGTTCAATTTCTGACTTGGATTGTTAGGACAAATGTTTTAGTAAATACAATAAAATATCATCCTTAAGATGCATAAATAGTTAATGTTTAAACAAGAGGAAAAACTGGTTTATTCAATTATAAGTCTTTTAATTCTGTTGATTCAGGAATTGCATGTTCTCAGTATGTGACCATTATTAAATTTCATAAGCACCACAGAGTAAGATTTCTACAGGAATACTACAGTGAAGTAAATAAATAAATTTAACTGAATCTACACCAGAGAATATTATGCCTTGGCAGAACACCTTGAGACCACGCAGCCCTTATCAGCTAGTGTTTCTAATAATTAGAAAGCATGTAATGTTTGAATTTCAGCTGAGATGAAGAACCTGGATTGCTGCCTCTAGTAATTTTTTCTATCCTTTCTTTCCTTATGAATCAGTGTGAAAAGAAATTAGCAGGAGACAGAAAAAACAGAACCATATTCAAGTAAAAGAAAGGACACATAAAGGTGACGGTGTAGTAGCATGTGTCTCTTAGACCACCTAATGAGAAAGAACAAATGGGTAAAGCCTCCTACAGACAGATAGAAGCAGCCTCACGTTCTCAGACCATGATCCTCACAGGGAACTGCAACCAGTCTGATATGTGTTGGAGGGATAGCACAGTAGGGCACACTCAATGCAGAAGGCTCCTGGAACACACTGATGACAACTTCCAACTTGTCAAATATGTGCAGCAATCTGCAAATACCATCTTGCACATAAAGAATGCTATTAAGTATTGCAAGCCCTCTGCGGTGGATGACAGATATTTTGATATGTTTAACTATCAGCTACTGGCACAAAATCAGACTGTCAAGTGAGAAGCAATGTAGATCATGAAGCTCAATAAGTGGATACAAACAGTGGGGCTCCTTCACCTTCTGCTGGTACACTTCAGTACCAGCTGGTAACACCTCTGATTCACTAAGCACCTAAAATTCAGACAGTGAGTGTGTCCCAAGTAAAAACTTCAACACATAAAAAAAAAATCCAAACCAAAAAAAACCCCAAAACTAACAAAAAAAAAAACCCACAAAAAACAAACAGAAAACCCCCAAACAAACAAAAAACCACCCCAAACCAAAACCCCAGAAAACCAACACAGCAAAAATTAGTACTGAAAAATGTTACAGTCTTCAAAATATCAAGGTACAGAAAGTTCTATCAACTTGTTATTTACCTGAAAGGAAGGTATGAAACACTTCCTGACGATATAAGCCGGTACACATCTTCTGGGGATTCTCTCAGGTATATTATCTATTTTTGGAAAAAGACAGAAAAGGAAAAAGATTATTTTAAGACAGGCTTCAATAATTTCAAGTCATTTGTTTACTACAGAAGGCATAATTAATTATCATGGAGCGTAAGAGTGCTGGCATAGAGTGGCATCAAGAACAAATGTTGGCATGTGTGCAACAATAAAATGAACATAATCTATAAAAAATCTTGTCAATCTAAAGAAATATAGATTTTAAAACAAACTTTATAGATTGGTGCAGTTGTTCAACTATAGGCTACAGTGAAAAGGCTCCTGTTCATCTGGATTCTTGCATTTCTACTACAACTCCGCTTGACCAGTCTGTAGATTTTTTTTTAATTAAGCTTTTAAGGTGCAAATTAAAACATAAAAGCCTGCAGAGATATCAGCAAAACTATGAATCATCTGCTACACAAACTGTTGGTACACTTAGCAGACAAGACTAAAACAGTTATTTATGTATGTTTTGATCTTCCTAGATCAGAACATTTGCATTAATCCAAATTCTGTACTTCCTCCTTTGCACTGCTGAGGCAATATCCAGTAACTAAATCCAGATGCCATAAACTAAGAGAAAACAAAACAAAACAAAAAGGAAATCTATAGCTTTAGAAGCAAAATACTAAGAACAGAATGAACTTTCTACTGTCAAAAACAGTCAGAAAAGAATTCACAAAGGACCAACTTACGAGAAATATCCGTATGGTCTTCCATCACAACATGTCTGATCCCTCTTGGATAGCCTTTAACACTAAGGTCTCCTTAAAGAATACCTAAAACTCCTCTTTTTTGCATATCTCTTCTTCACATACCATTAAACACCATCCCCAGCATGGCCAGGAGGTAACAACTGTTAATAACAAGTTGTCATTAACAGGTCAATATTCAGTAATTTCAAGTTAATACTTTTTCTTTGAAATTGCTTTAACACTATACAGAAAATTGTGATATTTCCACTAATGCTCAGTAAAATTATTTATTTCTTTTATACTAATGGCATTTTCCCTTAGAGTTACTTGAAAGTAAAAATCCTCATGAGTATTAATTAAATATCTTCCAAAAATCAAGGCACTGTGTATTTACTTTCTGTCCCTTTGGACATTTTTTCTTTAAAAAGTTGGCATTGCCTTTCAAGTTTCTTTGATGCTGCCGCAAAGTCAGTTTGAACAAATGGCTTAACATACCTTAAACATCCTCTCTCCACACACACACAGAGAAAATGAGAGTTAGAACAGATGTTACTAAAAAAACCCAACAAACAAGCCCAGCTTGAAACAAAACCTAAACAGACAGCTAAAACAGACATGGCCAACAGGTGACCCCTTTGATTTTCCTGATTCAATTAGTGTGTTAAGTATTTTCTGAGCATTCTTCCCTCGAAACTGGCAGAAGAAAACAGAAAAATAAATATTTCTTGAGACATAGCTAAGTAATGAAAACTGCATGTTCTGTGCGTGTGTTCTTTCACTTGGGAGAGATAAGCAACTTCTGCATTTATGTTTGTAATTATATGCCCAAAACAAAAAAACACACTTAAAAAGCCTCCCCAAGTATCATTGAATAGCTAATCCTCCAACAGCAAAATTCATTTTCTGTTCTGCAGGCCTGATTTTTTTCTGTATTGCTTGATTGGGATGTAAAAGTTATCTTCCAAGAAATTTCAAATTGTGTGCTTTGATACAGTCCTAATTTGAATCTTGCAGCACAGCGAACACATATTGCTAGAAACTATACTAATCAAGCCCTTCTTTTTTATCAGGAAAAGAACCCTGTCCCTGAAAAACTTACAAACCTGAGACACGAAATGGAATTAGAAAACAGATAATAATTAGACAGAGTTTGTAGCCAGAAATGAGTCACCTGGAAAAAAAACAGGATAACAGAATCACAATCAATTAGGCTGGAAAAGATCTCTGAGATAATCCTAGTCCAACCTTTGCCCAAACACAACCATGTCAACTAGACCACAGCGCTGTGTGCCACGTCCAGTATTTCCTTAAACATCTCGTTCACCATCTGCTTGGACAGTCCATTACAATTTTTAATCAATCCTTCACCCTTCCTGTGAAGAAATTCCACTTAATGTCCATCTGGACTTAAGTGCTATCACACTGGGTAGTATACAGAGCACTAATTGTACCACAGGCAAATAGAAATGCAACTAATACTGGCTGATTTTGTAAGCACATATAAAAGCTCAGCTGAGG
Organism: Poecile atricapillus; assembly: GCF_030490865.1. NCBI lineage: Eukaryota > Metazoa > Chordata > Aves > Passeriformes > Paridae > Poecile > Poecile atricapillus. The sequence goes on along the minus strand of NC_081289.1, from coordinate 106,456,222 downwards.
TATGAGAGAAATCCTTGGCCCTTCTGAGCTACCAGCTTCTTAAGGGAAACAACACCGAATGCAGAAGCCTTTTTTTACAAGTGTAAAAGCTTCAAGAGACAATTTTTTTCCATTTCACTGTGTTGTATTAAAATACGTTACTTAGTTCTAATATCTTAGTTTTCAAGCACAGATCCTCCTTCTGAAATTACATTACAAGTGAAACTGCTAGACACTTCTTTTTAACATACATGCATATGTGTATGGACTTTTCCTAACACAGCTACATAAGAACACCTTCCTCCATACAAGGACATTTAAAAAACCCAATCTGATTTTGCAAAGCAAAAATACAACTTGTATTGTACAACTGAACCAAAATACAGCATATTTACTTAAGAAGAAAACTGATTGTGAAACTACGAGATCCTGCTACAGTCAGCTGTGACACTACTACACACAAAAGACACAACAATTGCAGAGACAGCAGTTGATGAAATGGTCAGATGGTGTGCTCAGTGAAAAGTGTTTGCAAAAAAATTAGGTTAGTATGAGAATAGCTGGAGGAGTGCAATGGTGTAGTGCTTCAAAGGGGAAGAATGGCATTCACATTGAATGGGAAAGACCATAAACAGACAATTACTTCACAAGTATCCTGTGAGTAACACCCAAAGTCGAGACAGGATCAGCTTCTGTCACAGTTTAAGGGAATACCCAGATAGAAATTCTGGGTGCAACCAAGGGTGGAGGAAGGCTGAACATGGGTGGGGCCTGTTTTTAGGTTGGGGTGAACCAAACTCCATGTAGGTGACATGTAAGACTGAAGCAGCAAAGTTCAGAGAAGCAGCAAATGTCAAGGCAGCAGAGGCCACACATCTGCCTTCGGAAATGGTCTGCACCAAAAGAATTCCATCACTAGACAGAGAGCCACCACTGAAGATCTGACATCTTTACCATATAATTCCAGCAGCTTTTAAGCTTAACAGCTGGGTTTAGTCTGGTCCTGTGGAATGAACGCCCATTATCTGCTGGGATTGCTCCTACACTCCATGAAGTGAACCAAAATGCAGCCGTCAGTGTTTAAGGAAAGATTCCATTCAAAAAATATTTCCGAGACATCTATATTGATATAAAACTAAATATAATACTGTTTCTGACCTAGAGGAGGCCAGTGAAGTCTTAAAGATGAACAATTTAGTTGGAAAGATGTGAGGAACAAAGGACTAAAGAAAGCAAATAAACGGAAAAGAGAAAGTAGTAGTGATCAAATGTCTGTAGCAGACAGAAGTGTTGAAAGAGAGAAGGACTTCCTAAGGTAGCAAGCAGAACTGAAGTTTTAGAAAAGAAGAGAATGGAAATGTTGATCTGATTAATAAAGAAACAAAGATATATTTGTAAATTAATGAGGTATGTGCTGGAAGAAGGAGAGGAAATGAGAGCAGACAAACTCCAGAAATCAAAATATACAACAGCTGAAACTAATTTGTCCAGATGCTGATTACAACTTATGTTTCTGCTGTGCTTTCTAAGATGATGAAACTTTCACAAATAAAGTTGTTTTCTTAGGTTAGTACCAGTAAAGCAACCAACAAAAATGACTACTAAAAAGATAAAAATATTAAAATAAATTTCAAGCAATGTTATTAGCTGTTATTTAGCAGAAGAAGGCATTCTCTGGGATAATTTTTATCCTTTTGTGTATATATAAATGAAGAAAAGACTATTAGAATTTTAAAATTATTTCCCAAGAGGCTCCTTTCCTGCAGTTAGGGAAATACTTTTTTTTAAAAAGGCCTGCTTTCAAAAAAATTTAGTCAATGCAGCATACATCTACAAGTTCAGTTTTTAGAATTTTCCTAGTCATTTGCAAGCGCAGATAGGAGTATACATACATATCTATACACACACAAACAGAAACATTCTTAAAATCTTTTAGAGACATTCTACTTAAGTAACTTTCAGGAAAATTGTTACTATAAGAAACTGGTATCTTTCAAGTCAAACATATAATTTTATCACAATCTGCAATCATTTGTGTACACAGACAATTTAGAAATTCCTTTTATTATGCATACAAAAAATATCCTACTGAACTTCAACATATAGCCAGGAAGTTGCTATTAGCACTTGAACCACTAACAATGCTCTATCATCCTTTTCATTTAGGACATCTGTTTCTAATTAAGGAACTACAGGCACCTCTGTGGTCAAGAACCATCCAAACACTGAACACTGGGAAAGGTGCACTCAGGAACTCCTTCTGCCACCACTGCTGTGCACTCAGATAGCCACTTTCAAGTTCACCCAATGAAATACAAGGGTTTGCAGGATTAGGTGACCCACTCCTTATTTATCAGCATTTAAAATCAACTACAGAATGAGAGCTTATAGTAAGCCATGTTTTCGTCTTATTCATTAGTGTTTTCAATCCATTCTTATTTTTTAAGCAACCATCCATTCTTATTTTTTAAGCAACCATTTCCTAGACTGGAGTTACAATCACTGGAATGGTATTCACAATAGGATGCAAAGTATTCCTGGTGGAAAGGGAAATGAGCCTCTGGTTAAAAATGGCATCTTAACTTTCAATACATGGCACCTCCAAGTGAAATAGTAATGCCGCATAAAAAACAAAACATATTTAGTAATAATAATCTATGACACAACTTGTTGCTGTTTCAGGATAATTAAACAGGCTATTGAAATAAGTTATAGTGTTAGAAACTATATAAACTCAAGTCTGTAAACAGCACTTTAAATTCGTATCTATGAAGTTCTCAATACAATCATATTTATCCACCTGTACCCTGGTGTTGTCACCTGTTTTTCCTCAACTGAAAAATCCGCTTAAGGCTGCTATTAAATCATACATTTTATCAACCATGCTGACTTAGAAGCCAGAAAATAATGACATAATTAATTTTAAACTGCTAACAAGCAATTTTGTGCGATAGAACTATGTTCCAAAAATGCCACTCACCCAAGACAGCCTGAAGTGCTGTGAAGAGCAAATAATTAAACCCACCCATTCTGAACAAATGCAAGTAATTGCTGTGTGTGACCAGGCTCAAACACAAGCTCAATACAGTTGTTAAAACTTTAAAGAATTAAGTATTTTATTTCATTAAAACCTCAATTGGCTTTACTACTCAGTTAGTAGATTAAATTTCTAGCAATATTCCATAGGACAAAATGTTAGATGTTGCAAAATTAAAACAGAAGGTTATTAGAACAAAAAGCTTCCTGCGTGGATTTGTGTCGTAGTGAAGAAATGTATGTGATCAACAGTTATGTCATTGGCAGAAACACAGTCATTAAGTGGATAAAAGTGACAGAGAGTGAAAAACTGCCTGTCTCTGGCAACTCTCTTTGTTCATCATAAACAAAAGCAAGAAATCTCCAATTACCTTTTAAACAGCAGAGGGAAAGTATAAAAAGTATAAAAGTGAAAAGTATAAAAAGTATAAAAACCCTAAACTGACTGGACTAAGCACATCACTACTTCATGCCAGGTAAGAAAGCAACCTATGACTATGAAATGAGGGACCTCCAAAAGAACAACCCTTCTCCTATGGAGACAAGCCATTTTGTAGGAACATCGTGGAGTAAAATCTAGTACAAACAGCAGGAAAAGATGCTGCCATGAAGATTAATCATGATTTCCCAAAACAACTCAGAGAAGGTAGCATTTTAGAGGACACAAACTCAGAGACAGCTAAGACTCCAGGCAACTTCTGCTTAAATGAAAGGTCAGTACTTTGTGCATCTTGTGTCTCTTACTCGTGAAACACCTCTCACCAAAACATAGCTGAGGGTAAACATGGCTTACCCACTCTAAATTTAAGCACTGACACAGCTACCCATTCACCACCACCCAGTCTGGATCACTAGACACGTTTATCTGAGGCTTAGCCAGAGATAATTCTGCAAGTGTCACAGTAAGAACAGAGCAGTTCAACATCACAACAGTGGGTTCTAATTGATCCTCCAACCTCCAGCTTCTACCCAGCATTAGGCCCACAACAAGGAAGAACACTAACAAATTGAAAAGGCAAAAAACCAATACTATGGATTAGAACGGATGAAGGAAACGCTGCTTACCCTGAAGAAAGAAGATGAGAAAATAGACAAAGTACAGAGATGAGTCCTGGAGAAGGTGACCTGAATTACAGCAGTTCATGGGGCGGTACCCTGGGAGGGTCACCCTCCAAGTACATAATTAGTGCCAGGCCTGAGAAAAAAAACACTGTTACTAAGTTAATGTAGCCAAGGGGAGAGGGGGGAGCTTGGGAATTGGGTGGACAGAGCACAGAGGGTACATTTTCTTTCGTAATATAGGAGGAGCAATGATGGAAGAAGCAGACTTTCCTCACCCACAGCAAAGTCCTGGTGAAAATCAAGAGAAGCCACTGTAGAGATCAACTCAGAAGATCACTGCTGCTTTGGTAGTGTGGTAAGGCCTGAACAGTGCAGACAGCTTTCAAGGAAAATATTTTTCTTTAAAAGGTGAAGAACAAAAACTTCCCATCCCCCTCCCTTCTTTCCCTTTTCCCCCTCCACCCAAATAAAGTGTAAACATTCAACCCCAACACCGAATTCTGGCTACCTTTTATGTGGCTGAATGTGCCAAATTTTTGCTAATCTACATATCAGAATATTATTCTCGTTATGTCTGTAAAAATATAGAAACAAAATTCAGAATTAAAATAGATGAAAGATGAGCAATAAAGGGATTAAGATCTAAATTGTTAAGATTTACTCTAAAAAATATTATTTTATTCTAAAACTACATATACAACAATGTATTTGTAAACTTAGTTCTTCACTCTTAAGGCTATGTTATACTGAAGAGCTTGAGTTAGGCTGTGTTGTCACATCAAAGTACACCTGGAAGGAAGCAGCAGATGCAGGATGGGGGGAGAAAGAAGTATGTAGTCTGGAGAGTTGATAAACTATCTCCACTGAAGAGGAAAGAAAGACAAGTTAGATGAAGGGGAATGAGGGAAACATTAAAACACATCAACTGTGAAGAAAAGACTGAGAACAGACTTTGCTTGAAAACAAAAACACTAACAGCTGCCCTTACCACATCACAATTAATGAAGACTTTCATAATTGCCTTAGTAGTCCAAATGAGTATATTCCCACACAATATATATACACACATATACATTTGAACAAAATACGACAAATTATAAATCATGCTAATATATCCAAATTCCTTTAAGCAGAAGTTATAATATTTGGATTAAGAATACAAATTTGAGGTCAACAAGCCTTTGAAAAGACATGTTCAGAAGTTGAATGTTTATGAGGACATAGAAGTCCCAGAGGAGAACTAGTCATATACAGTTCATTAGAGTTTTATAGTTCAAATGTAACTATGTTTAAAAAAAAAAAAAAACAAACGAGAAATCACAGACTCACTGTGCCTTGCTCTTCTTGAAAATTTTGCAGCCTGTTATTCCTAACACGTAACTTGTAGCACCTGCACCTACAGAGCAACTTGCACCCAAAACTGTGCTTAAATAATCAAACACCTTTCAACACAAGTAGACAAGCATTATTTTTTTGTCTAAATCTGCAAAGGCCACAATCCTTTTCTACTTCCTTGCTCTTCCTTGAATGAAGCAGAACTCCCCTAAAGTAATGCACTGCTTATCCACAGAGTTCCTCAACCTAAGGTAAGCTGCTGAAATGGGAACCTACCATGAAGCTAAAAAAACCAGAATCAAGTAAGAAAACACATTCAATCCACAGAAAATAAAATACAGTATCAACCTACAACTTATCCTGTAAGATCAGATAATTATGACAATTAGCTCAAGCAACGAAGAGTATTACCAACACGACACAGTCTGATTAACTAAAATTACAGAAAAACTCACTAAAAGATTTGACCACTATCTTCCTTCAACAAAAAACAAGGCATTCCAAACTAAAGAAGGGAGACACTTAAGCCTACATAAGAAGCAATCAATATTTCCTTTCAATCAGGAAATATGCTTATAGACATGTTTATCAGGCATTCTGAACAGATCCTGTATCATTGCTTGCTTCACAGAGAACAATCCAATTATCCCTTGCAGAAAGCAGAAATATGGGACAAGTATGTGTAAACACTTGAGCAATGAGCTCTGTAATTAAGCTTGCCTCTTCATGAAAGATCACCAAAGCATGCCAGGGGAAAAAAATAAAAAGTCTCAGGGGCATAGTTTTTCTTCTGTGATGTTCCTTCAGTGGAATCCCTCCTACATGAAACTGGGAAGAAACTCTACCCTCCTGAAAAGAAAGAGCAGTACCAAAGCCAAAATGTATTTTGGCTGGGAAGAAAATCAGCATCTAGCTAGAGCTAGCTCAGTATCTTAGACATGCAAATTTGCAAGATAGACATGCTTACATGCAAGGGGGTGACTGATACTTCTACTGTGCTTCACTTTCCCCTGGACCTTTCAGGGAAACTGCCAAAATACTCAATGTGTACAATACAGTAACTTAAGCACTCTTCCAAACTCTGAGAACTATTGGTGGTTTTGACTAGCCTCTTTCATGCCATATGCCATGTCTCTGCAACTAGCCCTACCACATTCCTCGGTTAGGCAGTCATGATCTCATATCATGGATCCCTGTGAGCACCCTTTCTTTACTCTGCAACTCCCACTTCCTTCACTGCAGCTCTCTAAAGCAAAAACTGCCTACTCATCTGTACAACAGCCTCCGTTTTTAATTACTGTGCTTTGGATTGTCATAAGCCGTACATATTAATCTTAGCGCTTTATTCAAGACTGTTGAAGCATTCACCTTCACCTGCATGTTATTATTGCAACATGGCCAGGCGACCAGGTGATTAAAAATAATATTTATTTTAGGTTTTCTGTTTACTTTGCATAGTCAACCACAGTATTTTCTTATTAGATTGTTTTGCCATTAGTTAGTCTTCTGCACCAAAATTCTGCTCAGGATGTCAACTTCTGTGCCAAACAATGCTACTACTACAAATATCTAGAAGAGCATAGGAAAACCAAGACCCATTTTTTTTCAAATAACGGCTGATAACTGAAGCCAGTCCCCTCTCGCTCTCTGGGCCTCAATTATGATCAAGTAATTAGGAAGAAGCAATTCTCCTAAAAGGTGCAGCTGTTTTGTCAACATAATCCCTTAATGGCAAACAAGATTAGTAACATATTTCCAGTCTCCATTTGGTTTCAGAATGCACAGGACTGCAGCAACATTCCTATGTACCTGTGTTTCAAATACCAAGAGTGACACATTTTGAAATTTAGTTCTCAATTTGTAAAAAGTGCTATAGAATATAGACAACAGAGAAACCCCAGGGAACAGAAAATGAACATCCTGCATGATGCAGAAAGGCAGCAAGGAGACTGCCTGCATCACAGAAAGTGCTGTGTATGTAGCCTATGCAGCCAATAAATAGGAATAACCTAAGGCTACATGAACTTCAATCCCTCAAATCTCCAACATCAAGAAGTGCATAGCTTCTCATTTCATTTTATTACTCCGTAAACAAAAGAAATGTTTACAACCAAGGTGTGTTACAAGTCAAAACAGAACATGATTATGGTTTCACAGCTTTCATCCTGAAGTATTCCATATTTTATTCCTTGACTACCTTTTTGTGTACCAAATACATGCAGTTGTGATGTAAAGCCAGTCATTTTCCCCTCTGCAGCCACAGGCTTGGCTTAGTACCTTTCCAGCCACATTGTACCTTCCCAGGCTTTATATAAGCTCTAAGCCCATCACACATTCTCACTACTTCTCCCAGGTTAACTGAAGAGATTATCTTCTATTGGAGAATTAGCAGTAGGGAAGGAAAGGCTTATTTAAATATGCACTGGCAAATGATACATGATACTTCGTGCAAGATACTGTTTTTCTATTTTAAAAAAGAAAAAGAGGTCGTGTGGTTGGGGAAAGGCAAAATTTGAAGAAGCAATTATTGTTTCTAAATGAAAATATTAATACTGATTTTTTTTCAGGGATGCTCCTACTTCTTAAGAACAGAAATGGCAGTAGGGAGGTAAAAACGATAAAATCATACAACTTCACTCACATACCTGCTAGACTTTAGAAACTCTTTTATTATGTGATACATTACTCTAATTACATTAGTAGGTTGATTATTCAAGAGAAGATAATTGTTTTTATCTTGCTGTTCTAAAAATTGAGTATGAAAAGCTGAACACAGTCAGCAGTTGATGTAAAAATTTAAATACTTACTGCGTAGGAGCCTATGAGGAATGCAGCGTTCGCTTGCTTTTTCTGATCAAAGCCAGTATAATGAATTATTTTCTTCCTTATCAATGAAAATGACTGTATCAAGAAATGAACAGGATTATGATTTTGCATTTTAGACTTTTTACATTCTCTTTTATAAAATCAGAGGAACTGAAGAGTTTGTTTACCTCCTTTCATCCAGCTGCAGTCAGAGTACCAAAAATGCTGTAGAGTAGTCCCTCAGAAACTTTGGAAAACTGTATTGCATCCCTACCTAGATTTTTCCAGTATTTTTCCCAGTATCCAGCCTAAATAATTTTTGATAAAAATTGCAGAAATATTTTCTTTTTCTTCTTAAATGCATGTGTATTTTTAGTTAGCATTTTTGACTTCAAGCCTTTTGTAAGAGACAACCATTTATGAGAACATAAAGTGGCATTCTCAAAAGTATCACAGGTATATTAAATTTGCAAAGATTTTACAGACAGAGTTTACACCTTTTCATTCATTTTTCAAACTCAAATGTAGATAAACCCACTAGTATTTGTTTCTAATCATGCTTAGATTAAAATACTTTGAAAATATTTCTAAACTTTATTATAAATAATTTTTAAACTGTCACATTGGCTTTGCATACAGTTTCTCCATTTATCTTAGAATGTGGGTGGAATGACATTTTCCATAGAAAGGACATATACATGTGTGGTGGCAGTTATCCCCTAACTGGCCCTTGAAATAAATTCTGATGTGCTTGAAACTACACACTTTGATCAACAGCTAAACTATCATAAAATGTCATTTTCTGCATTTAAATAGCAATGTTACTTGTTCAAGATACCAGATCCAATGCATTCAAGACCAAAAAAAACCCCAGATGAGTAGCAGAAATATGTTCTCAGAAATCCTAACATGTCAAACACAACACATGCAAAGGGACTGCAACATAGCCTTGTGTTGCTTCAGGGCATCCTGTACACAAAAATCAGAGAATCTCATCTCTGATTTTCCACAGTTACCCACGTGGAAGTTTACCACCTCCCAGCCTGGACTACTAAACAGGTTTATCTCAGGCTTAGCCAGAGACAATTCTGCTTGTGCCCCAGTAAGGACAGAGCAGCAACATCACACCTGTGGGTGCCAATTTCTTCTACAATCTAAAGAATAATAAAGCAAGTCTGAATTATGCAAACTATTATCTGTGACAGACATCAAGGAATGAAAAAAGATTACATTCTTATTCTATAATGTGCTATATATTTCCCGCTTTTCACAGTTCAGTGGCAGTTTAAAGATCTAAGTAGTTTTGAAGAGGCAAACTGTGATTGACATTAACAAAAATAAGCTTTTTTATCTGCCAAACAGATTTTATACTCCAACATCTATTGAAGGTCAACAAACTTGTAGTCAGTTGTGTTGATTAATTTAAGAAATCCACTTTAAAGACACTATGCTCTATCAAGAGCCCAATCCCAAACATTACTGAGTTTAAGAGAAAACACTCTGCAGTGTGAGCAGAGCAGCCTCTGTCAGGCCAATGCTATCAATGCTATTAAAGATCAAATGTTGTTCATCACTGAAAAATGCCAGCCTAAGAAGAGAAGACCAAGTCAAACAAAGAACATTTCAAATAAAAACATAGCACTACACCCTCGAGCTCACTCAATATTGGCAGACTGCCAATAAGATAGAATTCCAAGAAAGAAGCTTTTTCTATAAAAGAGACTGTATTCATTTAGCAACTGATTTTCTAGAAGCTTAATGATAGTTACTACCACAGTTGTGCATCTTCTGATTCTTAAAAGTAAGTGGACTTTCCACCTTGATCCTCCTCCTCCCTAAATTCAGCTCACTAAAATATTTGCATTCATGTTCAGAATTCAGCTGGATTAGGAAAACAGGAAAGCACCTGAACAATAACAACAACGGTGAAAGAAATTTTGACCCATTTGTTTTTCTTTTTTAAAAGGCCAGTAATGTTGGCTTTTGAATAAGAAACCCCAAGCATTACCTTTAATTTCTTATTTAGCTTGCAGCAGTATCTGTAGACCATGGCCAGATTGAGCGGTCCAAAGTCTGCATAGAAGCTGTTAGAAGAAAGGGGGAAAATTGTACATGACCCCTGTAAATGCCTTTTTTTTTGACAAGATGCATAAAGCAAGGAATAATAATACACATGTGATATATATGTACACCATTCTAAAAACAAGCATGCTTTCTTACATAAATACATACTGTTTTGTTGGAGGAATGTTTTGTTATCTTTAAACATGGACTAAATTTTTTTTGTTTCCACACAGCACTATTCAAAACCAATACCCAGAATTTAAGAACTATTTCACACTACTATATCACTCTGTGACAAAAAACTTTTAAACTCAATTTTAAAAGGAACTCATAAGCTTTACTTTAAAAGGAGGCAATTCATAGTGCTAGAGGAAAGGAAACACAGAGAATAAAGATTGATTAGTGTGTTAAAAAACAGCAAGCATGCCCTTGATCAAAACCATCTGAAGAACTAGCAACATTCCACATAATGTAAAAGACAAACAATGGTCACTACAGGGGAAATAATATATCCATTGTCAGCTCATAAAGGCTTGAATTGACTCTGCCATTTTCTTCTCTGATTCTAGGAAGTTCAGACATTCCACTTAATACATGAGAAACAAGGACACCCCTTTTAGTAAGGCAGTACAACCTGTACTTCTGAATTTATATGGCTGCATCATGTTTCTGTGTCTTCTAACAGCAATAGGTACAATGAAAGCTTCTGCTTTGAAAATGTTTTTAAGAAATCCTGATGGAAAGCAAGAAACCCTTCAGAGGCCTATAAATCATCATGGCACATAAGTCTTAGAAGACAAAACTCATGTAACTAAATCTCCAATGAGACTGATTCCTCCCTGCTGTTGTAATGACTAATCTATTTCTGTAAAACAACAGGGAAAAAACCTAAGTTGGTACTTACTTCTCATACACAAGTTCATCATCTATGCAGAAATAATGGGTATTTGCAGCTCCACTCTTTGGCTTTTGGTACAGAATTGCAAAATACAGGCGATCTGAAAGGCAATAAAATTAGAAGCTTTTACAAACATCATCTTTTTTTGCTCAAATTTTGAAGTGCTACTTGTCAATGGGATAACTTTAAATGGTTTCAAATTAAGAAAATCTTTTAAGTTTTAAATTAGGTTTTATTCTTTCTCCAGTGTTAAACAAACAAGGCACACACAGATCGAGGCTTTTTGCTCAGCAGCATTCCCATAATCTGCAGCTCTTTGGTGTTCTTTCCCAAAGTGTTCCTTGTTTAATGATTTCACAAAATAGCAGGAGCCTGACTTGCACCCACACACACAGCAGACACCTCCTTTGGCAGGTTTCATTGCACTCCAAATACCAATGCACGCACACCACCCCACAAACTAAACCACAAATCCCTCTGCACTTCTGAGCACCTACGTTCAAATAAATGATGAAGCACACTCACACCAAACACAGGCACTTCTTTCTGTTAAATCATGATTTTGATAGCAGCGCCATGCAATTAAAGCCTGCTGGTAACAGACTCGGGAGAGATGCAGCCAAGCAGCCCATGCTGTCCATGGGAGCACCATCCAAGCCTCTACCTGGACATCTCCAACTGACCTCCCATCCCCACCCCAACTGCCCTGTCAAAGCCTGTGCGCCTGCAGGCAGGAGGTGTCTTGTATTTGCCCTGGCTTCCTTTGTTAAGCTTTGTTAAGCTGAGGGGAAAAAATCTATGTGGTATTCACATAGATATAAATTACTTTTATGGCCAGGGAAGCTGAAGCCCCAGTGAACTTTAAACACTGACTGTGCTCCGGCTATAAATTGCAGTGTTTGCGGTAATTGGTCAATAAAAATTGAGGCTAGCAGTACCACTGCAATACTTGTCTTCCTCCTGCTGAGAAAATATCATCATAAAAGATTTGGATTAAAATTCAGACCTAAAAGGAAAGCTTTCTTTTTTTTTGTTTTTTTGTTTTTTTGTTTTTGCAAATTAGTTCCCTAGAATAGATATTATTTAAGTATCAAAACAGATCACGTGCATGTATTATTTCAAAACATGATCTGCGATGAGGAAAAACTGTATGTCAGTTTTCAGACAGCAGGAGGGAAAAAAATCACTTCAAGTTTCAAAACAAGATCATCCATGACCAACACTTAGAAATCATTACTTTTATCTTGAAAACAGATGTCCAAGTATGCCATGAAAGGAGTTACCATATCTATATTTTAACAGTCACATGCTCATTGCTCACCTACATACACTAGTATCTCAAGGGTGAAGGCAGACAAGTACACCAAAAAGTGCACATTTTCTTAATGCTTTTTTCAGTAGAACAGGAGCCTGATCTGAGTGGTGTGGCTTAAACATTTACAGGTCAGGAGCAACAGTGGGATTTATAGTAGCTCCTAAGCAAGTAAGGCACCTACTTCCTTACTCTCTAGCAGAAGCAAGGCACCCAACTTGCTTATTTAATTTCTAATAGTCCCTTCCTGTAAGCAGAACAGCTGCAAGTACTAGATGTGAAGTGCATTACCTGCTTCTGCACCTCCCAGCATTTACCAAATCATTCCCAAATCATAGAAGTCAAAGGATAAAATTTAGAGTAATGTGTGCATTTTTAAGAAGTGACTAAACTGGCCTACAAAGTGAATTATGTGTGGAGAAGCAAGTGCACCAATACTCCAGCTGAGTGCTAAATACGCTATGGCGAAAACTGCTTCAGAGAGAGGCAGTCCTGGGGGTGGACTTTTGAGGGTGGTTCCCCACTCCTGTGTTAATCACTGAGCTGCGTCAAGGTGGATTTGCATGAATTATAAACTGTAACAGGTATCCCTGGGCAATATTAAAAAAACGAAAATAAAAAAGAAGAAAAAAAAAGGAAAGAAGAAAAAAAAGGGAAATAAAAGGGAAAAAAGAAAAAGAGAAAAAAAGAAGATACAGAAAAAACAGGAAAAAGAAAAAAAAGAAAAAGGAATGGAAAAAAATAAAAGTGGAAAAGAAGGTAAAAAGCTGCTTTGCTGACTTAGTTCCCTCTGCTCGGAGAATGAGACCTAACATGTGCAGGAGAACTGAGGGAAAGGGAGGGAACAGAAAGGAGAAGTGAGAGGATGTGATATCTAGGGATTGTGTTTAAACTGGCATTGCTAGATTAAACACATGTCACTGCAGCCCCAAGCTATAATTTCACACCACTTCTAAACTGATTTAATGGCTAGCTGCCACCAGGTTCCTTAGAGGAAAAATCCTCTGAGTTAGCTCACTAAACCGGCCTGCTGGGGGTTAACAGCAGGAATATGCAGCCAAAATATGCCCTCCATGGCATCTGTCCTTAAGTGCCAGTCTAATTATTGACTAGGCAGACTGAGCTCTCCCTCTTTATTGTACGAAAACAACCACATCAAAGTCTGAGAAGAATGGCAGTAGTACTCAAACTGAGCACCTTGAGTACTCAAATGCTACCATTTTGCACTTCAGCTTCTTCACAGAAACTTTGCTTCACTTTTGAAAATATAAAAGTACTTTGCAAAGAGCAATCCAAAATCTTCAAATACAAAAGGAGAACAAAAATGAAAAGAAATATAATTTGCATAGGTCAAAGATCTAAAATAATTTAGCATTTTGCTCCAAAACAGGATTTGAAATTTTTGCATCTTCAGTGCTTGTACTGCTACTGAAATGCTTCTGCAGCATGCAAAAATGTCCAGCAAAAGTAAGAACTCCTATCTTGAGCAAGCAGTGTGTATGTGGCCTTCTGAATTGCTGTTGGCAATGGTTCTGCTCTGGCATCTCTAAACTGTGTTCATTGTTGCTATTCTTAAAACACCTGAAAGAAACTTGAGTTTAATGAGTTTACAGAAGTACCTCACAATAAGAGCAGTGTGTGTCAAATGCCAATAACCTGACAAGCTGTCCATTCCTGTGCACTGCTAACAATTACTCTCTATTATGTAAACAGCAGGCTCCATCATCCTATGGGAGATTTTAGAATGAAGACATTTCCTGTGAGCATATTTACCCTTTTACTGATTTACCAGTCCAGCATCTGACAAATGCTGTATTACTCACCATGTCTGTTTTTACCTGTTTTTTTCAAACACATTCCAAGTTCTATTTAATCAAGAATTAGTGTGCTGTTTTTTTTAATAGAAATTAAGAGAAGAGAGAGTTCCTTCCTTAAGGATCTGGTTGTAGGATTGAGATATTGTACATAAAATACACTCAAGCATTGATGATTTGATTTCACTAGTACTCCATAAATGCTTAAGGTTTGGACTGCCAGGAGCAAGGCTTCTCTTTCATTATCTTCATGTTTCCTTTGCTAATTTTAGCTTTTTAGTATTTCGTTTACATATAGTGCACTTGAGTACTTCCTAATTCCTGCAAATTTCTGATAAAAAAATCATCCTAAAACTATCAAAGAAGAGCAGACCTTTCTAATCATCTCTCAGACGAATGACAGAGTAGAGCTCACTGCCTGACAGGCTGCATCTGCTCTGCAATTAGGAGATATGGCTGCAGCATGTTAGATATTCTTCAAATACACTTAATTTTGTCAGCCTTATATAACGAAACAGTTAAAATACATAAGCACGGATGTCACTGCAGGCAATTAATTTGAGTAAGCACCCAATGTACAACAAAATGAGCCTACATACTCCTAACTGAGGCATAGGTTACCAGAGCTGTGTTACTGCTCGTACCTCAGCTAGTGAGACTAGCACGAGCATGACTGTCCAAGCTGATTGCAGAGTGTTACAGAAGGGAAAGCACTCTGCTTATTTACAAGAGCCACAGTGTTCTGTGGAAATAGATGTGTAGAAAACTGAGAGCTACCATTTCAAAATCACATTAATGTGAATTTAGAGACGAAAAAATAATCTTCCTTTACTCTCAACAAGCCTGATGCTTCTCAGGTCCTGCTGCACAGGCCTTCAATAAAGAAATTCCATTAATTCAAGAATTACAGCTGGACTTGTTGATCTTAGGGGCTTCTTCCAACCTAAGTGATTCTATGACTTTAAGTGACAACTAAATATTAATCAGGCATTAGGGGCAGGACAAATTTGCATATAATCAGCAAACATTATTTAACACAAACAGAAATTCCACAGTTCTTTTGTTAAATAGATGCTTTAGATGAGAAACTCAGCAACTGACAGTATAACAAAACCCAGTGTTAGTCTACTTTGAATCATCAGGAATGTAACCAAAGAGTTTTTACTAATTTAAGAGGAGTGTATTTCTAAATTCAGAGTTGGTATATGGAATTTTGTTGTGTTTGACTTTAAAAACTTCAAAATATTTGAACGACATAAGAGAAAATGTAAAAGGCAAATTCTGTTGCAATGTCAAGGGAAAAAAAATTGTTTAAGATTTTCTTTTTAGTCTTTCTATCTTTGAAAAAATTCATTCAGTCATCATCCCTTTGATATTTTAAATTTAACTAATGATAGAGTTGGCAATTGGAACAACAGCCCGGACTCTGAAAAAGAAAATGAAAGAACATTAAAGAGATAAAGGAACTTTTTTTAAAACAAAAAACTATGAAAGCATAATTTTCAGTGCTATGTCACAACGGATCCAACATGGTTATCTCACACAGAGTACTTCCACTCTGCTGCTCTTGATCAATACTAGAGACTACATATGTTCATGTACTTTCAGTGCTGGATAAGACACTAAAAGCCTTAAACATGTATTTAAAATCTTAACTTTGGAAAAAGCTCACAAGTAAGTGGTGTCATATGATAAAAGGATAAACAGTTTTTGTACTGAGATAGATGCATAATAAAAATGAATTGAAAGTGTTGACAGTAAAAATATTGTAAGCTTAATGATACTTAGAAGTGTCCTTAGCGTTCCAGAAAAATATGTTTTCTATTGGGTACATAAAGTTTATAATGACAAGCCAGCACTCCTGGAAAAAGACAACTTAATGGTTTGAAAAAAACAACAAAATGCAATGTAAAACAAAACAAAACCAACCCACATATCAAGGAACACATTAAAATTAATATTTAATTATCAACTCCAACTGACAGTGTAAGCAAAATTATTCTCAATGAAGGAAAAAAAATAGATATATACACTGTAGCTTAAAGCATCATTTAAGATGCTAGCTACATTCTGTAAACAAATTAGATATACATTCAGCAGGAAGAACAATCAAATGTTAAGAAATTACCCAGGACACTGTATCACTTAAATTTAATTCCATGTGTAGTTACTGTAGTTATTTCATTTTCGAATTAACTACTCAAAATAGGTGAGAGAGAAACCCCCACCTTTTGCCTGAGGTTAATGCATTATAATTCCACCTCTCCTTTAAAATGTTTTTTAAAAAATCAGAGCAATGAGAAAGAAAAGCAGCTGAGGAAAGGAAATGAATGGCTTTCAAGCGTCTTACAGAGCACTGCTACATTTTATTTAGATCATATAAATTACTTCTCTCAGAGATCAGAAGGATATGGGAATATGCTTCTAATAAACAGAAGAAATGCATTCAGTTCCAGCAAATTGAATTCATACCAGCAAGCCTCACGCACTAGCTGACAAAGAGGAAATGATGAAGCTTACGATGCAGCTTAACAGACCAAAATAAACAACTTTTCAAAAGGACAGCTTCCCTGAACTAGTCTTAGTAGTTAACAAGAATATTTAGACAGTTCTAATTAACAGTTATTCTGACATATGGCTTTGCATACAACTAATAACAAAATAAAGATTACTATAAGTAATGATTACTGTAAGTATTTTAGGTATAAAATTCCTAGAGTGGATTTGAAACTTTGGTGTTTATGAATGCAACATCACACAACAAAAGATCCATAAACCTTTAAAGCAATCTGGGTTTATATTCTGCTTCTGTCTTTTACAAAGATGAAAACAAGGGTAGCCTGCAATGTTCTTAATAAGTTTGGCACTGTTTCTGTAAGTAAATAAGCGAACAGATATGTCAGCCTTTCAAGTGGTTCAAATATTTACCAGTATGTGCATTTTTAAGAATAAAACCTTATACTTTGTCTCCAGTCCATAACTATTAATTAACTTCTCAGAACTGCATTATGAGAAGGCCGAATTGACATTTCAAACCTTGGCATAACTTTAAAACTGCCGAACAAAAAGGTAAGCCTGTTAGCTTAGTCCTTTAAGATTTCTCTTTAAGAAAACAAGTATGACATAGCAGCAAACTAAACATTAGACTATAATTCGAATCAGAACTAAAAAATGGACAATAAACAACAGCCACTGTGCACAGAAAGATAAAGACAAAATGAAGTGTTGTTAAATGTAATAATTTAGTGCACTTTAATAAAATTTACTATGGTAGGTACTGCTGCACATGATTAAATCCCACTGAAAAAAACCCACAGGTCAAAGCCTAGGTGTGCTACTGAATTTAAATGGGAAAACACCTCCTTGAAGGAGAAAATACAGTAATTTAATGGGCTTGTTGATGCCAGACACACATTACCAGATCCAAGCAACTGCTTCATGAGAATGGTTAGACAGATCTGTTTGCTGGAGATGTGAGCTGGACTGGGCTGCAAGGTAATCCAGGGAGTGACATTACTTTGATAGCAAAAAGTCATAATCTGTCACATTAGGGGTTTCCACAACTGACCTTGAAATCATACTAGCATCATGTCCTTATATAAATGGTTGTTGCTACAGAAACAATACACATGTGGAGTTACTGGAGACTTAGAGTTCTACAGATAAGTACACCATTATGTTTCTTTGTATAGATCAGGCCTAAAATGCTGAATTTTTGGCTGGAGTATTTAGGATTTTAATTCCTAACAGTACTAAAGCTTTTTAAAAAGAAGAATCTGGTAAGTTCTGGCAGTTTACATTCTTTCTATGTTGCTATGCCAAAATTTCAAAATAAAATCTTACATACCATTATCCAGGAAACACACTAGTTAACATAAGGAACCATGCTTCTTGACACAGAAATAAAAGGGTGCCCTTTCCGGTGCCTTTTCTGCATGTTTGCTCTTTATATTTTTGCGTGCTCTGTCCACAGATATTTCCCGTGCCCTTCCCAGAGATGTGCCGGGAGATTTATTTCTTGCTTTTTATGAGAAGTTAATAAATAAAACTCTGAGATTATGACATATGACTTAAAAAGTAATTTCTGTTGTTGTTGTTGTTGCCTTTAGGCAAACTAAACTTAAGGCCATCTTTTAGCTGGGGAACTCAAACCTAAACACAGAATTTTCTGGCTGTGATCCAACAAGCTTCTTAAAAGAGGCAGACTCGTGCCAAAACAAAGCACAGCTCCAGAGCCTGGAGTCACGAAAAGGAGGGACGATACTGACCAATCCTGCCTGCACAAGCTGTTGGCACTTGCGTGTCAAGAGGAGGTGCGATGTTTGCCCATTATTTTACCCATTAGCCAGCAAGCAGAGTATTATGGTATCAGGAGAAACAAGTATCTACATCAATCTATACACATATATGAGTGTGCGTGCATCTGCGTGTATATACATATTCCCCAGACACATGGAGAAGTACGCTACTTTTTTCCCACCCCACTACGTGTTGAACGGACAGAAACGTGTTTAACGTTGTTTTTCCGTTTCCTCTCTCTGGCAGGCAGAAAACGCCAGCACGAGGCAATCGGTGGTGGGTACGGCTCGGGCTACCGGGACATCGGCAGGATGAGTTATCCCGCTCGACGAGCGGTGCAGTTCTCAACACACTTCGCTGAGTGACGCGCCAGAGCTCCGGGCTCGGGGACTGACCGGCCCCCCGCCCGGACAGCAGCGGCTGCCGAGCGCGCCTGGGTCCCGCCGGGAATCGCGCCGACGGGAAGTTTTCCTGCCCACCCGGAGCCGGCGCGGCGCCCACCGCCGGCGGGACGGGACGCGACGGGACACCGGGACACCCCCGCCCCCCGCACACCCCCCTCACCCGCGATCCTCAGGCAGGTCTCCAGCCCGGCGGGGGGCAGCTGCCGCCGCCGCTCCGCCTCGCCCCCCGCCGCCCGCGACGCCGCGCCCCGCGTCCTCTTCAGCGCGGGCGGCGGCGGGGCTGCGCGGCGCCGCGCCTCGGCCCAGGTCTTTCGCTTCATGGCGCAGGCGGCCGCGGCGCTACGATCCCTTCATCCCGCGGGGACCGGGCGGCCGGAGGGAGGGGAGGGACCCCGCGGCGGCGAGGGCGGCGGCGGCTGACGCGTCCCCGCGGACACCGCCCCCTCCCGCCGCACCTTCGCCCCGCCGCCCGGCGGAGCGCCCGCCGCGCCCCCAACGGCCGCCCCTGATTGGGGCGCGCGGTGTGGCGTCACCGGTGCGGAGCGGCGGGGGGGTGACGTCACGGCGGCCGCGGTAACAGGTGGGCTGGGGCTCGCCCCCCACCCCCCCCGCGGCCGGGGCGCCGCCTGCCTGGGCTCGCGGCCGGCTCGCGCTGCTGACGTGGCGGCTCCCCCCGGGGTGGGGGCGCGGGGCCCGGGCCGCGGGGGCTCCGCTGCCCCCCGGCAACCCGCGCCCGCCCTGCCTGCTCCTGGCGCCTCGCAGCCCCCCGGGGACCCCCCGACGTGTTCAAGTGAGGGGCCCAAGGACTTGATATTTGGTAAGGCAAACTGGAAACAGTCCAGTGCATACAGGCTGCTGGTCTGAGCGTTAAATGGACTTACCTGAAAAGTTTAAGTAACTGGATTTGAATCTGCCTTTTAGATACGGCGGTATTTTAAAATACACGGTTAGTTTAAACAGCAGTAGCACTAAACCAAGCTACTAGGTAAAACAACTTATGAAAACCACTCTCTTCCCACCTCCGTCTAATTTGCCATAATGAGAGCCCTTGAGGAAGTATTCTACCATCTGCTGAGTGTGCATTTTTATGGAGGGAAACGTACTAGTTGCCATTTTTTTACACTGCATGACTTTTAAAAAAAATATCCTTTCTGAATCACTCTAGAGACCTAAAGTTCTTCTGACACTTCAGAAACAAATTTTCCCAAGGATGAATGTGGCCAGCGTTGTTCCAATTCCTTGTGGGAGTCATTATGTCGCAGGGATTCATCAACCCCTCTCAATCTGTGGCCAGATGCAAAAGGCAGGGCCGATGCCCTGATTAGGACACTTCAGCTCTTCTGCTGAATTCTCCTGTTCCTCCCTCCTTTTGTTTGTCTGCAGTTTGTGAGTCTTTCTTTAGAAGTGCTTTTGCTGGGATAACACGGAGGTTGTGGTATGGTTCCTGTCAGTATTGAAACGGTGAGAGAGAGGTAACTTTAACCTAAAGAGCTATAAAACTGCAATTTAATTAATTCCAATCTCTTGAAATAGTCTATAGTTCTTTTAGCCATAGTTAATTTTGTAAAATGTGCTTATTAGGACCAGCTTGAACATTTCCTTTAAAATCAAAAGTACCGAGAACAACTGCAAAATCAAAGAGGAATGAGAATCAGTGTACTCAGCTGTGACTATCAGGTGAACGGAGCAGTGGAAGCACTGCTGTTTAAGTAACATAAGGCAGAGCGGCAGATGCATTCCAGAGTTCCTGGCATGCTGAAAAATATCGTTGAGCTGGGGGAGTGCTGGAGGGAGGAGGCTGCGCCTTATTTGAAACTGCAGAGGCAGTAGTTCATGAAAAGCAGACTTCACTCCCCTGTGAGTCTGAGCTGCCTGTCCCAGTCTGTTACGCCAAGTTTGAGGAAGCCTCTGGCCAGCCCTGAAATCACAGGGGTTCAGAGTCTGCACGTGACTACCTTAGTCAAAGCCGGGAACTGACAACAGTATTTTTCCATTAATAATATCCTTCTTCTAAACACGTAATATCAAAATAGGGGCATAATGAATAAGTTGCTAAGGCATAGTATCTTTAACAGAATTACATTGTTCAGTATTATCATGTTTCTTAAGCAAGCCTTTTATTTGTCATCAAGGAACAATGCACTTAATTTCACATGTTAATGGTGTAAAGCTTTCCAGGTCTTGCTCTGGGCCTGCCAGTGGCCTTAATGGATGCAGGAACAAACATCTTCACAAAATACCATTTCACAATTGCATTAAAGCTTAAAAAGAGAGAAAATCTGCAGTTGAGACATGTATATATATTAGCATTTTACAGTGAAGGTCAAAGATCAGAGACTGCAGAGAAGGATATACTCCAACATAAATCTTGGACAATCTTTATTTTTTTTCAAATTGCTAAAATGAAGCGTCTCCTGGATGAAAGAGGGCATGTCTACTTTAATGAAAGCCATAGATGTTGAACATAAACATGTGTAGATAAATGGATGATATGAAATATGCCAGAACTGCAAACCAGAACACTGTTACGCTTACTTGAGTTGTCTAAGGCAGAATTAACTAAGAACAATTTATTCAAAGACCTCTTGCTCTGAGAGAAAAAAACATACATACAGAAGAAGAACATTCTGCTGTAAATCTTCATTGGAATACAAATAATTTGGCCAACTCCAAAAAATGATAATCTGATCAGATACAAATTTAAGACACACCTCTCTCTGGGCTTACATACCCATGTTTTTGTATCACACAAAAGAATTGCAGGAAGTACAGGATGATGTATTTAAAATATTTATTCGAAATTGTGAAATGTATTTCATAACTTCTGCCAGTTCCTGATGCAAAAGTGGGCATAAACTGAAGTCCACATGTTCAAAATTGTGACTTTTCAAGGTGTATTTCAATACAAAACTGTCATACAGTGCTGGAAGCTTTAAAACAGTGCTGAGAAGTCTTGGATTGAAAGCCAGTGTTCTGTGGTCTGCTGAAGGCTAGAATCCCAAGTTCTTCCTGAGCATAATCTGATTTCTTACTTTAGTGCACCTTGAACAATGATTTTTAAAATGTATTAGCAAGATTGTTTGATTTTCCAGGATTTTTTGCAATCAGTCTCAGTTGTGTTTTAGTTTTTATTGTCTTGTACTCAATGGATATAGCACTTTTGTATCCATCTCTAATGCCAGGTAGTTTATTCTATGCCCCAATTTTCTATGTAAGGTTTCAGATGTCCCACAGAGACACTACAGAACCAAAGCTTGTTGGAGTGCACTGGAGAGCTGTTCTTGTAGAGCACAAATTTTAAAAAAAGTATATATTACACGAGTGTCATATGTCAATAATCTGGGGTGTGTTTGAGAAATTCACTGTTTTAACTCCTGCCAGGTGCAGAATTGTATTAATGGGAACATGATCCAGCCTGTTTTTATCAAGGTGCAGAAAATGAACTTCATTGCCTGGAATGAGAATAACATGTAAATTACTGAATAACATATTTATTTATTCAAAGATGTAAGTGAATCGAAGCAGCATTCTGACTACATACCAGTTATTGTACAAATCTGTACTAGTTCTGTAGACTGCACAATATACTGTATTTTAAACAATGACAAAAGATTTTTTAATTATGTTAAAGAAGCAAGGAACATTGAGACACTTAACCAGTTTAAATCTGCTGTAGCATGATATTTCCTAATAACGTGATGATATCATGTTGCAATTCCCCTTGCATGCTCTCTACCCCTCTGCTAAAACCACATTAAATGCCTCAAATCAAATGCAAAAGCAGAATGTAGGTAAATATCACAATGTCAAGAAAAGCCTCCAAACTTTGAGGCAGTTGTTCCATCACCACTCCAATCAATTTCTGCAGGGCTGTGATCAGCTTTATGCCACCTCTGTGGGAGATGGGACTACACAATGACACTCTGCAGATTTCTTCACTTGACAGAAATCATCATACAATTCAACACAAGACTGTCTCCTTGGGACTCACAGGGACAGCAGGCGAAATGGCAACAAACAGCTGAAGGAGACAGTTGTAACTTTCACACAGAACAAAGCAGCTCACCTGGGCCTATAATCAGAGCTCCTCCCTGCTGAGCAGGGTCTCCTTGAAAATCAAAAGCTGGGCCAGTCATTGCTCTCCATACACTCCTAATGCTTCCCAGAAGTATGTTCGATTTGACATGAGGGCTCCGAACTAAACAAAACCACATAACACTTGTCATCTAGAAATATGAAAGTATGTAAGAACAACAATGAACAGCTGCTATGAATAGTTTAGAGATTCCTGATTACCAGTATTTTCACAAAATATAGCCTACAAGAGATAGTCTGGTGGGTAACTCACTTTCTCTTTACATTGCGATGATATGATTTTAACCAGAGCATATTTGTTTTGTTTGTGAAAGTCTAAATAAGGTGAGAAAATGATTCTTACCTGATACTTTATTGCCTTCACCTCTTTTCATGCCAAGTATTTTATAAATTTCCCTTTGTGGATCTACATACATTTCATGTGTATATCCAGTTAAACTGCAAAAGGGCTTCAAAATACAGCAGAGACAGAAAAAGAAAGTAATATTTGTAAGGTTAAGGCAGTTGCTAGTTAGGATCTACTGACAACAGAAAAATACTGACACCCTGCCAGTTCCACACTCCCCCTCTTATTTGAAAACTGAGTGTTTGTTAGTTACCTTAAAGTGGAAAATTTTTTAGTCTCAAAGCTTCTATTAAAACAAAGTTTCCAGTAAAATCAAGAAAAAATGTTTCCTTAGCAACCCCTGGTGTTTTGAAGCTGCAAGTTTTAATTATTTGCTTTAGTCATGTATTGCAATTAGAATTGTGTCATGAATACTATCCTTTTTCACTGCTGTTGCAAAAGACCACCTTTTCACACAAACCAAATCCTCAATACAGACCATTAAAACATAATAGAAGATACACTGTATTTAATGACTAATTTATTTACCTTGATGTGATGATATGATGACTGTCCAATAACTATAAGCCTCACATTCGATTCCTAGAACAGAACATGGGTATTGAAGCTGTAAAGAGGAACTGGGTGTTCCTATATGACTTCAAAGCATTAACAGAATCTGGTGTCCCAAGTTAGTGATTGCAGAGCACTGGCTTAAAATTATTTGAAGTTAACATAACTTACGTGTTTGGAGACTGCACTTTTTTTTTATCACCTGCAGTTAGCTGCTACATTAATTTATTAAGTAAAAAATTATTTTTAAAGATAACTTTTAAATTACAGTTGTGTAAACTTTGAGTTTTCTGTAGCATTGGTAGGATTGTCTTTTCAATTGATTGCAACGTGCTACGATTTTGGAAATTCAAAATTTCCATTCAGTTACCCCTACATCTAAAGAAGCAGCACACAAATGGTGGTGCCCAAACATGTGTGATTTACATATGCGGACCCACTGATAGATATAATAGTGTGATTACACACACTGCTGTCTTTTGTAGGTGCAGCCTTAGACCTGAGTCTAAAACAGAGCCCAAAACTTAAGTTCATTTAGATATCAGTAAAAGCAGTTAATAAATATAAGGTTGTTTTATTATATATTTGTCTTTTCCATATAAAATCATTTCCCATATAAAACAGTTTTGCTTGTTATGAAAAGAAGCCCTCCTAAAACCAGAATATTTAAACTAAGAGAAGCATGGACATTTTTGACTTTCTACATACATTTATTTGAGGAGACAAATTAGAAAAATGTCCTTTTGAGTAACACTGATCAAACAGTTTAGAAATATCTGTCTATGGATGCTAAATCTGAATCAGAGTGCCTGTACAAATTACAGGCCGCATAGCTCCTCAGGCTTGCCTGAGAAAGTAGCCTGGGAAAAACATGAGAAAGAATTAAAACAATCCTCAGGGACACAAAACAGCCTTGCAGGTGTTGTTTTGTACTCCTTGTTTTCCTTGCAGGAGAGAGTCAGGGGGATGGTGAGCCCCACTGACCAATGATGGTGATGTAGCAGTTTACTAACCAATAAGGGTTTCCTTTCTGTACTTTCCACGTATCTGTCTATAAAACAGGCCTGGAGCAATAAACTAAAAGATTTCTTCTGTTCTGACTCCCTTGAGAGTCCGTGTCGTTCTTTCTGCCGTTCCTAATTAGGACGACATCTGTCCTGAGAAGGGAAGCTGACAAAGAAATTGCCCCTTTTTGTACTCTCAAATTCCTAGTCCATCTCAGATGGACTTAGGTGGAATTGTTGTCAGCAATGACCTGAGTCTCTGTCACTGGCTGTGCTGCTGTTGGAAGTAAAGTATGACAGAATTTCAATTAGAAGTCTAGAAGAGACAGATTGACCTTCCACATTTAGCAGGAGATCATTGTCTTTTCTGGTGTCTCCTACCACCCAAAAAATACGTGTCAATACCAACTCCCTGCCCACTCCTCTTTCCTGTCACTGTCATTCCTATTTGTGCAGCTGCCCTGGAGAGCAGGACACACTACTAATGCAGCTTACAAATCACCATAGAAAAAGATACTATTTTTAATCCAGATCAATTTTCTGATCTTGTTCCATGCACAACCATCAGTCAGCCTTACTAGCATAATGGAAAGGGCAGTAGTTAGTCAGAAGACAGCTGTCCAGGCCACTACTAATACTGAAAGAAATGCCTGTCAGATGTTGTCTAACTGTTCTGAACACAGCAGTAAAAAGAGCACCAAGCTAATAGGGCAGGGAGAAATAATGCTGTTGCAACAGAGCGTGTAGTGCCATAAATCCTTTCCTGTGTCTCCTAGGCAGATTCATTATTGCTATTGTAGCAAACAATGTAAGCGCTTCTTCTGAGCATTTTTTTTTTCTTTTTTTATTCCTAGAAGCCTTATGTAAGCCTGTAGCTGGACATAACAGATCTGCTTGATTGCAGCCATAAACACATTAAGGGCAGAGTACTTACTTGTAAAAATGCCTTGGGGACTTTTGCCAGATCTTCTACGTACT
This sequence comes from Poecile atricapillus, assembly GCF_030490865.1. Classification (NCBI taxonomy): domain Eukaryota; kingdom Metazoa; phylum Chordata; class Aves; order Passeriformes; family Paridae; genus Poecile; species Poecile atricapillus. The sequence continues at coordinate 106,430,239 of NC_081289.1, read as the reverse complement.
CCTTACAGGTGTAACACAAAAAATTCTGCAACACACCCAACTGAATGTGTCAGAAACAGATATAATTGCATACCTATGAAGCAGCAGACTTCAGGCATACACCACTTTGGAGGTGATAAGGAACGAGGAATAGGAAAGATTCCAGCCCCCAAATTTAGATTCGGATACTGGTTTAATACAAGCCTGAACAAGGACACTGGGCCTGCAGCCTTGCAAATATTTTTATCTCTAGATATTTTAGGAATGTGATAGCTGGCTCGGCAGCAGGGAAATGAAGGAACACGATACTTGTTTCCCTAAACACGCGCCTGAAGAAGTATTTCGTTTCTGGTAAACAGTGTTTCACTTTACCAAAGAACAGGGGGTCTCAGGAGCAGCATTTCTCCCCTTTGTGCTTCCTTCCCCTCCGCTCCAGGCCAGTCCCCGCACCCCCGCCCTCCCACAGCCCCGCCGGGAGCCGGGCTGGGCTCCGCGACGGCCCCTCCTCACCCGCACGAACAGCACGATGGCTTTCCGCTCCGCGTACAGGGCCTGGAAGGGGACACCCCTCCCGTCCGCGTCCAGCACCAAGCAGCGGGCGGCCTCCCGCAGCTGCTCCTGCTCCGGCCGCCGCCCGCAGCCCCGCGCCCGCCCGACCTGCTGCGTGACCGGGGCCGCCGGCGCCCCGGCCATGGGAGCGCGGAAAGGAAAGGCGGAGCTGGAGCGGAAAGGCGCGGGGCGTTGTGCGACGGCGAGGAAGCGACGGGGCCGGGATGGAGCGGAGCGGCTCCTTCCCGTCCGTGGGAGCCACCTCGGGCAGCCGCGCCGTGGCCCGGGAGGAGCCAGGGGGCTCGGGTGGAGAGAGCGAGCAGCCGAAACCGCTGCGCGTCCGTCCGCCAGAGCCGGGGTGCAGCTTGTGCCCGGGAAACATAGGAGAGTCACCCGGAGCTTCCCAGGAACGGTGTGCAAGCAGGAGTAGTGACATGGTCATAGGGCCTCGAGGTCGGCGTTCTTTTTGCGGGAGGCCGTAGCCTTGCAGAGGGCCCTAAGGAGATAGAAAACTCCTCGAGGAGCTATCGAGCTGCTGTATCAGACAAAAACCACACCAAACCCGGTGTCCCTACTCTTGCAAAAGCAGAGCTTCACAGTGTCTTGAAAATCAATAGCGGAAGATGCTCTAGTGCACGCAGAAATGAGTACATTTCTTAAAATAAGAAGAACATTAGGTCGTTGAAGAGTGTTGTAGTTCTGTAGATTGTTGTGTCAGCTGAAAGCTTATGAGGATGACGGTACTTTTATTTTCTTAGTGGGCAGAGAAAAAATAATTATCAGAGAGAACAGGACTTGGGGGGTGTCTCCAGAAGATATTCTGCTTTGTGAAAATCTCTGATTGAATTAATTCCAAAGTTTCTCTTGGCAGACTGTACCAGGCTCTATATGTTAATGTGAATCAAATGTTACAATTAATGTTACATCCCCAGCACTTCGGGTTAAGCCACTGCTTTTATATTACCAGGAGTAAGCACACAGAACAAGTTAAGTATTGCAGTTCAGTATGTCCTCATAAGGACTTTGATTTAAAAGTTGATGAATTCTAATTAGTAAAGGTTAGTAAAGAACTTCAGAAAATTGTGAAACTTAGAATTCTTCTGGATGCAGTTGGAGTCAATGATTTTAATGATCCTTGTTCAGTGACCAGTATGCTGTTCAAGACATTGCTCCCACTGGCAGTTCATAAACCAAACTCTCTGCTGTGCAGCAGCGCCCTGCAGCTCCCTCAGCAGGACTGATGGGAATGTGCTGCCTACCCTTGACTACTACTACTGCAAAGCAGAGAACTGACAGCTTTTGACAGGCTTTGGTCTTCATCTTGAAGCTGAAGGCCATAACCTCGTCATGTTATTCCTGGAGTAAAACCGGGAAACATTGGGCACCGGGATCAGGGGCATAGCTCAGGATTCCATCATCAGTAGAGCTTAAACCAGGGCCTTTGCCACTGAAGCTGGAAATCAGAAGAGGCAGTCATATCACTGTAGGGGATCTGCTGCCGCAGCCTCTGACTGGGAGCACACATCGGGATGAGACTGCTGATGAAAAGAATTGAGCATTGTGGTGTCACAAACTCAGAGGACACTGCTCCAGGTCAGTCTGCACATAGCTGACCTTGTGCATCTAGAGAGCTTGTTCTTTCTCGATTTGAAATGAAATCTGAGGAGCCCAAGAGAAGTACTCTGCCTGTCTGGGAGAGGTGGTAATCATTCCTACTTAACCAATGAAGACTGCCTGCAGACTTTGCTTTATTTATGTAATTTGGCCTCCTTAAACTAGCTGCAGATGCACATCCTTAACAACTGGTTTCAGAAGTATACAAGTGAGGAACAGCAACTTTCTTCTGGAATATTTGCCAAAGCATTCTCTAAAGCTCCTCAAGCAGCATGTTTCTAACTTTTGCAAGAGAATCTTTAGTCTTTTGAGAATACAAATACAAATTGCTGTCACCCCCACTTTTATAGAGAAAGAAGTGAAAGCACTTGTACTCTGACATGATATCTGAATGAGGAAACACTCAAAATTAGCAGTCACGTTTTGAAAGCTGAAGCTTAAAGCATTTCATTAATACATGCTTAATAAAAGTGCAGACATAAGTTTCACTTGGGAAGAAAGAATCCATATCTGCTGATACTCTGGACAGTATTAACTGTCAAAATGTGCAGTATACTAAAACCACATAATTCTTCAATGTGTGCTGTGAATAGGGAAATTTCCTTTTCTTTCCCTTCCCCTCTTTTCTATATAGCTCACAAATATAGAAACGTGGATAACTTAAAAAACCACAATTGTCAGAGTGATATATTTTTCATTGTCCTAAGGAGAGTCAATCAGTGCATTTACATTATTAATTTTGATTCAGGATGCAAGTCACTTTCTTCACTGAAGTGCAATTTACAGTTGTAGAGAGAAACTTAGCTAATATTTAATTAATCAAGGGTTGGGTTACTTTGTACTGTGGATAAGAAATTAAAATTCCTACCATTTCAAGAAGGAAAACAATAATTACACAAAGATGGTAGGTAATTTATTTGTTCTGTATTGACTAGTGAAACAAAATACCAGCTGTAATTATGCAACCTTAATTCCTTTATATACCGCAGCTGAATAAAATATTTGACCAGAGGTATGGCCTGTATCAATACCATAAATGCACTGCCTAAAGTATATGGTGTTTATTTGTAAAGCAATATGTTATTATCAATTTACCACATGATGTACTGTTTATTTAACACAAGGCTATTTGTTCTTGTTAATCTAATGTTGTTTAGCTAGAGATAACAAGGTTATTACTTTTCAGCAAAAATAAATTAGTGTTTACAGTTCTAGGGAAAGACATCGTGCTAAATACCAGCTAAGAATTGGTTGTTTTTAAACTGCTGTTGTAATTACAAAGGAGTGAAAATGTGTACTGTCCTGTAGATAAGACAGATTCTTCTCTGTGTGGTGAGAAAAGTATCCCAGAGAAGTTGTGGACTCCCTGACACTGACAGTGCTCAAGACCAGGCTGAATGGAACTTGGACCAGCCTGGTGTAGGGGAAGATTCCCTACCCATGGCAGGGGGGAGAACTGGATGATCTTTAAAGTGCCTTCCAACTCAAACTGTTTTATGATTCTATGATAACAGTCTTTTTTCTTCATGTCTGCCTTTCATTGTTCCCTTAGTGTCATGATATCCTGGGGGTATGCTTGAATAGCATCATGGAGTGATTCTTCTGGCCAGCGAGGACAGTAATTTGTACCTTAAAAGTAATTTTGCAAATGGTGGGTTCATCCCCACTTTTGCTTCCTGTGTGTTCTCATCCTGATGTTATTTCTCATTAGTTTTGCTTCCTGTGTTGTGTTTTGTGGTTGTTTTTTTTGTTTGTTGGTTTTACGTGTGTGGTTTTTTGTTTGGTTTGGTTTGTGTTTCTCTGTTTCTGTTGATTGAGGGGTAGTTGTTTGTTTGTTTCCCTGAAGGGGGAGTTATTAATGTTTCAAAGCTTGCCTAAGTTTTGCTTTTTGGCTCCCTTTGAATGTTCAAGATTATTTACCAGACTAAAGGGTATGTCTGGCTGCAGTATCGGAATATCACTGTGTGTTTCATATCGACTAACTGTTGTTTCACAACACAGATAATAGAAATGTAATTTAAAATTGACTCAAATATTTCAGAGATTATAATGACTTACGGAGAGAAAATATTTAAAGGACAAACTTTATTACACAAAAAAATAGAATTAAGTGAAATGTGCACATTTTATTTAATATAGCCTCAAGGCAAAAAGAGAACTTTAAATGCATTTCATAACAACTCACTGAATTTGATCTATTTCTGTTTTGCAGCTACCTATTATCTGTGCTGCAAATGAGAAACAGGGATGACCATCTATGTGTCAAGAACAGTAAATTACATGTGAAGACGCTGTTTATTTACTCTAAGTGCCACTGGTTTGAATCCTTTTTAAAAGAACTAAGAGGTAGCACAATACTACATAAATGGATGAGACATGGTCAAAAAGCGAATAAAAGATATGCTACAATCCAGACATGCCAAACAGAATTGTCTTGTATCTTGTTAGCAATAAGGCTCTTAGAAAGTAAGCTAATTATCATTAGTGTAAACCAGGTGAGAGGATTAAAAATAAAGAATGTGAAAAAAAGGAGACATGATTTCATGAAGTGTTCAGGGAAAATTAAGCCTTACATAAGACTGGTATCCTGAAGGGAAAATAAAAACTTCCTTGAAAATTTTACATATTGCTCTTTTTTTAACTTCTCCTCTTCTCCCTGCCTTCCTTGCCCACCCTCCCCCCACTCCCAGTTTTGCCTATATGGGAAAGTGTGTACTATTTCCATTTTCTATGTTCATAGAGAGTAGGATAGTTAGCAGTAGATTCAGTTCAAATGGCGTTTTTATTTATGACAACATTGGTATTTAGCTACAGTTAGGAATTCCCTTCCTGAGACCAGTGGATGGTATAATATTTTTGCTGGAGGCTAATAGCTTGTGCTAATTATAGCACACACTTGAAACAGATCTCATTTATTTCTTGGTATATAATTAAGAGTAGCATCACTTTAGCATCAGACATATCTCTTGAGCCTCTTTGCTAGAGGGATCAATTAGAAACCCAGGCCAGTTCTCATAAGGAGAAAATAAAAAATAAAATTAAATAAATTATAAAAATTATAAAATTAAATAAAAAATAAAAAATAAGTTTGATTTTTTCACAAGCTTGTCTGACTGCTTGTATCCTAAGGATTACAAATCCATGACCCATGTCCACTCTCCTGCCTGTCAAAATGGCTGAAAAGTGTTGACTCTCTTAATATTGGCTGACTGAGGTGATATATGTGCCAAATTCTGATGAAGTAAGCTGCAGTTTTAATTTGGTGAGTATTTCCTTAAGAAATTATTTAAATAAGAAAAGGAGTTCAAAGATAAAATGGACATGTGAACCCTTCATCAGAAGCTTTAGACATTACAGCTTTCCAGCTGGCTCTCCTAGGAGTGCCTTTAAAATCTTCTCCAGTGGAAATAATGTGTTTGGTTGGTTAACAATAAAAGCTTCTACTACAGCCAGTAAAATTCTTGCCAGATCTGAGGTGGAGGGCCTAGCCCTGAAAACCTTTTAGATCTGGAGTTCATGTGGATCCTGGTGTGAATCCTGCACTTGGTGCTTTAAGACATGATTGTTGGCTTAAGGCTCAAAAATACAGCCCCTTCACTGTTTAAACAAGAAAGCTGTTTTTCCTTCTGTTGTTTGCACCTTAATTATGTTACTTACTTCAGCAAAGATGTCAGTCTGCTTCAGATTTTTCTTTCTTAATGAAGCTATTTATTCTTTTTCAATTGCTATTTTCAATTATCTTTTTAATATATTTCCAGTGCAGTCATTTGTTTATGCACAAAGCTAGCAGTTTAAGTGAAGATCAGAATAAAAAGGTGAATATAGATACATTAAATATTCTTCAGTTAGAGACAACCATAAATTAACATATATTAATATATCAGCTAAACCACAAAATCTTTAACTAGAATGTCTGTAAATGTAAAACAAGTGTTATCTTTCTTTGCATATTGGTGAAAGGCCATTCAAATGAATTCAAATTTATATAGTGTTGTTTCATTACACTCTCATCTTTCATATTGTAAGTTAGAATGTGCACTATCCTTCTGTCTGCAACATTTCACATGTAAAAGTTGAAGAATAAAGTGCACAAAACCAAAATCTGTTAAAAAAAAAAAAGAAGAGGAAAATAATGGAAAAGGAATGAAAATTCCCTCTAAGCTCTATGTTTTATTTTCCTCATTGTTCCTCTGTAAAATGTTTGCAACTTTGTTTTCTTGGTGCTCATGTTTATGCATCAATCATTTGTTAAATGCAGCTACTGTGTAATGACATTTCTGCATAGTATGACATGAGTCATACTATGACTGAATGACATGAGTCAGGTTTTATTTCAAACTGAATTGACTTGTGCTCTCTTCAGAGCATGACCAGCATCCCCTGTTTAAAAACTCTTACAGCACTTCAGCATTCAAGCCGTGGCCCTGCTATAGTTTCCAATGTATTGACATAGAACCCTAGTGCTTTCAGTATCAGTTTGACCATACAAATAAATTAGCTAGGTATCATAACAATCAATCTGCAAAACATATGTGTTTCTATGTTGCTCCTATCATTAATTCTATGAAGGGAAATCCTTTAAAGAAGTAATAGTTGTTGTTTGAAAATAGCAGAAGGGAGAAAATACCTCGCTTACAGTCGGAACGGGATCAACACAACTGTGTCTGGAATTGCTGTACCAGCAGGAATCTCTTCTTACTAATGTAATTTGTGTGTCCCTTTCTGAGTAGTAATTGCTCTGTTGCTTTTCTTAAATGAAAAGCCCATATGACAGACAAGAATTTATTGAAGAATTGAAGAATTCTTATTCCTTCCTATGGCTTAGTGGACTGCTAATTGCTAAAGCAGGTGAGTTGAGGCAGGGATTGTTTATATGTATTTGGTTAAACAAATTTGTAAAATAAATTTTGATTGTCTTGGTCTGTGGACATACTTATCTTACTCTGAAAATGACTTCAGGAGGTATGGTCCACTTGAAAATACATGTATAATTATTCTTTTCTCCATGATACATTTTGCAGGTGTGTGTGTATCTGTTTTGGAATGCTGCTTCTGTGGCCTCTCCTCTGTGTCTTGTGGCAGTGACTTTTGCATAAAAGCTTTGATAAAGTACTGTTGAAAATCATACCTTTTAGTTATTTTTCCTTCTATATCTGTGTAGCTGTATTCTAAACAGGTCATTGTAATTCAGCCTCTGTTTCTGACAATGTTATAAGGAGATTATTCACACTTGAAAGTTAATTCTGACTAAAGTAGATGTAAATTTAATTTCTGTAGCTATTGCTGAGTAACTCCACTTGTGGTCGTGCTTATTTGAACTCTGCTTATCTGAAATAACTTGCAAATAATGAGACTAAATCAGAATAAAGAATGATTCTCTAGGAAAAGACATGTAAAAACATGAAGATGTTCAGAATGCCTGTAACTTATATTGTGGACAAGCTGTGAGAAGTCTTCAGTGGTACATGCTCGTAGCTTTTTTTGGGAATTTCGTGTCATAAAAATACCTTGAAGTATCTTTGTTGTCATCTCTGATGTCACTTAGATAAAATTTTTATCTAGTTTGAAATTTGCCTAAGAATTCTGCTTCCTTTGAAGGAAACTGGTGACTATTCTCTAAAACAAGTTATTTACTGGATTCTGGTTCCAGAGAAAAAGATCATTAGGAGCAGGGAGTCAACAGCTGGTGTGCTGAATGGTGGATGCACCAGTCTTTACACAAAGAGGGTGATCCAGTATGTCTGCAGTTTTACACACAAATTTAAATAATTTATGTGATCCAAGAAAGATTTTATGCCTTCCTCAGGTTCTTAGAAAGAGATGTCACACATAAAGTGGAAGAGCGGTCTGCCGTGGGTATGAAAATTCCATTTTCCTGGATGCACTGTCTGCTTCTGTGCATTTTTGAGGCACTTGTGGGGTCAGAACAGTGGTTTTATTTTAAGCATAGCATGCCACAATACTTGCACTGGAAGACTTATAAAAAAAGGAGGGCATGGGAAAATAGTGTGTCATGAGAGCAGAAGTCTCTGTTACAAGGTCTCTTGACTACTTCAGCAATGTGTCAACCTGGAATAACAAGCTTTCACTAGAAAGTTGCTGGTTCTACTTCTGTAACAAGTAGAAGCTTGAAAATAATGACCATGAATGTAAAAATCCAAATTGTGCTCAGAATGAGTCATCAGTGTGACCTTTGCAGAATCACCTTTGAAAAGATTCTGCATCAAAAGCAACATTTACTTAAAACTGGCAATACAGAAGCTACTACTGGCTACCACTTCTTAATGCTTTCTGTAAATGCTGCAATGTCTAGCCTGTCCCACTTCAAATTAACAATGCATGACTTGTACTTCTAGGGGGAAATGCAGTTGTACCACTCTTCTCAAGTCTGAGTGAAATAAAAGCTCTTTTCTCATTGAAGCTGTGGCATGACCTTGTCGAGCACTTCTTGACATGTAGGGTTCGAAAACAGTGCACAACTATTGCACAGCAGTTGAAGACAAGAGGCAAAGGAGTGTGGGGTATTTAAACAAAAATGCTGTGAAAAATTTAGTTTGACAGAATGCAATTGCAAGAATGTGATTTAGTCAGAGCTCCAGGGAAAACCTTGTTCACAGTGCAGTGGAGTTCTCTGAGGACCATAAATACTTCAGATATAAGTTTAATACTGCATCTAAAAGACTGTGAAGCCAGTAATTCAGCCTGACACCATGCTGGCATATTATTTAATACTACATCTTAGAGGTAAGAATACTACCTGTGAAGTCATTAGTGTTAATGCCTGCTATCTAACTTAAAAACAAGTGCTGTTTGACAGTTGCTTGTTACCTTAAAAAGAAGAAATCATACAACATATATTTTATGCACAATAAACTTTCAGATTTAATAGTTTGACAGAAGATTGGAGTACTTGGAGGAAACAAGTATTTGTGAAACTCTTAATTCTAGACCTGACACAAACCCATTATCTCTGAGTGTGCAGAAGGAGCTGGGAGGGGGGGTGATTTTCATGTACCTTTCATGTACCCCTCACATGATCTCTTGTAAGATTATCTTGAGCTGGGGAGATTCCATTCACAGACCATTCATCAGCAAAACAGTCACAATATGGAGAGCTGGAGCTGGGGTTTTGTACCTAATGTTTTCTTTCTGCCAATCTTTTCTCCTTGTTTTCCTCTGCCCCAATGTGGTTTATACCCATGTAACCATCTCTTTGGGAAGTTTCTGCCCTGGCATATGTTCTCTGTGAGTCAGTCCCTTTGGAAATGTCTCACTGCTCGTAGTGATCATCTTTGGCCCGTAGCTTTTCAGGCGTGTCCCTACTCTAGTGTGTATCACTAGTGGACCACAGTCACTTCACCCTCACTGTGGGCTGCAGTCCTTTCAGAGCACCTCCCCCGCATATGGAAAACCTCTGAAGAGCACATCTCCATCCTTGCCATCAAAAAGATCCCCATCATATGTCTTCTCTGTTCATCCTGTCCTGGCAGCTGTCACATTTTCTAAATATGTCTGAACAGAGGCATCATGTGGTTGGTTGAAATTTTCGTGTGGGACATGGGATGCACAATGGTTGCAGAGCCAGCTGGAAACAGCTATAACTATATAGCACAACTGGTGAATTCCTCCCTGCAGGACACCCTTGTGGCCTCTGGGTACAGTAACCCCCATATTTGTGCCCAAAACCATCTGGGAACTGTATCTTGGCATAGCATGTTGTGCCCCTGCAAGACTTTTTTACTGAGTGGATTCCAAAGACATCCCAGGGTCTTTCAGGTCCTACCTAAATAGTAAAATCTGATTTGTTTTATTTATTCTGTAGTTGTGTCTTGTTACTTGATATCTATGAAATACTTAAAACTGTAATAGAAATTAGTTGCACTTTTTGTTTGTTAGTAGATGTCTCTTTGGAAATGGCTCCTCCTTGGAGATGCTAGAGTGTCCACTGGACATAGCAGTGGAAAACAGAGGAGAAAAATTAAAATAAATCAAATTGGAAGTGAGTCTATTCAGAAATTATATATGATAATGATGTGTTCATGATACTGACTTTCTTTGAAGAAAGGAAGTGCCTTCAGTTTCCAAAGATGAGTATTGCAAAGCAACACAGTAATATGAGGAATGAGGAAATGCTGATCATCACTGGAACAAAGCTGCTGTAATGATTTATATTTGAAGCTGATGACAGACACCAGCTTTATCTACAGCTGTAAATGCTACCGGTAATTTCCTTTTCATAAACAAATACACTACTAGAAGGTGCTATATTTTCCATGATTCTACACATGATTCTACATAGTCTCTTTTTTGACTTCTAGTATCCATTCAAGAGCCTGTAATCAAAATGATTATTTTTTTTATTTTTTTTTTTTTACATCTTGATGTGGAAGATCAAAATGTAAATACTGTAGTTAAAAAGCTCTGGGCAGATGAGAAAGGTTTTTCGATGAAGTCACCTAACTGGAATAAGCTAATGGATGAAGTAAAAATGAATTTAAACTTGTGTGCTTGTGCAATGCTTGCGTGTCTTTTTCTGTGTGTGTTACTGCTGATAGAATTATATTAATATAAAGGTTAAAAATTAAAGAAATCCACAAGAAAATGGGAATTTGAACATGGTTGGTTTAAATGTCCACTGAAGACACAAGGAGTTCAGGGTCCATTGTGAAGCATTTGTTGAATGACCTATGAAAATGCATGGAAACTGTGGTGATGGCTGCATTACATGAAGCAGAAATAAACATAATTGTACTCATTTTAATTGTTAATTAGACATAAACATTTAAAAGGAAAGTGGATTTTTTTTTTTCCCCCTGAATGCTGATCACAGTTAATATGAGTAGTTTTTTTACAGCTGAGAGAGTCTGCAGACATCTGGGTCTCAATAATCATTACATTTGGGACACAAATTGTCTCAACAAAATGATGATCATGCTGGCATTTGTTTTGCATTTCTTCTTGGCTGGTATGTTTTCTGGCTAGCTTCTCTAATAGCAGTATGGGAGGGATCAAGTCTTTTACGTCAGGCTTGGGTTTAACTTGTGTGGGGCTCTTTTGTGTTGCTGTGAATTAGCTTTTAAAATTGTAGGTGTTTTATTTCACAGAATGTGCATATGGGATAGGATCTTTTAAAATACTTCATCTGATTTATGAATTGAACATTATTTTGACTATGAATGAAAGAAAATTAATTTGAAATATAAAGGGCTGGGGTGAAGTGAAAATAAAGTTTAGGTGCTGTAATGTGGCTTTCTTATGAAAGACCATCCTAGGACGTGTAATCCAGCCGAGTGTTGTCTGAGGACCATTGGGTTTAAAAACACCTTTAAATACAACTTCCTTTGAACAGCCCTTTGAGGGTTGCTCAGGGGACCGACAGAATGCACCTCTACAGACGAACCACATGGTGTCAGGAAAGCGTAGCCCAGCACAGCGCAGGTGTTGAGATTGCAGTCATATGGCTAACATTGTGTAATCTTGTTTTTGTTATGTGACTTCAGTAAAAGGCTGGCCCTTCTGCTTCTTTATTCTTACTTTTCTTTCTTTCTTGTTTTTCATTCTTTAGGTTTTCTTGACCCCCCCGCTCCACTCCTACAGTCCTTATCTTGCCCTTTAGCTGCATAATTTTTTTTTGCTAAAGTGCTTGTATAATGAAGCCCTGCTGGTAAAATAGAATCCTGCTGGAATACATTTGGCAGGAGTTGTGTGCAGGCAACTCAAGCCTTTCCTGTTTTTTTCCCTGTGCTCAGAATTTTTTCCCAGAATTGCAGCTTGAAAGAATGAGTCTTTAAAATAAGCTCTCTGGCTTTAAAATTATTTATACAGGGTAATAAAAAGGTAGGTTATACATCTGCTCAAAAATCCCCATTATTTTGATTAGGGAAGAAAATGTTATAAATTGAGTAAACATCAAGGAGAGCTAGGTAACAACCTGATTTTCAAAAAGGATTTAGATTGCCTCCTCTCCCTTCCCTCCCTTCCCTGATACAGTGTTTCTAAGCTTTGCACATGCATTCAGCAAGGTACTGATCAGTCCACTCCATCCCTCCCTCTTCATGAACATATTGAAAAGCCATAGCAGCAACAGTTTCAGTATATCCTTGCAGGAAAAAGCACAGTTCTTTTTGCAGACTATTTACCTGCCGCTGTGCTGCTTTGAGTATGGAAGGATGAAAAAGAAAGTAAGGAATGTGTCTGATATGCCAAGATGAGAATATAATATGGAAATGTGGACACATTTCTAGGCAATAACTTCCTCTCTAGAAAAATAGTGTGCTATATTTAGTGTGTCTCAAATTAAAATAGAGCCATATCTAATCCCAGGTATTTTAGAGTATCTACAATCTAGCTGTGTCCCTAGACTTAACATCTTGTGCTCATGTTTGTGTTGGAAAAGTATTACAACTTCTTAGAAGCCCTTGCTTCTCCTTCAGACAGAGCAGAACTTACTCTGACACCAAGGTTGCCAGGTGCATATGTTTTTGTTCCAATACACTTGGTAGAGAATTCACAGTTACGTTTTGTGCAAGTGCCTGCTGCAACAAAAAAAGAAATTTAGGTTGTGGCTGCCTTTTCAAGGAAGCATTTATCAGGAGATGTATTTGTCCAATAATGACTTAATTTTAGACTGGGGTTTTGTGGAGTGGTGATTTGGAGAAGGCGCCCTCTGAGAGAATAGGGGCACAAAGCCAGGATGGAGTAGATCCATTAACTCTAGTTTGCCACAGCCTAAAATGAATACTGTCTGAATGCTGGTTCTTTCAAGCCACAAGAAACCTGTCAGAGCAAAACCCTCAAACAACTGAAAAGGACCATAATGCACTTTTGAGTTAATAAATGGAAGCTGTAGCGAGCTCCAGAAAATGGAGTCCTCAGACTCTACTTCTGATTGATGTATTAACTGGGGTATTTTTCAAAATTTGGAAGAAAAAAGTGATATATGCTAGTGCAGCTAGGTACATTAAGAATGCAGTCTTTCTAGTTATGTAAACAATTGGATGTTTACATCACTTTCCTTCCTATTGCCTAGCTAAAGCTTCCTAATACTTTGGTGCCATAATTCTCTGAAATCTGATGCAAATATATTTAGAATGCAAATATGAGGGTACAAAGCATTGTGGCTTACATGGAATTTCCATATACCACACTTTTAATGAAGCTTCTTATCCCCTTCCCTTATGATTCAACCGATCTCCCCAGCCTTTGAAATGTTTTCTAGTACATGGCAGCTTTTCCTTTTTCCTAAATAAAAATTTGCCTATGGGTATAGCTTTACCATTTTGACGTGGAAACCTCATTTTCTGTCCTCCAAGGCTATGAAAAATAGCCTTTCTCTCAGATTTGAAAAGAAAAAGTCTTCATGAAATAAAGAAGAAGGAAAATGAATATATAAAGCTACAGTACAGTTTGTACTTATAATGTGCTGTGTCCCTGTCACTGCCCTGACTCTTTACACATCCACTCTGAATTAGTTTAAATAGTCATTAACATTCCACAAAGCACAGTGTGTAATAGGGATTGTGATGGTGATTCTTCCCAAGTGGCACTGTGAACTTCAGGGGATTGTTTAATATTCATTGTACACACCTTTTAGAGTCAGGACATGTTTTTTCAACTTTACTGCACATCTGTGCATCCTTGCATATGGTAGCCACTGAACAAACTGGGCCAAATCTGCCATTGGTTATAATGTTAAAAATCTGGATAAATTATATTCTTTTAAAAACAGGGATAATCTCTTGACACCAGTGTTGTGGAAGACAGATCAGAGGTCCACTGCTTCTTTTTGGCTGCTGTGATTGGTTGATGGTCTGTGTTTAATGATATGACAGGCCTGCAGTCTCAATTCAATTTTCTGTTTTTAGACTTAACTGTTACTCTTATTAGGAAGAAATTAAAAAAAAAAAAAGGAAAGGAAGGAAGGAAGGGAAGGAAGGGAGGAAGGGAGGGAGGGAGGGAGGGAGGGAGGAAGTGGCGGAAGGAAGTGGCGGAAGGAAGTGGCGGAAGGAAGTGGCGGAAGGAAGGAAGGAAGGAAGGAAGGAAGGAAGGAAGGAAGGAAGGAAGGAAGGAAGGAAGGAAGGAAGGAAGGAAGGAAGGAAGGAAGGAAGGAAGGAAGGAAGGAAGGAAGGAAGGAAGGAAGGAAGGAAGGAAGGAAGGAAGGAAGGAAGGAAGGAAGGAAGGAAGGAAGGAAGGAAGGAAGGAAGGAAGGAAGGAAGGAAGGAAGGAAGGAAGGAAGGAAGGAAGGAAGGAAGGAAGGAAGGAAGGAAGGAAGGAAGGAAGGAAGTGGCGGAAGGAAGGAAGGAAGTGGCGGAAGGAAGTGGCGGAAGGAAGTGGCGGAAGGAAGTGGCGGAAGGAAGTGGCGGAAGGAAGGAAGTGGCGGAAGGAAGGAAGGAAGTGCGGAAGGAAGTGGCGGAAGGAAGGAAGTGGCGGAAGGAAGGAAGTGGCGGAAGGAAGGAAGGAAGTGGCGGAAGGAAGTGGCGGAAGGAAGTGGCGGAAGGAAGGAAGGAAGTGGCGGAAGGAAGTGGCGGAAGGAAGTGGCGGAAGGAAGTGGCGGAAGTGGCGGAAGTGGCGGAAGTGGCGGAAGTGGCGGAAGGAAGGAAGGAAGGAAGGAAGGAAGGAAGGAAGGAAGGAAGGAAGGAAGGAAGGAAGGAAGGAAGGAAGGAAGGAAGGAAGGAAGGAAGGAAGGAAGGAAGGAAGGAAGGAAGGAAGGAAGGAAGGAAGGAAGGAAGGAAGGAAGGAAGGAAGGAAGGAAGGAAGGAAGGAAGGAAGGAAGGAAGGAAGGAAGGAAGGAAGGAAGGAAGGAAGGAAGGAAGGAAGGGAGGGATAAAAAAAAGAATCCCAGCCTCTCCTGCTTTCAAAAAGGATCTTTTGGCAGAGCCTCCTGGTCTCCACCTTCTACAAGCACCTACTCTCTTCAGGACCTTTTCTTGTCCTCCAGGTCAAAGCCTTAGATACTCTCAGATTTTCTTGGCTATAATGCTGGATTCTAGATAAAGGTTTTGTACTGCTGTGTAGCAATGTACTTTGTCTTAGATGCTACAAGATCACCTCTTACTCTTTATAATCTGCTGCGTACCCTTGATGAGTGCTAGAAATCAAACTAGCTCTCAGGTGACAAGATATACCACTGTGTACAGATATGTGACAAGTAGTATAATAAACTAATTTTGGTTTTTATTTATCCTGAGTTATGTGGTTCTGGGTGTTTTTTCCTAATTTGCTTAGTCTGTGTTACATAGCATCAATACAATTGTTTTTGTAGCTATGGAAGTTTCAGGGTTAACTTTATACTGAGCTGTATTCAAAGGAAACTGAAATGTACAAGAATGTTACTGGGATAAATTATTTTTCTTTGTTCCTGTATGTCTACTGTCAGCAGAAAATACACTAGTAAAACATGTATGAGGTAAGATTCTTTACTTCATAGTCCATAGTGTATAGAATCAGAGCATTTCTGAACTAGCTGTAATTATGGATAAAACTTTAGTGCCAGCTGTCATTGTTAACTAGTTCACTGTATGAGCATAATGTATGGTGGTTCCAAGAGGTGTGCTGTGAATGTGCCAAAGATGTATTCTTTGTTAACAAAAGTTACAACTTTTGGAATTAGGGGAATATATTGAATCACCTTTATACTGGGAAAATGACCTAACATATTTTTCTAACCTTTACCACCATGGTTTGTAAGAATTGGCATTTATAACACTTCATTATGAATCACTGACATTATGTGACAGTATATATATTCTTTCAATGATGCTGGTAACAAAATTGCTCAGTTCATAATGTAGGTTGTTGATTGATCCTACCTGCCAGCCCAGTCTGTGACTGGAATTCTGAACATTTTTTTCCTAATTTCATTGTGCCCATCCTGCTCAGTAGCAATGATTATTTTAAAGAAGGTATATTAGGAAAAAACAATTATATGACTTCCTCCTTGGGGAAAAAATTGAGCAAAAACACTTCAATAAAAATTGGAGTGTACAGCACTAAAATCATAGAAGTATATAATGCAAGATGTAGTTGATCTGTACAGAACTGCAATCGGTGGGTGAAGTTTTGCCTTGAAGTTTGCTGTGATTTAGATATGCTTGATATGTCAAGTACAGGTAGCTATTAGCATGTGCTTCTGGCATCTCTGTTTATGGTTCCTCTTCTTTCTACTTACGTGAAAGCAACTGAATAAACACTCAGTAAGAACTTATTGATTGTAGGTGGTATTAAATGTAGCCTGCAAACTCTTCTTCACAGCCATTGCTCAAGTATAACTTCTTGTCAATCCAAATCTGTGTTCCTTCTGCTCAGTGAACAGTGATACTCATGTTGTTGTTTTTACCAGTATACTGGTGCACACCTGACACCTGCCTTCCTGACACCTCTGATGACATCACCTTGCAGCAAAGAATGACTGTTTTTATCCATTTCACCAGTGGTAGTCTGCAAAAAAGGCCACAACCACCAATTAATCTGTTTAATCTCTAGGTTGAGCAGTGCATACTCTGTGTTGCACTGATAAAAAGTGGGTGTCTTCATCTTGGCCTAACCTTGAAAGTATCACTGAGTTACCCCAAAGCTACATTTTGAGGTGTAGTGGATTTATTTTGCTCCTTTCTTCTCACATTGCAGCCACATCTTCTTGCTCAGCCAAACCATGTTAACTGTCTAGAGATCCATTTGTGTCACTTCCATGTGGGGATGATTTTCATCCTACTTCACATCTTAAGTTGTGTTGACCACAGAGTAGGCTGTCCATCACCTTTATTGTTTTGGGGGTTCAGCTTTCATCTGCTTTTCAGCAAATTGTTGATTTAAGTATTATGAAACCACTGTGAGGATAGTCTTCTTAAAAAAAAAAGTGCAGAAGAACTTGTAATCTCTCACACTGTTCTTGTCTTTGGCACAGCTGTGGTCTATCAGCTGCCCCAACTGATAATTTTAGTAGTAATATTGCTAGAGGGTGTACTGGGCTTTTTTACTTCACAGTTTAGGCTTTAGGGCTAACACTAGTTGACTCAGGAGAAAAGAAATTGTGAGTTTGCAGTTTGGAAGTTGTTTAATACTGTATCAGGAGGACAAAAAATTCCTTAATCTATGAGTTGACTGTATACAAAAAACCCCAAAGAAACTAAAATTGAAGTGGAATAGCTAGCTGGAAATTGCTCTTAATAATGAGAATAAACAGACCAAGAAAATGAAAGGCCACAAAGGAGCAAGATCCAGAAAGGCTAGGTTTTTTATTTCCTCTGTAATATGACACATATTTCTGTGGCTTGCTTTATTTGATCTTGATTGATCACTCCAGAAAGAGCTCCTTGACTCATCTGAGCTTGTTGCGAAATATCTCATTTTTTCAAAGAAATTTCATGTTTGGAAACTAGCTGAGCTGACAAAATTGTATGTCTGTGTCTACAAATTGCTAGTTCTTAAGTAGGAGAGCTTCAGATTTTTCCCCTTTGTCCCACTGTTCTTCAAACCAGCCCTAAAGGCTACACCTGTCTGAACACAATAAATGTTCAGTCACTCTGATTGTTGAGCGTGGTCTTAAATGTGAAACAGAGCGCTTTAGCAGTTATATACTTCTTGTAAAATGGAAGAGACAAGTGTATTTATTTGTTTTACTTCTGATTTGAAGCAGTGCTCTAAGAGTGAAAGGTTTTTTGTCTTACTTCCCAGCTAAGATATCCCAACAGAGATTCAGCAGGCCTGAACTGCAACATTCTATCTGGCAGGGCAGTCTGCACATAAGAATATCTGCTGCTTATACATCTTAGAAAACTCTTTTTATGTTAAACATCCAGACCAGCTTTGAACAGAATGGTTCTCGAATAAAGCAAACCTTTGAGTAAAGCAAAGGCTTCTGCAGCACACTCTGTCAGGGAGGGCTCCACAAGATGGCAATGTGTATCCAGTATTTGTTTCTTTTTGCTTTAGATACAGAGATCTTCCATGCGCATCAGCAGATTTTGCTGGTGGAATAAAATATTTAAAAGTTCCATATGACAAAACCTCGATTTAATTAAATAGTTTTGATTATTTTGCTTAAATTAAAGTCATTGTTTTAATGTTGCTAGATTAATGTGCAAAAATATAATTGCTTTGTAAAATATATTTGTTCTTTCCCTGACACATACCATATAATAAAATTTATCCTTGATCATAGAGTATTATTTTATTAAGATAGATGACTCTGTATAGAAAATACAAATAATTATGACCATTCATAATTCAAATAATACCTTTTTTAGAGATGGAGTCATTGCAAATTAATTGTTCCTGTCTTTGTACCACTTTCTATGCTCAGCTTAATTGAAGATTGCTTTTGAGAGCATCATACACATAAATTGTAAATGACCAGTCAGTCCCTTTCAGATAGGAATGTGTTTGTGGGGCAGACAGGTGAGCAGAGAGGAAGTTCTCTTGTCAAAAGAAGTAGGCAGATAATACTTCCCTGGTGATGAAAGACAGGGAAAACTCCCTTTCAGCCTGCACAGAAGGTAGTCCTTGCTTCTTTATTGCTGCTGGGCTCTAGTGCCTTCCTTTGCATGAAGAAATGGATAAGCAGAGGCTGTTGGTCCCAGGGGCTGGGTGCAGCAATACATGGGGAGCAGAAGGGCTCGGAGGCTGCATTTCACCACAGAAGCAACGTGGAATCAGGGTGATACCAATGGAGGCTGTTTTAGCAGTTTTTAAACAGTTTATCACAGACAGACAAAAAATGAAGCTCATTTGTGAGACAATGAAAGAAGACGGAGCAGGACTGTGAGAAAGAGGGGGAGAGAAAAACAGTTCCTCCAGAAACTACAATGCTATTAAGACCTGGTTCCCAGTGGATGACTGTGCCTTATGGGGTCTAATAGGTATGAGCTCCAATCTAATATTGGCTGGCAGTTGGAATATTCAGAGGCTGCTGGGGAACACCAAGTTTCTCTTTCTGGGGGTATCTCAGGTGATTAATAATGTCAGAATGCATGCCTTAGCCTCTCCATCTTTGGGTTGCTAATGCAGCCTCTCTCTTTTCCTTGCCAGCCTATTTCCAAGAAACTCCCTTCGAGACTCCTTTGTCTTATTTGGCTGAAATTGAACATAAAGTTCAAATATTGCCAAAGGGAAAGAGACTGGCATAAACAGACTGAGATATGGGCACATAGCAAGAGTATGTAAAAGCAAGTTTTCATCCTTCATGGTGGTGGTGGTGGTAAAAACAGAGTGAAAAAATTGAATTTCTGTTCATCAGTTTTAACTTTTGAGGAGGACATAAGGTCAGTACTGAGGAAATGAGGCCATGAAATGGTATATATTTTAGCAATCATCCAACTATTTTGGGAGATGGATGTTTGCCTATATTGGGTTCTGCAGAATATAGGGACATGCACTTTCAATGCTGGTGGGCTGCTTGTCTCTCCTTTTACTCTCTTTGTCTCCTAAATTGACAAGAGCCTGCTAATTTTCACCTCTAGAGTGTCTGAACAGTTCTCATTGTACATGATCACATAATTTCCCTACAATAAAGGCAGCTCTGTAGAAATGCACATTGCTGAGGAAATCCAAAATATTTCTTTCTATGTAACTTAATGCATGAGTTCTAAGCAATGCATTGAAGATTTCATTCTGGAATATTGTTGAATTTGTTTTAATTACTTTAGTCAAGTAGGAAACTTCACACAATATTGTTGTTGTAATGAGGCTGGCCTGCCTCATTATAGTCTGTCTTTAGAAAATACCTAGGAATTTTGTAGTATATTGATACACCTTAATTTTCAATTTGCTGAAAAAGGTCAGCACTTTCTCAAAAATATTTCAAAAATGCATCTTTTGTTAATAAAAATGTGTGAGGTAATGTGTGGTCTTGTGCAGATATCTGAACCACCAAATGAAAATGCCTGTTTATTCATGCTTCTGTCTGACTGGTGACACAGGTGATTTGCATACTGCTATTAGACTGGCAATACTATTCTCATTTCCTGACATTCTTTGGGTCATGCAAACCTAAAGTGACCCCTCCTGATTCTTGCTGTATACACAGAAGTTGAAATTTTTACTTCAGTGAAGTTAAAACAATATTCTTACATACCTCAGTAGAAACCCAGTAGTATGGTTTCAGGCCTACTGTCTGAGAAACGTATTCTGAAGGACTTAAACCTAACTAGGCAAAATGAGATTGAGTTGGTTTTTTTCCCATTTCTTTGTGTTTTTTTGATTGTTCGTGGTATTTCTTTGGTTTTGGTTTTGTTTTTTTTTTTTTTTTCAGTCTAAGGGCGGGTAACTGAAATGCAAGGAATCTAAGTGGGACTTTTTAGAAAGTGCACAGCTGATAAGCAGTAGAACCTGGGAACTCTAAGAAATGCCGGTGTATAACACCTGTTTGCCATCTTTGTCAGTGACATGGGCAGTAGGATTGAGTGCAGCTCCTGCAATTTTGCTGAAGACACCAAGCTGTGCGGTGCAGTCTACTGGTGCTGGAGGGAAGGGATGGCATCCTAAGGGATCTTCACAGCCTTGAAAGGTCTGTGCAAATCTCATGAAGTTCAACAAGGACAAGTGTTTTGAGAGCCCTGGGAGAAGGATCTGGGGGTGCTGGTTGATGAGAAACTCTGCATGAACCATCACTGTGAGTCTGCAGCCGAGAAATCCAGTTGTTTCCAGGGTTGCATCCAAAGCAGCATGGACAACAGGGCCAGGGAGGCGATTCTGTCCCTCTGCTCTGCTCTGCTCTGCTCTGCTCTGCTCTGCTCTGCCGAGACCCCATCTGGAACCCTCATTCAGCTCTGGGGTCCCAGCACAGGAAGGACATGGAGCTGGCTGGTGTGGGTCCAGAGGAGGACCTTCAGATCCAAGGACTGAACACCTCTCCTTTGCATAAATATCAACCCAAAACTGAAAGGCTTATTTAAAATTAGAGATGTGGTAGATGACTGCATCAGCAACATATGTCGCACAGCATATGAATAAATCAAGTCCCATCGATGGTTAATGAAAGGTTTTTCGATATGCTTAACACTAAATTACTTTTGATTAAAAAGCTTACTGGAGAGACAAATGTAAACTATAGCTAGGTGCGCTCACGTTAGACAGTTATGTGCTGAATCTAATTTGAAATGGATAAGTGCTAACACATTTAATTTCCTGCATACTCAGTGAGACAATGTTCGCTTTTTTTTTTAAACAGTAATTTTGAGTGAGCCTTTCAAAGTGCTTGAGTCAGCACCACTGCAAGAGTGTTTGGAAAGATGATCATGCAAATGGAACTTCAAGTGATTTAATATGCTCACCATCACAGGTAGATAGCTTGATCTATGGCACACTTAGAATGATGGAACAAGCTGTATACATCAGTGGTGTATTTCAAGCTGTTAGTATTTGCAGCAAATAATGTTTAATATGGGTTTATCTTTAGTCTGGAAAACTTACCAGAAAGTGTGATGAATAACAAAATTATGGAAGCAACAAAATAAATGAGGCTGGATATCTGGATGTGATAGCAGAGAGGAGAGCAAAAATAAACTGGGTTGCACTGTAACTAGTTTTGAGCTCTTTATGCTAAATCATGTCAGAACTGTGATTTCTTTTGATTATTCCTCAGACTGGAAACTTGAAATCTAAGAGAAATAGCATGTGTGGTACTAGTCATCACAGGAGGGAAATCATATAGCTATGTGGAAAAGGATGCAACTCTGAGTTCAGGTTCAGTCAAAGAGGAGAAGCAAGTACCACACTAATAGGCGAGGTAATGGAAGTATTGGAAATGGGTAACTTTATACTAGAAAAGGGTATTTCTTAATGGAAAAAGCCTTGAGGTGAAGGAAAGAAATGCTGTTCACTGATAAAAGCTTTTTAAAAAGGTAGAGTCTGTAATAATTTTCAAAAATGTAGCTGATTCTCTTTGTGATTGTTTTTGCTCAAGGCTTGCAATCTAAACAGATATTGCATTCTAAACAAATTAATGGGCATGTATCCTGTCCTAGAATCCTTTTCAAACTCCCAGAAAGCAGTGAGTACACTCTTTACTCAGTGGCATTCCCAAAACAGATTTTGCCCTTTCTAGCAATCAGTATAAAAACTGCATTTAAAAAATTAAATAGGTGCCTATTTTAAAAATGATGTAGTTCTTACAGCTCTGAAAGTCTAAATAGGTAGATACTGTTTTGGTTTTTTTTTTACTTTTGGGGGCGCTTAAAGTGATTTTGAAATATAATGATATTGCTTAATTTTTCAATGCAAATTGATAGTTTGAACATAACTGATTTTCTTATTTCTGTTCTGACCAGACGTCAGCTACAATCTCTTTGATGGCAGCAATCTGCTATCTGGTTTGGTGTTTGGTGTCTGGCTCATAGCAGAAAAAGAAGCCTCTGGACTATAGTGAGGCAGAGTAGCAGTTGCACAGACACAGGTCTATGCTGAACTGAGCAGGAATAATAGATCTGAACAGCTCCAAACCCACTGGTTTATTATACTTTTTGTCCCTGAAATTTCTGCTTCAGATAACTTTTTTTTTTTAATAATAGTTTTTATTTTGTTCTAATCTGGTTGCAAGGAAATTAAAAATATGAGTAAATAGATATGTTGTGTTCCCTGTTACAGAAATGACACAAAAATTTATATTGAAAGGAACCCTTGGAAATCACCTTGTCCAAATTTCTATTGAAAACAGGACCCTGGATTAGATTATGTAGGGCTGTGTCAAGATGAGTCCTCAGTGCCTCCAGCCAGGAAGACTCCACCACTTCCATGGCTTAGTAAACATAGAATTGAAGAATGGTTGAGGAAAGATGGGACTTCTGGAGGTCATCTGCCTCAACCCCCCTGCTCAAAGAGGTTGCCCAAGACTGTGTCCTCATACGAAGTATTGATTTTGCTATATCCAGATGGAATTTCCCCTGAAGCAACTTATGTATCTTATGTCTTCTGGCACCTGCGCATTTCTGAGCAGAGAGTGATTTCATCTTCTGTGCATCTGTTAGCTACAGTGTTAACACTGTCATAAGGGCTCTGCTGAACTCTCCTTCTTCTAGGCTGAGCATATCACATTTCTTCAACATTTTTTTTCTATATCAGCTTCATCAGTCCTCTAATCAACTTGGTAGATCTTTGTTGGGCCCTCCCCATTTCTTCACTATTCTTCTTGGGCTGAAAAACAGGACGTAGTATTTCAGTTGTGGTCTGACAAGTATGAGGAGGAATAATGGCAGCCCTCAAGCTGTTGAGTTACCTCTGGCTGACACAGTTCAGGACACTCCTAGCCTTGTTGCTGTCAGGGCACTCTGCTCACTTGAGCTTGCTGTCCCACAGGGACCTTCCTATCGAGGTATTAAGTGTCCCCAGCTGAGCAGTTAGGTATGTCACCAGGCTCATCCATCTCTCTGATCTTTACTTAGGATATCTTCCCAGATTCTCTTCCACCACTCTTTACTGCCTGTGTGTGGGTCTCATGTGAGAAAGATTTAAAATGTGAGTTAAATGGTCGAATTTTTCTAGTCCTAAGGAAATAAAAAAACAGTGCTCCTGCTAAAGGTTTAGGAAAAGGAATAGGTAGGTATGTAATGTCATGATACAGTAAGATTCTTGTCAGAGAAAACATACCTCAAGCACAAATTGTACTTCAGCCTGGCCATTAATAAGGAGTCAACCTGAATATTTAGCTATCCCATCTTTGAGGTAGGGATGAAATGCTGTTCTTTTTCTGTTCAGTGAATTATTTAATTGAAGATAGATATGTGCATTTTATCTTCCATTTACCTAACTGCTGAGATTTTATTTATTTTTTTTTTTATTTTTAAAGTATGAAAGTAGAGAGAGTCAAATACAAGAGATACAACAGAAGGTACAAAAGAGATGCAACCAGCTCTTCAGTGCAAGTCTCACCCTCTATTTGATTCCATTTTACTTCACATTGTGGGTGCGGAGGAGCCCGGCCAGCCGAGATCCTGGCTCTGCCCTGGAGGCAAGACACCTTCACTCAGAGAGACACAACGTATCGCTCCCAGGGCTCTTTGAGTTAGTTTTGTTAAACTCTTGTGCCCCATTGGTGTTCCCCCTTGCTGTCCCACCCCGATACAGGTATCTCGGGCTCCCCCCGCCCCTCTCCTCTCCTCTCCTATAAATATCCCGGGTTTTTCCCTGATGGGCAGATTAGCTGTTGCTGTCACCCTTCGCCAAAGCTCTGCCTGAATAAAGGTTTGTGCTTAGCGGAACGCTGGCCCGGCTTTCTCGTCCCTGCTTCCCGTGTCACCTGCCCACCGCCGCTGAGCTGAGCTGGAATCACTCGACTGCTCGAAGCTGCTCACACGCGCTTCGGCCCAGCCCTTCTCAGGGCTGTCTCTCCAGAGAAGTCACGGTGCTCCGGGCTTTCCGTCGCCGCGGCACACGTGGCTGAAAAATCCCAGTTGCTCATGCCAAAATTGATTACACCATACATCTTCTGTTTCTGATGTTCATATAGGCTCTTTAGCCTACTGAGACAAATGTCTGTTTTTCATGTTTCATCACCATTACTGTACCTGTGGAAAAATGTGCGCTCTTATTGTGCTCAACCCATGTTAGTATTAAAAAGCACAGTTTTGTTTAAATTCCATTTTGTGGAATAATAACAAATGGACATATTGTTATTAATCTTCTTTTAGTAAATCTTAGATTAATCCATGCACATAGTCTTTAAACCGTCCTTTACATTTTCTGTAACTGAGAGGAGAACACCTTGTTATCAGGATAATGTGAATAGAAGTGTAAGAAATTATAGTCCATATTCCATTTGCAAAAACCTTTAAAAAGATGGACTCCATATTTAATAGAAATACAAAGCAAAAGTTAACATTTGAAAAGGAAAAAGTAAATGTAATACATATTACATGACATACTGTAGTTGTATAAGTAACATAAAATCAAATACTTTAGAAGAAAACATGACTAGAATTTGTATCAATGGCTGATGTTTATCAGATCAACCTCTATTCTGTAGCTGGGTATGAATTCTCAGATAGTTGGACAGTGCTTGACATAATAGATGCTTTTTCTAAAATAACAATATAGTTTGCAAAGGTAAAAAAAAAAAAGGCAAATGTGTAAATTGTGTATGCTGCTTTCTGTCATATGCATATTTATTTCACAAAGCTGCAATGGTAAAAATCTGGTACCAGAAAAATGAAAAAAAACCCCATGTAAATAGGTATATATAAGCTGTTATATAAATGAACTAAGTATTTGTAAACACTAATACTTTCATGTAAACTCTTTTGTTACCTGGAAATACGTGGAATAGAATCAGATCAATAATAATCAGAATCTGATCAGACCTGTTCTGAAAATCACCTACCAGTTTCTGTGTTATTTACACCTACAGCCCCCTCTGTGATATAGCTCCCACAGAGTGCATAAAGAACTGCATTATCAATTAATTTGCCTGGCTTAATTTCCCAGCTGTTCATCAGTGTCATGCTATGCATTAAAATGTCTGTCTTCATAGATTTTCCAGTAGGAAATAAAACCAAAATGAGACTTTTTGAAGCCTGAAAACTAATAATATAGACATATAATATTTTCAGTACTGCAAAGAGAAAACTCACATTTCATACTGATAAAAATCCCTTCTATTGAAAATTATGAACATGCTCCCTGGTAACATTTTTCTAGGAGGCTTTCAAATTTCTGTTTCTCAGTCCTTCAGTATTCTCTACTGCAATGCATGTGTTTATATTATTATTTAATTATTTTGTAGTATTGGATGCATTTCAAAGAAATCTGTTGTTTACTACATAGTATTTTCCTCATAAAAATGATTTTATTTCATAAAACGATTGCCTGTTTTAACCTCTTGTCATCATGACACTGATTCTACATTCTCCTTTTGCAGAAGGAAATCACAGATCTAAATCCTCACTTAAAGACAGCAGAGCTATCATTACTCAAGAATCTACCATCATGTGTGGAGCATTAGTGCAGGTAGTAAAAGACGATCTATCTAATGGGTTAAATCTGCATGGAGGAAGAGCTTGGAGTGGGTGTGGCAATACTAACTTAATGGAAATGGAGATGGCTGGCTGAGGAAATCCAAAGGTCCTCTCCTCCTCCAAGGCAGTTCCCTGCATGTCCACTCCATTTCCTGGTTGGGAGTCTGACTTCTGCCAAGTGAAAGCTCATGTATGTACAATGCTCATTTAATCTTTGGCTGACTTGCTGACACCGCTGACAGAAGGGCAAGTTTGAGCCATCTGCAGTGGTCACGTTCTGGTGGGCAACTTTGCTGTAAGATCAGATCTGAGATGGCCAATTCATTTCACACAGATTACCCAACAGCCTCCAGATACAGCAGCACCGGATGTTACAGACCTGGGCTGGATTCAAGCTGGCAGTGAAAGCATGAAGGGCTCCGTATGCCAGTGTGTCCCCTGAGCCATTAGGTGACATATGGTTTCATTCTCAGAAAAATGATGCTAAGCTGATCTGAAATTATGTATGCAGAGGTTAAAGGCGTCTTTTGCTGTACCTCACGGGAGCTTTTTACAGATATTTATATCACAAGGGAGAGATCCATAGTGTAGAAATTATAAATCCCCTCATTCATTTAGGATGCCTATTCATGTTAAAGTGAATGAACATTAGCATCCTCAAATGACTGAAGAAGCCTTTAGGCCTTACAGTAGGTTTTTTTAGCTTAAGGTTTTTGATGTGGTTTTTTTTTCAAGTGTGTGGGTGTGTTTGCTGTTTCTTTTTTGTGATTTGAGGCTCTTTGGGTTTTTTTGGTTTGGTTTGGTTTTTTTGTTTGGTTTGGTTGGGTTTTTTTTTTGGTTTTCTTTTTTTTTTGTGACTCATGAGAGTAAAGACGTTTGCATATTTTTTGTTTACATACAGCTATGTTAATTGCTTATGGAAAATATGTCCATTAATTTAGTTTCTATCTACAGTTGCCATGTCACCTGTACAAAATTCTTGTATAACCTAGCTAACAGAACTCCTAAATCTACCTTTGCTGCTTTTAACTGATAGGAACTGCTGAATTCCTGTTTCTGTACTACTCCAAAACACATTTAGAAAATCTTCTGAGAAAATTGTCAGAGGAGGTTGGAATATGCTATCTACAACGGAAGATCACGTTGACAATGTAATTTCTTCCAGACTATGGATAAAATTTAAAATATTCAATTTTCTTTTCCCATTTGTGTGAGTCCTACTATCTAAACAACACAAAGATTAACTTCACTTAACTTACATTTCACACAGTGCAGCAGAAAGAAAATCAGCAAACCCTTTCCCTTTCCCTCACCAAATATTCTAGAAATCTACTTAAAATTGGGGTTTAAGTGTATGCATATTTAGAATAATGTGACCTCATGGTTAGTCCTTTACTGTCAATCTGAAAGACACCAATTGGGGAACAAATGCAGGTTCATCTACACCTATAGCTAGATTTGGAAATAAAAAATTCCATTGTAAGGAAATAGAGGACTAGGAGAAGCCTAGGGTCTGTAATCACAAAAATCTGGTCACAGATAAGACTTCCAAGGCTTTTTTTAGCACCACACAATTGCTGCTGCGCTTACCCTTACTAGTTCTCACCTAAAATGCTTATGGCATAGTCATTCAAGTTGGAAGTATGGCACAAAACCTGAAGCAGGCCTGGTTATTTCATTGAGAGTTTTGTGGCGTTTTTATTCTCTTCACATTTCCTTCTTCTTAGTAAGCAACGTAAGTGCAGATATGACAGTGGGCATAGGAGATGTCATTATTATCAGACGTGGGTCTACAGCTGTTACACCAAAGAAATATTACTTCTGATGCCCCTAAACTTTTGTTGTAAATATGTCCCCAGAAGAATAAAATAAGATTGTTAAAGGAGGGAAGCTACATGTGAGGGCATGCCTCAAGAGGGAGCAGAGAATGATTGAAGTTTCAAGAGAAAGGTATAGGAGAAAAAGTCTTTTATAAACCACAGAGAAGCCTGAAGCATACTCTGTGGGATCTGGAGGAAGAGATAAAACCAAGGAATAAAAACGTGCTTACTTATAGAATGTAAGCTACCAGGAAAAGGAGTTGTTGTAAAGAATGAAATTATGTATCAGACATCTGCTAGAAATGAAGGTGAGACAGACTAGGAAGTGATTTTGAAAGTGATCCTGTCAATTTAAATATTGTCAGTACATACATATATATATATATAGGTTTATAAGCAGCATGAATGGAAAAGGTATTTTTAGGTTTTTTTACAAGTAAGAATAAAGAGGATGTATTTTAATAATTCATTTCCATATGCCATTTTTGTAAACATATTATGAAACACTACTAAGTCCAAAATTTGAGTTGAAAATTTTATACCACCATGGACAGCTAACCAAACTGAAATTCTGTCTGCTGGAATATTTCTGAGGACTGAGTATATGAAATAGCCCATACCCAGTGTATTTTGTTTTGGTTTTGTGCCATGTCACTCTTTTATTTCTTTTTCTACTCTATTCTAACATGTATAATTAACTGCAGTTTGTTCTGTTTTGTTTTTTTCCTGGAGCAATCAACAAAAGCTACCACTCTGTGTTTATGTAGCTCTCTTAATCATAACCATGAAAAGAGCTGCTACAGAAGCTGTCATGAGCTAGTCAGGGGTCAGTGCTAATTAGCAGAAGGACTTGTAAGAGGAATAGTGTGACTCTGACATGAAGGCTGGGATGATTGGACAGAAAAGAGCTGGGCAACACTTTGCTTCTTTTAGTGTGAGAGCTCATAAACCACAGAGGAGGAAGCTGCGGTAGTAAAGATGAGAAAATGGAACAGATGCGTTTGGATTTCAGTAGCAATGCTCTTCAATGACCCTCCCAGTCTGATGCTTGCTGGGTGGTGAGGGAGGAGTGAGGGCAGACAGCTCAAAGATCAAGTTCAAGATTCAAAACTGGGCCAAATTTTTCAGTTGCTTTCTGTATTTGAGTAGTTTCTTTCAATTTTAAGTGTAAGTCAGCATACTTTCACTTAATAGAAAAGCTGAAGATATTGCTGGGAAAGTATTGAGGAAAAAATCCATAAATTTATCTGTTCATGGGAGACAGAGGAGAGATGTCACTTATGCCATTGCCTGAGTGCCTTCTGAACAGCTGAAATGACAGCTGAAGATTGTTTTATTAAAACTTCTTGTACTGTCCCAGACCTGGGAGGTCAGGGCTGTTTTATCTCAAGGTGACAGTTTTCCATAGGGAAAAATTAATAATTTATATTCAGAGTCTAAAACACAGCTGAACCATGTAAGCCTAAAGATTACATATATCTTTATACATATACATATATCTGATTTTCTGCAGAGTGAAAATCAGGATCTGACGTGAAACTATCTTTACACCAGCCATGGATATACAGCTTAGTAAAGTGAGTCAGGTTTTAGGCAGGTGATTATTCTAGAAGATCTGCTCTGATATCTGCTATTTTATAGTCCAGGGCTATAAATCTTTGCCACTTTCGAGTGTTTTGCTCCTTAGAGAGGCTAATTTTTTTTTTTACATTACAAGCTGATCTAAGTTTAACCATAATTATTAATGGAACATGATTTATAAGTATTTAAAAATCTCTTGACTTGATCTAGTTAAACCAACATTTGGGTAATAAATAATTATTTTATGCAGTTAACCAAGGTCTTTTTCATTTATACTTCTGTTTCCAATAGGTGGCACTCCAACAATTTCTGTAAATGTACTGTTTGAGTCTGAACTCTTGCAAAAGCCAAGGAATCTGTGCAAATAATGAAAAATTGATTTAAAATTATTTTTTTAGACATGATACAAAAAATTTTGTGTGTTAATAAATTACATGTTCAAAGATGTAAACTAGGGAAATAGTAGAGGAAGAAGAGAAATAAATTTCTGAAATTGTTTATAAAATTCTGTGAAATGTGTTGTGACAATTTTCTTTTGTATTCTCCAGTTATCTCCCAAACTACTACAGTCCTTGCCCAGGATATCTGGAGTGCCTGGCATGGAGACAGCTCTACTGTCTGTGATACTCTGGAGTTTGATTCCACAAAACAATGATTCCTGTGCCCCTTAGAAGATCTTCTGCCAGTGAGAGAAAATCAGAAAGAATAGAGTTGAAAGAGATCAGCCTACAGGGGAGTACAAGAAGTAATTACGAGTCTGGATTTACCTAGATGCACAATAACGGTAAAATATTCTGAGCACCATGATGTGGTTGCTCCTAAAGCTGAGCTGACTCCAATTCCTTGCCATTCTTTGGCTAATGAGTAAAGCTGGGGAGAAATCCTGGCAACACTGAAGACAAAGGGAAAGTTCCATTAAATTGATAGAAGCTGAGGTTTTACTTTGTAGCACTTATCTCCCATCCTTTGTCATCTCTTGTGATAGAGGGAATAGCAGAGCTTTGGGAAACATCATAACTGGTTCTGAATGCTCCCTAAATCTAGTTTAGCTAAGAAAACAAGTGTGTGTTCTTCACTTTACATGAGGTAAAATTGGTGAGTCAGTGTGCCACATAGAGTCACAGTTGAAGAGACTGGGGCATCTCATTCCAGAAAACTTGATCTGCCAAGCAGCTATAATGTTATGACTGAAAGCTTGTTGTGCTGCTGTTACTATATGTGTTTCACATCAATCTTTATCTTTATTCAGGACAGTCAATCTTGCATAGCAAAGCTTTGTTAATGTCTTGGTGATTTCTTAATTAATAGGTGCTATTTTGGACATTTTCTGTCATTCTGGACAACAGCTCACACTTCATTCTCACCAAAAGCTGGCAATTTGAAGGTAAAAATACAATCCTAGTTAAATTATAGTGTAGTAACAAACATCTTACTCCATTTCCTGAGGGAGTTTGGCATGGTTAATGGAGGTTGCAACCAAAATTCCTGAAGGGTAAAAGTGAAGGGTTTTTAGCTAAACTTGCTGAAATCTGGCAAGACAAAACAAGATGTAGTACTAATTAAAAAGTTTCATCACTGTGTAGAGTTAGTTTCATGTTTGCAGTAAATGGCACAGGACTTGTCTTTACTGAAAATTTACTTGGAACACAGAGAGTTTTACCCTATATTTATTGAATATTTCTTTGTTTTGATGGGATGTGGGAACATAAGTATGCAAACCAAATACATAACTATGCGTTGTCTTACTGTAAATAATTGTATATAAGCACATACTAAATAACTTTTCTGAACATTAACTGCAGTGTAGAAAGACTTCCCTTTTTGCCAGCTGCTCCTTTACCATACCCTTCAAATCATGTTTGGTCAGAAAAACTCACCGCCTTTTTCTGCTCTCTGCATTTATTTTGATCAATCTGTCAAAACAAGTGGCAGCAATAGAGCTAGACTGTGCAATACTCTTTAGCTTTCTCTAAAAGGTATATGTTGTATGTAAGAGCTGTGGAGGAAAGGCATCATTAAGGAGAAATTCTAATTGTAAATTGAACCACATAATTTTCTCCACCCCAAATTAGCAATATAAAGTAAAAGATACTGGATTTCAAGAGCTGTGAAATTCTTCCCTCTGTTCTAGTTCACTTGTTCTTTCATCTGGAGGGAAAACAGACATGTTAGAAGGCAGCATAAAGCAGATAACTTTCATGAGCAAACTAGCATTTTTCAGCATCAGGAAGTTTTAAAAAATCCAGCTATTTATCATGTTACATATTTGTTTTTTTGCCTGGTTTCAGATATCAAAGCAATATGACCATACTGGTCAGGCAGAGAAGTGGATTTCTACTTGTGTTTTCCTGGTGAAGGGTTCAAAGTTTTAGGTCCCCTTTTGCATCCTTTTCTAATCCTTTTGCCATCCCAAAAAAATTAAGATTTGGCTCCTTTGATGATCTATTTGCCTTAATAAATTTGAAAGGTGGCTGACTGGAATGCATAGAGTAACCCCAACTTTTCCTTGGTTCTGACCAGAGTGTTTTGCACAGGCTGCCTCTCTGTGACAGCTTCAGCTGAGGATTTAAGCCTCCAACAGATTAGCTACGTGATATTTAGCTGCAGGAGTTTTGGACATTACTACCCCCACCTGCCCATTTCTCCTTACCAGATGCAGGTTAGTGCATTCCCTAGCCAGGATGACAGAATGGAAATTACATCTGTACTTCAGTTCTCCCGGGTCAAGGACTCACATTTCAGTGTAAAACCTTCACTCTTGGTTTAGGCTGGCTCACCAAATTGTTACCTGTATGCTTAGGTGGGCTAGGAGCTAGAAAACTGGTACAACAATTAGACGTTGCAGTACTAAATCTGCCGAAACAGTTCTCTGGGAACCCTAGAAAACACCAAAATTGAAACTTCTACTTTGTGTTGCATCAATAGAGAAGTTTTTTAACCATAAAGCACTTATTTTTAATGTCTTGAAAAAAGAAAAAGTCATATTTACCCAGGAATTCTGACTCTTTGCTTTCCTTTTGCTTTTAACTCATCAAAACCCACCTATATTTAGCTTTTACTTTGGCTATGAATGAATGTGTGAAAACTTAAGTGGGCAAAATCTATATGCATAATTGCTAAAATATTTTTGCTTATCATAGGCTATATTTAATATTGATATTTGGTATATTATTTTTAATATACTGAATATACAGATAATATTTTGGTTAATTATTGCTCAACATTTTACTTTGTTCACATGTATTTATATTTTTATGACATCTAAACAAAGCTAATTTTTAACAGAGCATATCTTGCATTTAGTTGCATTGAAGATTTAAGGTATAAAAAATCCCCCTGTGCTATAGAGAGAAATATTGGGTGTTTTTTAAGATACAGAGTTTTCACAAATACAATTTAACATGATCTTCAGGGTCTCTTTTGGATTTCCTCAAAAAAGCAATACCATGCATGCTCCGGGAGTTCTGTATTATGATATTACGAATTCTTTCTTCAGGGAATAGGTAAAATAATGTCACCTATATTTCCTGGAATTTGGGCCAAGATGCCAATTACAGCATGAATTTGGTTGCCTGTGCTTATTAGCCTATTCCTAACTAATAAGGCAACAAGCTCTTGAGTTTTGGGAACTGAACTATGTTGTGTTTACCTCTTTTACCCTGTGAGAATTTCAGAGCTAAATCTTTTAATGATGCTTCTTCTCTTTGGAGACAAATAAATGTTAAATGTTGTCAGTACTCTCTTTCACAGTTTCTCTTTCAGCTCTGTTTGAATAGCTTTTTGCTTTTACTTATTCCCTTGATGCAAATTTTATTGAAATCTCAATTCCTTGTAAATTGGATCTCAAACTACCTTTTGAATTTTATCTAGAGGAAACATGAAGCTACTGAGAATGACTGCTCCTCTTTCTCTTTTCATGCATTCTTAGTAACTCCATAGACAATGAATTATTATTTTTCTCACTTGTGTGGCATCTTTGCTCTTCTAGCTGACAGAGATATTTATGTCTTATAGTGTGACTTGGAGGTCATTGATGCTGGACTCTGAGAATCTGACAATGAACAGAATTTTTAAAAGTCAGGGCTTCTTGCTGATTTGTTGGAGAACTTAATCAGCAGAGGTTCATTATGAATTTTCTGGGTTTCCTTTGCTGCTAGAGGTAGTCAGAGCAAGACTCAGAGTTTTGAATCCCTGGAAATCAAGGTCTTCCCAGTCAACCTTCAAAGCCTTTCTAGAATTACAGGTAGAAAATGTTAGCTTCAAGGTGGCTGCTGATCCTCAGGTCACATCACTCACTGAATGAAAGAAGCTTGGAGGCAATATACCATGGTTGCTTTTTCACATGTGGCAGCATAAAGCTAGAATTAGGGAGCTATACATTTTGTGTGTGAATTTATGGTGAGTGCAGGGAAATTGCTTGGTGTGGGTACAGCAGATTCCCCCTGGTGAGGGGTGGCATTAGCCAATCTGAGTGTGAAGGCCAGCACATACCCCTTCTCCGCTACAGTTCCACTGCCGAATTGACTCATGGGATGTTTCACTGTGCTCAGTCATGGGTGCTTGTCCTGAGTATGCCAGGTCTCCTTAACTCAGCAGAAACCTCACCCAGGAGAAGTCTGGAGTTCTTTGGTATTGGAGGATTGAATTAGGGTCATGTTTGCGTTAGTAATTTGACTATTTTACTTAAAATTAGCACTGAAAGATCTTACTTGACTTCAGCTTCCATCTTCTATTTCTTTGTTGCTTAGACATTCCTTCTCTTGTCATGGAGCTGCTGGGAAGCACTGAAGAGAAACATTGCCTCATGTGCACTGA
Source organism: Poecile atricapillus (assembly GCF_030490865.1). NCBI lineage: Eukaryota > Metazoa > Chordata > Aves > Passeriformes > Paridae > Poecile > Poecile atricapillus. The sequence goes on along the minus strand of NC_081289.1, from coordinate 106,395,939 downwards.
CTACATTTTGCCCTGTGACTGTCGCACTGCTGTGGACGGTTGAATTTGGAATTGACATGAGAGCAACCAGCAGTTCTCAAGCAACTTCAGTCAAATGCCATTTCAGGGTGGCAGAGAAGAGAAAATCAAAGTGCCTCTAAATTCCTGTCCTCAGGGCCCTTTCCCATGTTGCCAGTTACAGACCTAGTGGGCTGCTGCTGCTGCTCTCAACAACAGAAGGGCAGCTTCACAGAGCTTGGAAAGGCTTTGAAAAGTGAGGCCAGGAGGTCACTTTGTCTCCTAGGCCTGCTAGTAGAGCGTCAGCTGTGGAGGCAGCTGTCTGGGTGATCTTCCATCTTTCATGGCCTTCTTGCAGAGATCTTTAGAATTTGGAGAAGATGATGGAGCATACCCTGCCCTAGTCCCCAGTCAGCCTCAGTGACACAGAATAGAGGTGTAAAACAAGTCCTGTAGGAAAATGCAGAACTTATTTCCAGCCTGAGGTTTCCAGACTGAACTTGCCACTGCCAGGACTTAAATGTCCCTTCTTTGTCCTTAGTCCTCTGACAGACCCCCATACCCTGCATTAATATCCTCCATAAATAAATGAAAAATCCACCAAAAAATTATATTAAAATATTTTGCTCTGTAAGCAGCTTTATTTTTTTGTTTAGAGCTTCCTAGAACCTGTGTGCCTAAGGTTGCTAGGGATGTGCTGAATCGGTGTTTTACATTCCCTAGCAGGTGTTGTTCTCTGATGTATTCCTCCCTGGAGGAAGCAGCCTGCTGAAATTGTTCAGAACACCAAATATTAAGACACCAGGGGATAGAGTATGCTCACTGTGTTGACGTGGGGTGTTAGAAACTGACATGTTCCTAAAACTGAGATTAGAATTGCTGAAGCATTTAAGATGGTATGTCTGCATGTACTTCTCTTTGGAATCAAAAACCTTATCTTTAGCTTTATTCCAGTCCCCTATGTGGTAGGCTTTCATTGTTTCATTTATAACTGATTTAATGCTGCTACCAGAAAAACTGTTTCCTGCAGGCAATATTCCCATGTATGTGTTTAATTTGGTTTACATTTTAATCAACATGTTAATCTGGAGTAATTTGGTGTATCAAAAAGCATTATTGATTACTTTTATTTCTATATGTTTCTAGTGATTAAAAAATAATTTTCTGAATCCAATCTTCCAAGTAGAATTTTCTTGTTAGGAAATATATACACGTGCAAGTCAGGAATTGCTCTGCAGCCTAGGAGATACAGCTTGGAGAACAGGGACAGGTAGAAATGACATGCCAGACCAGAAAAACGCTCCTGAAGCCTGGCTAGAATTCAGTAGAGTTGACTAGAATTCATGCTAGAATGCCATATTTTTCCCAATTCCAATTTTGATTTTGTTTCTTGGCAACATAAAAACCCCCATACTCCTCTGTTCATAAGTCCTCCAGCCTACCTGTGCAGTCTTGTTGCCTACTTGCCAGCATAAATACCAGATTTTCTTAAGGCTAGTTGATGACTGTCAGCCAGAAGAATTTAGACTTGAATGGCAGCCTTTAAAAGTGAAGTGCCAGCATTTGCAAATAAGAAATACCTTAAAGAAAAGATAGCACAGATGGAACTAGGCAGTGGAGCTGCTCAAATTTTCTGACTTTTGTTGAAAACAATAGCTCAAATCTAGCAGTATTTGCGCTAGTCAGCACTGTATTTTTTAAAACTAGCTCGCTGGGAGAAACGTTAGTCTTATTGTCAGGACTGGCTGTGTTCCCTGGTGATTCCAGAGTATGTAAAAGCAGTGGCAAGTTAAACTATAAATATAGCAGCTGAAGTAGTTCAAGGTATACTTATTTTCTGCATCCTTAACCTCTGTAGTGATACATTAACGGAGTACTGTCAAAATCTCTTCAGTAAAGCTGTAAGATATGTCTGAACCTACTTTGAGATTTTCTTCAAAGGTGCCCTGTAATAAAAATAAAACCCATATAATAAGATAAAGGGATATTTTTAACTGCATCCACCAACTAAAGCAATAAAACATCCCACAGGACAATAGTATTCTGTCTGAACATAGTGAAGTGTTACATATTAATTACTTCTAGGTATTGCTCCGCATTAACTGTAGTGGTCAAAGGTAACCAAAATTAAAATAAACAAACATGTACAGAAATTGTCTTCACCAAACACATGCTACAGAAGATTGAAATGGCTCCAAAGGGGCTTTTTATAAGTTGGAAGCACTGAAATTTGCCTGTGATTTAGGCATAAAATTTTTCAAAAATGTGTGCACTCTGTTAGTTTGTTGATAGACTCATTCCACAGTCCTCTAGTACATATAATAGAAGGGTCATTAGTTCTGGGAAAATGGAATATTTTTCATTACTGTAGCAGAAGTGTGTACATATCATAAATGGAGCCTGAAGGGATTTAGTTCCAGGTTATTAAGTGTTCATTTGAGATGGTGGATAATAACTGCTGTTTCTGATATTTTAGATTAGATGGCCCTTATTGCTTGTAGGGCTTATTTTCAGTGACTGTTAGTCTTATTATTACAAATACATATTTAATGGCTGAGGCAGTATCAACAAAATCAGTAAATCCAAGTGCTATCCAAAAGCTGGAAAGTATTGTTTCATTAATTAGCACTTGATCATTAATTGAACTATAACAGAAACTCTGCTGAAATGAGAACTAGTCATTAATGAGACAACATTGTTATTTGAAACTTTTTACATATAAAAATGAACAATTGTGTCGATTTGTTCATTTACTAGGATTCATAAAAACACCAATAAAAATCTTAGAGAAAAAGTTCCCCTAAGAGAAGCTGCAGTGGAATCACCATCATGCTAGGAAAACAATAACAAAAAAAAAAGACATCAGGACAAACATAGGTAATTTCTCAAAAAGTTTTTCAGAATTAACACTGCCAACCACCCTAGTAATGTTATGTTTTCCTTGCCTAATTAGATTCATAGCCTGCATAGTACTGCAACCTCAAACCCTCAACAAAAATAATGCAGTTGTTAAATGGAATAGCGCATCAGAGGGAGAAAAATAGCATTAGCTATAGCAAACTCTATTTGAAAACATAATTTTCTTCTGCCTATTTGTGAAGAGACAATACAGACTAAGCTTTTGGTATCAGTATTTTACAGATTCGATTCCTTTGATTGAGGAACCGAATCTAATAGAAGCAAGAACTTTTCAGTATTAATTCAATTTTTTGAGTTGTTCCTTATGGCTGAATCATCGACATGCATTGTGAAGTCAAAGTTCTGATCAAATGGCACCAATATTCATGTTGTGCATGTACTACAGTCATAGAGGAAATCTAACTCAAAGGGACTATTTTTTAAGAATTGGCCAAATAGATAAATCAAATATAATACCATTCAGATTTGCTACTGGATTTTTTTCTGCCCCTTTGATTCTTGTTAGATGATTTTTTTATTAATACTGTAGCTCTCCTTGATGCTGCTGCTGTTTGCTGTGGAAAAAACCAGTGACCCTGATTATGAACCACTGAAGTCATGTCATTGAGTCTGAACACTGGCACTGCCTACTAGCAGTCTCTCACGTTCCATTAGATGCTAGTAGGATATTAGTTCATTTAAGGGATGGTGTTTGAGTTACGTAGAGCTAATTATGGAGGTAGCACATGATCCCCCACTGTTAAGTCTGGCTTCCCTGATAGTATAATCCTTTTTCAGTCTGTTTGTCAGCCTGTCATTTTTGGACCTTGAATTTTCCCTTCTTTCTATCTATTGTAGCTTGAAATATGTTAAAACACTGGCCACTAAATAACACACAGATAAATACAGACATCTGAAAGAATTGGGAGTAATAAGTAGAGTTTTGAATTGTCTGTCTTGACTGTTGAATTTTTGCATTCAGTTTTGTCTTAGAAGTATAACATTATGGATAGATCCTGTTCTTGGTAAGAAATAATATAGTAATGCTAAATTCACAAATGGAAATGTTCTCAGGAAATAGAAGACTTTCTAGAGATACTCTCTGGTTCATTCTTGTTTATCTAGAGATGCCTTTTTCAATCCAGGAGTATTTTTATGTGATTTACTATTCCTTATTCACACTATGGTGCAGTTAAGTGCTGTTTATTAAGCAATGTAGAGAACAGCATCCCTCAGGACACAGGCAGTTTGTAATTAGTAGGAACATTTGGTCTACAAAGTTGGTAATTATCCTCCTATCACTATCATTTAACTGTAGAAATGAACCATACATACTGTTTTACAGTTTCAGAAGCCAGATCTATTCTGAGTTTCGTGTAGGGAGGCTCTGTTCCATCACATGCAGATCCAGTGGGTGAATTGACCGAACTGTGCTTAGTTGTGCATGCTAGCATATCTACATGGCTAATTAAATTATCATTCCTGAGCTCAGCTGAGCTCCACCTTTAGATCTATATGAAACGTATTATTGTGCTTTGATCCCATCTATATTGTTTTGGTTGGGTTATACTTGTCTACATTAGCAGGTGACTGAACACATTATCAAGGATCTCAGTAGAACAAAGCATCTGCTGCTGACATCCCCACATTAGACTATGCATGGTTCAGGGGCTACATCAGACTCAATTTAATTTGGTTAGTTAGACCAAATATCCCCATTATACAGGTGTCTCAAAACTGTCTGAAGAAACAGTACTTGTCTCAGATCCTTAGAGGCTAAGGTCCTTTCATGTGCTCTTGGAAAGCAGCTTTTGGTCTGGTTTTGGTTCCTCAGAAAGAAATCTGGTTTTCCTGCATTAAATTAGCTCCAAACCAATATGTGGTACATGCAGACAGTCACGGGTTTAGCTTAAAAAATGTCTCTCCTGCTCTGAATTTAAGTGCAAATTCAAGTAGAGCAGCTGACAGGTGTTGAGTTGCTGCATCCTGCCTAAAACTGATTGTGTGAGTGCTTTACCATGGTGTCCAAATGAAGTCAGACTGCAGATTAACATGGTTTACAGTCACCCTTTAGACTGCCTTGATTTAAGTAAGCCAAACTTCAACAACTGGCCACAGCTCAGAGTCAGTTTAAGAAAGCAAACTGCTCTTTCTCAGGCATTAGTCACTGGTTCCTGGATCAGACAGCACTTAAAAAGCAACAGTATGAATGGGTATAGATTGTGCTCACCATGTCTGCCATACACATAAATCTGGGCATGCCAAGTGGGTGCTCTACAGCTGACATCAGTATGCCAGCTTAAGTGCATGATCTACACCTATTGCATCATATATCATAAAGTTAAAGTCCCATGACCAAAATACCAGCCACTGACCTATCCTGTACAAAATTAGTTGTTTGCTGACTTAGGCAAGTGCCAGGGCTGGTTTATGGGTTTATGTGCTGATGAAAGACATGGTAATGTCTTGATAGTCTAGGGTCAGGGTGGTACTGATTATGCAGATTATTATTCAAGTCATTATATTCAATATTCATTCAGTTCATTTTCTATTAGGCAAATTAATAAACCTTAAGGAAAAAAATCTGGGCAATTAGTTTCTCTTCTCAAATAAGTAGCCCAACTTTCTTAATATAGTTACTGTAATCTAATTTTTTTTTGCACCCATTGGAAAGATGGAGGAACTAGACACACAGGAGTTAAAAATGCAGTATTTGTTGAAATGGCCTACTCTCCTAACAGATTTTGCTCACTAAATATCCTATTTTATAAATGGTGGCCATGTATATGAATGAGATAGTTTTTTAAAATATGACGATTCAACTTGAACTGACTTTTGTTTGTGTTTTTTTTATTGACAGCCAGAGTAAACATTTTCAGTAATGTATGAAATGTCTAAGTTCAGGCTTGAATGACACCAATTCAGTGAAAAAAGCAAAATGATGAAACATTATCTGTGACCTTCCTGTCTGCCTTCAGCTTTGCAATTTGCAAGCAGCATGTGACTTCATTATTTCTAGTACCTGATACCTGTCAGTCTGGTTGTATGTGCAAGTAGCAGTGAAAATTGGATGAACACCTGCATCTGGGAACAGAAACACCTGATGATCAACATGGGGGTGTCAGGTTACAGCTATCATGTAAAATGTGTGCTAGAATAGGTAACCATGACCAATGCATATGCACTTGAGCAATGCAAAAAGAGATGTTTTTTGTTAAGTGTGAGAACATTTTGTTTTTTCACGCTTGTGATATGCACAATATTTGCTGCATCAGAAATCCAGTCACAACTGAAATAGGTTCCATGCATTTGTGAACTTAAACAATGCCTGCAACACTCCTTAGGTGTGTAGCTAATATGATGCCAATTGCTTGTAGTAGAAGTGATTTCATCTGTCTCTATATGCCCTCAGAGCTCCTTATAGAAAACCTACTCCTCAGAGAGCTAAGGTAGTTTTTGGGAAGTGCTGAAATTTGCTTTTTGTGAATTACGTCTGCTTGTGTAGTCCTTTTCTTATCTAACATAACTTCATAAACAATCAGAAAGAGTGTCCTAAAAGTGTTCCTAATAAATAAAAACATTGACATTAAGTGTAAAAGAACAATAAATTCTTATTGAGCCAGCTTCTCTTGGATCTTCTCTTGTCATGTTGATACGGAGTAGGGATAAGCTGCACTGATGCAGGTGGCATTACAGTACCATAAATCAGTGTTTAAGCTAACAAAGCTAATAGATCTGGTTTTCAGAAGTGGAGAATCTGACACTTCTGCATTTCAATAGTCCATGTATGCGTCCTTTAGTGATGGCTACAGTAAAGCAAACTAGTCCAGTTTTTTGCTTAAGTGGCAGCTAGCTGAGGTTGTGCTTGATCTACCTCACCAAAGAAGAAGTTTAGCTTAGGTGTCTTATTTTAGGAATGATATTCCTCAATTTAGTACTTCCACTAAAAAGAAAACCAGACAAGCATCTGGTGTCAGATGAAAGGCAGAGACTGTGTCTTGGGATAAGGACAATTTACTGGAAGCAGTAATGAGATAGGAAAACAATACTAATAACAAAAGTACTCAAAGAGAGGGTGATGTACATGCAAAAATTACTGACCTGTGTGCCCAACCCCAAGACAATGAAAAATGGCTGATGACTTCTCCACATGACTGTTCCCCACCCCAAGCTACTCCAACCTTATTCCCAAAAGCATCCTGGACTTCCTAGTCCCAGAGATGGCATGGGGGGTATAGAATAAGTCCCACACATGGCCATGGAGCTCTAGGTTCCAATATGTCACAGCTACTGTGAAAAGTTAACTCTGTCCTGGCCCAAACCATGATACTGAGTTACAGAAAGAACTTTTTAGAGAATAGTAGTCTCTATAATGGGAGAATAATTTCCTATAATGGGAAATAAGTGGATGCAAAAGAGAAACACCAGTCTTGCAGGGCAAAAGCAGCTACAACTTTATTATTTTTTCAGTATTGCTTTTCTTATGGAAAATGGCCACTGAAAGAAACAATTACATGTTTTTTGTGTCAGTTTTTATGAAAAGAAATTGATCCCTTCAGTTTTCAATAACAGAACAACATTTTATAAGTTTTTATTTGTTTTAATCCTTCGTGGAATAACATTTTTTGTGACAGCTTATTTTTTTCTGTGTCAGATTTTCACTTTGTGAAAGTGAGAACATTCAGTAAAACTTTGTGTTTTAATTAAATATTGTTTTAAAAGGATTTTAAAAAAGCATTTCTGTGAGGTCAAAATGGTTTAATTTTTCTTCTGTTTTGAAATATATCAAATGTATTCCTAACTACTTCTTTAGTATAAATATAGATTCAGAGTAAATTTCTGTCTCTAGTTAGAGAAAAACAGCTCCTTAGACTTATGAGTCTTCTCTTGTGTACCAAAGATTATTTGAAGAGAAAACAAATAAGTGCTTTAATCCAAAAGATTAGTATTTAGATACACAGACATATAGGTAAATAGGGAACACTGTTATTACTCTGCGTTTTGTTTCACCTAACCCAAGAGAAGATGCAGGAATTGTTTGGATTAGTGCATGTCAGGTATGGCAAGTGATACTTTGCAAAGCATTTCTGTGCTGTTATGATTCACTGCCTTCTACTTCAAACTCTCACACTGACTTGCTCTTACTACTCTAACGTTTGTCAGACTGGCTCATAATAAAGACTACTGGCTCAGTAGCCTTTTTCTTACATGGCCCAAGAAAGTCAAAGCAAAATTTTCTGTTGATTTAATTATTAAGATCTGCAAATGTTCTTATATATTGATCAGAAAAGTTCTTTCTTTTTTTTTTTTTTTTTTTTTTTCCCTCATTCCATTAAAGAATTTGTTTCTCCTCCTGGCCAGCTAATCAGGCTGATCAGGCTAATCCTTATCTCCCTCTGCTGTGGCTGATCAAGACAGACAGTGCATCTTACGTCTGCATTAAGCCAGACTCTGTGAGCTGTGTAAATGGAAATGTGTAATTTTGCATGCAGCTGTCTGAATGTATTATTCCTATTAAGCAAGCCACCCTCTTTCCTAGCTGTGAGTTGTTGTCACTTGGAAATGCAGTTACATAAGAGAATCCTGGTACATCACAGTAATAATCTATCATGAAAAATTAGAGTTGTCTGCTTCTCGTCTATCCCTTTGTGCTTATTTTCCCCCTGTGGCATTATTCTTGCACTGAATTTTAATAGTACTTTAATAGTAGCTCTAGTAAATAGTTTGGAAAACGGGCAGAATCTGATCTTTTGGTTGTTCAGCAGTGTAACTGCTGGTTTACAGGCACATGCAGAAGGTCAGAATTGGGCCCAGGGCTTGCTGTGTCTGCACAGTAACTTTAAGCAACAGTTTTATCTGGTGAGGGAAGAGCCTCGATAGAGAGTGGCGTCACTTGTTCTTCCCGTGTTTTCATGTGTGCCTGGACCTGCCTTACTCGACCTTCCAGCCGCAGAGTCCATTCCTGGCGAAGTCTGCAAAGAGAGCACAAGTGCTTAGCAGTTATTGAGCCAAATCCTTCAAATGTATCCAGGGCTTTTCAGCAGGGTCGAAGCTTTCCTCTCTTTCATCACCAGAGCACTTGTCCTGTATTTATTTACCAATTACACATCCCTCTAGCTTGCTAGATTGGGAATGCAGGGGAGAAAAGGATAGTGCTGATACTATCAGTGGTTGACATTGCTGGATTCCAAATGAGTCAAACAACTGCTGAAATACTGTCACTGTGAAGAACTCTGGTTTTTCCTCTGGGGTATTCTCAAAGCCACACAGGAGTACTGCCTATGCAGTAAGGTCATTCAATGTGTAAATTAAAAAATACAGTTTTCCCCCCAACCCCACTGTAAAATGCTGTGGACAACAGCAGGCTGAACTTAAAGTAAGTCCTCCTGGGTAAAAAAAGAAAACAAAAGCAACTCTGCAGACCTTGCACGTGTTTAATGAAAGGAATTGATGCCACATGCAAGAGGACCCACATAGCTTCAAGACACTAGTATGGTAAAAACAGAAGAGAAAATCTCTAGGGACCACTGCAAGATATTGCTGGCTGGGTTTTTTTCTGAAGGAAATGTTATGAAGCACCTGATCCAGCAATTTTATAAGATTAGTTACTATATGGTAATGCCAAAAGCATCACAGAATAGATGGGGTTTTAAATTACTTTTGGTGTGGTGAAAAGTACAGCAGCCTATGATTTCATTTGAGAGTAACTCAGGAGTAGCTCTTCTACATGGGTGCTTGTGTTCACTTAGATTCTGAGTTTGGTTTTATATTGTGTTTTAAACCTAGTCTTCAATATTCTTTTATGCATATAGATAAGCCTCAAGAAAGAAGTGCAAAAAAATTTTGAGGTGGAAAAATTTGCCACTGGTTTTTCTCATCAGTGTCATACATGTCATAAAGGGAACACTTGCCTTTATATAAAACCATGTCATTCTCCCGAGAGCCTCTTACATGAGGTAGTGGAGATGTATGTTTTGTAATGAAAGTGTCTATTACCTCCTGAAAGTATCACTTTTTTTCAAATTATAGAACACTTTGTGAATAATTTGGGCTTTGACTGGGTGAGTGACTTTGAAGGAACTTGCTTGGGTCTGTTTCAGTTGTGATGGGTCAGTTAAGATAACTGTTAACACATATTCAAGTTAACACATATTCAAGGTTCTTTCACTGCATTTCTTTTTTTTCTCTTCAGAGAAGAGCCTATAAAAGCTTTTAACATTTTCAACTTTGTGAAGTCAAAAATGTTATCTTAACCACAAATTGCGTTTTGTTTGTACTGTCTTCTCATGGTAGTCTTTTGTGATCTAGGGTGATAAATGTTTCCAGTGAAGCTGACCATTTTCCTGGATTTTATCATATATGTTTTTTCTCCAGGAATTTTGTAATTGGGATTTGAGAATACTCCTGACTTGCTGGAGTAGGATACTGGAAGCAGGATTGTCCACATCTAATTTTCCTGGGACACAAAACCTGCCCAGATCTTGGTTTCCAAGTGTCTAAATGGTGACAGTACTTCCTTCTTGGGCACTGAGGTCAAAGTACCTAGAATATTTTTCCAAGGAACAGCCCTTTAGCAGACCTTCCAATCTGCTGAAGTCAAATTAGTTTATGTGAGTGTCCCAGTTTTGAGAAAAGTTTATGCAGGAAAACCTTTGTGAATTTCAGGAGGAAAGCACAAAAGGAAACCACATGAGACATGGTATTTATTGTCCTCTCTTTCTGTCCATTAGTAGTTATGGGATTATTCACTTAGTGTGCAGGAGACCCTAGTTAAAAGTTCTGAATTGCCACAAGTTGAACAAATATTTGAAGCAGTCCACCACACTTGTGCAGAGTATCTGCACCACAATACAGCTATATAGTTTTCTCTAGGCAATCCCTGTCTTATACTGCTTTGTAAATACACCAACACCCCCAAACAAAACTAAAAACAAACCCCCAAAACAGCAACACTTTCCATTAAATGGGAAAATCTCATTGTGTAGATTTTACCTTTGGGTTTATATGATGTGAAGGGCTGTTAACCATGACAAAGGTGCCACGGGTTTTTTATTCTACAGATTAGGTGGGTGGTTGTCCCTTTAATGTAATACTATTTTGTTTATTTGTGTAGCTGTACTAGTTCTAGGTAAAATTCCTGCTATTTTCTGGCTGTCACAAGCCATAATTCCAAAGTGCTTTATTTTTTCATGGCTATGCTCCAAGGCCTTTGAAGAATGCTCATGAGGTTTAGGGGTGAGGGGTGTCTGAGTTTCCATGCAGAAGAGCCATGGTAATATGAGACAAGCAGCTGTGAGAGAAAAAGTGCCAAAGATCCAGAACACAATCTGTGCTATGAATAAAGCAGTACAATAACAGGTTACCTTATTTGAAAACACGTGATGATATGCCTTGCTGTCTTGTGGAAAAGAAAAAATACCACTTACTTGTTCAGGGCACTTTTGCTTAGCCTAGACACTTCAGCTTCTTGTTGCTTAGTTTGCTCTTGGATGACCTTTTCCCAGAAGTTCTTCAGCTCTTCCGCATCATGACCACCCGTCCTGTGGCATCTAAAATTCGTATGCTTGCTCATTTTCTGAAAAGCAATTTGGAGGTCAGAGCAGTCAAAAGCCTGACCTGAGGCAGATACTGTGTTACTTAGCCCCTTGAAATTTCATTCTCAGGAAGCACTATTAAAATAAAGTATGTCACCTGAAAAGAATAGGTAACTGGTGCTTAGTCTGCCTTGAACCAAAATATAAGGCATTGAAACAGGCCTTGGGTGACAGCTGAATGGCATAACTATATTTTTGCTACCGAGTAATAGCTGTGCATGACACAGTTCACTGAAATATTGTGGATGCGTCAATATGTGTGAGATTTTAAGTAATTTTAGAAGAATTTGTGGAAAATGCTTTCAAATATAGTGCCACTGTCACCGGACTTCAGATTAGATGTGAAGAACTTTTCTATTTTCTATCTCCCATATTCTTAAAACAGATCATTGATGTTTTATCTCAGGAAAATGCATTGCTCCTAAATTATTCCTTTTGCTACTCCAAATGATGTCATGCACAAAATATGCAAGGGTGTTATGAATCTGAATTGAAACACATAGAGTGCAAAGCTCTGGGGAGCTTGTTATGGTCTTGTTCTATATTTTATCAAAATTCAGTCTTAAATAGTGTTAAAAGTAGAGCTCGTTAAAATACGGGGATTGGTTCCAATAAATTATAAAAATGACAGAAAACAGGTGAATTTGTCCTTGCTAAATGCATGTTATTTAAACATTAAAATTCTCATCATGTCTGATGTCCTTGCTGATATTACCATATTTTGTTGGTTATCAGATTGTAACGGTACATTGAAATGTTAAGTTCTGTTGCCTATTTCCTGAATCAGTCTCCTCCACTAAGCCCCACCAGGAAGTGGAGGATACAAGAAAGAAAAACCCCCAAAAACCTTAACTCCAGAGTTTTCTATGACTAGATCAGCACTTAATTTGAGGGTTGCTATGAAATAAATCCCTTTCCTTCCTTGCGTTTATCTATATTCTGCTGTCATTAGATACTTTTGCCAACACTCTACTCTGTAATGGTGATGAATAAATGCATCATACACCCTGATACATATTTGTGAATGTACTTCCTAGATGATTTCACACTTTAGGAGCTATTCTTGATAAATACAACAAAGACTCTGCTAATGTAGGCCAATCTTTTGGAGGAAACTTTTGCTTTGTACAATGCTGTAATGTGAAAGATCAGAGTAAAAGGAAAAGAAAGTCAGATGTAACACAATTAAGGCATATTTCTGAAAGGTTGCTATCAAATAGAGTATTTGAAATTCCTGGCACATTAAAAGGATGCATAAGTAGGTTCTAGGCATCTTCTAAATAGAGTATTTTAGATTTGTCACAGTTTTCATGAATCAATTTTTTAAAAAGATCAGTAATAACAAATAATTTTGCCAAACCTGGTGCCAAGTCTGGCTGGAATGGAAAAACTACTTAACAAAAAGAAAAACCTCTTTGATATACATTATTTTTCTGTTGAGAAGTCCAGTTGCTTAAAGACCAGCACAGCTGAACTGGAGTGATAAGCATGAACTGATTAGATCATGTAATATAACTTCCTGTGTGATGGAGTACATTGTATGATTAGAAAATTCATCCTCTTCAGAACAAGGTCAGCAAAACCTGCAGTATCACCAAAACAACCAGGTATTTTTCTCTGAGGCAAACAGCATATTTCTAGTACTTCCTTTGATGTGGACTGGGGATGCTGTAGACGTAGCATAGTGTGATAGGAATTGTTGCATTGGTGTGGGTACAGCAGTTCTACTAACACCTCTTGCTAAACGTGTTGTGTTTGGCAATGAATGTGGTCTAAACAGGAATATGGGTAATCTTAATAATATATTGTCTCACTCTGAGGCCCCAAAATTATACTTTTATTTAAGGCTTCATCTTGCAAAAAAATATGCATATCACGGATGCACTGGAACATGCCCTATCTTTGTCCTAATTCCATAGGCCTTGAGCAGTGTTAAAATAAATGCTCTGGTAATAGCTTGTTACAGCGAGTGATGGAATCTGATTATTTCATCATTCCTGGATCAGCAGGTCACACGGGTCTTCACACCATTTAGAGGCTCTTCTAACACTAGCAGCTGCCCACTTGACACTCCACAGATAATTATCCCATTGCCTCAGAAGCCAAGTGCAAGTTGCTGACAAACTGAATCAATGTGCCCTCCAAACCCTATTATACTTTGCCTCATATAAGAATCTGCCATAACACATTAACCTTTAATTAGAGATTAAATTTTTATGATTATTAAAACTTCTAGTTGATGTTCTCCAAATGGTACAAAGAGGGTCTTCGGCCTTTATCTGAAATTAAACTGATTAGATTTTGAGGGGGTGCATGAGGGTTTTGACTGCTTTAAGATTTGGCTGCTCCACTCAAAAGAACATGCTGTGATCTCAGAGGTGCCCAAAAGATGGAGGTACTTCTGCAAGTTTTAGTCTGCTAGGTCTTTGTGACTTTTTGCAAGTCAAGAACATTTGGTATTAGTTCCTAGGAATGTCAGTGACAGTTAATATTTCACGTGGAATTACTGTGGTCCTTGCTAAGGCAGATTCTTAATGTAAAACTTTTGAAGACTGTACTGTCTACATTGCTGGCCAACCTCTTTCATGGTATGATGTGTGAAAGCATCCTATTTTTGAGCCTGGCATTACGACATCTATGTGTAGACACTAGGGTTCAAGCACTGTAATATCTCCTTTTCTTTTTTCTAATTGAAAGATTCTCCTTAGGAGCTTAGTTTGGATTTCTGAGTAACCCTTTGTATAAAAAAACAAACATACAAAAAAAAACCCCCTTATTATTGCTCTACATAACATGTTTTGTTAATGTGTGAGTTTTTCTTTTACAGGCGTCCCAATAACATACAGTGGATTTACACTGACACCTGGACTTAATGCCATCAAAGTTGTCCTTGATTCCTTCACCCAGACAATTCAGGGCTCAGTAACAAGTAGAACAATTAGGTTCTCCCTGTAAATAAGAAATACACTTTCTTACAGTCACTTGACCAGTTTTGTGTGGGTGGAATGTGAGTAAAGAAAATAGGTTCATCATTCCAGAAATATTAAAGAAAAGTCAGGGAGGTGTCTTTCTGACACCTAATGGAAGGTTGTTTTAACATGTTTATCCATGTTTATCCATTGATATGAATGTAAAATAACCAAGAGCATGCACTTCTATTCACTTAAAATTATTCATACAGAAGACTTGAATCAAGGATTGTAAGTATCATTTATGAACTGAAAATTTATGCTATAAAACTTTCTGAAATATATTATCTATGAAGGGTTACTAAAATGTGCATAAGATTGGTTCAAGATGGAGTCCTTTATTAAATCTTCAACTAAGATAGTTAGGGAGGAAGTATGATTATATGGGTTCTGCAGTCATACCTGCCCATATGAAGTATAGCTCACTGCTTTTTTAGAGAGTCAAGCTGATAAAACAACACTTAAAAAAGGGTGAAATTAGATCTTGGTTAAAGTGGCTTATGCATTTGGTAGCTCTGAGCCTCAACTGTCAAGAACATCTAAGAGTGTACAAAAGAGTCTTTACAGCATCCATAATTTACAGAAATTAATTTATATGCTAACATATTATTAATTTATGGAGAATGTCCAAAAGAACAAGTAATTGTTAAAACAAAATTAATGCCATCGTAAAAGAAAAATCTCCTACATTTATAATCAAACCATAAATCAGAGGGCCATGAAGCAATCTGTAAGACAGGAAATCACTCATGAAATACAGATAGCACCTACATATAATACATTGTTTTAAACTTGCAAAATCTTAGAGTCACAGAACATGCTGAATTGGAAGGGGTGCACATTGAGTCCAGCTCCTGGCCCAGCACAGCACCATCCCCAGGAGTCACACCATGTGCTCGAGAGCATTGTCCAAATGTTTCTTGAAGTCTGTCAGGCTGTGACCACTTCCCTGGGGATCCTGTTCCAGTGCCCAAACACCCTCTGCATGAAGAGCCTTTACTTGATAATCCAACCTAAACCTCCCCAAGCCATTTTCTTGAGTCCTCTCCCTGATCGCAAGAGTGAAGAGGTTGATACCTGGCCCTCTGCTTCTCCTTGAGAGGTCATGTGCCAGAGCCAATTTAAAGGAGGTTTGAAGTGTGAATGAAGAACAGTTTTCCCTCTACAGATCTATCCCATACAAGGGGGAGGAAATTTTGCTTCTAGCTGTAAATTATACTCACAATTTTGTTCACTGGCACAAAACCGGCATAGAAACATCCAGCAATACAACCTCCTCTCATTTAATCTGATCTTCATCTGAGTGTGCTTTGGTAAGGTGTTAAATTAGTAGGTTTCAAAAAGCTCTGGTCTTAGCCCCTGCCTGGTCTGCATAGTTTGAATTATTGTAATCTCAATCTACCTCTGCTGAGGTACAAAAAGGAGTTTTAAAAAATATTCAATGCAAGTAATTTCTCTTCTGCACACTTCATAACTTCTACTTTGGACTCTTTCTGGAGAAATTTTAAGAGTCAGAAATGGCTCTTGATGTTTTGAACAAAATTATTATTTTGAGTTACCTTTAAGTGAAATAAACAAGCAGGAGAAGAAAATATTTTCTAAAGTCCTAGGAAGCATTTTCTACCTTTTTACAATCTTTCTATTTAACGTGTGTCTTAAGCTAGCCATGGTCTTAAAAATTCAGTGTTCTGTACAGACACAATTGTAGGCAAAATATTTCTTCTTTTACTTTTTAGTGAGAAGTATTTCAATAAATTCAGTAAAATTGTTAGTTGAACATATTTGGAGAAAAATACCAATGTGATTTTTAGTCTGAATTATGCATAATTGAAAGAATAATTGGTTAGGCTAGCAAAAAAAAAAGAAAATCACCCTATGTATTTTTCCTTATTGGAAAATATTTTAACCAGTAATGTAAAACAATATTTTAATGTTTCCAAAATTTATTTCTAAAATTTTTGCTGAAGGACAAAGACTTTAACAAGAATGATATTTTTAATATGTATATATAAATATATAATTTAAAAATATTTCCTTTCTAAAAGTTTGAGATAAGTCTAATTTTACCTCTTTCAATGAATTTGATGAGTCAGACAATTCTAATATGGAACACAAGCATGTTCCTGGAAGAATTTCCACAATCACTTCAGAGGTTTTTTGGTGACCATTGTAAACAATGGAAAGATTAACTAGACTCAGTCCCTTGGGTCATATCATGACCATGAGCTGGTTTATCTTTGTCAGGACACTAATTAATATCCTATTCCTTTTGCCCTTCATCAGGGTTTGTTTGCCTAAGCATGGAATGTTTTCCAGCATTAGATATCTACTACAGTACAGTTCAAAGCCCATTAATAGTGCTCTGTAAAAAAAATTATTAAAAAGTTTAAAGCTCTGAAAAGTTTTAAATTAAATGTATAGAATGCATAATTTTCATGAGTATCCACTTTCATGTTCCTTTTTTTGGTGGTTTTCCTTTCACTTGAGGTGTGTATAATACAGAAGTTCTAGCAATACCAAAAAAGTAAGTAACAAATAATAGCTTAATAACTGAAATTATGATTAGAGTAAAATGAAACAGTGGACAGATACCTCTTATGTATTATAAATCACATAGGATCAGAATAATTTTCATAAAGGTATACTGAAACATATAGAATTCCAAGTCATGGAGGGAACAAGAAGAAAGCATTATTCAAATTCACATGATTTAACAAAACATAAAATTAATGTATACCCATGTATATCTAGGCTGGTAGATAATCAAGACAGGAAGAGAAAATCTTAATTTGGCCAAAATACAAGAATATAAATGCTTACTTTGATTGTATAGTAGCTTCCTCTTCTGTCAAAGTATGGTTTTCTTGAGTGATTACTGATTCATGTCAGTTTTACCCCTGGGTTCCCCTTTTCAAGAGAACTCCAACTGCCAGGAATAACTGATGAAATCTATTCATCCGTCACTCATTTTTATTTGGGAGTGATGACATCTACTATTATGAATTAGCTTAAAGGCAAGGGGAAAAACCCAAACCCACAATCTCATTTTATGAAGTCTGCAACACACCACGAGGAATGACCAGACAGTTACAGGGTACACACTCTGAATGCCACATTTGATCTGTGCTATAAATTTTGGCAGGTGCCACTGATGTCATAACTTGGCTCTGGAGAAGCAGTTACTCTTTGACAAGTGCGGATCACTAGCATAACTTCCATATGACTTGCAAGAATTCAGCACCTCCAAGAAAAAGGATAGATCTGAAAAGAACATGTTGAATAACATATCTTGTCTCACATTTGTGCTACTGAGTGACTGATAGATAAATAGATTTTTTTCACCACTTTTGAAGTGTTGGTTTATAAAAGCACCTGGTGGACTACATGACAGGATTCCAGCTAAACTGTTAATACACTCAGTACTGCAGGAATGTGACCAGCAGCAAGCTGAAACATAGCATATATAATTTGTTACAGAACTTAGCACTTCCACTTCTTGGACAGATTCTTCCTCCCTCCACCAGTACTCCTGGGTGTACAGAAAAAAACAAGCACATAAGGTGCTACTTAGTCTGACAGAGGGAGAGCAGTGGCAGACCTTCTGCTCTCAGCTTTTATTGGCAACCTGACTGCATAACCTTTTGGTAGTTTGGTAAGTTCCACCTTGAAGTTAATTATGTTTCTTACTCCAAGTATTTCCAGTGAAAGCTTGCTCTAGAATTTTCTGCACCAAGTACTGTAAGTTTTCTTTTAATCTAAAATCTAAATGTGTTCGAGAGACAAGTTACCCGTCTACTGTCTTCAAGCTATGTAGGGCAGAAATCCACTCCTCTTGTCTTTCTTGTTTTGATATTATAATATTTAAGGACTTTGGACTCTTCTCATACTCATTCTCTTGATAGGATATTTCATGATGATTTTCTGTGGTCTCATTGAACGTAAGCAAAGAGAACTGTATGTCACAGTCCAGCTGAGTATTAGTCCCTTGTATGCTTCCTTATTTTGTTTGGATATAACAATCAGAAACTAGAATCAGTTTCATCTTTTCCAGAGAATGCTCATTACAACTTTCTGATTCATGTACTCACCTAGTTCTTGTCTTACTTTTTACAACTCATAAGGTTCAACTTATGACAAATTTTAATTAGATCTCAAGTTCACAGCCTGTCTTTTGTGCCATTTTCTCTATTTCAATCCTTCTGGTAATTTCTTTCTTTTGTTTTTGAAATTCAGTCCAGTATGCTTATGACAACCTTTCTGTTCTCCAGAAAATTTCTTTAACTCACGGCTTCATTTTGTGCCAAATGCTTCTGCTCAAAACAGTAATATCATTGTTTCTAAGAAAGCTCTGGATTAATTCCTTTTTTCTCTTCTTGCCATTAGGGAGCTCCCACTAAAAGATGTTAGCTCATTTTAACTTCTAAGTTTAAATAGATAAACCCTGGTGAGATTGTAAGAAATAAAAGCTGGTTCCTCTGTAGGGAAGAGAAGATAATAAAGAAGAGACAATGAAGTCCACCTTATCTCCTAATATAAAGAGTAACAGGTTATTTATTGTGTGCTTAGATGTGGTTAGTAGATGGTGAGAAGGGAAGAAAGAGGGAGACTGCAATGTATCATTAAGTATCCTTGTAGAATCCATAATTAGTTCAGATGAACAGCTAGATTAATTTTCCCACTAATCAATCAGTAAAACCTCAGCATAGCTACTGTTAGCGTAGGTTAGCCATGAAACATGAAGCTGGTAAATCACAATTCCAGAACAGACTGCTCTGACTGATGGTTGATCCTGGACCCTAGACAAATGTCTAAGTTGCTGATGATGGTGTCAGACTCTTTCACTTTCTCATCTTGGAGCTGCTTCTCTTCATATAAATAATGCAGAACTCTGGGCTTGAGAGGCAGTACCAACAGCATGCTTGTTTGATCTCCTGTATGTCTCAGAGGTACGTTTTGCACTTTCCCAGACTATCAAATATATTGCTCACATTTTGTCTACTACGTATCCTAAGGCATACTTTTTCATGGCAAGTGAGTTATGGAATTTGTTTTGAAAACCTGAATTTCACTACAGCCCAGACATAACACAGATCTTAAAATCCTGCTTGTATTCTTGTGCTAAAACTGCCCAAATTCAACATCTCTGAGAATTCACACACAGTTCCACTGTGCAATGTCAGTGGTGCCTAGTGGTAAGAAAGCATAAGAAGCACTAGACAGAAGATGAGGCTGCAACAAGGCACACAAATAATCAGAGTTTTTTTATCTTTGTAAATAAAGTGACTGTGAGACGGGAAGCAAGACTGATCACAATAGTATCGGTCTGATACCATGTAGAGAGATCAGCAATATAGTCTACTCCAGCCTTCTTGTTGTTCAGAGTCAGTTGAAACAATGTTATGTAACTTTAGAAGTAGCATAGATTTTCTCTATAGACTTGTCAGACAAATCAATATTTTGAGTAAATTATTTCAGCTTTATAAAGCACATAGACACCACTGTGTGTTTGAAATTTTACAGCCTAACTTGACAGTTTCACCTAAGAATTTGACAAGTCTGCAGTGTAGCTCTCACAGTAAAGCTCTGACAGTTGCTTCTGCTCATTGGTAATGATTTAAATCTCTAGGTGTCAGATAATGTTGTCTTGCACTGACATAGCCTTTGTTATAAATGACTGTGTTTTGGATGTTGTATTACAGTAATTCACTTTGCTACTCTTCCACCACCTTGTATTTTTTTGCCAGTTGGTGCAGATATAGCCATTTATATGAAACTTTTTTTTGCTTTATGTGAGCTATTGATGCTGTCAATAAAATGCTTGTTTGCATTAGGTAACCAAAACTTATCCTTCACTAGAAGGAAGAGAATTAATTCATTAACGTTCTTTGAAGATTTCAGTGGGCACTTAACTACAGTGATGTCAATATAGTCTACCATGCTACAAAACATATATTTCTTTCCCCTTGTTGTGCTTGGTTATACACACTTAACTACCAGAAAAGGAGGTGGCGTATTCTCAGATTTTTGTTTGACTTCCTTTTCCTTATTAGGACTGTTTGTATTTTGTCTATTGCACATTATTTTCAAGCATAAGAGGAACCAGACATCAAAAGAAATGAAAACTAAATTGCACTACAGCAGCTGATTCCTGATTTTCACTGACATAAAGCTACTGCCAGCTTGCAGAGGCTGTAGTACATGATGTAGGCTCTCTCATGGAAGGGCTTTGAAAGGGATTCAAGGTGCATGAAACAGGACAATGTGGGAGGTGATGATGAAATGTAGAAGGTACTGCAGTTTTTATAGGCTCTGGGAAAGAGCTCTTACTGTCTTATGAACCAGTTTAACCCAGAAAAAAAAAGAAGGATAAGCCTCTGTGAATAAAACTGATCAGACCCAGAAAGGCTTGAAACATACTCTAAAAACAGTTAAAACCAAATGAGTTTAGGTGTTGGTGCCAAAAATTTGATATGTTTTTCTTAATAGTAAAAGAGGCAAATAGAAAGAAAGAGAAAATAAGAAAAGAGAAATAGAGAGAGTGCATGGGGTGAGTGGCGGGACAGGGGGAGAATCACAGGAATGAGGTAGAACCCCTTCCAAGGGTCCCAATGACATCTGCTTGCTCCTCTCCATCTGGTCTTCTTGAGTATCCCCTGCGGCTGCAGTGCCACCACACCACGCCGAAAACTCTGGAATCCTGTGGATGAATATACCTCTGGGCCAGATGGGAGGGCCCAGGTGCCTCCCTTGCAGGGACCAGTTTGACACTGTCCTTTTCAACACTGTGATCTGCTGCATGGCGCTGCGGTGCTCTGCTGCAGGGTCTGGGGACCCCTTTGGGAACCTTTGGCACCCGTGGCACCCCTGTGTCCCTCATGTGGATGTGGCTTCTCCCGGGGGAAGGGCCCCACAGCTGAGCTGCTCCGCGCAGCGGAGGATGGGCACTCGCTGCCTCTCTCCAGAGCCTTTCCCCACGCACCCAAAGCCTCTCTGACCCCAGCCTTTGGTGTGAGGGCCTGTGTGGGCCTGGCAGCTGAGAGCCCTGGGGCTGTGCTCTCTGCTCTGAAGCTGTTAAAACTTCTGCTCTGTGGATTTATTCCTCTCCCCCAGCCCTGAGTTGTTACTTCATCTTACCTTCATCAGCGAGCGGCATGAGGCCTCCTTCAGGGCCCACTCAGGGTGTTGTGGTCTTCTCTGCAGCCTTTGTAATACAGTTTTGCTATAATAGGCAAAAGCATCTTCATGAAGATGTTTAAGTAATAAACTATAATATTTCAGTCTTCGACATACTGTCTCAACATTTTTCTTCTATCTTTACTACTCAGCAAATGCAGCCAGCAGCTATACATTCAGGAAATTTCTGTAGTGGTCACTTGGTGAATCTTGTCTTCCACACTTTCACCTGTGCTGTCCTGATTTGTCTTTAGTTGTCTGACTTTAACTTGAGGCATCAAACTTCCTTAAGCTTGAAAATCAGGATGATCTTCAACTAGACAGATAAACAACCCACCAGGGGTTATTAGACAGGGGGTTATAATACAGGTTATTAGACATTGTCTGAGGACAGTGTTGCTAGTGGTAGGGTCTATTTGAATGCTCTCTGTCTGCACCAGAAAGGGAGATGTAGTATGAATATTTTGAGGGACAGCATGCCAGAAACACTGCAAAAGTAAGAGAGTCAAGGTGAAAGCACTGCAGTTGACCCTGTGAATGATACTGCTAAACTCATGTAAACAGACATCATGCTAGATGTGATATTATTTCATCTGCATCACTCCAAGCTGACAAGTACTTATCCCTAATGAAGTCAGTTGTACTATGTCACAGGTCCTGTATTATACCACATTTCCTCAAGAAATGTAAAATTGTTGTGCAAGACAAGCAATTGGAGAAGCCTGATATCTTCAGCTAGGACTGTATGATGTAGTACTGCTTGATCTATAGCTGAAAGAAGGACTTGGCTGTGAAATGTGCAGCAAAAGTTTAGGAACAGAAAAAATCCAGAATGGAAGACAACACTGTGGTTTTATGTGAGGGAGATTAAAGGGTTCACAGGGGAATGAAGAAGATGTAATACCATAAAATAAATATTTGTGACAAGGCTAATTGAATTTTGGCATGAACAAACATCAGGGGACCAATGTAAAATCTACTTGGGGTAGGAAATTAACCTGTAAAATTCCTAAGAATTAGTCTGATTTTGCAATCTGAGTTGACATCTGGTCAGTGCTATGCACTGTGGAATTATATTACTGGAACTGAGAGCTGACTTCACTATCCTCAGGAAAATGAATTGGAAATGCTTTGCGTAAGAGGCTGTGTCAGGGTACCCAGTTTGTTCAAGATACACACTTAATAACTCTTCAAAGTAGAAAAGCAGGTTATTATACCCATAAAGTCTGGAAAAATAGCAGGTGTATTTCAGCTGAAAGTGAGAAAGGAATTGTATAAGAACAGGTTGATGTTTTATTCATATTAATGTGTTCAGATCTACTAATTACACCGTGACTTGCTAAGGAAGCAATGCAGTGTATTTTCCTTGTATTTTTAATTAATTAGTTAATAAAAAAATCTGTTAGTACTCTATGGAATTTTGACACAACATTGCTTTGTGGTAAGTGTAATCTTTTAATGATCTGATGGCATGATAGTCACTTTATGGACCTGAACATTTAAATTTTAAATACTTTCTAATAAATACATGTGGTATTCCCAACTCCATATGACTTATTGTACTGAGCTGTTACTTTGTTTTGTTCCTCTAATGATTTATCATATCCTACCTATGTTATCAGGGCACCAAATTGTCCATTACTCAAACCATCTTTTAAATCAGAGAATGTAGCAAAATCCATCCTTAGTCCTACAAGGCTTTTTGGTGCTTGATAGTGTAATAAGCAGTATTTCTGTTTAAAAACATTATTTCCTTTAAATAGTACTTAAATATCAACCTGGTTCTAAATCATTAACTGTTGTCTAGGAGTATCTTAGAGTTCAAATACACAGACAAATCACCCATGATCTCTAGTAATTTCTTCTACTTGTTATTTTAATCTGGTGCAAGAACAAAGAGCAACAATGTTGTTTAATGAGCAAAAGGCAGTCTAAGTCAATTTCTACTGTAACAAGGAATGCATAATAAAAAACATTAAATAACATTAAGAGAAAACAATTGGTGGTGAGGCCCTGAAGTTCAGTTAGTGCATTTCAGGGTCTTTAGCGGGCTTATATGACAGACTAGTTCTACTCTGTCTGAAATTCTCTCTGTGTTTGTTTGATGGGTGGGCCCTTGGAGCATGTCTTTTATTTGCTCTTACCTGAAAGCAAGTTCTTTATAAGTGCCCCTTCATTTCAAGCACCGGTGCTGAACTATAAGTAACCTCAGTGTCTTTGAATTACTGTTTGCTGTGGGCTAAGAAAGTGGACTCATGCAATTAACATGAATGAGAAGAGGTATAGTAAAATGCAACCCATAGCAGTATCTTTATGTATCCAAGGTATTGAAACATTTTCTTTCTTTTTTTCAATAGTAAACTGAGTTAATGAAAATATATAAGAACACAAATTATGCAGGAATATAGTCTTCTGACTTACAGTTAATGGTTACTTTTTTGGGAATGATTTCTTTTCTTATGGGAACCTAGAATCAAAACTTCATTGCCTCAGACATTTTAAGTTAGACTAGACAAAGCATCACCAAATGCACTGAGAAATGAGAGTAAAATGGCAGAAAAATGTATTAAATTACCCAACTAATCTTTTCCATTTGTCATTTTTGTGCTGTACCCCTGTATTTGATTTTTTACCTTTTATTTAATGACAGATATGCTCATGTGAGAGAGACAAAAGCCATTCCATGAGGCCCAAAATTCAGTAATGGAAGGATCAGCAGTTCAGGCTTTTTACCAGGTACAGTATTTCACAATTGGGCAGATATAAAGTACATTTTTTAATTGTTTTGGACCTAGAATCTTGGTGCAAGGCTTGATGAAGGAAATCTCTGACCTGAAATAATGGCATCAGTAAGACTGAACACAAACTAATCAAGACTCTGAAATTATGGGAAAAATGTTCAACTTACAAAAACCAGGCCTCCTAGGGGAGGCTGCTATACTTTCTATAACTGTATTGCACAGCTGTTCAGTTACTCTGCCAGTTGCCATAATTTGCATTGTTTATTTATGAGACCTAATGAATACTTGTTCTTGCAAATAAGACCTATCTTAATGAACATTGTCTGTGTACCTGGGTCCTATTTATTTTTGAAACAGACACTGGAAATACTGAAATTTCTGGTGGAAACAAAACTCATTTTCTCACCATTTAAAAGGGACAAGAATCCCTTCTTCCTGTATGGCAACATGATAATGAGAGGCATGTCACAGTAGGGACTCTTAATTTTGGCTGCCATGCAAGTATCAAAATATACCAAAATAGCTTTCCATCCCTTTCTAAATAAGCATTAGATGTCTCAAGTTAGGAGGCATTTTGCTGCCAGCAGAAGATTTGTTAAATTTTGTGCCATGCCATTGTTTTGGCTCACTTTAAAATCTTCAAATTCATTCTAGAGCTTTCTCCTAATATATTCAATAGCTCCTAGGCTTCCTTTTAACTGTATTGCTCCTTTCTGATTTGATTTAACATCATCCATCAATGTCAGATATCCTTCTGACACACAGTTATGAACATTCATCACTTCCACACCCTGGATGCAGCTGCACAGGTTGAGGCAGTGGCTATCAACCTCTTGCCTCAGCTAATTATCACCTCCCCAGTGCCAGTAGCTACCTCTTGCTCCTTTTCTCTGCCAGATGCAATGCTGAAGGAATTTCCTGAGCTCTGGATCCTATGCACCTCCTTTAAATCTCACCTCAGAGGTTTAAAGAGTAAGAAGAGTAGGTCCCCGGCCATATGGATGTTTTGGTGGAAATGGTTTGGGGAGAGATCTCCTGAACAAATTAAGTGGCAGGTCGACAAGGGGAATGCTGAGGACTGTCACAGCTTGCTGCAGCCAAAACATACTAGTTTTATCCTGTTATCTCAGACATGAAGGAAAACTTAAGTCTACCTTTCACTGATGCTCTCTTTTGCTCTCTCTGGTTACACTGATGAACTACATGCCATGTTTCTTTATTCAAGTATTTGTCTTTTGTCCCATTTAAAGTTTATTTTAGAAAATACTTAACTCTAGGGATCTGGACAAAATGGTAAAAGTAGCAAGTAGTTTTTAAATTAGAAAAACAACATCTGAAGGGGCCAGAAATAAAACTGTTCACAAACATATAGAAACAACAAACGTCCATCATGGTGATGGATGTTTCTAGGTGTGGAAAAAGCTATGGGTAAGAGCATTTAATACACTGGGGTTTGTGCACACTGACCTCAAAAGATGGTGAGCGTCCTGTTGCCAAAGTATCTTTAGTTTAGAATGAGTGATAGCCTAAAGGCTGATAATAAAGACGAAATAACACATCTGGTGTGTTTTTGGTGTGCTTTCCAGAAGTACAAATGCTGTTTAACAACATATTTGTTACAATCCACTGATTCTCTTTCAAGGCACAAACTGCTAGTAAGAAATTATGTCTTCATGAATATAGAAGAGATTACTTGGAAAAGTAAGGATTTTTTTGAGAGATAAAATTATTTTGGTAACTACAGAAATAAAATTCAATGTTGACCTTAGACTTGGGAAACTCCAGGGTCCTAATCAGACAGTCCAATGAACTGCCTTCAGTCTGCCAGCAGGTGAATGAAAATTGATTCAACTTTACCAGTCTTATGATATGGCTCCTGGTTTTTGAATCCAATGTGGTTTTTTGGATACCTTATGGCTATTTTAAAGAATCTCTTTCCTTAAGTTTTGTTGTGAAGAAAAAAAATTGTAATGAAAGAGGACAAATGATTATTTAGAAGACATTTTCCAGAAATTATGTTTTCCACAAAACAGGTTTTTCTAACTTTTGATATTTTCTTCATTCATCTTACTTTTAATCCTTTCCAGTATCTTTGGAATATGGGTGCAAGATTGCAGGCAGGGGTGTGGACTTTAAGGGCTCCTGTTTTGTAGCAAAAGAGCTTATCTTGTGTCAATGACTGTCAATTTTTCTAACTAATTTCCACAAAGGTGGTTAAGTAATTAGTAAACTATTCTAGAAGGGAAAGGTTACAAGTATATTGGGAGGCAGAGTGAGGAAAAAAAAACATTAAAAAATCAAAAGAAATTACATTGGTAGATATATGGTAGAAAATAGGGAAAAAAACCTCACATTCTAATAATTAAGTTCAATTCTGGTTGTGTAAGAAATATATTTCTGTTGAGATGTTATATCCAGGTTAATTTAAAATTAGATCTGAGTCTGGTTATGATCTGCCCAGCCTACTTTAAATGCAGTAATTGTTCCTTATAATCAAGCTATTAGAATGACATTAAAATGCAATCGCAGAAACAACACATTAATTTATGAAATATTGCGTTGGTTTACTTGACATTTTAATTTACAAGCTCTTTATTATTAGTTTGGTCTCTCAGTTATTAATTAGTTGAAAAACATGTCATTTTTCATGTCTTATATAAACAAATACAGGAAAAGGGTCAAATTTTAATCTTCATGAAACCAGCATAAATCAAAGATTTATGCTCCAGTTTTAGATTTTATATTTTGCACTATGCAAGTATATGACAGACACATCTCTGCTCATATCTAAGCAAACACAAATGAAAGTTTGTTTTAAGCATTATGTAGAAAATACATAATTTGTTTACAGTAAAAGAGATACTTTTCTCATTTCATATTTCAACTTCTTCAGTAGTAAAATATAGAGCACCGTGCAGTTTCTCAACTGTTTTATTTCCTTCAGTCAAGTTAAGTCTTGAAATGTTTCCTGTAATGTCTTGGATGTCAGTAGCAGAAGCCTATAAATAAGGAATTCTCAAGCAGAAAAAAAAGGAGGAAGGGGGGAGGGGGGGGAAGGGAAAGGGAAAGGGAAAGTGTGGGAAGGTGTGGGAAGGTGTGGGAAGGTGAGGGAAGGGAAGGGAAGGTGCGGGAAGGTGCGGGAAGGTGCGGGAAGGTGCGGGAAGGGAAGGGAAGGGAAGGGAAGGGAAGGGAAGGGAAGGGAAGGAAAGGAAAGGAAAGGAAAGGAAAGGAAAGGAAAGGAAAGGAAAGGAAAGGAAAGGAAAGGAAAGGAAAGGAAAGGAAAGGAAAGGAAAGGAAAGGAAAGGAAAGGAAAGGAAAGGAAAGGAAAGGAAAGGAAAGGAAAGGAAAGGAAAGGAAAGGAAAGGAAAGGAAAGGAAAGGAAAGGAAAGGAAAGGAAAGGAAAGGAAAGGAAAGGAAAAAGAGCAAAGTAAAATCACCTTCTGCTTCTATTGGAAAAGCACTGGATCTATGCTTGTTTATGGGCTCATATTTATGGTATGTATATTTATTTTATTGAATAATTGTAATTTTGAGTTTTATCTGTGAAAACCTGGCATTGACTAAAATTACTCTTATTGTCATTTTATTTCGTTGCTAGGACTGTGATTAATAGACTACTTAATAATTGCAAACTGAATGTGAACAAATTCACTGAGACCATCCAGTGAAACTGCCAGTGTTGAAAGAATATTGAGCACATATAACCAGATGACCTGGAAAGCATAGTACTGTACATCAAGTCAAAACCTGCCCTTTACATTTCACAACTCAAGCAATAAAGCTAAGAAAAGAGATAAGCTAACACTGTGGAGGTGATACTAGAAGAGATCTGGCTTTTTTTTTAGAAATTTGCAGAAAGTATGGTTGACACATCAGAAGTGAAAGCATAAGGAATGTTTTTTACTTAGAGATCTAGCAACATTTTATGTGGAATATAAGTGTTAATGTTTTCATTTTATAGATGGGAAGAACAAGACTTTGAGGAGTAAAGTAATTTGTTCAAAGCAGCTCTATAGCTGATCTAGGAATCCATTTATTAAATAGCTGCAGTGAACCTGCATTATTCCATGCCTATGCTGGAGATTGAGACAAACTTTTACTGAGTTAAATTTCCTTTTTCATCTTGATGTGCTTTCTCTGAGCCACTGTTGGGCATGAACAAATACTGGGATAAAATATGTTGTTGTGATGTTTCTAATGAAGGACAAATCAGGAAACATCAGAGATCTTCTAAGGTTCTGCTTTTGCCATAGATGTTTAGTAGCCCTGTAAAAAAAAGGCTAATGTGGCTGTGTCACCACACATTGCGTAAAAAAAATGTGTTACATTTTTCTCTGTTTCTTCTTTCATCTTTTAATCTTATTCAGTCTAATATTTTATGAATTACCATAATACCATGTTGATAATCTGTTTTAGAGAGAACAAAACCTCAAAACCTGTCAACATAATATCTGACTGCCTTCAATGACTACTGCCTTCACTACTTTCAATATGTATTTTACAGAATGGACGTGTATTTTAAGGGCAACCATATTCTTCTCTACCAACAAAAGTCAGAACATGGAAGAACCAACATATTATTATCAATCTATATCTTCTACAGACATTCCATGAGAAGTTACTGGCTTCTTCTGTAGTTTTGTCTTAATGTGTTTTTATGTTCTGACTCTTGTTTGTTTTTTGCTCTCCTTTGTCTCTAGGCAGTCTTAATGATCTTAATCCAAATAACCCAGTGAAAGACATTCACTTAACTTGTTAAATATTCCTGATGGCACCTGACTTAATTCCAGACAAAATCTGCACATTTTGCATTTTTTGTGACAGTTTTATTATCTGTCTGATGTCTACAAATCTGCAATTCTTGTCTACATTTTTTTTTTGCTTGGTTTTCATTGTACATAAATCTCCACCAGACCTCTCCTGAGCAAACAAGGGCTTTTTAAAGACCCAGCCCTAAAACTCTAGAAGCAGGTGGATCCAACAATATATTTTATTATAATTGGAATTCATTGTTCAATCCAGATTCAATTCACAGTACTATGTGAACATGTGAATGAACTTGGCCTGAATGTCTTAAAGACTAGGAAACTATCTCTTAATGGATTTCCTGGACCAGTCCAAATCCTGTATCACTTCCTACCATAGGCAGGATATACTCATCCTCCTTTTCTTTCTTTAGAAGAGGAATTTCTAGGGTTTAGAAACAAGGTTAGAAAGCCATACATGCTGGAAGGTATTTGAACAGTGGGGATAGAAGAGAATGAGACACAGAGCTGGAAGAAAACAAAGCTATGAATGTGGAAAAAGTGAAGGGAATGTTTTATTTATATGCCCTGAGCCCATGTGTGGCTCGGAAAGTGAGCATTCCCAGCTCCTCTGTTTTGAGTTGGGTTTTCAGGCTTACTATAAATGACTGAACAGGCAGTTTTAATTATAGCAAAACATGACAACAGAAATGAATCCTCATGGTTAACAGATCATAAGACTGCATTGCTGTCCTCAGGGACTGAGCAGGCAAGGACTCAAATGCTTGTAAATAGTGCAGGTGTTGAAAACCAATATGAGGTTATATAATTTCTTGACCAGAGAAATGCCACCACATGTCTTACAGCATTGTGGTTTGTGACAGTACATTTATGGTGGCAATTTACAGGCAGAGAAAGAGATCTTTGAACTTACTACAGCTGGCAGCCTTCACATTTCTTAGTAACTCATCACCATCTCAGAATGTGCTAATTTTCAGACAGAAATAATAACTATGAAAAAGTGACCAGCTGTGGTGCCAATTTTTTAAGAAGAGATCCAAACTATTTAGGTGAATAATTTTTAGCCCTTTATATATGAAATATTACTTTTAGTGTCAATTTTTTAATTATTCTCATGTAATTAGGGATCTAATTCCCCAAACTATCTATTCCTTCATGGAATGACCAAAGCTTGACAGAAGAATAGAAAAATGAATAACTCAAAGACTAACAGTCAAAGATAATTGGTATAAAAATAGCGTCATTTCTATGATTGAGAAATAATCCATTGTCATATGTCCATGAAGACAAAGTGTCTTCACGGATATATGACACTTTGAACACTTTGTCTTCATGGGTGTCAAAAAACTGCATACCAGTAACATAGGTTATTACCATTTCCCTGAAGACATTTCTGTACTACATTTTGCGATTTCTGCCACAGTAATTTCTTGTCCTTGCTTAGAGCTGAGATAGTTCTCTCACCTAGGCCAATTTGATATATCATTTAAGGTGATCTTTGAGACTCAGTTCAACTATAAGGAACAGCAGATTTTTGAGAGATGATTGAAAATTCATGCAATACTTTCAGGGCAAGATTTTCAAGAAAATTGTTCTGGTTTTGTTTAGTTTTTCAGTATGTTTTAAAATTGTTTAGTTTTCTGTAGGTACTTGTGTTTCTGTAGTGCTGTAGATATATTATTTCTATAATTGCTCACTCAAGCCTCCAAAATGTTACAATGATGTAATTTCAAGTCAAATGATAAGACATTTTATTTAAACCACACTATTGCTGTAACCTGTACTCATGTTCCTCTGTAATCCAGATTTATTGCCTTCCTTATTCTCAGCAAGCATGAGCAAACAAGAAATAGTTTTCTGTAATTATATAAAAAAGAAATATATATAAGCAGTGTTACAAAATCTTCTATGAGATGACAAGGTCAGCCATATGTCACTGAAAAATTTCCTGAGCATCTGTTCATTCTAGCTATTGCAGTGTCCAACAGAGCAGCTATAGTATAAATAATAATGACAATACCATTTATTGAGGCCTAAACCTACAACTGTATGTTTTGCAAGAGTCCCGCTGAAGGACATGAAAAGTCCTGCTGAAGGACATGAAGGCTTAAACAGGGAAATTTTGTGAAGCTAGACTGTGGCTTTAGACCTATAATAAAATCAGTATCGTGCTTGACCTTCACTGCAACAATATGCAATTACAGCGTGAAATCAGACATGCAGATATACAAAGAGGAACACAGAGCATCAGTATATCCTGGTACAGGGAATTAGCTGTCCTCTTCAAAGATGGGCATTTCAAAAGACGGGGGTTTGAAATGTGATGTCTGCAACACTTGGCAGCTGTCAACTGCACAATAAAAATTTGATAGGAGACCTCACTCCTAAGGATGGCTTCTCAAATAACTTTCACAGGTTGTTTTAAATGTTCATCAAGGACATCAAGAAACCAAAGTCCTGTTAGTTCATGATCCCTTTTCACAGAAGAAATGTCCTAAAATTTGTCCTGTGGTGACACTAATTTTTGTTGTTGAAATTTCTGCTGTTCCTGATGTGTCAGGTAAGAGAGATGTTATCTCAATAGCTTTTCTGGTGAAAGCTCCAATGTATGTTGTCTTACAAATCCATGTTTTTACAAAATCCATATTGAGAGAAGAGCCTAAGTCAGACAGTAACACTTGGTCCCCATTCAGAATTTCGTGGCTGCCAGGCAGCCATTCCTGTGTCTGTCCGGGAGGTGGACACTCTCTATGCACACCAGCAGCACACAGATCTTATGTACAGCTGCCAACACTGCTTTGCTAACCACAGACTGGGTTTTTGATGCTGTCTCAGCAGACAACATTCTGAGCAGGGCTATTTGGTGTCTTCTAAATGCTGTAAAATTACAGATTAATTTATTGGTGTGTCTGTTCCAGGCTCCCTGAGCAAACCAGAAGCTTTGGGATACCTTTGTGGCCAGACATTACGGTAACATTCTCCACTAGAGAATGCAGGTGCCAGCACAATTCT
Organism: Poecile atricapillus; assembly: GCF_030490865.1. Lineage (NCBI taxonomy): Eukaryota > Metazoa > Chordata > Aves > Passeriformes > Paridae > Poecile > Poecile atricapillus. Next base: position 106,363,789 of record NC_081289.1, on the reverse strand, counting down.
GTGTGGTTGGCAGGACATACACAGATGTATCTGTGGTCTAAACCCACATCTGAGCCTGTTATTTTTCTAACCTTGTGCAACAGAATGATAAGCTGCACAGACAAAATAGGCTCTGTGCTTCTCTGAGAGAAAAGGAGGATAGGTTTCCTGCTGAGGATGTAAGCCTTTGACTATGACTGTAGTAGTGAAATTTGCCTTTTCTCACAGTCCAGAAAAAAGTAAAAAAAAAAAAAGAAAAAAGAAAAAGAAAAAAAAAATAATAGATATTGAAAAATGCACATTATTTCAATATAACTAATACTTGAAGTAAGGTAAGAAATAGAAAAACGTGTAATTTGAAGGAGTAAGAAATCTGGCCTTGATAGCAGAAATGTTAAGGAATACCAGTTGTTTTGAATAGATTTAATGAGAAAAGTCAAAGTACATTATTTGCTGTCTTTTGACTAATATTTCCCTAATCTTGTGCACTTCTGTCCCATCCCCTTCTGTTCTCTAATGAAAACTAATGATCACTTCCATGATGGAATAGTGTATTAAGTACAGTGTGGAAATTAATTTAATTGTGATTAAGTTAAATAGGATTTCTTGTCTCTGGTAACTCTGGTTCTTGTTTGTAGTGAGAAAAAAATATCAGAAACAGGACTCCATTGAACTGCCCTTCCTACATTTATATCTAAGGAACACTGGGTAGAGAATGAAATGTTCTAGATCCTTTCACATTTTGGCTTTATTTATACAAGTACAAGAAAAAATATACATAAAATATAACCCTTTAAGAATTTAAACCTTACTAGAAAGAACAGGGAAAAAAGGGTGGAAAAAGGGTTAACACAACTTTCTGCTGTTATATTAAGTACTTGTCAGTGTTTGCTATCTCATAACAAGGTAAGACATGGATGGACAGCTGGGGTTTTATGGGATGCCTCATGGGGTGCTGGCTTGTTTTTCTTAGCCTGGAGCAATGTAAATCAGTTATTAGATTAGTAAGATTGAGAATATTGCTACATGTTTGTGTGGCTAGGGATGGGGAGTGTAAAGCCAGAAAGGGAAAGTTAGTTGAGTGCAACTGTATACACTGTGTCCAAAAATCTAGCTTAAAACAGAACCTGTCCCACAAAAACATAGAATTTATCCTACATTTGGCTGGGTTGGAGAGAGAGGAATCCATGTCCAAATCCATTGCCTCAATGTGGGAAAAGACAAAAACTCTTAAGGTCTACAGGGAGGCAGACAATATTTGAAGAAAATGTTGGTTAGGATATTGTGAGACATTTTTAGACATTTGTGACCTCATTCCTTCACATGAGCTCCATCATGATCATCTAACATGTTTTAAACAAGGTTTCTGCAGTCCACATTAGGAACGAAATGGCTGTTGTTGTGTTTGATAGAACTGTGCATGAATCGATTTTCCCAGCTGTGGGCTCTACCTGTGTTACTGGTGGTCTGTACAAGAGCAGCTATGTGACTAAACCTCCCTGTGTAGGGAAGACTTTTGGAAGAGAAACCATTGCTTATGCAGCAATCAATCCCTCCTGAGTATGAACATAGGCTGTTTTTCATACACCTCCCTCACTGACTGTGAGACTGTAAACATAGAGCTCTATTGTGTGTAGTTGTATTGGGAGATATGGTACCATGTAAGGTACCTTGAACTGTTAGGATTGGCAAAGATATCTTATTATTCCATTGATTCTTTTCTTTGAAAAAAAGAAAAAAAAAAAAAAAACCAACCAAAACCAGACCCAAATCCAAACAATACCTGTTCTTGGGAGTAAAGAAATCAGTCACTGAATATGTTGAGAATTAATGAAACAACCAGGACTCAAGGATATTGTGTGTGCTCTAAATAAATATTAATACTATGAATCCTACTGCTATGTGTCACAAGGACACATTCCGAAGATTTATGGAAAGATCAGGTTTTCATTCAATTGATGCCAGTTTTGAAGACATCAGACTTAATAAATAAATGATAATAAACTGTCATTGGGCATACATTTTAGCACTTGACATCAATCATGTGCTAGCTCTGTTGTGATGGGCATAGGTATAAATCTACTCTGCAATAAATCCAGACTCTTTCCTAGAGGAAAAAATATGAAAAGTGGAAATTATATTTAATTTTGTGATTTTTCCTGTCCCATTTTTAGTTTCAAATGAAACTCTTTAAGGTAGAAAGTAAACAATTTGATCATTTAGTTACTTGCCAGAACTGAAAAGCCTCTGAGTGTGCACACTAAAAATAAATACATCTTTATCCTAAGGTGTTAGTAAAAATTCTTTTGTGATTTTTTGAGCTCTAAAGAAATAAGTGTTACTGAGAAAAGACCCCAAGATAAAAATGTTCAAGGAAGGAAAATCAATAATATTATTTTTGGTTTTGAAAGAAAGTTCTGGTAGCTCAGAATCTTTCTGTTCTGAATTTTCTAGTTTAACAAGCTGTGTTTCTACATGATTCACATTTTGAAAATGCATTTTAAATATTCTGACAAGTACTTTTCATTTTTGATACTTTTCATTTTTTAAGAAATAGAATATGTTAAATCCTAGCATTAGTTTTGAAATAAAAATTTTTTTGCATGTGTCAAAAGTAACTAGAATGGTAAAATACAGACCTAAAACCCTGATAAATATTTAAGATACAAACTTGAAAAATCATGACTCAAAAGAAAAGTTTCCTCTGGGAAAAATTATAAAAAATTCAAACCCAAAACTCCCCACAAAATGAGCCAATAGTTTATAAAAACAAAAACTTTGCACAAACACTGTGAAAGAATCTTCAAGTTCATCATTTCAGAGGCTGAAACAGGCAACAATTAAAGTTAATTATAAAAATAAATAACAAGTATACAATTTTTTTTTCTTTCACTGGAAGAGTTGATCTTTCAGTACTGAATGATATGCTGGATGCAATAAGGCCATTTCAAAGTGCACAGAAGTGGGGGGCAAGGGGGATTGCACCTTTCTTTCATTTTCCAGGAAACATGCATTGTAGATGAGTAATGTGATGGTTAGCTCTCACAATTAAGGGATAAATACTGTGTGTATGTTAAAAGAAGTTTTACTGATGTATAGTTATGTTATTGTGGTTGGTTGTTTAGATGTCCTGTGTTCTCTCCATAGTCCCCTTTCCCCCTGGATGGTTGCCAAGGGACAGCCTTGGTGGTTGGGACATGTGGCAGGAGGGTGAGTTCCTGTGCCCCTGCATGAGGCAGTTGGGGGCGGGGCAGGCTTGTTGCCAGGGGGTGTGGCATGGCAACACCTGACCGCCAATCAAGTTACAGGAGAGCAGTCTCCACCAATGGACAGTGAAGAAGAGTTGATTGGCAGCCTCTCGGCAGGGCCAGGACTGCCTGAGGCAACCCCCGGGGTATAAAAGGCAGGGCAGCCTTTTTGTGGGTGAACGCATGGTGTGTTAGTTCCATGCTCCCAGTGCTGTAATTTTTTCTTATTCATACTTTGTTGTATTTTGTTAAGGTTTACTAAACCTTTGAAATTTTAAAAATGGGAGGTCATTTCTCATACAGGCCTTCCAGGTTTTCAGCCCTGGCATTAGTGTAGCTGTGAGGAAGATGGACATGGAGGTGTACTGCAATCCTTCCACCACTGACAGATAATCAGTCAGGTCTGGACCTGCCAGCTGTCTGAAGCTCTGCGTACAAAGTGTTCTGCAGGTCAGGAACCACGGTTCTGTTGCTGTCTGTCTCCTTAGAGAAGCTGCCAAAGCGGTGGGAGTTGGCACAACAGGAGACAGGCTTTCTGCTGACGGTGCAGTCCTTCAGACTTGCGTCCAACCTGCATCCAGTCAGGAGGATTCTTTATGTCAGACCTGAACAAACAAAAAGCCTTCCATTTAAATAGCTTAAATTAAACAGAAACAAGAATGATTTGCCTGTGTTGTTTCAAATTCTTTATTGCGCTAAACTACTTCCTTTCAGCCCTAGCAGAAAATACTTCAGCAGAACAGGCAGTGATGGAGGGTCCTTAAAGACAGTGTTCGCAATTTTGAAAGAGCAGCAAACAGCGGCACTCAGAACATTTTAGAAATGACTGATGAGATTTTATGGTGCTTAGGAGAGAAAATATCTGAGTATTCATATGTAAATCTCAGATATTCACTAGAATGTTGCATTTTAAGTACTGCCATATTTTTCTCTGCAAGTGCATATGAGGTAAGTAGCTGGAGGTAATGTTCCCTCTAGAGACTCTGAAATTTGTTTTAATGTGAAACAAAAATGTCAGGGTACTAAAGCTCTCAGGCTTTTTTTTCTTCCTATGCAGGGAAGATTCTCAAGAGAATGTGGATAGAAAAATTAATTCTAGAGAGATTAACAAAATCCAATTAACCTGGTAAAGCTATTAAGTAAATTAGCAAATTTAGTAATCAGAATGTTGTTGGGGTTTTTTTGTTTGCTTAATTCTTGCATTAATAGCTTAATGTGCTAAATGTTCAACAAAGAAGAGCCCTTTTTGTCATATATAGATAAGTTCATGCATTTAGAAGACTTTTGTTTAAATTGAAGAGCCTCTGAAAGAAGCTCACCATGTTGGTCATGAATCAAATTTGTTCAACATCACTCTATTGGGATAAGTCTGTGTTTTTGTATTTTAGTATATTGTGTGTATATATATAGTATCTACTGAAGGAAATATGAACTTCAAAAACTAAATATCTCTGCATACATATGTAGTTTTCTTCTTCACATTAATTCGTGTTTGTATGAACACACATGTATACTCATCAGATCTCGTTCTTAAATTTCTGGTAGGCCAGATAAATTAGAATTATTCACTAATGGAAGTGGGGAAAGGAAATTGTTCTTTTTTTTCCAACGAAGGATAAGTTTTAAACTTTGGACAACTCTACAAATTCCTGATATGATTTACCCAAGCCTTTCAAACTTCACAGTGAGTTTAATGTTGGAACAATCCTCTAAAAATCCCCCAAACCTCTACTTCTTTTGAAATTGCCACAATGAATAGGAGCCCTATTTATCAATGTCCTACATGTGCCTCAAATCTGGGTCAAAAGAGAGAAGAGACTGCACTTGTTTTTCAGAGTCTTGTCACTACTGTGGTGGGTCACATGTAATTGTTCTTGTTGTAGAAAAGTTTTGGCAACTGGTTTTGGCGAAACCTAAAGTAGCTAGTGACAAATGGGTCGTAAATGGGACTGGTGCTAGCTAGTAGAGCCTGTCCTCACACCCCTGAGAAGCTCTCTGCCACCCACACTCAAAAGCTCCAAACCCCATCTGCTCTGCTCTAATTTGCCCCAAGCCACATCCACACTCTTCTGTGGAGAGAAGTGCCACTTTTATAGGAATTAAAACTTTCTGTCATTTTGGTGGTCAGTGTCACGGCTATTCAGGAAATTCAGCTGGGTATAGGGTCGGGGTAGAAGGAATTTAAATCCGTTTAACTCTTTGATGTGAAGGGATCTCCACAAACACTCTCATTGTTTTAGGCAGGTGCATTGACTCAGAGATAGTCATGAATAACGTGAATGGACAGCTGGGTGCTGGTTTAAAGGTTTCCATCATACACAGTGTTCTGTGTCTCTTACCAGAGCCACCTCTTAGATCATGAGGAAAATGGCAAGGACCCCTTGGACACACTGACGGAGGAGGCAGCTGCCCTTGGTCCACTCCCCATGCCTCACCATGCCACAATCTACAATGTTAGGAAATTCGACCAATAACAAAAATAGTGAAGAAGCTTAGAAAGTGAAATTACATGTCTTAAAAGTAAGCTCGTTACTATTTTTTAGAAAAAAACCCTCTATATTTTGCTCACCTCAAATATTTATCATGTTCCCAATGACTACCAGTAAAATACTTTGGACATACGCTAAGCGTCCCCAGGAAACTGGTTTCTCCATTTTGGCAGCAGTTCTTGCTTAAGGGCTGCAGTTGAAAATCAGAAGTTATTACAGAAAATTTGCTGGGCAAATAAGGTACCCGCTTCAGCTGCAGATGTACAGGCCACCAATTTAAGCTTGATGCTTCTGCAATTTGTTTTGTTTGTCTATTGCAAAGATTCTACACAATTATTCTGACTTGTTAGCACATTCAAAAGGTCAAAGACTAAATTAAGAGCATTCTGATAAGTTTTAATTAATCTTTCAGTAAGAAATACAATTGCCTTCAGGCTTTTGTTGTTCCTGTGCTTAATCAGAGATTAAAGCTTGTAGAGGCACTCACTCAAGGACCTGACCTTTCATAGTGTTCTCTAAAAACATAGAAGGAGTTACGTTCTTTAATCCAGTTTTCTGGCTACCAAGTCTGGAAGAGGCATGCAAACCCAGGTGTCTGAACAGATGGCTACAACACTCAATTATATTCATTCTGGGCTAGTAGGAAAGTCACACCAACTCTCTTTATTAGTGTGTCCTTTCAGAAATGTTTTGGAAGATGCTTCCAGATAGTGAAGAGACAAAAGTCATATGTATCTAGGGAGCAGGCACTGTGCATATGTCTGCAGCTGAAGCTGGTAATACACATTTTACTTCGGGTGTAAAAGTATCAGTTCTTTACACTCTCTATGGGAGCTAGGGCAAATGTTAGGAAAAATGAAATGAGATAGCTCTCTCTGAAGCAGGGCAATAGCTTTCAGCATAGATCTTTTCACAGTCCAATGGCAAACAAAGGGCTCACTTACAGTAACAGCACAGGAGAATCTCTATTACGGCCATTTTCTTTTTTCCTCTGGAAATTTAGAATCAAAAAATTAGAATTTTAGAAATTGTCTTCTCTCCGGGTGAGTGGAAGAAGAGCTTTTATAGGTGACGATAACCAGTGCTGCTGGCACACGTAGCAAGGTAATAGCCACTGACCAGGGGGCTCCTGAGACTGCCATTTTGGGCCCTCTGTATGAAACTCAAGCAGTCGTTCTTTAGCAGCTTCTAGAGTCCGAAGCTGCCCTCACATCTCAAAACAGAAGCACGAGGTGAAAGTGGTTTTTTTTTTATCAGGTACCACCTGGTGTTTACTTGGCGGTACAACCTGAAGCTATTGCATCACCTGTGAAGTGGGGAGCATTTGGCACAGGTTTATGAACCCTACTTTTTCTTCCTGTTTTTTAACAAAATCGTCAGACCTTTCTGACTTTCTACATCAATTTTCAAAACTAAGGAAATAATGATATTTCATCTTCTATCTTTCCCATAGGATCAACATATTGCAAGTAATTCGGTGGATGTTTTAGCCGGCATTAGCAATGACATCAGGAGGGCAGAAGAGTGCCCTCCTGTTCAGGAAAGGACTTGTTAACTTGATGTCAATGGCTGCTTGCACTCTTATCAGGCTTCACAGGATCAAGGACTCCCTGCTATTCGCTAAAGAAGCCTCACTGTTGTGTCAAAGTCCTTTGCATGGGGTCTGAACGGTTTCATTAACATGTAAGGCTTTTCTTTGTCTATTTGGTTTGGCTAATATAGCTATCAGTATGTACCAGCGCCAGTGTATCATGGCCTTCAAGCCCTTTTTCCCTGCTAGAAGCATCTTCACAGGGGATGTGAAAAATCTACTTATGTACTCATATGATGAACAAGTTACTAAGTGTTAACTCAATAAAATGTAAGATGTCAGAAGGATTTCTTCTTTTCCTTTTGGAACAGAGGAATTTTCCATAAGATTGTTTAAAGATGTGCTCTGATTTTCTTGGCTTGGGGAATTGTTATTTTCCCGTTTGCAACCTTTAAACACATTAATTAAAAAAGTACAGCAATGTTCTTGGGAACAACTAAGACTCAAAATTCACATACTACACTACTTAGAAAAACTGACAACATAAAATTATTTCTATAAAGTAATGAGCATCAAAGCTGAAATTTTTAGAAAATGATAGAGAAGCTTATGTCTGTCTGTATCTTATATTAACTTTTTTTTCCTTCTGCTTCACTGTTCAAACCAGCATTGTTACATTGGTTCAGAAGATGGAATGGTAAAATAAAAAACACTGAAATGTTTAAATTCTTACATTTTTATTTGCAAGAAGAGTCACAAGGGATCAAGACACACACTGTGGCTCCTGAACAGGCAACAGATAGAAGCCATAACCAGATTCTGCTCACTCTGAAGCTTCATGTGGAAATGCTGCATCCTTCTTCATGCAAAAGAGCCTGGCTTCCTGGAAAAGCCGAAGAGAGCAACATTAGAGAAAATACTAACCCTACGAACATGAGGATAATGCCACTTACAAAAGTAACTCCATTAATGCATGAAGGTGTCTGAAAGTTGAGGCTATAAGACAGCAGTGAATTTAATGTTAGATATTTAGAGGAGGCAGGGGAGGAGTCTTAAGTATTTTCTTCACTTGATAGAACTATGAGGTATAAAAAACAGTAACAAAACCAACAAAAACCGAAGAAACATTCCCTTCCCTCTCCCCCCGAAAAAAAACCCAAAACAGCCAAATCAAGGAATAAAGGTTATGTCTCACTAGTTTTAACCTGGTTCACTTGTAAAGATATTGGTGTACTTAAAAAAAAATCTGCAATGCAAAGATGAAGTTACAGGAATAGTGAATTCACAAAAAAATTACTAAGTTACCTTATGAAGTTAGTGAAAGATAGTTACAACTATGGTTTTGGAACACATGGGGAAGGGAAGTAAACCATTCTATATAGATGGCATATGTAATATGGGAAAAAGTGATTCCCTCCTCCAGTTTTAAGTAACTACCACAAAAGGAAGTGTGAAGGTACAATATAAAAGAATTTGCAAAAGCAAGTAGCCAGATTTTTTTTTCCTGTAAACAGTATCAAACATTTTAAAAACATCACTTTCATTATTTTAGAAAAGTATTTTCTAGCCTAAAAAGCTTCATATGTTTTCTCTCTAATCTGCCTTTATTTCACTCCTTTTTTGCGCATGAAATTCCTCTGCCATAACCGTACACTGCTGCATATACAAAAATGAATTAGTTTGACGGGGAAGTTTTGGTGAAATATAGTAATGAAAGTGAAGTAAATCCTCTGCTTATCATCCAAGAAAAAATGGTGTATTCCACTCTCTGAGCTTTAACATCGTACGCCCTGCAGCAAGTAATTTACAGACGATCAGCACCTTGCTACTCTCTCCTCTCATTTCCCTACTTGAACTCCCTTCATTAACCCAGCAATTTGCAATGGCATTGGGTGGTGGATTTATCATAGGACCTGCTCTAAATTGGTCTCTGGCGGCAACAGAGCCAAAAGGAAATTGAATTTCTCGTGTGAAAGTCTCTTTTTCTTTTTCCCCTTTTAGTTTTCTCTTGTCTTAAAATGTAATATCATTACCATGACTCAGATCTGGTTAATGACTTGGCTAGATGGTCATTGTACTAAAATATCTACAATAAATCATGTATTGACTTCAAAGGTAATATTTTATATTTGGTTCTGTTTTTAAAATTTCTATTTTTCATATTACTTTTTGATTTAGAGTATATTTTTTTGTTGTTGTTGCAGTGTTTTTGAGATTCATTTTTTTTTGCTTGATTTAGGGTCTGAATTTTACTGTCTTGGGAGGTTTGAAAAGGAATTTTGAACTTAGTCTATTGTGATCTAATCTAAATCAAAATGACGTTGTCATATGCCAGGATTTGCTTTGCTTTTGCTAAACAAATGTCTCTAAGCCCATAAACGTTTGTGTGGAAATGACCACAATTTCATTCCTCGTTATCTGCATGCCTCAAAGTGCATGTCTTTCCTGTATCATCTGCAGTAATGATGAATCTCCACTTTTTGAAGCCAAAATGTTCTTTGAACAGCTGAGGTGGGCCTGAGCATCCATCTTAACTTTGTTTGAATTCTGATTCTTGATACTGGGTTTTTTTCCTTTCCACTTTTCCGAAGATTGCTCCGTACTCACAGAAAAAACAGCCTGTGAATTCTCACAAAGTTAAGAACAGGATTGTTCCGTGACCGTGTAGTACCAGGAATTTAGCTTAACAGCATATTGACATGCCAGGAAGAAGGAGCATGGGCTTTACATACAGGTTTTTATAAAATGCATTAAAAAGCCCTTTTTTTGCTGGACTCTGGAAACTTGACCAGAGAAGGAACCAGGGTAACAGCCATACTGATTGTTTGGTTTTTCATTGGAGTTTAATCGGAAAAGAGCACCTATTTAAGACACTGTAATGAGCACTTGTTCCTCTAAGGGTTTACTCCCCAAAACTGATGCTATCTCTTCCCACCCTACTTTCTGCATACACACATACAAAGGACTTTGAAGCAATTACCATCCTTAACATCCTGGAACAATTTAAGGGGAATAAGACTTGCAAATTGAAATAGTGGTCATTTCTATCAACTTTGATTTAGTTTAATGATTGCAAATATTATTTAGTAGTTGGTATTTGAACACATTATCATTGAAAACTCCCTAGTGATTACAGCACATCTAGGTCGTTTAGATGAACAGTGTCACCTATTCCAAGGCAAATGAGCAGGATTTGTGGCTGAAATCCAGGGCCTTTTGCATGCCTTGAATAATCCCACTGGAAGTGATTCAATGCCCTCTTATCACATTTCTCTTGTGTGAATTACTGTTTCACCATTTCACCCCTCAAGATGAAAATTCTGGCAGCATGTTTGATAGATGAATAATTTCAAACCCTAAAATTTCCTTTTTCATTCTTTGCAACATCTGTCTATTTTTAATTTTTAATTAAATGTTAGGATAAATATGCAGTTGCTGCAGTGAGCCCTGAGGAGTTTAGGGTTACCACAGGAATACTAAGTGCAAAACGTGCTTGTGTAGCTACAAGCTATTATGAAGAAGTTCAAAGTCCTTGCTACACTAATTCAATCAAAATTTTCTCTAATATCTAGAATTTCTTTTAAGTTTGATTTTTGCTAAGGTCTGTTAGTAAAGAATTTGTATTGACCAATTATTTTCTTAGAAAACTTCATGTAAAATCAGGATATTGAACACTGTTTTGAAATATTAACCACTGTCCTAAACTTTTTTTTTTTTTCCCCTTAATAAACAAAAAGTAGCAGCAAATTTCAAAGCTAAGTTTTGGGGTTTTTTTCTGATTTCATGTTAAAATAAAAATAATTATTTCCTGCTCACTCTTTTGATTGTTTTTTATTTTTCTGCAAGACGAAATAGAAAGGCTGTGCTTTTGGACAGGTGCAATAAAGATTTATTTTAAAATAAAGTTTCTTTTTAAGCTTTATCAGCATGGTTTCTCAGGACCACAGATTAAATTTCAAGACTTTTAGAATATAGGGTAAACACATTATTTTTTTCAGTTTTATCCCTATAAATCACAAATTTCCTTGGCTTGCTTCTTCTTACATGAATTTTACAGCCTCTCTGCTGTGGTGCGTTCGTATGCCAACGGTATGACCAAATCTAGTGCTCCTGTAGCACAGCTGTGATTGAAACCCCTCAGCCGCATTCTAAGCACAACAGCATAAGCAAGGCGAGAAAAGCTTGTAAATTGCAGCACTTCCAAAGACATAATTCAGAAAGTGCTGATGTTCTCCTACCTGCATATAGTTCCATATGTCTGTGGTTCAGTTCACCTTTCATGAAAAACAGATGAAAGTGTTCCCTTGCAACAGAAAAATGGTATGAGCCTATATTCATTCATAAACACAATGAGCTACATAAAGATGTTCATAAACATATTGCTGAGAAAGTAGTGTTATAAATGGCTTCAGGATAATGGGACTCCTACCTAATGGATAAAACCATTTTCAAAACAGTTGCTAGGATTATGTTTTTCATCTTTTTGATACGCATATTACACCAGGAAAATGCATCCGTCTGGACCTTGTAAAGATCATGCGTAATTCTCCATAAGCTGATGGAAATTTTACCTGGGTCACTGCTGTCAAATACCAGTTCATATTCTACATTTGGCTAGAGATAGTTTACAGACCTGCAGTGCATTTTGTGTAGCGCAGTGGCACCATTTTCTAGGCATGTTTTTGTGAAAGGCATGAAGGTTCCTATGATGCTGGAATCATTTGGAGTTCAAGAGAAGAAGAAAAAATTCTAAAAGGCTGGAGTTGTCTAAACACAAGTTCTTTGCCCACATAAGTTCATGGTCAAGGTAAGCAAAAGAAAATAGCAACAAAACCCTACAATGTTAAAACTGACACGTAAAATTGTATGTGGAAATTATGTTAATATTTTATATAGATTCTGATGACTCTTCTGGTTGTCAAACCTTTTTAAATGAACTGGAAAAATCTTCCTTCGATTGGGTTAATTAAGGAGAGATTCTTTATGTGCATACTTAGGCTATCTCACTGTTCAGGTTTGGCTCTTACTGCAAGTTTCTATCAACACTGCTCAATAAGTCATTGTATTTTATCCAACAGGATTTTATGATTAGACAAAAGAAGAGATTCAGTGAAAAAAACGGATACATTCAGTCTGTACAAGGCCTCACTTTGTAAAACTGAATATGGGTGCTTCTGTGATTTCTTCTTGGAGTATATCTGTTCTAAATGCAGTGAAACCCAGGTGTTTCATTATTTTGTACCACACAGCCACAGTAGGTTACTGACATTATCCATTCAAACAAATATGAATTGGAACTTACTAGTTAGTGTTTAGAAAAATCCATTTCCCAGTCAAGTTAAAAATGAGAATATAATGCCTTGTTTTTCAAAAGCTGCCGGTTTCTAGGCAAGGTCATGCATGGTCCTGACACAAGTAATGTGAAAGTTAATTTCTTGTTAAAGATGTCAAGCGGACAATAGCTTTAGGGCTCAATTATGTCTCTGCAAAAGCAGATTTGAGTGAAGAGCAATCAGTTAAGGTTTTTCCCTCCCCAGTCATGTTTTATCACAGAAATGTCAATTAATTCCTCTTTTTGAAGTCTTTTGGGCTCACACATGCAGAACAAATTATTTGTTATTTGAAAATATAGATGCAAGGTTTTTTTAAAAAATGTTTTAATACAGATTTTTTTCTGTGATATGTACTACAATTTGATCCCACAAATGTTTGTATTGGTAATCTGGAAAGATACAGATACCACCCCATACTCTGCAGTTCTACACCATAAGTGAGGAGGGGTCCTGATGTTACGGTGCCTTTGTCACCCTAAGCAGTATCTTCTCTCACAAATAAACAGAAAGCACAAGAAAATGCAGAAGAATATTTACTTGTCTAATATAAACCACTGCCACCTTCACCTCTGTCTGTGAGGCTGACTGGGGGAAACATGTAAATGTATCTCTCCAGGGCTGTGGGACATGACACACTGATCATGCACAAAAATCTTATACATACTCTGAAAGAAGAGAATGTAGAGGAGATCTCACTAACAGCCTGTGTGAAAATATTATAGTGGAAACTTTTTTCTCCAAGTGCTTTGTGCAATGTTACAGTTCAACTGAAGTTGAGGTTTTCAGCCTTTTCCTTCAGGGATTAATTATACTCTGCTGTAAGAGATGGAAGTAAGAACATTTGTCTGAATTCTCACTGTATAAACCTCAGTAGAATCTCCATCATTGTTTTGAAGTTTTATACCTATTTTCCCGAAATATTAAGTTAGCCTTGTTGATTCTTGCAGCCTTTGCTTGCTTTTTCTTGTCTTTCCTTTTCTGACCCCTCCACTCTATGCACTGCCTCCCTAACCACGTAGGTGCAGAAAATGTGTATCAGTGGGGGTGACAAAGAACTATATCTCCTGGCACTAGCTATAGAGAACATGCAGACATAGAGAATGATCTTAAATGATAATACATTCAAAAGTACCGAAATATCACCAATGCATAGAGCATTTACAGTGGTTAAGATACCATGAAAAAATTCTGAAGTCAATATCATTACAGATATTTTTGGCTTTGAAAAATGATCAAGGAATTCTGCTTATTGATGCTGATAACAATGGTCTATGTTTTCTTAACCATAAAAGGAAAAACCCCTTTTCTTTGGGACTGAACATGCAGCCACTATTCCTTTTGCTCCTCTTACACATACTGAGGACACACGCTACTCTTCCAGAGCAGTCTTACTCATCTTCAGGTTTTTTCAACATTTTGACAAAATGCCTCTAAGTTTATCTTTTGAGGTTTAAATTTTCCAATATTTGTCCAATTGTCCATAAAGACTTTGTGTCTCCAGATACTCCCTCACTGCCCTCGTGCCCTATCCAGAGCATGCAAAGATGCTACTTCTGCCAAAGGAGGAAAACTTCCCTTCAGTTGGCTGCAAATGGTCCCTCATATCAACAGAGAAACCAGGAGCTCAATTCTTCCCTCCTATCCCCCACCTTACGACAATTATTATGTCTTAAGACCAGCAGCACATGGCAAAGGGGGATGGGTTCTCTATAGCGCAGCTGCAGCCAGTTTGCACTACTTTGACTCACAGGCAGAAGGTTGTCCTTGTGCTTGTTTCATTTAAGGAGAGATTTCATGACAAGTGTCCTGCTGCCACATCTCCAGGCTGCAACTGGTGTAAGTTTCCATTTGGCCTTTGCAACTTAGAAGTTCTTCTGTTTCTGCACGTCTTCCAGCTCTTCATCACCACCCTACCCTTTCATGTAAATAGGTTCTAGATGACAGCATTCTGACGTGTCACTTTCCAAGTCAGATTGGTCCAGATATATAGTTTGCCAAAGTAAATATTTAATTTTAATCCCTTGCTCCTCTTTTTCCTCCATTAGTTGAGTCAGAGTAGCATCTGCATCCCTATGAAACAGCAGAGTCAAAGCCAGCCACCTGCATCACTGCAAATACATTTACCATCTGTTTCTTATTAAAGGTTGTCAGATTTACATCATCCAGAACTGGGACTTTGCTGCCAAATAAGCTGTGCAGAAATGGCACTGAAAAAACAATGAATCCCAAGAAGCTAATCAGAGGAATGTGTTAGTTTTACTTCTCATAAAATTTTTATATTTTTTGTAGATGTGCTACAATCATGAGGAGAAAGATGGAAAGAGATGGCTTTCCCATCCTGAGAATTCTGCTTGTAGTCCAAACCAGTTAATATGAACAAAGGTAGAACTGCAAAGAGGCAAAGGATTTACTGGGAGCACTTTGTATAATAAGATAAGCTACTATGCTAAACCATTCAATTTTTTTCCTGCAAGTGAGGAAAGTAAACGTATGTAGTATTGCCATGGAGCCATTGCCTTAATGATACTGTCTCGGTATCAAATGGATTGGCAAATCATCATCCTGCCTCCACACAGTATAAACTTTCAGAAGTGTAAAGGAGAGAGGACCCTGATAACCACCAAAGGACTGAGGAAGGGTGAGCTTGACTCTGATGAGGACTTAATTTTGCACTAAAATTCAGAAGGTTGTAGTTCAAAGACTGGCTGGAGGATGGGAATCGGTCCATGATCTCTCATGAAGATCAAAATGGAAGGACTTCAATTTAGTGAGGACAGCCAGGTAGTCACCAGCTGAGGGAAACAACTGTGCAGAAACTCACAAAAAAAAAAAAAAAAAAAAAAAAAAGGTGTAAGAGGCTCAATGACTCAAATGCATAAGCCACAGTTACTTTTCTCTGTCGTGTTTTTGCATTAATCAGGATCATGTTCAGTTTAATCTGTTCCTCTTCATCCTACATCAGAAGCAGGTCCTCTCTCTGAGGAGAAACTGACAGTGGGGTGTTAGTGCAATTTGGACAGTAATATTAGGAAGCTTCTAGTAATTGATTTGTAGTGTTCTTTACTAATTGCCTCAGAGTGAGTTTGAAGTAATATTTAAGCATGGC
This sequence comes from Poecile atricapillus, assembly GCF_030490865.1. Taxonomy (NCBI): domain Eukaryota; kingdom Metazoa; phylum Chordata; class Aves; order Passeriformes; family Paridae; genus Poecile; species Poecile atricapillus. Next base: position 106,348,103 of record NC_081289.1, on the reverse strand, counting down.
AATTAATGGGGATTAGAGTCTTCTAAGGAAGCAGCTTATGTCAGAACATTATACTGGGTCATCATCCTTATCATTAAACTATCGTGGTGAGTAGTACATTGTACATTCATTATTTGATTAGAAGTTGCTCTTTACCCATTAAGGAAAAACAGCTATTAAAAGTGAGCTGAAAATTTTTATGAAGAGGGGATAAAATGAAAGTAAAGAAAATTGCCTCTGAAACCTGAAACACAACAGTCATAAATTGTTAATACTAATTCTTTCTGATCTCAGCCTAGACTTTTGAAACAGCTTAAATTTCTCTTTGGGCTTTTGTCGTATCACCATCAATGGGATTGTGCTTGTAAGGGAAGAAGGGTAGAGTGGATTCTTGCCTGTAAGGGACATTAAATAAGGGACATTAAACTGATGTCTTGCAAGTCCTCTTCTGTCAATTTCCTAGTATGTATATTATAATGATGCAAAGATGTTTTAATGCAACTGATAGGTTTAGGAAGGCTGGTTTCCTTTCACATATTTCTCATATATACATAACCTCAGTTTCATGCCAGTGAATGTTTTTTCAAAACTGAAATCAAATACCATGAAAGAGGTGAGCTTTATTTCACAGAGAGGTAGTCAGGAATCTGCTGAGGAAAATCCGTATCTTCTCATATCTGAGAATTTGCCATAACTGTTAAGCATAATCCCTCAACTAATGGAATGGACAGGTTTCTCTATGTGTATTTGTTTGGAATCCCTTCTGTCCAAGCTGGCATTGTGTCTCCACTATGTTCTTGAGGAGTAGGGCTCTTTCTGACACATGTGAGAAGTATGCTGCCCACACTGGTCCTGTTTACTGTGTTGCCTACATTCATGTCTGACTGAGGCATGAGTGAAGTGCCTGATGGCTTAGGCTGTGCCAGTTCTGAGCAGTCCCATAGAAGAGCTTTGGACATCTAGGGGAACATTTAAGCTAAAGTGACAGAAGTTGTGGAAACAGCTCAGGTCATGTAACTGCTGTGTTTTGATCTTATATGTCTTAATCTAATATTTTTTCGTTCAGTATGTTGGGTCTCCTGAGCCTTTGTGAAAAAAAGTTCAAAGTAAGTGAGAAACAAGTCCAAGATAAGTTTCAGCGTTTGATGTTCTGAGGAAAAACTAGTAGCACCATACTGAGCTAAATAATTTTTCCTGCTCAGCTGAAGCTATGAAGGTAGAAAACCCTTACATCAATATTGCACTATGGGACAATCTTTTGCTCCTGAGAGCCAGTCTAGTCAGGTAAAGCAAAGACTATTTCAGATAATTTCTACTGTGAAGTTGAGAAGCTTTATTTCTGTTTTCTTGAAAAAATATTGCTCTTGAACCAAAATAAATTATAAAAGATCAGTGTCATTATATTCATAAAAGTAATTTGTGGTGTTCATAACTTTTATGTAAAGAAGGACTATTTGGTTTAATATTGTAGTCTCTGACCTGATGGCCACTTTCTTGAATTTTGATGTGAACATGTGTTGAATGAATAAATAAATGCTTTGTGCAGAAGATGCCCAAAACTAAGAGCTTCCCACTAAGCTGTTCCATGGACAGTCTTCAAAAAATCCACCCTGTATCAATTTTCACAAAGGATTCTTAGCTCTGTGTTGTATATATGCTGGATTTTGTTTTTGAGTTGTTTTGCCCCACAAAATCTGGAGGGCTTAGGTTGTGAAATGATAATGGGAAAATTAGTTTTTTCCTCATCTGAGCATAGGAATGAAACTTTTTTAAATTTTAAGAATGATGTTTTAATGAGAACTGAAGAACTTGTCCAGGACAGATTTGCTGGAAAACAATAAATAGAGTAAACCATAGTTTTGGGACGTGATTTATAAATGAGCCAAATAAAAGTTTAACATACATGTTAAAATTTTGCAATATTTTGGCCATTTTGCATGCATTTTGATTGTGTCTAGCAAACAGGCTCTGTTTCCTGGTGCATAGGAGGCTGGTGGGCTATAACCCAGCTACAGCACTGGCTAGTTATGTGCCTTAAAACACAACTATTCCCTGCCTTATTTTCTGTGTTAGTGAAAGAATGAGGTAACAATTCTCATTTGTAAAGGCTTTGAAACCTATAATTATAAATCCCTCTCTGTCTGAATTATAGGTATGTCTTACTGTTTGGTAGTATGATTTGTTTTTTTAAAAGCATCTGGAACAGTTATTAATGAAATACTGAAATACAATTTTATTGAAACAAACTGGAGACTTAGCATGTTAAATAGGTTGGGCATGGGCAGAAAAGAGTCTGTGTTATCTAGCCGGGATTTTCTTTTCAGCTCTGCTCTTCATCAGCCAGACTTTGCACTCTTTTGTCTCCCATGCAAGTACGTGACCAGGGAGAGAACAGGGAGCAGATCAGCTATGAACCACCTGAGCAAAAATATATGTATATCTGTTTATTTCAGCTGGATGTGTTCTCTGACTTGCTTCAGTGCACAGCCTCCCCAGCAGATCTGCCAGCACAAGGATGGAGGTGAGCAGACTAGAGGGGAGGGCAAGACTCATGTCAAGTAGTGGTTGCCTGCTCACTTACTTGTTAAGTTGCAGACCATGGATCACCCTGTGAGTTTGCTTTAAGGAATTTTCAGGAAAAGGCTGGTCTTCTGGCTCTCCAAGATTTCCACCCAGTGAAGTGAAACCTTAAGAATCCAAGCAAAACTCTCCTTGAGAATCCTGCGATTAACAAATGACTGGGGACCAAGAGATGGACATGGAGCAAGCAGGCTCTCTTGTTGACAGGCTTTGCTATACAGCATCCTCCTGAGTTCACCTGCTCCTTTTCACACTGTCTATCAGCTGGGATAAAAAATCTCTGCATTTTCTCAGGTCAGGAGGTCCCCAAGAGCTGTAAAAAAGGCTTTGAATTTCTAACTCACCTGTCCTTGTTAATCTGACAGACTTTGGCTTGTGCTAGATATGAATGCCAAATATGGGTGCCTAGGGCTTTTGGTACCATTTCTGTATACAAACGTGTGCATGTGTAGCTCTAGTGAACACTGAGGAACCCTCTGCAAAGCTCCTTTTTGGGGGGCAGATGATACAGTTCATGGGACCATTTCACAACCCACAGAGTCCCACTGCTCTTGCTTTTCACACAGCTGATCCTCATGTTTGAAGCTGCTCACTGTGGGCAAAGAGACTATTCCAAGATTTGGCCTTCAGTGCTGCACTGCCTATTAAAAGCCTGCAAACAATATGAGGATTTTATAGGCTGATTTCAGTTCACTTTTCTTTTTCAATAGACTACCCATGCCTCCACTTTAAAAGATTATCTAAATAATGAAACACTGCATAAATATTCTGACAACATGATTTAATCTAGGTAAATCAAGTCAGATAGACATAGCGTTTTTTCCCAGCTGGCTTCTGCTCTCAACTTTCTAATTATAATAACCTTAAGCATCTTATGAAGTTTCATTCACATCACTTGGATATTAAATGAACTATTAGTTAGTGTAGGCTTAGAGTAACATCAAAGCCCTTATAGATTTTCAGCATTATGCAAAACCTCTCATTTTCCTTTTGACTTAGAGCACCATGAAGATGATAGGTTGCATCCAATAATTACACCAGCAGTGTTCTTTCCTGTCCATGGGTAAGTCTGAGTCAGCATTTCTATTATAATCCCATCATTTCAGAAGATTTTATTACTCGTCCATAAAAAATTGTTCTGGGATAGAATTTGGTATTAAACTCTCATCCTGGGATAAAAAGAAGAAAAACTGTTTAAATGCTTGGTATCTGCTTCCTGCTTTTAGAGATAGTATGTACATTTTAAAGCAGTCAGTCAGTGCCTGAAAAGTCTCTACCAGTTTTCCAATTCAAACCAGCTCTTTTCCAACAGTGAATGTTGGCAGGTTGCTATTAGTCTGCATGGTGGATTTGTTCATTCTCCTTCCTGAAGCAGAGAAGGGACAAAGGGTCACAAATACAAAGCACTCAAATCTCTGAGTAAACTTTGCCAGTGACCTCTGCCATCAGGGCTACTGCACTGACTCCTCTGACACAGAGCAGTGGTGAGATTGTAAAAAGGAATATGTGCAAGGAGCAAGATGGGAATAAAAACAAGCCTCTGGGAAAGGTTCAATGCTTTTAAAGCAGCTACACAGATCTTATGCACTATGTATCTTATGCCCTGTGTTCACTAAAAAAAAAAATGGTTACAGAGGAGGATGAAGGGCTGAGGGAGTTTTTCACTTGCTCTGGTAGCTCACTTTGGGAATATGTATCCTAAAAGTTGGATGACCTTTCTGGGGTGAATTGTGTTGAGGATATCACACTTATTCATTAGAAAAAAATTGTGTTGAAGGGCAAGTTGTTCAGAAGAGTAAGTTACAAGATGTAAGTAGGGTATCCTGTGACAGCCTTTTATAAACCCTTCGTGTAAAGGGCTAACTCTCCAAATGGCTTCCAGCAGCTATAGACAGCAGGTTGTCAACAGAGAATAGCCCAGCAAATGCAAGGCTTAAACATAAAGAGCTGTGAGATAAGTGTAGTACAGCTGTCTCCTCTGGAGGCTCACCAACAGAACATGTCTTTGAGTACTGTAATTTGATTTTCCCTTCCTACTGCAGGCACTGTGCTGTCTTTGCTCTAATAATAGAATCAGAAAATCATAATATCATGGATGTGTAGATTGTTTGAATTTACCTCTATCTGTTCCAACCCCTTTGTTACAGGCAGGACATCTTCCACTGGACTAGGTTCAACATAACCTTGAACACTTTCAGTGATGGGGTATCCACCACCACTCTGGGAAACATATTTCAGTGCCTCATGACCCTCACTAAAAAAAATAATAAATTCATTATCATATGCAATCTAGATCTACCCTCTTACAGTTTGAAACCATTGCCCCTTGTCCTGTCACTACAGAGCATGGAAGTAATTTTCCATTTAAATACTGAAAAGTTGCAACGTGGTCGTTCTGTAGTCTTCTCCAGGCTGAACAGTCTCAATTCTCTCAGCCTGTTTTCACAGGAGACGTGCTCTACTCCTGTGACCATCCTTGTGACCTTCTCTAGACCCACCCTAACATAATTTTCTGTGCTGGGACCCCAGAGCTAGATGCAGTGTTCAAAGTAGGGTCCCACTAGAATGGCAGAATCCCCTCCCTCACCTAGCTGGCCATGCTGCTTTTGGTGTAGCTGACTTTCTGGATTGCAAATGCACATTGCAATTCATGTCCATTTTTCCATCCTCCAGTATCCCCAAATTCTTCTTGGCAGGGCCTCTCTCAAGCATGACATCCCCCAGCCTGTATCGATACAGGGGTTGCTGTGACACACAGGGCCATTCTCAGAATGGCATTCTCATCTGAAGGGGCATTCAAATCTGACCCATAAATCAAATGGCCATTCAAAAAGCTATCTCTATTTTCACATATATTGTAATGGATATGAATATTTCTCATCAACCTTGAAACTTCAGAACACCATAACCAGTGCTGCTTGTAGGCTGTTAAGTCAGTTTGACTGAGTGGTCTCCATGCAAGAAGAGAGTGGCCACAATTTTTATCACATGGAAACATTTTATGTGAGTATACAGAAACTCACACAATGCTCTGACTTAGGGTCCAAACCCATCTCTGAAGTAACTTCTGCAGAGCAGTAACTGCAGCTCATTTGTGGTTAACATGCACATGGGTCAGCTGAGACCAGCAGTGATGCCTGGGAGAGGCTCCATGAGTAACCTGGAGGGTTTACAATAAGAGCTGTAATCAACATTAGGTCATCAGCCAAATCTCCTCAAAACTCTTTAGTTTTAGACATTACCTCTTAGTCTTTAACTTCCCTTCCCAAAGATATCTATCTTGCTTCTCCAAACTTTTGTGGTGAGAATTCAGTTACATAAATAATGATTCCCTTCACCTGCAGTATATTTTACACCCCTGGCACCTTTCCTGGACCAGTGCAGGATGCTTTTATTTTTCAGATCTGTTAGAAGAAATTGTCTATGGATTTTAGTTCCAGCTGGAACGCTGGGCTACTATGCTGCATAGTGAATTACATTATCTGTGTAGAGCCTGACTATGTACCCTACACAGGTACTGTGACTCTTTCTGACCTCTGGCTCTGGCCCATCTTTCCACTCCCCCTCCACTGTTTCTGCACTGTTTACACAGTGAGCTCTGTGTGCCTGGGATTGTCTTTCACATTGCTTGTGCATGGGATCAAAGTCTCTGAGGTAGCCTGTAGGCTTTTCTAGAGTGCAAAACCACTTGGCTGTGCTTAATTTACACTAAAAACAGAACATTGGAGATGAACTTGGTATTGTATAGTAGGTTTATTTCACTGCTGGCCACTTCAGGCACCTCAGAACAGGCCAATACATCAGCTTCTTCTCCAGTGAATGTGGCTAGAAGCCCAAAAGAGACATAGCTGCACAGATGTGAAGTGGGTGTATATTAGGAAGCAATAAACCTTCGGGAGTCACGCTGAAGACAGCCTGCTGGGTGATGCTGCACTGGTCTGCAGGACCATCTCCCTTTTGCCTGACCTGTGACAATTATTCAAAATTAAAATCTGGCTGCAGTGGCTGTGTTATGTTTAGTTGTTCCTTAACTAGAGACCTCCAGAGAGATCCTTGGTTAAGGAAAGACATCGATCAGGAGGGATTCCTGAGTGAAGAACTGTATTTAAGCTATCTCAGTTTGGTCTAAACTGCTAAGAAGTCTGTTAAGTTACTGACAGAGTCATTCTTCACAGCTGTCAGCCCTTATCCATGCACTAGGAGGATCATTAATATGACTAAAATGGAGCATCTGTCACTCTTGTGCTAACAGGGAGCATACTTCCCATAAATGCTATGTAAAGGGAGCTGGGTGGTGTGTGTTTAGTGTTTGCTTCAGAGAATGGTAAAGTTTTCCCAGATTTGACTTTCATCACTGCTGCAAGCTTTTTCAAAAAGTTCTGTATCGTGCATTTGTAACAAGAAAGTGACGTACATTTTCTTGCTACTCAGTGTCAGGATGAAGCAAAGGAATGGCAAAATAACAAAAGCTAGGAAGATAAGCAAGTACCTTCCACATTTTAATTGCAAAGCTAATAAAATCAGGTTGGCATAAACTCAAAATCTCTTGCTGTTAAACTCAAAAGCAATGTGAAAATCTGGATAGAAAAAAAATAAAATCAAAAGACATGAAGTGTGTCTTCAAGAAGCTATTTTATAAACATTTGAATTAAGTTTAATTCAAATGTTTAGTTTTAACTGTTTAGTTGAATAATGCACTCCTCTGAAACTGCGTGTTGGTGGAAAATTGTCTGAAGAGCACCTAAGCATCCTCTCTAGCCATAATGAGGCTTTTACAAAACCTGGCTGATTTTATCAGGTTTTACTTGATGACTTTTCCAGTCCTACAGTAATGTTTCTCTAGTCCTTTTTATAATGTCATGGCTCATTTCTGAGTCTCACAAATATTGCAGTGATTTTGGTTTTTTTGTTTTGTTTTGTTTTTTTGCCTCCTTTTAATTTCTCTTGTGACCTTCAAGGCAGAGAAAATATTTATATTTTTGTTTTGAAATTGCTAGAACCACTTTTATCCTGGGGTCTGTTCCAGCTTCTGCTAAGATTGTTACTTGACATTTAGATTTAAATTTTCATGCTTTCACACTCTTTATTTCTGCTGATTAACTCTAGATTATTTCTGAATATGTGTATTTTTCGTGTGGTATCTTACAAAACTCTTAAGTAAATTAGCCCTGCATTACCCTGGTGAGTTTTGTATCAAAACATGTTGTTAGTATTCAAATAAATGAAGATTACAGGGCCCAAAGCCCCGAATCCAGCACTGTGGAAACTGAACTTGAAATAATTAATATAAATACTGGAGATGGAACTATAAAGCTCAAAGGAAAGTGGCTTAACTCTGGAAATATATTTTCAGAACTCCTCTTGGCTTTGGGCTGGAATAGATGCACCCTGTAAAAAATAAGTTCCTTTTTATCATTTTAACGAGATGACTTTAGGGTGTTCTAGATTGATAAGGACTTATTCCAAAGCATTCTTAAGTCACCACATAACCATGCATGTGCAATGAGAAACTGGGATGGAAGTTGCTTCCTGGCACATTTTTTTCTCAGCTCACTGTGGCTTTTCCTCATTCTAATTTACTTCATGAGAAGACTAGTAAGAAGGATCTCAACTATGTGAGAAGCAAAGAGAAGCTTACTCCAGGGCTACGGCTTTAATTTTTAAAATATGCCAACTCTGACTGCCTCTGTTTTTCAACTTGTGCCATAACTTACACAATGAATGAGAGACTGGAAAATGTTTTCCTTAGCTCAGTTCAAGCTCTGATTTCAGCCAAAATTATATAAATGCCAAAACTGTTTCATGATGGAGTAGAACTAAAGCTTCAGTAAGCACCAAACATAGACCGGGATGGGCGAATTGAAATGTGTTAACTGACATTTTCAAAGAAATCTACTTTTTTACTATAGCCCAATATTAAGTTGCGACACTATCTGGTGATTGCTTCCTTAAGCACGGCTTTGCTGTAATTATAATGTGATCCTTCGTATTCACAGTTGATGTTGCTTTTAAAATTGCTTAAGAATAAGAATAAACTCGAGAACATGGGCTTAGCAACTTTTTTCTGGTGTCTGTCAAACTCTGCTCTCAAGTTTGGGGACATACCTGCTGACACATTGATTTCTGTATTAGTGCTCCAAGGTCATAATTTTTTAAATGATTTTATGAATTCCTGAGGCCTTCCAAACATTATTTGTGTTTAAATTCACATAATAAATTTTGTTTGGCCTCGGGATGCACAAAAGTAGATTTAAAAGGTGATAGATAAAGAGGGGAAAAAATAACACTTCAAATTTTTGATTTAAGAAGAGCAGATTTTAGAAATATTGTAAAGCTCCAAACCCTTCTATTATTCTCTTCTTGTCTCACTGGCAATTCAAATGTTCTTTGCTTTGAACCAATATGAATTAACAGAGTGGCAGTGAAACAGTCATATAAAAAGAGACTAAAAGGTTAAGCGATTCAGGGAAGAGTTTTTTAGCATGCTCAAAACAACAATGCTTTAGCTTACAGTACATTACCCTAATCATTTAGTGGCAACAAAGCAGTCACCTTAAAGAGGAAGTGCTTTGATTACATCACCCGACTGAAATGCTTTCATATTGTTGGAGGAAATGCCACATTTCCTCATGAAGCATTAGGAAGGGGACAAGAAACGTTTTCGACTCATGACAAATGTGTGAGAGGAAAACTGCCAGATTCTGAAAGTACTGGTCTTTAAGGAATAAATACTGGGTCTTAGAGGGAAAAAGTGCTAGAAGAAAAAACATGCTGGTCACTCATGATGGCAGAAAATTGTGGAAGTGCACCAAGCTACTGTGTGAAACAGAGGTATCAATCCACCTCTAGAGAAGCCAGTTCAGGTACCAGAAACAGAGCTTAGAGTTGTCCTACCAATGCTGATATAGTGTCTCATGGTAGCTAAAATGGCTTGACTAAGTTAATGTGGGTTAATCAGGCAGCTCTTGTAGGTGTCTCACAGAGACTGTTTATCAATACATATATGTTAGCAACTTCACAGGTGACTTCTAACATAGCAACTAGGATCTGTAGCTCCCACCACTTTGGGCTTCACTGTGGTATCTGGTGGAATTGCATGTCCTATATTCCTTAGTCTACATTGGGCTGTGTTGCATAAAAATTTAAAATCTCTACTATTCATTAAACCGTCTAAATTCATTTTATTACAGTCAGTCTATACAGAAACATAAAATATTGAGGAAATGCTTTTGCAGAGCACAACTGTGAAATGAAACTCTTTTCCCAGGCATCTACGTGTCAGTGAACCATGATTTATTAGGGTTAAATACTTCAGAGTGCTACATTCTCCATTTATCAAATGAAGGGACAGATGCATAATCTTAAAAGCAGCAATTGACATTTCACGTATGAAACTTCTAACAACAGCTAATTAATAATAGCTCATTTAAGCTACAAAGTAAAGCTGACTTCAGCTTTTGCGTCACACTTTCCTACAAAACAGAATTTTTTCCCCCCAAACGTGTTGTGAGTGTGGTGGGCTCTTCAGCTGGATGAGTCTTCAGACTGGGTCCTCAACATCTTTATCCGCTTTTCCAGCCTCTCCATCCATTCATTTCTGAGCCTAGGGACAGAAACATGGATCAGCTTGTCCCTGTAATTTTACACGGAATGGTTTTATACTCTCCATCTTTTCCACTGATAATATTCTTTGGTGCTTTTTCCTAATTTCATGCAAATTTTCCTGCCCCTTTAGAGCTCTTTGTTGTATGACACTTCAGGCCAAGCTCTTAAATCCCAGTGAGGGATCTCCTGAGCTTTGTGGTTCATCTCCATCTCCAGTGTGCCCTCTCTCGCGTGCCTGTGTGCCAGAGTGACTTGTCACCTGCACTGGAGATTGCCTGCTGCCACCTGCTGGGTCACATCACCCAGCACTTCCCCAGCCTCCCTCCTCTGTCCTTGCTCAGCTTGGAGACACTGCACATGTTGATGCTTCTGTTAGACCCATAACAGGTAGCTTTCGGTAATATGTGGCCCTTTATTTTCTTTTTGATAGTATCTACATGCCACAGAAAGACTTATTCAAATAGAAAAAAGTTATTTCCTAGCTGGGGAGTTGTAACATTGAGATTACGTTTCTTGCAAATGGATAAAACATGCTGGAAATTAATTCTAGTGTTCCTTCAACCAGGATTAGTAATGTAAGGCTGTCCTTGAGCTTAATTTTTCAAGTATCGTTGCAAAGATAGCTATGAGGAAGACTTTGGAAAATTGCTTTCTCACTGGATGATCTCAAGAGAACATATGATAAATAACAAAAGTATATATCTTCTCATATGCCTTCAGCTTATGGAGAGTAGATGTGAAGTAAAACTCTGCTGATCTTGCTGCAGACTGCTCTTTCTCACAGTGACTCATCAAGGGGAATGTGACTGAACAAGGTAGATATGGTTATGGATGGTGGTTGCCTTAGTCAGTATGCTTGGACCATCTGCTTTATAATGGACTAACCATAAGCAAATTAAACATTATTAAATTAAATAAAATTATTAATTATTAAATTAAATCTTAAATAATTCAAACTGTTTGCTTGTGAAAGCAAGGCCACAGAGAAGGAAAGTGGGCCAGGTACACATCTGTGCTAGCTTTTGCCTGTTCATGTTTTTTTAAAATAAAACATAAGCTTTTATGTCCAAGACAAGTCTGCAGTGTTAAATATTGTCCTGGTAATTTCATTAAGTTCTATGCTTGGACTCATTTATGGAACAAGAATGAATTATTCTCCCATCCTATGAAGTCATGGTTCAAACACATTAGCATTACATCCTAATTTGGGAAGCTATATTATTTTCTATAAATCTAAATTACTTTCACATTTCAATGCATGACTTAAGTATAGGTATTACTTTAAAAAAAAAAATTGCAATGCAAACTCAAGTAACCTTTCTGGATGCAGATTACCCACTTTGTCAGAGCACTTCTTCGCTGACGTTCTTTTTCATTTTGTAGATATTGAGTTTGTTGTTCAATGGTCTTTTCCCAGAAGTTCCTCAGGTCACTGGTTTCACAACCTCGCACTTCATGACGCATATATTGGCTGTTCATTTTCTCTAAAGGAAAAATTTGAAAGAACTGTATGACAAGTTACTGGTTCCTCATCTGTTTTCATGGCTAAAGCACATTCTCAATGTTTTGGATTTTAAACATTAGGGTCACACAGTCTTTTTTTTAGTAGGATCAGGATAACTGTGGGCATGACTCACTATTTAAGTTTTTCTTTCCTAGCTCTGACACTTGAGGGTATGCTGTCTAGAGTGATCTGAATTCTTACTTGTGTACCTAAAATATCTCTCACTTGACTATGACATTTATGTTCACAGTCAGGACACTGCTCTTGTATTCTGTAATTTAGCAATTAGGATACTTTTTACTGAACTCACAAATAAAATAATAAAAAAAATGGCCATATCTAATGGGATTTTTGGTCTCATTATTTTCATGTCTCTAAAATTTTAAAGTGACTATTATTTTGATGGTTTTCCTTTAATCATTCTGGCACTTAGCTTTATTTGGAAATATAGAAAATTTTTATATTTAAAATTATGTACATAATTTCATACGATGCTGGCTTGTAAAACCCACTTTGTTTGCTAAATATTTTCCCCTCTTCTTCAATTTTCAAATCAGAGTAAATTCATTGAATGTATTTGTATATCTGTGACAATTCTGTACTTTCAGCTTTAGGTAATGTCATCTTAAAATAAATTCTGGAGTGAATCTTATCCTTGGGAAAGAATATTTGGCTCAGGATGACTCTTTGTGGGCTAACAGGAAATTCCCTGTATGCCACATTGTAGCCAGAAAATTGTATCATTACTTTCAAAACGTCATTAAATATGAAATTAGTATATCTTTCAAATTGCCGTGTGCTTTTGTGTGAACATGCCATTATAATATTTTCCAGAACATTTAATTTTTTTAACAAGTATTTAGGGCTCTCTCATGCATTGTTTGAATTCAGGGAATTTATTTGTAATTTATTTTAATCAGACCCATAGAGAGATAGTAAACAAGCCCCTCAAGACTAGCTTGGAAAAGCTTGAAGAAACTGCTGCCATTCCCCTGCCAGGCATCGTAAGAAAGCACAAAACTGGGAACAGATAATCTTTACATAATTGTCTGTTTTGTGAAAAATTGACAGACACATTATAAAGACTCTGTGAGCAGAGGATGAAATTAGCCCTTTTGAAGAGGTCCCCTTTTTGTTAGGATTTCCCTGTAACTCCCCCGTGGTTCCCTGTAAAACATTCTTATGTCAGCTCATGGCCTCCAAATAATAGAAGCACGGTACCTGAGCCCGACTCTTGCAATGAAGAATTACTGCGTGTATTTTCCGGTCCTTTACAAATTATAGCTGGATGTATAATTGTTGACATTAGTCTGTAATGTGAATTGTAAGTATTGCTGAAAACCTCCAGCTGTGCTAGGGGATAACCAATTTCAGGTCAAGAAGTTCACTTAATGCAAGTGCATGTTTCCATAAAATATATGTATTCTATAAATATCCACATATGTATCAATGCCAACCCAAATATTTCTTCCCAGGTGGCAGTTACTACCCTTTTAAATGTTTTGTGTATTAGGAATAATCTTCAAAGGTATGAGAAAGCTATGATAAAAGCCATCTAAGTAAAACTAATGGACTTTCCACCCTAGGAGTTAATCTCCAAGAATAACTCTTCCTGGAGTGCAGGAAGAAAAATTCCCCTATATACCTGGAGCTTCAACATAAACTGCCAGGAAATAATGTCTTCAGGTTTCTTCATCAGAAGAGATAGCAAAGCATAATAGCTTCATCCTTCTGAATTATAATGAATTCCTGTCTAACATACTGTGGATGCACGTATATATGTTTTATATACATATATATGAGGGCAAATATCATTCCTGAATAAGGCAAAATTATGGAACTTATTGCTATGAGGTGTAATTGAGCCCAAGCATATACTTTCAGAATACATATATCCTTTACTGGTTTTTAATGTTATGTCTCCTGATTTGATTGTATACATTCTTGGTACTGGATTTAATGCATTTTATAGACGTGCCTTTCCAACATCTGCTCCCACAGCAAAATATCACAAGGAAAAAATTTAAAGCCACTAAAAGAGATATTCGGAAGTAGTTTCCGTTGGCATTTGCTTTACATCTGATGCTGGCAGTATTTAGAAGAATGTTCTCTGTTGGCACCACAAAGTGTGTTTAATATTACCCATTACAGCTTTGGGAACTTTTTTTTTTTTCAGGGGTGTGAAGTGGAGCAGAGACAGGAATTAGTACTTTTCTCTGTCTATCATCTGTGGTATTTTCTATGTGTGCTTGATCAGGTACACTAATAGCATTGTCCAAGTCATTCTTCTTTCCTGACCTTTATATGGTGTTAATAAATGGATATCTTGGTGTCAAATTTTCTCTTTGTCAGTTCTTAATATTCTTTGTTCTCATTTCCCTTAAGGCTGGAGAACACTCAAATATATACAATTAGGTACCAAAGTTACTGAACACATCATAATTTCTGCGTTATTACTGATCCTTATATGTTCTTGATAAACACAATATGTAAATATTCCAGCATTTGCTTCTCTGAACTGTAGAATCACTTTATCCTAAGTTACCTTATATTTTGAACTATCTGTTTGGGCCCATTCATGGTGGTTGTAAAGAACTGCACAATACCTCCACTGAAATAATTCACATGGTTTCTTTTGCCTTTATGCATCATGTGTATGGATGTTTGAATTCACCTCTGTCCTGCCATCCATTTCATAAAATGTAAACCTTCAGTGCATGTGAGCAGTCAGGGATATCAGACTAAGTCTATCACTCTTTCTCTAGCTATCTTATTTTTCCCTCCTACTTCAGATGTTTTCAGAGGAGTGTAACAGGACTTAAGCCTGTATCATGACTTTGCAGCAGCAGTTATCATCTGGAGACAGTTTATTTTCATGCCTTGAAGCCTCATTCAGAGTAGTTAGGATAAGGGGCCTCATTTAACAGGGAAAGAGAAGAATGGAAAAGATTTCATGGAAGCAGCCTCCAAAGCAGCCTGAACAAATAATCTCAGTATGAAGGAACAGGTGAGCAGAAATATACTATTAAAGCACATAGGGAGTTGTGATGCACTTTTATAGACCTTACAGTTAGTTCTGACTTAAACCTCCCTGCCACAGCTAGGACTAAATAATCTTTTTTTAAGCCTCTAGTGACAATCCTTCAAGAGAACAATAATGAAAGGCTCTTTCTGGTAATCTTCTCTGACAGAGGCCTGGTTGCAAGCCAATGAACAAATGTAGGTGCTCTCAAATGAAAGGAAGAATGTGATAAACTCTAGGAAGGCTTTATCCAACTTATGATAATGACGATTGCTTATTTTTAGATTTAATAATTTTAGAGCAGGTTGGTATTATCTAGCCTCCATTTGCTAAAGGAGGTCTTACAAAGTTACAAAAGCTGTCACACTAGTAATATAAGTCAAAAATTATGTTGGTAGAACAAAAGAAGAATGTAAGATCAATTTGATGTGACATCTTGACTTCTTTGTGAAAGAAAAAAAATCAATAGTTTGAGGCTGAAACTCACTGTTTCTGGGAGAAAACACTACCACCAGAAACACTTCTTCATGGAGAGAATTGGGAGTCAAAAGTTTCTTAGCCAGAAGAAAAAATGTACAGAAAGGTGTGGATTTTCTTCCTCTAGGAGAACACATTGTGATAGGAAATGTATTTTTAAAATTTACAAAACTCTTAGTGAGTCAGGAGAGCTTTTTTTTCTCCTTTTTTTTCTTACAAAGCACAATCAGTCAGAGTTTTCAGGATTTTATACATTTCCCTAGAAATAATATAATATTTTATTGTTCTGACTTTTCTTGGATCATGCTTTGTGACTCTGGTTGTTATATATGCATTGAATGAAAAAAAAAAAACATCAGGAGAGAACACTATCTATGGTAATGGTACAGTTTGATGTAAAAACAATCAGAAATCTGTTTTGATTATGGAAAATAGGACTAGTGATCATATTCATGATTTCCCTCTTTTTCCTTGGGTCTAGGATATGTAATTTATTTCTGCTTCTGCAGTTGGCAGTAATTCACATCTCAAAGGGCTGACTGATGCTTCCTTTGAGATCCTGCCTAGGGGAACCATGCTGGTTTCAAGTCTAACTTGGGTGTCCAGACCCTGGTTAAAACTCTTCAGAGGCAGAAGAGAGCGCTTTAGTTTAGTCCACTGTACCTTTTGGTTTGTGTGGCATGTTGCACAGTGCAGTTTATCTCATGAGCAGCCTGAGCCTTGAAGCCACCCATGAGCTACCTGTGGGAGAGGTTTCTCACAGCTTGCTCTCACAGCTTCCTCTTCCTCTCTGCCTTGTTTGTGAGCAGAGACAGGAGGAGATGATCTGGAGCACCAGCCTGAGGATGGGGAAGACTGCTATGGTCTTCTGGTGCACACAAGTCCCTAACTGCCCCAGTCTCTTCCAAAACCTCATTAGTTATCTCATCAGCAAAGATATGTGATTTTCCATGTGTACTGTATGATTTTATTTTCATTTGCAGTTTGGCATTACTATCTATCCTTTTCCTTTGTAAACAGTATTGTTTGGAGTTTGCTGTGAAATGAGGGAATTCTAGGCAAGTTATTTATTCTGCCACCAGTAATTCCTAGTTTAGCAGAATCTGAAGGACATGCTCTTACCAGAGGGTATTCAGTCAGGGAGTTGTTCTCTGGGTATAAATTTCAATCAATTTAATTTGACTTCTCCACATATTGGGAATTTTCTGTGCATGAAGATGACAGCCAAACTGACACGTGACTGAGCAACACTAGTAGGAGTTACAGGTGTGTATCTAGCAAATTATTTCTAACAGGCATGTTAAACAGTTCTAAAATTTGAAAATGTTTTCACTCAAGCACTATGTAGCAGTCTCTATTCAATCATTATCCTTTTTCCTAATTCCCACAAAATTTTATTGCTTTTCTGTGAAATGTGGTGGATCTGAGACTATTTTTTCTAATAAGGAGAATAGTTTTTCTTCAAATGCTTTGTAGTGGTAGAAAGTTTGGACTTCTGCTCATATGATACCTTTATGACAGACTAACAAACATATTAAGGCTTGTGGTAGCTACATGGGTTTTGCATCTCATACTACTACAGTGTCAATATCAATGCATTTGAATGCCATGCACTGTGTTTTATTCTGTCTTTCTCATCTAGTGGGCTTCAGTCCTTTTCATCTGCTTCCACTTTTCTCTGGATATTAGACACCTGAATAATGGCATTATCAAACTGGAGGGAACTGATTCTGTGTGTTGCTTTTATGCACTAGAGGGCTCAGAAGTCCTCTGGCTGAAGATTAAAATTCTTAAAATCTTTTGAACAAAGCACTTGAGGAATCAATATTTTCATTTCCCTACAGGTAACCCATTCATTTATTGCTATGCAAGTTCTGCTTCCGTGCCTGTTTCTTATATTTTGCTATTTTCTGCCTTACATCCTGCACTGTCTCTTCTCCCCCAGCCTTGCAGCCAAGGGGTTTTGTGAATGGTCCCTTTGTTTTTCCCTTCTCTGACATCATGTCTCTTGAGTTTCCTCTCTTGCCCTCTTCACCTCCCTTGCCAGCCCTCCCGCCTAACCTGACTGATTTGGACCTGTTCTTTCAGATGCCTTTCTGTCTGGTTTCCCCACCTCTGTTGTTCCATCTGGAAAGTCTCTTTCCACTTCTTGCTTGAGTTGCATTTAATAGAATGATGGAGTAATTTGAGTTGGAAGGGACCCACAAGGATCACTGAGTCAGTCTAACTCCCAACCCTGCACAGCACCAACCCCAAGAATCACACCATGTGCCTCACAGCATTGTCCAAATCCCTCTTGAATTCTGTCAAGCTGGTACTGTGACCACTTCCCTGGGGATCCTGTTCCACTGCCCAAACACCTTCTGTGTAAAGAATCTTTTCCTAAATCCAACTGAAACCTCCTGGCACAGCTTCATACCATTCCCAGTGTTCTGTCACTGGTTTCAAGAATGAAGAAATAAGCGTCTGTCCCTCCTCTTCCTCTCATGAGGAGGTTGGAGACTGCAATGATTCTTTTCTCAGTCTTCTCCAGGCTGAGAAATGAGGTGACCTCAGCTGCTTCTCATAAGACCCTTGTTGCTTCAGACCCTTGACCATCCTTGTTACCCTCCTTTGGATGCTCTTTAATAGCTTAATGTCTTTTTCACATTATGGTGCCCAAACCTGCACTCATGCAGGTATTACTAAACTATCCCTGGATAATCTTTTCTTCACCCCTCTGTTACCCAGGTTTTCCTACTCACTGCATCTGACTGTCTGTGGTGGCTGCCTGCATTCCCAAGCATCCTGCCACCAGCACACACAAACAAGACTTTGATGGCAGTTGCACAGAGGTGAGCAATAAGCAAACAGGTATTCAAAAGTGATACACAGTAAAAAATGCCCAGATGTTTTTCCTGAGCTTTCTATAGATTTGTCTGACTATTATTGACTTATAATTTTCAGTATCTGAGGCCTATTTAAAGTGGCTGTAGTTTGCTCATGAGATCAAAAATTGTTTCTGATCATTAGACTTTCGCCACTGCTGGATACATTTGAAGCCTGCTCCTATGAACTACTGAATTAATAAGATCAAGTATATAGAATAAATTAATATTTATTAGTCAAAGATCTTGAATGCACTTTGCTTTGTTGTTTGATTTTTGAGTACAGGAAGACTCGGTGTAGGATCAAAGAAGATAAATTTTGCCCAGGGCTCATGTTCTCTATTAGATCATCTAGTTCAGAGAAAACATGCAAGAGAAACCTATCCTCTGAATGGTGAAGGTGTCTACCATTGAATTAAAATGCCTCACAGTAGCAGTTCACTGTTAAAAAGCCTTTGAGAGATATGTGTGTGTGTGTAACCTTGGCTAGCATTAGCCCATCAGCTGAGAATGTACAGCCATATCTCTTAGTGTTTTATTCAGGATTGTGACATGGAAATTATCTGTAAATATCTTTTCTGTATCAATGCTACTCAGCTTCCTTAGAATTCTGTTAAACTGGGCACTCTTCCCTGGCATTTTCCTCACACTCTCATCTTTCCTAGAAAATACTTTTGTAAGAATCAAAGTTAGAGAACAAACACATTTCTTGCTGACATTATTAGGGAAAACTCACTACAATAAACAAATAATTCCTTACCTTTGGAGCAGGACTCTTCTTGCAAATAAATTCTCTGTATGACACAAAGAAATGAGGAATATTACCACTGCAGCCGTGGCTTCTCCAGTGTCACAGGGCAATAATGAAATGCATCCCTCGGTACTTTTTATTTGAAGTGGGGGTAACATAAATCCTTCATCATATCAAGGCTATTTTGAACAGAACCAGCAGCGAGATAAGATCATTTAATGAACTTTGCAGCCCCCTGCCTGAGATGACCGTGAAACACAGGGACCCTTGAGACCATGCATCCCTCCCACACTGGCAGATACTTCAAAGAGCATGACTTGGCAAGTGATGGGAATTTTCTTTAAAATGCCTGCTAGTGCTATCCATTTTAATAATCGTCCAATGAAGCTTGAAAAATTCCACACTACTGTCTTAGCTGTAATGGAGGCTGAAATGGTGTGACAAATCACACTTGGTTTTGCATTACAGGGTGACTTACAGAAGTATGCGCTACTTTGGTGTTGTTAATCCAAGGATGTGTGCTTGATTATGACCTATCACAAAATCTGCTCTCTTCAAGGTAATTGTCATAGAAATTGTCTGTATGTTTAGCGTTATCTCACAGAATACATTAAAGCAGCACTAGTTTTACCATTTGGAGTTGTTATAAGTCTATTACAGATGAATGCTTATATCATTACATTTCATTTTCTGAGGAAAATGTTTTGTAGATTTGGCTGATGACAGATGTATGCACTTGTCTCAGTTTTCATTAAATCCACCTAAATTGCTAATATACCATATGTGATGCTGGCTTAAGTAGTTCTTATACAACTGCTGGTTATTTTAACCTCCCTTGTAATTTTTTCAGACCCCAAGTAGCAAAAGCAGCAGCCATTAGATGGATGCTTTCTGTGGTTCATATTTACTTATTTACTTTTTCTGCAGTTTCCTTTACAGCAGAAAAACCCTGTGCAAAACATAGCAGCTACAACCTTTTTCTGTAAAGGAAAATTCCAACTATTTCCAAAACCTAGTCAATACATTTAACTCCTTAGAAACAGTACCTATGAACTTTCTTTGGTGTGTCATTCCACCCCATGTCATATGAGAGCACAGAAATCAACTTGTCCCTCCACACATGAGACAACAGTGGTAATGTAGTCTCAGAGCTTTAGGACCATTATACATATGTGGCATTGAAAAAAAAAAAATAACAACATATCATATGTTAAGCTGATTACTCTATTTTTGGAAAAATAGCTCAAATTCTGACTGGCTTTAGAAATCACAAACAAGTACAATCTGAATACTAAAATAGTATTGTATTATAAAGAGAAGTGGAAGCCCAGGCTTGATAGAGAAGTGGCACTTACCACCATGGTGCTGCAGAGCAACAGAACTGCTTCCTTGCCATTTGACTCAGAACTTGAGTAGCATTCCCTTTTTACTAAACACATCTTGCTAAATTTGAAATGAATTTGAGGGTTTGTTTTGTTTCTAATGTTATGATATAGTCAATATCTTCCATAAACTTTTGCAAAGGTCGATTTTCAGGAGGGAGCTTCAGTGTCCAGGCTTCATCAGATCAGAACATGTGTTTCTGTTCAGATATTCTCTAGAATCATTGACATTTGTGCAGTTCAGATGCCCTGTGTAAAGGACAGCCAAAATGTGATAAGACATTGCACACACTCTGGTCATCTTCACTGGAGTAGGTACATTGTTTATTATACTTGCTGACTGTATTTACAATAAACATTTCATCTGTGCATTCACAGTGACCTCTTGTGCAAGACAAATGGTGCATCCAGAAATCCTGGACAGAACAAGTACTCTGCTGGGCTACCTATATGTGAAAAAAAGTTCAGGTCACAGTCGACTGAAAAAACACAGTTCACTCTCAAAAGCAGGGCAGCTTTTATATACAGCCTGGAAACTATTCAGGCTGTTTGTGAACCTCAACCCTTGTTTACTTCATAAGCAAATCTCAGAGCTGCTTACCAGAAACTGCTGGTATAACAGCTCTCATCTCTAGTTTGCAAAAGTTCTTGTAAGCACCTGCTTAATGTCATTAACAGAGACCACAGAAGAATTTGCAAAATAATGGATGGAATGCAAACCTTTGGAGCCCTTATCTGCAGGAATCAAATCCTGTCTTGGTGTTTTGACTCTATGCCCTTGTTCATGTGTGGGAGAGCTGGAAATAAATGTAGAAGTCAGCTCTTACTCTTGCACAAGTAATCCTGGTACATTTGGTCCATATTTTGTGAGCCTGGACCCTTCAGTCTGTGGGTATTCTTAGACCTGATGCTAAAGGAGAGGGTGTGAAAGGAGAAGGTATTTCACAGAATCTTGCTAATTAAGTAAACATCTTATGCTAGAGGAAATAAAATCCAGAGAGGTAAGTTTTTTAAGTAGCTGCTGTACCATGTTGTTGGGGTAACTTCCTTTGGTATTCACTATGCCCCTGGTATTCACAGCCTTCTTGTTCTGGATTGATGCAATTGCAGCTAGAAAGTTGTGAAGAGGGATTTCTGTCACTACTGGGCTATGTCCTCGTTGGTCCAGGAGCAGCACAGATCACAGCAGTTTTAGCAGCCCTCTCCAAACTTCACAAATTCCAGAATGGAGCAGATTACTTATATAGGAAGCAGGAGTCTGATCAGTTTAGGTGTCTATCTGTAGTGGCTGGACCCTGTATAGATTCCAGACACCCATCACAGCCTCTCTATCACTCTCCTTCACAAAAGGACAAGGGAGACAAAATGTAATGAAGGTTCATGAGCTGAGATAAGGACTGGGAGAGATCATTCACCAAATAGCATCACAGGTAAAACAGACTTGAATTGGGGATATTAATTGAATTTATTACCCACAATATCAGAGCAGGATAATGAGAAGTAAAGTATATTTTAAAAACACCTTTCCCCTACTCCTCCCTTCTTCAACTCTACTTCTTCCTCTCCAGCAGCATGGGGATGTGGGGAATGGGTGTTACAGTCAGTTCATCACACGTTTGTGCCCTTGTTCAGGGAGAGTAGTCCTTCCCCTGCCCCACAGTGGGGATCCCTACCACAGGAGAGAATTCTCCACAAACTTCCGCAGTGTGAGTCCCTCCCATGGGAAACGGTGCTGCACAAACTGCTCCAACCTAGATCATGTGGTGCAGTCTTCCAAGGACAGGCCAGAGGGTCACTGGTCCTACCAGAAAATCTGCTCCAGTCTGGGCTGCTCTGTCCACAGGTCTGCCAGGAGCCCGCTCCAGCAGGGGCCTCCTAAGGGATCACAGCCTCCTCTCAGGCATCCACCTGCCCTGATGTTCATCTCCTTCGTGGGCTGCAGGTGGATCTCTGCATCCCTGTGGACCTTCATGGGCTGCAGGGGCACAGGTGCTTCACCATGGGCTGTACCAGGGGCTGCAGAGGAATCTCAGCTCTGGTGCTTGGAGTGCTTGCTCCCTCTCTTTCTTCACTGACCTTGGTGCCTGCAGGGCTTTTCTTATTCTTTACTTATTCTCACTCTGCTTTTCTCTGGCCACACTTATATCTCAACAATAACTTCTTTTTCTGTTAAATATGTTATTCCAGAGGTGTTGCCACCATTTCTAATTGGCCCAGCCTTGGCCAGTGGCACATTTATCTGCCAGGGATTGGCTTTGCTGGATATAGAATTTCTCATAGAAGCCACCTTATATCCCTCACTGATACTAAAACCTGGCCACAAAAACGCAACACGCTACCTTCCCAGGAAAGCTGATTGTTAACTGGCTTTCATGTTTCTGTAAATATTTGCAGTGTGAGTGGTTTCCGCCTTGGAAACCCACCAGTAGTTCTTTAGCAGGTCTAGCACTCCAGAGTGGAAAAACAGGCAGGATGATCCTTGATGGACTGTCCTGCGGCCAATACCATGGTGGGGGCACGGTGTTTCCCTGTTGCACATGAACTGATTTGAACCCTGCTGTGTTGTGTTGGTGTCTCTGAGAGTACATCTGGAGAAAACACATCTGCTTAAAAGTTTCTAGCTCTGCCTGCTGGGCATGAGACTAAGTGTTGGACTAAAAATTGTCATGACTGGATAACTGAAAGAGTCACTTAATTTCACTGAGGTTTATAAAGCCATTTTTTTTTCCTCTTGGGCCAAGCCTTGGATTGGGTGTTTGTGAGTGTTAAAATAACACTAAAAAAATCACCTTTTATCTAAACAGGATTTTCCCTCTGCATTCTCAATGGTGCCTACATCACATCATCCGTGCATTTGACACACAATTGTTTCCTTTATAAATACCTCTTATAGGATAATATCAAAGTCAGTAAAGTAGCAGATTGAAGAGTTTACATGTTTTATTAGCAGAATAAAACTTCTTATTAGCACCAGTTACATGACACCTGAAACATTTACAGAGGCTGCTTAGTGTTTCTTGTAATCATGATGTTGCCTCTGCACAATTAGAAAAATTAGATATATAAGATTTACTAGTAGCTTTTAGTAATTCTCTTATTAGCTGCCTGCCTGCAGATTTTTCACGGTTCTATTTTTTCTGGGACTGTGAAGTTTTCAAGTAGTTTAAATTGTATCAAGCTGAAATTTAGACACTGGAGCTCCTAGATACACAGATGCTCCCCATGGAAATGTAATTAGCCTGTCTCTGTGCACTGCAGGGGAGAATTTTGCTGCAAAAGAAGGAAGAGGCTGCTGGTGTCACCTGCTCTGTCCTAGCATTTCTATGTGTTTGACACTACCTTCCAGTCCAAATGAAATTCTATAGTGACCTGTCCAGAAAGGCTTCTATGATGTGTTGGATTTGCCTGCAATTTTGACATGGATGATTTTCCATCTTATTATGACACTGGAGTTAGGAACAAAATTGCTCTAGACACCCTCAGGCATCAGTTTAATGAGTGTAGGAAAGAAGTTTTTGATCCTCTGTTAAAATCAGCCAATGCAGATCCTGCTTCAGTGCACATATTGTTTGAGCTTGGATTGGGGCGTAAAAATCTTGGAGAGAAACAATATCTCAGTGGAGTAAACAGCATCTTAAGCATTTTTTAAGTAGCATTATAGTTCTTATACAACCAAATTTTAGGTGCTTCAGTCAGAAATAGTTGAATGGGTTGAACTGTAGCTTTTTGTGACATCCAACTTACTGCTAACAAATTAACGAAAGTCCACAGGGAATTTTCTATTAGTTTTAATTTCCATGGGATGATGTCAGATACTTTGATGATAGGGAAGTATAAATTTAGGGCAGTGTATTGATTGTATGACTTTTTATCTTAATATCCCATAAACCTTAAATGTTCAAGCATTCTGTACCTCTTATAGAGGCAAATGCTACTTCAATGTTTTCTCTATGGAAGCTCAAATCATCTTTGGATGAGTTTGAGTTATTTTACTTGGGAAGAGGGTAAGGTAAGAAGAAGGATGATAGAGGCCTTTAAGAGTAATTTTCATGGTCGTGGATAGATCTGTGGTTGCAATTTCTTTGTGAATACCTCAAGGATAGCTGTACCCTTGCTGTGCACCAGCTGAATCCTGGTTTTAACTCAAATTCTACTTAGAACCAAGCACAGATGTACTTACTTTGCTTCTACCAATATATCAGAGGGAAGGGATCTGTGAATCAGGGCTTTACTAAGTCAGTTAACTGAGATGATAAGCAGGCTGCCTTTTGCTGATTCTTTGCTCCTGTTGAGACTACATCCACATTGAAAAAACTGACCAGACTTTACTCTAGTTAGCCTGAGAGTTTGAGCATGAATGTAGCATCTGAGGGCCCATTCTGCCTTTTTTGTGCTTCCTGGAAAGAAATCTGATTTAATTCTTGCACTCAGTCCAGCAATGAAAGTAATTCAGATATGAAAGGCCATCACCAACATGTTCCTTTTAAGCACTGGGACCCAAAACAACCATTAGCTCCCAGAACCTGCCATTATAAAAGTCTCTTGCTAATGCAGTCCTCAGCAAGCAGAGATTGCTGGCAAGATTACAAAACCACCAGGTGTGTGTTAAGTAAAATGTGAGTCATGGCAGATTAAGACCATGTAACTACCCGAGTACAAGGAGTGGCCTGGGCCATTACACAGCAGCACACTTTGGCAAGCCCAGCACCACAGAAGTTCTGCTTCTTTAGTTGCCAAGATCTGCTATGCAACCAGCTGGGAGACACAGATCTGTCATATGTGAAACAGTCAACTTTAAGGAGGGATGAAAGCTGATTGTTGGGTTTTTTTTGTTTCTTATCCTTTGCATTAAAGTATATAGCTAATGCAATCTGGATTAGATGATAAATAGTTGAAATGTGACTGCCATGGGCAATTAGACCATTTAGGCCACTTCCTAAGTAGGGATTGAAATGCCTAATATTTTGCATCAGAAGTTGAACCTTTTGTTCATAGTTGTTGGAAGAGGACCACAGTAACTTTAAATGCAACATAAAAAGAAAACAATATGTTGCATCAGCTACGAACATTTTTCTGAGCATGAACAGAATAAATTCTTTCCTTGTCTGTTGTATACACAGGTATTGATGATAAAATTTAAAATGTTTAATGTGTCAGACATTTCAATCAAATTAATGTAAGGATTTATTACATCCCTTATGGTTACTAGAAGAACCTTCACAGAATGTATTTTGCAAAGTCTTTAACCTGAAGACAAAATTTCTTCAGTACAAGTTTGACCTGTGCTGAAGTTGTCATAGAGATTGTTTACCCAGAAATAACCTCTCTTTCTAGGAAATGAGTAGAAGATTGAATGTAAGAAAATTCTTCAGAGCCATGTCAGTGTGTGGGGTGTGTTCTCAAAGCACATCCCCATACTTAGCTCTGCTCCCTGGACTATTATGTTGTCTTCCTGCCTTGTGTACACAGAAGTGTTAGTGGAGAGGTGTGGGTGGTGGTCTCTAAATGCCCTGTTCCTGGTCTGTGCTTGTATCCTTCTTGTGTCAACAGCTGATCTGCAGCTGTGGACCATGTTGTCTGCATGGTGTAGACTAATGGATCTTGATGGATGAAGCACACAGTTCAGGTATGGGAAAAGCCACCAGGAGGTGGCCCAAGAATAGATTTGACAGAACAATCTGCCTTTTATTACTCTAACTACAAGTCTGGATGGATCTGATCCTGATGGGACTGGCATTACTGGCAAATGGGTAACAATAGATGAGGAAAGAGCTGAGGTACTCAACAACACTTTTGCCTCAGTTTTCAATGGCCATCTCTCTTCCTACGCCTCTGGCACAAGTGGACTTCAAGACAGGGACTATAGGAGAAAAGTCCTTCCCAGTGTAAGTAAGGCTTTGATTCATGGCCACTGAACCTGAATGTATATTAATTTTTGGGACCTCACATGATGTATCCCAGAAAATCTCTGAGGAAATTGGCTGATATAGCTACCAAGCCACTCTCCATGGTATTTGAAAAGTCATGGCAGTCTGCTGGAGTTCCAGGTAACTGGAAGAAGGGAGACAATGCACCTGGTCTTTAAAATTAGTAGAAAGGAAGGTCCTGGAACATACGGACCTGTCAGCATCTGTGTCTGGGACGATCATGGAATGCATCTTCCTAGAAGTTGTGCTTAGGTGGAGAGTGGGGAGGTGATTCAAGACAACTCACCAAAAGCAAGTGCTTCCTGACTGACCCAGTGGCCTTCTGTGATGGTGTCACTCCATCAGTGGACAAGGGAAGGGTCATGGCTCCCTTAATGCCTTTTTAGTAGGACCCGTTGTGGAAGGACAAGGGGTAATGGTTTTAAACTGAAAGAGACTATATTCAAACTAAATACAGGAAGACTTTTTTTTGTTATGATGTGGCTGGTGGAGCACTGGAACAGATTGCCCAAGTACAAGGTAGATGACTTTTCCCTGGAATCATTCAAGGTCGCGCTGGGCAGGGCTCTGAGCAACCTGATCTAATGA
Source organism: Poecile atricapillus (assembly GCF_030490865.1). NCBI lineage: Eukaryota > Metazoa > Chordata > Aves > Passeriformes > Paridae > Poecile > Poecile atricapillus. Next base: position 106,321,421 of record NC_081289.1, on the reverse strand, counting down.
AAGGTATCATTGCTTATGGCAGGGGCATAGGATTAGATGGCTTTGAACATCCCTACAGCACAAAGTATTCTAAGATGCTATGATTCCATCTGACAACAGAGGATAAGGACCACCTTCTTCTGCTAGATTTGCTGAAGAATTAACAACTTCATTAAATGAACAAAAAAAATTAGGAACTTCTAAGTATTTAAAAGTTATTTATGTCTGAAACAAGACCTATAAGCAGCAGGAGGAAATACACCTTTTGCTTTCCACCTGTGTTTAGAGATTTCTTGTCTAGAAGGGAAGATTATTCTTGTCAGCATTTGTGTCATTGTCACTTCTGATCAGGGCAACACAGTACCCATGGGGCTTCACCACTCAGCAAATATGTTTGCTGTACTACTTCATGTTCAAAGCAAGTATGGTTTTTTTCTCTCTCTCTCTCTAGTTCTTCCTATAGGCTTCCTATAGGCTTTCTAGCCACTATGTTGTCCATGTACATAAAAATTTACCATATCAAAAATTTTGGGGAAAAATACCTATTTTAATGGAATGAGAGAACCTGACCCTGTTGAACTGCATTATGTATCAGTTGCCCTCTAGCTGTGAATACCATTGATGCTGTACATTTACTGTACATGCTGTACGTGTCTTTCAAGTAGATGTCAGGCATCTGAGTCAGTCACTGACTTTCCTATCAGAGAGCTGCCTCATGGATGAAGGCACTGGATGATTGCAGAAGTTCCTAGTGGAAGCACATTAACTTGATTTGGACTAGTAGGGTGAAAACAAGAAAGTGTAGAAATCTCTGAGAAGTCCTTACATGGGTTGTTCTCCTGTTGCATCTACTCTTTTTTCAAATTGTGACACGAGTTGTGTAAACACTCTTGGGACCTTGTGGTCAGCAACCAGAACGTACATTGGTGAGTCATGAGTGCTTAGCAGCTCTGAAAATGAAAAGCCATATGGACTAAGGAGACTGTGGATGCAGAGAGTCAAAAAATCCCTCTTATGTGCTGGTGTTAAGGTAACTACACAAACCAATGACCCTAAAAAGAAATAGGCCTGAAATAGTAACCTCCTTCAATATAAAGTAAGCCCCATGAAATCAGTACCAATGGTTCCTCTGATCCTGACAAGAAGGCTGCCAGTGCCAAGAGTGCAGCTTGAATCCCTTGTTACTCCCACATTTGACTTCATACTCATGATCTTGTGTAGGCAGTTGGGAGACATCTGGGATTCTCATCATAAAACCAGATCTTGTTTATGTTCATCCTTTGTAGGTGTTTTTCAATATTTTGAAACTTAATTTTTTAAGATTTTAAGAAAGTTAAAAGGGGACCAAAGAAACATCTTGTAAGTCAGTCTGTGGGGAAGCATAGACTCTTCAACCAAAATTAATCCATCATACCCACTATCTATGAAATCATCTGTTTCAATTTTCAGCTATATCTGAAAAATTCCTTTCTGTTACGTTACATTTCTGTTGGTTGCATTAATTATGAGGAGTAGCATTTACCAGGCTTCAAGTATGTTACCACTCCTGCACTTTTTCTTTCTTAAATTGCCTGTTAAACCTGACCTTAAAATAAGAGTTGCTCAAATGTCTTGTTTGATCAACTCTTAGTGCTGGCTCTTTATCTCTTAGAGCTGAACTTTGCCTACTTTATCTTCAGGTTGTTCCTGAAACTCAACTCCCTTGGCTCTTCTTGGTGCCTTTTCTTTATGGAAGAAGGAGAAATCAGATCTTGGATCTTTTGAGTTTAATCTGAATTTGTTAGGAGAGAGCAGACTCTGTGGGAGATGATCCTTCACAGGCCTGTGAGCATGTCAGCTCCATGTGACAGATGGAAGCATTTTGGGCAGAAAACACTTTCACATATCAAAATTGAAGATGAGTTGACTATGCTGTTTGGAAATGAATGGGTAGCACTTCTGAGATATATGTGGGTTTGCAGGTAGATTTCGGCAAGAAGAGAACAAATAGGTAGGGAGACAGTTTTATAGCAATATGAGAAAGACTCTCGGAATAACAGATAAAATCATGTAGGTTTTTATGCTGTCTTCTTTTAAATGGGTGCACAGGTGTGTTGTTAGCCTAGCTGTACCCTTAAAGATATTGTGTGAAGTCGGAAAACCGACATCCAGCACAGACTTTTCAACTCACTAAAAGAAAGCTCACCATCCAGAGCATCCTATGGTTTTTCCTCACCTTCATAATTCTGTGATTTGAGATGCACTGGTATAACTGACATACTAGTCTGTTTTACTCTTAGTTCCTGCAAGTGTTATCACAGGCAGAGCTATTTACGCATAGCTTTTTATAAGGTTAAAACAACCCTTTAGTTTGCCTAGCAGCAGTTCTCATCAGTATTCAGGAGCAGAAAGACACAGTTACAAGAGACCAGGCAGCCTATATGACAGTGCCTGTTTCAGTGTATTTTGAATTATTAAAGAAATATTTATATTACATCTAAGATAATCACATATGCAGAATATCAAGGTCAGTGCATGAGAATGTTAAGGAAAAACAATAAATGTCACAGATAACTAATTTATCTCTCGAGAATGTTATTTCACACACTGACACATTTTCCTCTTTATCATCAATCTATAAGACTGAGTTCTGTGAAGTGCTTTAATTAAGCTATCATCATGTACTTATTTATGGTGTCTCCAAATGATGTTATCAAAATACAATAGTCTTTTTTTTTTCTACCTCCACTCTATAAAATATCCTAAGACCTGAATATTTTACAAACAAATATTTTCAAGACTATTTTATATGTTTATCTTGAAAAGCTGTCAAACTTTAATTGCCAGCAGCCAGGGAAAGCATATACTCTTGAAAAGTAACAAGTCACTGTTACTTCTTTTCATCTGGCTATCTGATAAAATTCCTTTAAAATTAGTATTCAACACCTTGGAATCCATGCACACAGAGCTGGTACAATTTGTCTTTCTGACACACTTAACCCATCAAGTGCGTTCCTTAGTCTCTTTGATAGAACAGTAAGATTAAAGGCAATTATTTCACTTGCTCTGAGACTTTGCACAGTAATACAAGAATCACTATTCATTCCTGCAGTAGGTCAGATCAAGCTTATTCATTTGCTGCAAGTTTGATTTAACATGAGTAGAATGGTGATATAAACACCACTTGAAAAATTATATATTATTTCCCATAGCTTTTATAAATGTTGTGTGTGAAAACATTTATATAATTGTATGCTCCTTTTATCAGCCCAAGATTTGTTTTTTTTCTTAATTGCCTAGGAAAAGCTGTCTCTCATGGATTCTGTAGTAAGCACAGTCTTTGCTAAGTGTTGACAATATTCCTAGCCTTAGTTCATACAGAGAGATACATGATTAGTAGCCAAAGCAGCAGCTTCATCTTTTGAAAATTACGTTTTAAAAATTCACACCTAGCACTCAAATACTTGCTATGGTTTGCTTTGGGAAAGTTAGTTTTTATCCGTACTGTGAGGCTCAGGAATTTAGTCATTAGTGCTATATTCGGTCTCAGACTTGTATCTGACTGCAAAGTTTAAGAGTCAGTGTTATTAACTTCTAATGATGCCATCTCCTGGTGACTGGTGCCTGTGCTGATGTTGTTATTGAGGACCAGTACAGAAGAGATGGAAAATAAACAGTAAAACCAACAGGACTGATGAAACATGACTGAAAGAGGAGTGTGTGCATGCTAAGGATTTTGCCTTGGAGTATGGAGCCAGACTGCGGTGGCAGATGCTTTGTTACCTGTCAGAAAATAATCCATCAGTGTGTCAGTTGCTGAGGACAGGTTCATTCTTCCTGTGCACTTGTACAGTGCCCAGCACAGAAAAATCTCAGCCTCCATCAGGGCTTGTAGGCACACTGCAAATAATATGGCTGTGTTTTAATACAATGATGTTGATTGCAATTTGTGTACATGGCTTTTAACGTTATAGTTTACAACTAATCAGTCCACATCCAGCTAATAATGCCTCATCTCCTTCTCTTCTTTTCTTCAGGATTTCTATTTCTTCACTTGTGGAACCTCCATGGATTGTGACATCAAAGCCTGCTCCAGAGCTGCCCTCATTTGCTGGACACACACACACACACCCACACACCCCCACCCCAACATGCATACCACAATGCCAGTTCATTGGCTTGATAGACTTTCAACAAGCAGCCTTTCTGCAAATACTAAGTGAATCTAAATTCTTAACACAGGTATTAACACTGCCATGTTTGTCTCCTGATGAAAGCTACACGCTGCACTGGGCTACTTCTGCGTAAAACAGTGAAAATGGCTGTGTCAGTTCAATAAACTTACGGGCTTGAGTATCTTCCCATGTAATCCTCTGGGGGAACAAATTGCTCATAATTCTTGCTTTCATAATGAAATTATGAAATAATATATATTTCATTATATATGTTATGTAATATTATAAATTAATAATTTCATAACTGAATTTGCTACAATTTCCATTGTAGTGTCTATTTTTATATCTTAAATCATACCTATTTTTTTCCCCTGAAACTTCTACAAATTTTAATATAATTTACAAAGAGAAGATGTCAAATGCTATGTAATATTCCATTAATTGTGTCATTATCACCAAGTAAATAATAATATTTTTCTCTTGTTCCCATTGGGTTTTGTACTGCATAGGTAATATAATGGGAATTCAGGAGCAGATTTTCTGCCCATTGGCATTTAGTTTTTACATTGTCTCTGCATGTTGGTGTCTTCTTTTGAAACTGAGACTGACAATCTTCCTAACTAACTAAGCTGTTAATATTAAGACATGATGTTTAACCAGTTTTTGCATGTCTAACTGTGGGTTCCCCTTCACTTTTGGTGCATGTCTCTGCTACATCCCTCTGTCAGCAAAGATGGTCTATCTGGGAATTAGGACAATAGAATAAGAGAAGAACATTTTGGATGGGTGAGTGGACCTCTCTGACTGTGAATGGTACCAGTACAAAGAGGACAATAGACACATGCCTCTGTGGTCATTGTCTACTCAAACTACGTGAGAAAGTTGTAATTTTGGGTATATATACTTGGCTCCTGGAATTCATATTTGCTGCTTAGCTTTACCTGCATGGGTGATTCCCCATTCTAGTTGTTGGACTGGAGTTTGGCCTCCTTATATTTTAGCATGTTGGACTTTTGCAGTTGTTCTTGCTTAGCATAGGTAATGATAGGTGTATCATGTGTGCTCAGATAAAAGAAGAACACGCATAGGAATATAGTTAATTGGCTTTTGCTTCAGGTTATTGCACTGCTGGAGATGTACTGCACAGCATATCTGCACAATCTTTTTCTACACAGAGATTGTCCACACAGTGAGGTAAAGCTTCTGTGAAGAACAGTGGAAGGCAGAGACACAGAGCAAGGAGCATGATTCTGTATTTCTTGTTTCCACTAAAGACTGATGTTAAAAGCAATAAGAAATTTGTCTCTGTTGCCAAAATGCGTCATAAATATTATTGGCATGATTTAGCAAACCAACACCAACTTAACAGACAGAAAAAAACAGGACAAGACAGGAAAGCAGAGCTCAATCCATTTTAACATCATATGGCCTCCATAACATTCCTTCAAAGCTAATTAAGGTGTACAGGCACCTTGTTTTCCAGGAGATATTTCCTTCTTGTGCAAGAAGTAGCTTCAGTACTGGTGCTGTATTAAACAAATTTGAGGTGAGGAAACATAATGCTGGGACTGGAAAAACAAGACTGACATGCAAGCATGGGACTTAACAAGTCTGATAATATTTTGTCTTTTTTATAAGTTTTAATAAGTTTTAATAAGTTTTTGGTCAAGAAACACTCTTTCAAAGAGTTCACATACAGAGTCAGGTGGGAAGCTTCTTTGACACCAATTTTTTTTTTTTTGATCCTGACTCTCTGCTTGTTCTGCATAAAGATGCAAATATTGTCTTGTTAGCATTGTACCACTTCGTTATCTTTAATTAATTTTTTTCCTGATGCTCCTTTTCATACTTTTTCACTTTTTCACTTTGAGTCACCGTAATCTTGGTGACTCAAAAATATGAAGCACAGTTTTCCCCATAAAACTTTCTAGAATTTGCCAAGAGCTTCTATGTCAGCACAGAACTATCTGTTTATTTGGTGTATATGTATGAGCTTTATTCTTGTTTATAACGTTTTGTAATGATTGATAAGTAGAATGGATCACGTGAATCTTTCTGTTTATTGGGAAGATACAAACATAGTATCGTAGAGAACAGGCAAAAAGATGCATTGCTGGTAAGAGATGCAGGATGTCCTGTGCCATGCCTACAAAGGAATTTAATGTTCAGCACTGCTTGCTGTCCAGTGATAGAAAACTCAAGTGAGGATGGGTTGGAAATGACTGTCATAGCCCTGCCAGACCCAGTCCTTTGATTTGGAGCTTCACAGGTTGCATATCTATTTCTGCTCATAGAAAGCCAGTGAAAGGTGACAAGCTATGCCCCAGACAAAGTGTGAAGCTCAGGGAAGTATCTCAGCTGTCAGAGAAAGAGATCTGAGTCCTTGGGACCAGCTGCTGGGGCTCAGCTGGGCAGTGTGCTTCCTTTAGCTGTAATGCCAGTGCCTTTATAGCTGTTTGCTTTTGAGATTTGACCAGTGTTTTTGTCCTTGTAGTACATTCCCAGCATTTCATCCAAAAGTTATCAAACAAATAATATCTGAACTGAAGCCTCACAGACTAGATTATAAATTGTAGTTTTGCAAAGATACGGTTGGGTTGCAGCAGCTGCTAATGCAGGCTATTTCTGTGCCGGCATGTACCTGAAGACAAATACAGACCCAACATGCAGAAGGCATCTGGTTTTATTCCAGTGACATATGGCAGCTTCATGACCTTATCAGGAAGTTACCCTCACAGCAGCATAAGCCAAGGGCAAGGTCAGTCAGCCAAATGTGGAGGGAATTACAGGTTTTAATATCTTCTCTGACCAAGAAGGTGTTTTGCAATCACAAGGAGTACTCACAAAGCTGGGTAATTTTGCAGAGGGCAAGTATACAGCTGCTCTGTTGTTAAGTCTCCCATGCTTGTACATGACCGTGCTGTAAAAGATGAGGCAGGCAGTGAGTTATAGGTGATGATTGCAGGGCAGCTAGATAGGCTTCCGTGAGATATACACCTATAACTTTGGACAAATAAATGGTTTAACTTTTAGGTTTTCCTGTGTGGATACAGGAGTTGTACTTAATGACTCTTGTGGGTACCTTCCAACTCAGGATATTCTATGACTGATTCTAATTCACAGGGCTGCTCAACATGTGAGGCAGCTTGCTGTATTATATTATATTACCCTTCCAATTGATGAAAGACAAAATATTAAGTTGTTGTTTATTTGCTCGGTGTATGAAATTTGTGGGTGTAATGATCCAGATATGTAGCCTGACAGTATGAGAGTCAATGAAAGAAGAATAATGAAATACAACCTTAGCAATCTGAAATACACCAATTCAAAACAAAAAGGATCCCCAAATAAGTCTAGATAAACAAGTGTGAGAAATTACTTCTAATTCTGTTTTGGCTGGCTTCTTCTGGAGGTGAGAGAAAGCTATTGTCACCTATAGGTACCATTAACACTTCTCAGGGGCAAGAGAAATCTGTATCTCCTTGATGAGAATAAAGTCATCTCAAGAGATAACCATCAGATACTCAGAGAGACACGTAAGTGACACTTCCTCAGTATCTGGTACCTGGAAGTTAGCTTTTACAGGCTTGTGTGTGCACCTTGGTGCACTACATGGCCGTATGCAAAACTAATCCCGTCCTTTAAACGGGCAGTGTTAAGGGCAGATGGCAGCATCCCCCTGCAGCTCTGTGCCTAGCAGAGCAGCTCCAGCTCCAGGGCTCTTGGCCGCAGAGAAGGCAGACTCTCCACCACATTCTTCCCCACTCTGTGCTCTTATCAGCTGTGGCATGCCCCTAGGAGTGATGGAGGCTGGAGTGATTGCAGGAGCAAAGCCACTGAGGCCTGCTGCAGGCAGCACCATTTGTTTTAGTTCTGGAGTCACCTTCGAGGAGGAAAGTATCTACGTCTCTGGGGCCCTGTGGATCATCTGATAAATACTTCTCTTTGAGGGTCTTCCCCCTGCCCAAATGTGGCTGCTTATAGAGGGCACATGCATGAACTTGCAGCGACAGATGTCTACTTTGCTGGGATGTGCCATGTTTGACAGAGCGGTCTGTGAGTTAGCAAGAGGCTGAAGAGTAAGCATTGCTGTTTGCTATAAACAAACCTTAGCAAAGTGCCCGTAATTGCACTGTTAGAAGGTTGGCCAGGCCTAGATGGTAATAGGGGAGGAAAATAATGTCTTCTTTTATCTGTTCTTGCAAACAGCTGGAGACAGATAAAAGCAGAGACAGTTTTAACCTAAGCAAAGATTGTGACTGTGTGCTGTCTTTTGTTCCTCAGTGCTTTCTGTTTTCCTCCCTCTAAGTTAGATTTTTATTTGCAAATGAGACTATGCATGGGACAGCTTCTGCATGTTTTTGCATTTTCCCCTCTTGTTGTTTTTCTTTAACCTAAGGAGGTTTTCCTTCTAACTCGGCTCCTGTGGCTGCTTCTGCTTCAGATGTATGTGAGGAATACAGACTGAACTTCCTTCTGCCTACACCTCACCAGCTTCCAGAGCTCTGACACAAACACAAGATGAATATCATCCACAACTGACACTGAGGAAGTAATTTTGCTGTACTAAGGTTGACATAAAGCCATCCTGAAGCAGAATTTTCAGATTTTCCAGTAACAGAATGCAGTGGGATAAGATAGAAGAGGAACTGTTATCTTAAAATTAAACAAACAAAAACCCTCTGTTTTTTCATCCAGAGAATATTTTCAAATTCTGCCATTCAGAGTCAGTAATAAATTGCACTGACATAATTAAAATTACTTAGGCATCTAAGTTCCCTATGCAATGCTTTGAGACTGTAGAAATAGAACCATGCATCTAATCTGATGCCCTGTACAAATGTTTTGGTACGGCAGGAAAATATTTCTTTGCTGGACATTTCAGTTGCTCTAAGTCTGCAAATCAGACCAATCTAATAATGAATAGCCTCATCAGGGTGACTTTTGCAGGCACATAGGCTCATCTACACAGGGAGTTATTCCAGTTCAGTTTTTCATGATTAAATCTGCTGTGGATGCTATCGAAACAGAAATAGCTGTTCTGTTGTAAAACCTTTATTAAAACACTTCTTTCTTTTGTTAATTGCAATCTTTAATGGCTCCGCATTTTTCTCTATGGGGATAAAAAAAAAAAATATTACTTCAGATGTATTTTTACTGTACTATGTATTTTCCTTTAAAAAGTAAAGCCTATTTGAAGTACGTTACAAGCTGAATTGCCTACAGACTTCTCAGGTATGCTTTATGGCAAGCCAAGATGATTTCACAATGGCATTCCTGAAATTTCAGCATCTGGTAAATAAAGGCACAACTATTTCCTCCAGCTGTTCTCTTTGATATTTAATTATCCTATGATGATATGTGGAAACACAGTCTGATTGGTACAGACCAGTTTGTGTGAAATAATGGGAAAAGGACTAATTCTAGTCCAGTGTATCTAATGTGAAGAGTGAGAAGCCTTGTCTCTCAGCACAAATATAGAGTTTGGAAAGGAGTAGACTGGATACTTGATTATGAGTGTGTTCATACACAGTGACTCCATATAAATATCTGATTCAGAATAGTCATAGATTTGAAGGCAGATACTATATTATGTAATTTGTTAGTATTGCATCCTTTTCTGCTTAAGAACTGGATGGTTTCTGTTTGCCACCAAATAAATAAAAAATTTTAAGAATATATTGAACTTTTAAAAGGCATAAAGAATTTTCTTCTCAGTAATGTGTTTTTTAGTCAATAAAATTAGGGATCTCGTTGTTTCTATGTGGCACCTCCACTTTAAAAGGACAAAGATACATTTTAGTATTATCTTTGCAATTTTTTTCAAAATAAATCTTTTTCTGCTTTATAAACTTGCATTAAAATGCACTTACATGTTCAAACATTTTGTAGCCTAGATATACTAATTTTTGGATTATATATTAATCAAGAAAACATTTCTGTAGAAAATATTAAACTAAGTTGCTCTTTGCTGTCATTTTAAAAAAAGAGACACTCTTATTTCTAGGATATGAAGTAAACCCTCAAAAGACAAATAACCATCACTTATGTGTTCTTAATATACATACGATTCCTGCCAGGCAGATTATGCATAAATACAATTTTGCTGTAATAAATAAGACTAAAACCTGAAAGACTATGGAACTTTTACAGTTCTCTATATTAGGGCTTGAAAGATATTTACTCTTAAACCCCTCCTTATGTAGTCAAATTTCTGTTTGTTCATTCTACCCTACACTTTTCTTAAATGAAAAAATATAATGACAAATGGTAGATAGGAATTTTTAAGTTTAAATAAAGTTAAACATAAAGTTTTCAGAAATTAAATCAGTTTTATTTGTTAAAAGAGTTGTACTGTGTACATAAGAAATAACTATAACTTGCAATACTTCAGGCATAGAATATTGGGGGGGTTTGCTTCCACTGGAAGAGCAGTATTTTGGAAATAAAGAATCATTAGAATCAGACATTGATAGCAGTATTAATATAATAATATAATAATAAATACTTCACATTCATATAATCTGAATTTATAAAAGCCTGGTTTTTCATCATCATAATACATCTTAATCTGCCTCCAACATGCAGGTAGAAGTCTTCCGTATTTCATAGAAGAAATGTATGATTCACGGTGAGGGTTATACCAACCCAGAGTATTTCCCCTTGTCCAGTTTCACAGCTGCCAGCTAGCAGAACTCCAGGAGGATGGTGAGCAGGCAAATGACTGAAAACACTGTTTGCTGTAATCTTAAGCCATTAGAATACAGTCTGATAATTTCCTCTGTTTCCGATTTCAGTTCTTAAATGAAATAAAATCAAGAAAGTAAAATGGTTAATGAGTAAATATGTAAATTTGAAAACATAAGGATTTTCAACATACTTGAAAAGTCCTCTGACATCTCACAGGTACTTAAGTTAAAGGTATCAGCTGTTAAAGCCAATCAAAGGGACTATTCTCAGGGGTGAAATGTAAATAGATGTCCCATCAATGATCGTTTGAGGAGCAACTGATAGCACTTATCAGCTCTTGCAGGCATTAATCTCAGAATAATCAAAAGTAAATACCAAGCAAAAGCAAGAGGAAGAACTTCACAAGAGGTTAGCACTCAAGCCTGAATGTCGGCTTTTAACCCTTCCTTTAACAAGGGACTTAGCTTTTAGCAAAAGCAGAGAAGCCATACTCTCCTGAAGGCAAAAACCACGGAGTCTCTACTCAGGGGATTCTCTGCTGGGACCTTTATCGTCTTTCTTAAACTGAGCTCAAGAGTAGTAAGCAATAGACTGATTTTACAGAACATGGAGAGGCCCATTATGTCTTTTGCTCCTGTAACGAGGAACAGTAGGGCCGATTCCAAGGTGAACATGTAAAGAGTTTAATGAGCAAGCTGTGTGCCACGTACATGCACAATACAGAAAACTTCAAGTGTTTCTTGTGGATTTTTTTCCTCTGGAGTTACAAAGATAGGAATGTCACCTTTCTAATGTTTTGATTTACATTTGAGTTGGTGCTACAACTCAGAAGCCACAGCTTCAAGGCACTGCTACTCAAGTAGGAATCTGGTCAGGAAACAAGAGACTGCTTGGGGTGCAAATGAATCTTGAAACCCTTTAGATGTGTTGTTTTCATACCCTGCCAAGCAGTGATGTTGGCCAACTGAAGGAAAGCACGGGATGGGATTGGGATATTATGGGTGGAAAGGGCAAGTACATTTTGCATCGATTTTTGCCACTGAAGAGAAAATATTTAATAATAATACTAATAATACTAATACTACTACTAATACTAATAAATAAATAAATAAATCAATCCTTACTTGTGATCTCAAGAGTAATGAGAGCACTCTGGATCAGTCAGTTCTCCATGGAAAATAATACCAGTATAGCAACTCTTTAAATCTTTATGCTAATTGATAAACTGTTTTCAAAAATATTCAACTATATATTCAGGGAATTTCACAGGCTGATATAGGAAAGACTTGGCTTAAAATGACATGGTGTTTTTGAGGAAACTAAGCGGCACTGCTTTACACTGATCAGGATAATGACTACTTTTTTTTTTTTTTGTGGAGTGTGCTCAATCTTAAAACTCATACAAGAATATTCTGAAGATTGAGATACAGATCTTAAAAAAAGATTCAGTTTTGTGTCATAATTCAGTTTTGTGTATGATGATTGATGATTCTGTGTGTTAAGTAGACACAATTTTTTCTAGTGAAATACCAGTTTCTACTTCTACCACACCAGTATACACTACTTTTTTTTCTTCTTTATCTAAGAAACATGTTTGTGTGCTTGGATTTAGTATAATTGTAGAAATTGTCCTGGTTAAGCGGGAACTCAGATGTACAGATTTTGCAGAACAGAGAAGTATTTAACCTCTGTAGTCTTCAACTAGAATGGCGGAAAGTTTCCTACTGTACAGAATTATGAATATCTGAGAGTGTCTTATGTGACAGTCAATGCAGTCAAGAGCAGTGCTTTTTAATATCTCACTAATGCATTCTCTGAAGCAAAGCAACCCACTGTAGAAGTCCAACTAGTGCACATACAGCACCCTCTGAGTACTGCAACACTGCAGAAAGGCAATTCTGTCACCCACGGGATAAAAATATTAGATTTAATGTCATTTCTTACCACAGTTACCCTGCACTATTTCTGAGAGACAGTGCAGTGTACCAAAGCCACACCGACAAAGCCAACAGCCCTTCAGCACCCAGACGCCGTGGGCAATGCTGCCACAGTTGCTGTCAACGACAAGAGAGATATTTGGTACATCCCTGACCCCACCACAGAAAATAGCCATCCAGAGCACCACTCATTTCCTAGTTTTGCTCAGTTTTTTTTTACCTCAGCCGCTCATCATGTTCACAGTATCTGCCAGTGAAGTGCTTTAGGCAGGCACAGAAGGTCCCCAGGATACAAGTCCCTCCATTCTGGCAGCAGTGTCTATTCAGTTTTTTACCTGCAAGACAATTGTTACAGAGGTTAACATGCATCTCAGGGGCTCTGAAACCTTTTCCTGACTTGTTCTCTCAAGTCTCTCCAGTTCCTGAAGTCTCTTAAGGATATCTAGTTTTATTGTCTTTAGAGACAATAAAATTATATGCCTGTTAGAAGTGTTTGTTCAGCTAAACCCAGTTTGTTTAGTTAAGGATTAGAAACAAGCTACTAGGGATTATAGGACAGTGAAGAAGCAACGCCTGGCAAATTCTGTAGCAGCAGGATGTGTTCAAGTGAAATATTTCACTTTGACAGATACAGGTTTCAATCACACTAAGAAATGGGGCATTTTCACTGGGAGGTGATGGGTGATGCTTATTTTGGAATAAAGAGGTTTTGTTACTGGGAAGTTACTTGGTTTTGAGGCAGAGGGAATGCTCACTTAAAACTTTTCCTGGGATTGAGCACCAATTTAAAACTTTATATATATGGGAGGAAACAGAATCCTTTTTTTTTTTTTTTTCTCCCTGTTAGTACTGTTTCTTTCAGGCAACTCAAACCTTTTTTTTTATAAAATAAACATTTTTATGGTCATGAATTTTAGAAAATATACAGAATGTTACAAAATTTCGCAGATGCTCTTGTAAACACAAAGGGCCAAACACTTCTTCATTCTTAGTATACTTCCTTGTTTTTCCTTAACGCATTTTGCAAGTGAGACCTTAAGTTCTACCTTAAATTTTTATTGCCATTTACTAAGTGGCCATGGATATAATTTAAATGGGTGGCCACAGAAAATCAGCAAGCTGGAATCTTCAAGGACAACAATTAAATCATTACTATATTCCATTTTTTAAAAGTAATTTTATGTCATTGTTTACAAAAATAATGTTACCTACTCTCTGTAATTCCAGTGAAAGGTACGAATGACCTGGAACTCTGTTGCTTTCTACTTTCGTAACTCTGATTCATGTCACTGAGCGCATTTATAAAGGTCCCTTCGTTCTTGAGCTGCTGCTTTTGTGCTGTGGCATTGAGACTTTTCATATCTTCTTTACGTTCTTCTTTTTCAGGGCCTTGACAAGAAGTGCAAATAAGTAAGGGAAGGGTAGTTTGTAATGAAGAAATGCACACTGTAAATGTAGAAGAAAAACGCAGAGGAGCGGGGAGAAACATGAAGTTTTCCTTACCTTTTTCTAAATGAACAGCCTGCCAGACCAGAGTCACAGTGAAAAGAATTCTGGAAAAAATAAAAGAGAAAAAAAACCCCCAAACCATAAGTAAATTTGTGCTAGTAAGACACAAACGCTAAAACGAATGGTTAATGTGTGAACTTTTAAAAGGTATAAGCATCCCTGGCTAGAGAAAGTTCCCGGCATCTCAAGCAAACTTACCTAACCTGATTTCCCCAGTACATTTTCCTGCAGCCTGAAGTAGCCGTGAGGTCCTCCGGGAGAGCTTGAGCAGAAGGAAGATGTCCAGAGCCCTTTACTTCAGGCTGTTGCATGCGGCAGTCCTCACACCGTAGACACCGACGGAAAGAGAAAGCGGGGAAAAAGGAACTTTCCTCTAGCTGCCCGGCTTACAGTAAGGCTTAGTCGCCAGCCTTACCGCTGGCTGAGCCCTCGCCGGGCGCCAGGAACATCCCTCCGGGCTGGAACTCCCTGGCCAGCCCCCGATTTACATGCACTGCTGAAGGGTGGAGCTAGGTGGGGACACCTACTGCTGGGGGGAGACTTGAGGGCCCATGAGCTCAGCAAAAAGCCCAAGGCAGGGAGATCTCAGGTCCAGTGTATTTCTCAAGACAGAAGACTTTGTATCACCATATACTGCATAGGAAAAACAAACAAACAAACATTCTACAGAACTGCAATAGGTGTATCATAAACTGGAGCGAGCAGGTATATATAATGAAGGTTAAAAAGCCTCAGCTCTACTACATGCCTTGTCTCTGCCAGGGTTTTCCACCACGATCTGCTTTATGAGATTGTACTGCTCGGCAGCAGAGATCTTTAAAACCTGCTTTAGAGATTTCTACTAAAAATACTGGGAAAAAACGGTATAAGGTCCTCGAAGAAGGATTGTTGTCTCATCAGAACTGTTAATAACCTTTCAAAACGTTTTCTGAAAATTTTTACTGTTAGTAAATTTAGGCCATTAAGTGGGTATTCCTAGTCTGAGTTTGTGCACTATCAGCAGATACCTAGACATAATTTACCGTGTGTACTGAAATGGGCTAGGACCACTCACATGGCTTTGCTATGACTCAGTATCATGAGCAAAAAGACCTGCAGCTGGGCAGTGCTAAAAAACCAGCTCTGGACAGGCTTTTCTCATCATATTGTCACATTTTGTACCACTGAGTGTACATGGTCTTTACTTAAGCTGTGGCAGGAAACTGCAGCAGTACAACTTGTTTTGTTTTGGAGGGGCCTGTAGAAGAGGGAGGTTTTCAGTGTGTCACTGCAAACCAAGGTAGTACAAATTTCACTTTGGCTAGGTACAAGATCATATGGGTCAGACCTTCACTGAAGAAATAGCTGCACTGACTAAAGACATTATCATCCCTTGTTTTTAAGTCCCTGTGGTGGTCACTTGTCAGATTTGCCCCATCTGAACTAATGGTTTGGAAGCTGTGGTAACTTCTCATTCAATTTGGAACAAAGGCTGGCTTAATTTACAAAGATAGCTGTCCTAATTAAAGTCAACCCTCCTGGAACTAAAGCAGATGGAGAGTGTTTTGAAGACATTCTCTTGCACAACTGTACAGCAGCAGGGGTAACAAGTTGCAAGAGAAGTTGGAAATTATTGTGAAATTAGAAAACTATGGCATAATTGCTATCACAGAAAGAGTGGGAAACATCATACAACTGGAGCACAAGCTATTCAGAATCTCTTTATCTCCAGATTTGAGATGGGTGGATTTGATGGATGGAGAGTGCAGTGGATAAGGAGTTGGCTGTCTGGCTGGATGCAGCCAGAGAGCTGTGGTCAAGGCCTTGGTGTTGAGGTGGAGACTGGTGATGAGTGATGTCTCTCAGGCTCTATTTTGGGACCACTGCTCTGCAATGTTTGCCTCAATGACACAGGCAGTGGGGTCCAGTGCACTCTCAGCAAGTTTGCAAATGACACAAATCTGAGCAGTGCAGTTGACTCAACAGAAGGATGGGAATGCCATCCAAAGGGACCTGGACAAGCTTGAGAATTGGGCCCATGAGAACCTTATGAAATTCAACAAGTCCAAGTGCATGATGCTGCATCTGGGCTGGGGCATTCCCAGACATGAACACAAACTGGGAGAAGTCGCAGAGAGCAGCCCTGAGAAGAGGGACTTGGGGATTCTTGTGGATGAAGAGCTGGACATGAGCCGGCAGTGTATGGTTGCAGCAGGTCAAGAGAGGTGATTCTGCCCCTCTGCTCCACTCTTCTGAGACCCCACTTGGAACAGTGCATCCAGCTCTGGGGTCCCCGGCACAGGAGGGATGTAGACCTGTGACAGTAGGTACAGGGGAAGCCACGAGCTATTCTGAGGGGTTGAACACCTCTCCTATGAAGACAGGTGGAGAGATACGGGGCAGTTCAGCCTGGAGAAGAGAAGGCTCTGGATAAAAGACAACGGTTTTACACTGAAAAAGGGCAGGTTTAGATTAGCTATTAGGAAGATGTTCATTATTGTGAGGCTGAGGAGGCACTGGTACATATTGCCCAGAGAAGTTGTGGATCCCCCATCCCTGGCAGTGTTCAAGGATAGGCTAGATGAGGCCCTTAGCAACCAGGTCTAGTAGAAGCTGTCCCTGACTATGACAGGGGGGTTGGAACTCAATGATCTTTGGGGTCCCTTCCAGCTCCAGCACATTCTATGACTGTATGATGACACACTCTTTTGTATCTCCTGTGAGTACACGGGTCTTCAGCAAGAGGACAGAACAGAATTGACGAAGATTTAAAATGGCTGTTTCTGCAGGGAATGCTTGCAGAGAGTGCTCTGCAGGGAATGCTTGCAGAGAGTGCTCTGCAGGGCTACACCAATCTTAGGGGATAAGGCATTCTCAGTGCTGCCAAAATTATTGGCTCCAATTGTTCTAAGCTCAACCATTTTCTAGTAGATACATGTTAACCCTTTATCTTCATGGCATCTTGTTTCATGGCATGCTTTATGTTTGTTACTAACTTAAACGGATTTAGATGAAGCTATATTCTTCTATATATAATAGAATAGATTATATTGTATTGTACAGACTTGTATTGAAGTACCATGCTTTTTAGAATTGAGAGACTGATGTACATTTATGTGCAATTCAGCTAAATCAGCGCCAGAATTTTATCCTAACGTTTGTGGGTAAGATGTTTCACAGAAGGTGTGTTATGATAAAAATCACAACATGTTAATCCAGGAAGGGATTTTGGTTTTTCTATCTTAAATAGCAACATCTTTGAAGAGAGAGATTACTCACACTGTTGTCTGCCTCTGCCTGCTGTGATTGTTGTAACTAAACATGCTAAAGTTTAGGTGCTTGCTTAAAACCTATCATATTTTAAAGTACTGTCATAGCAACAGATATTGCTCTGAATTAGGACTATGAAATGTTTCACACAACTAAAAGAGATGTCATTTTTGCATGTATTCAGAAAACATGTATATATTATCCACACTTGAAAATGTTTACTTTTGGAAAATGCTTATAATTCAAACAACTCTTGTTTCCATTTGAGTTCTCTAACTGTATAATGGGGCTAGTATTTTGACTTTAAAAAGAAGACCTGTAGTTACATTTGTCCTAGGGTTTCTTTGCTAGCACATTAGGAAAAAATATTAATTTTCAGTTAGGTCTGACTGGTAGTATCACTTTAAGTTACAATATTCAGATGCTTAAATGCTGTCATTTACTACTTAGCTTCTTGTTTCCTCTTTCCATAGATGGAAGACAGAAAAAACATAAACAGAGATAAGTAAACACAAGAACATCACATAGTGGTTTTTTTTAGTAAAACGCAGTGTCGATGTAGTTCTCCTAGAGAATTTTTTGGGTACCAAATTCCCAGTCCTGTACTGGAGGTAACATTTAAAATGCAGCTGCTGGTGAAGAAATACTGATCTATTTTCACACCCTGTGCCATTTGCTCAAGATCAGAAGTCACTCCTGTAACTGCAAGAGCTAACAACCTGGGAGAACTGTAAAGCAGCCGGTAAACATTTCTTGCTTTTGATACCTTGTTTCTTCCTTCTCCCTACAGCCTCACCATCAAGGAATAGGGCATAGGAATGGGGACAGAGAAAACTGCTCAGATGCTGCTGTTGCCTGACTGCACCAGAGGTGAGATTGGTGTGACACTGCAGAAAAGTGCTGCTGTTTGTTGTTGACAGAATCTGCCAGAGAGTGATTGCTTCTGCCCAGGGATTTGTGAGGGGCGGCAGTAAGGGTAGACACACTCCTTTTATCAGCTTCAAGTAAGATAAGAGTGGAGCCAACCAAAGCGCTGGTCCTGAGCATTTCAATCAAGCCCTGCATACACAGGAGATGGCTAACCATTAATTAGGGCTGCTCAGCACAGTTAGTTCCGACAGCAGATCAGGTAGCCTGTAAGGGTGGATAAGTGTGGCAGGAAAATGTGGTGCTACCTTATTGGTGCACAAAATTCCTCTTGTGCTCATGCCAGGAACTGCAGTCTGTGGCCTGCATCTTCTGGCACTCTCCCAAAGTGCAAATGAACCACTACACTGAGAGCTGAAATGTGGATAATACATTATGGGTTTCGGTATATTTGTGTTTCACAGCTACTGTATTGCTCTGTAGATACCCTGTATTTCAGAAAACTTCAGGATAAATAGATGCCTAAAGACTGGAGGTAGCATTGAAAACATCAGAAGCAAGGATGAAGAAATTCTGAGTGTCTGTGTTTTTCTGGGAGCAGTTAGGAAACCTGCATAGGGTCTGCTCAGCTCTGGTCAGTGCAGCCAAAATACCTGCTGACTAGAAAATTCCAAAATTCCAGGTTTGGATTAGAACTAGATCTCTAAACAAACTGGGCAATGTTAAATCAGACATGCAGAATATTATGGAAAATAATGAAAAACAATTAGCCTCCATGAACATTTATTGAAATCTTGGTATTATAGACTTTAGTGAAGCAAAACTCTCAGTCACGGTTCTCTGAGGAAAGGGTAGACTCTAGGCAATTTATATGAGGATGTCTCAGACTGTGTTTAACTCATTCAGTGCTGGGAATAGTGGACAGAAAGATGTAATATTAGCCAGCCTGAGAGTTATTTGTTTATTTTTTATGGTCTTTGGCTTGCTACTAAAGCTTTTGACATCTACCCAAGTGGATTTTCTTTCTATAGGCTACATAAAACTTCTACACAGTTGGACTGAATGATTTTTACAATATCACAGAACTTTCTCAACAGAGGCTGGTCAGACCAGCTCTTATTGCTGTCAGAAATTTCTTATAGGATCACCTAGAGAGGTTGCTGTTGTTGCCTCTGCATTTCTGTGTATGCATACACAGTGTGAATGAACAGTATAAACTACCCAAACAGCTTTTTTTTTGCTCCATGTTAAGAGTGGCTTACCTTGGATTAGCTGAAATTGGCCACTAATTGACTGAAAAAGTAATATGCAGGAAAGTTAGATAATCCATATTGTGACTGGCACCACTTAACTAGTGCCAGAGGTCCATGATGAACTTAAGCAGGATAAATGGCTGCTGCTGCTAAAAGGGTGAGTCCCACTTTGTCTTACACCGTGGGTTGTTTGTACTGCCTCCCTCATGCTGTCACTGCTGTTTGTGCAGCCATGAATAAGCTGAAGTAGGGAGTTCATCTGAATGAAAACTCAGCTTTGGGGAAAAAAAAAAAAAAGTTTTCTACTGGATCTGTTCCCTGATGTGATTTGCCAAATGAACACTGGGACTGGCAGAAACAGAAGGCAGGGAGAAGCAGCCATGGCTGTGTGACAAAAAGCCCCTTTTGGAAGCCAAGCTGATTTATAATAGATTTAACTGACTACGGAATATGTAAATAGATTTCAGTTCCTATATTTAAATTGTTCTTCTTTTCCCTAGGAAATAAAACATAGGTAATGTATCCACTGATACAATGCTGCCTTCAATGCTCTCATCCTATTGACATGATATACAGAGGAGTAGAGCAGTCATCCCACATCACTCTGACAATAAATGGATGAAGTTTAGTACAAACGAGATGGGAGCAATATTACCAAATGAAAGGAAACATATACAGCTCTGCCTTGGGAAGGAAACCTTTCAGTTCAGCAGATGTCATACGATGATGTAATGTCATTGTAATGTAACTGTCACAGAGTGACACAAACTTATAGAATAAATCAAGTCTCAGAGCATTATGTAGCTTTTCCTTTCTTTGAGTCTAACGGTTAGTCATTTACAAAATACATTATGATTTTGTAAAGATTTTGTGATGAAAGTGATTGTAGTTCATGTCTTTTGTATAGAGAAAAAAAAAATATAAATTTGTTAGTACACATGGGAAGTGATTAAGAAGATCCTAGTTATCCTCCTCTGAGGGAGGTGTTCTTTGGCAAATAAATCAACACCAACACCAAGATACTGGAAAACTGAGACTTTTTTGCCTCTTCTTCTTTTTCAAGTAAAAGTTTTAGTATTTAATTGAAGAAAAGCTAAATATTGAGGGAAAAGAAACTTTGCACAATTATTTATTTTGAAGTTTGTTAACATGATGCTTTTAACCACCACAGGCTCTGCAAAGAGAGAAAGTTTTTTTGCTGAATTTAGTAGTGTTGTGCTCTAATTTCAGGTTGAGTTCACTTCTCTTCCACATTCTGTCTAGTGTGTATATCTGTCTTGTTAGCCATTCAGGAAGTTGTCTCAACATATAAGTTTAATAATGGACTCTTTTTATCTGCATAAAACTTACAAGTCTTGTGGTGTCTTGTTATGGGGCCATGTGGGTATACAATATTTGTGCAATCATGCAATTAAGCTATATTTCTCTTTCTTAATTACCTGAAAATCTATCTTTACCCTAGACAAAATAGAATTGCTTGAGTTTAATGGCATATTTGACCTGGCTCTGCAGTCTTGTTTGGTGCTGTCAGCTGAAACTAGAGTGAAATTTTTACCCAGTGAAGTGGTTCATCCTAGCAGTAAATACAGAAACAGTTTGAGGGTTGAATATCTGTCATTTGTTTCCCCCACTGTTTTCATTTGGAAGTATTTCAGTGTGGCTTAGCCTGCTGTTAACAGTGCTGCAGTAGGATATGACCTCAAAAAGCTTTCTGGGTTTATGTGGCAAGATACAAACTATGAATTTCATAGCAGCCTTGAAAGAATCCCTGTGGAAGTAGTGATCCCACAGCCTAATTCAGGGATGGAGATGCATATCCCAGACAGCCATGAATGGAATGGAAATCCCTGCATAGATCTTGCATTTGATCTTTAAGCTAGCCAAATATGCTGGCATTTCTTTAAGATGAAGCCACACAATAAAGCTGAAACAATGTTAGACAGCTAATTTCCAAGTCAAGCATACACTGAGATTTGCATTGGCATTAGTGGCATTTGACCTCTTATGGAGAGGAATCAATTTGTTTACCTGGAATAAACTTATCTTTTTTTTTTGTTGTTTTGTTTTCCTGAACTAGTTTTCTGGTTTATGAATAGAAGCATCTCAGCAAGAGGTCTAGTGGGGAAAGGAGGAGTGTCAGGGAATTTGTAGGTGAGAGCTCGACATTGAAGGAAGGAGGTGTGCAGGACAACCTTTTCAGGTGCTTTGAGCTATCAGATTATCCTAGAAAATCCTCCATGCCTTGCTTTATCCTTCTTTTTCCCCCTTACTTGAATTCAAATCCAAAGTAGAAAGCAGCTTGTATGCATACATATACAAAAGCAACCTTGCATAAACAGGTATTGCTGATGTGATATGTGTAAGGAACAGGTGTGACACTTCTTGGATTTAGCCTTGTAGGCATCTATCAGGCAAAAATGAGAGATTCAGCAGTTATTTTAATCTATGGCAATAGCACCTAAGTTAGTGTCAATTTAAATAGAAACAAACCACTATATCATAATGTGTAGTGCGGATAATCAGCAGGCTGGCCCTTCCTTTCGTCTCCAGTCTATTGCTGCATTTGAGAGATCCTGTCCTTTGTGACAGCCCTGGGCTCCAGCTTGGCCTTGGCCCAACAATCCAAAATGTGCTCTGTGCGTGACACTGTTTGCAGATGGCTCATGCTCGGAGTGAGAGGTGTGTGTTGAAGCTGAACTTCTGCCACTACAGTGACTTCATTTCTGCTCTATACTGGCTGGGGAACTGCAGGAATTGAACTGGAGCTGTGGAGGTCAACATCTCTAAAAACCATTCGTATGGTTTTTAGACAAGTTTCAGACACAGTACCTAGATAATATGCTTGGGAAAAGCTGCAAATCCAAATTTTAATAACTTCATCCAGGCATTCAGAACAGGTTGCTGTCTCAAAGTGCAATTATGAACATTTCTAGGTTGTGGATATTAAGCACAGTCTGTGAACTGCTTCTGAGAATAAAAAAATCACATGATAAAGAACTAGCTATAAACCCCATGAGTGAAATCTGGAATACAAGGGTTATTTGAAGGAATTAGATTACACATGAAGCTCCAGAAGGAAATGAGCTCGCTCTTTCAGCAATGGTTGATTCCAGCATGCTGGAGAGCTCTATGCTGGCAGCTGGATCAATGTGGGAGAAAGCGAATGCAAAGATGGGATCTGCTCGGATAGAGTCCTACTCTTAAGTACAGAGCAGTACATACCAACACACTGTTGACTTGAGAATTGGCCTTCTGGCATCACTTTTCCCTTTTGGTTTGGAAATAGTAATTACAGATTTAAAGAAAAATGAATGGTGTAGTTCCATAATCTGTTACTAAAGGCAAATAGTAAAAATTCTGTTTTTCAAACTCTATGGTGAGAGGAAACAGTTATGAGTAACATAACTAATTATGACAATCTCTGCCTGATGGCATTTATTGGTTGAGAATGGATAGATGAATTGTGAAAACCCAATTTTCTAGGTACTCTTCAGGACAGGAACAAAACATTGGCATGGTAGGCAGTCACTCTACCACAGAAACCAGTGTTTTTGGCATGAATATTGTTCGTATGATTTCCTGAAGACTGAGTCACTTAACATTAATATATTGTGAGCAATTATATAGATGATGTGACTGCTATAATATTAAACATTCTGAGGAGGTACTTCTTTAACCCAGGAATGGTAAATTAAGAAAAGGTTTTTCTGGAACACAATTGTTCTTGATAATGAGGACTATGATGGGCACAAGACAAGGATGCAACTGCTGCAATTTCTCACTGTGATATACACGTGTATATTAGTGCAACTTTTTTTCTCTCAGAAAATTTTTATGAGCTCTATGACTTACTTCTTCTCTCACAAACCCTGTCTCTTCTGCTGTGCTGCCTGATCAATATGGCCATCATTCACAACAAAGATTAAATTTTCCAATTACTTCATTTAAATTTGGTCCTTTTACAGATCAAGCATAGAGGGCAGCATCACAAAAAAATTTGAATTGACTCGACTGTATTTAAAGTAAATCTTCTATGTGCTCAGCTTGTTTGAATATGGCACACCTGAATGACTGAAGAAGAAAACAGAACTACTGGAAATATGGTGATTTTTCAGTAGTGTTTACCTTAACCACCTTTATGATTTTAAAAAAATTAAAAAAAATAAAAAAAAATTGAGCCAGTTTAATAGATTACCACATTGTCCTGAGTCTCCAAGAGACATAGAGTACTGAAATGAGAAGTCAGCATGTGTGCACTTTGATAATGTAGTTTCGTGTGTCTGAAAATGAAAAAGAAATAGCTGGGGAATTCTAGTGAGCAATAAAATTTATCTCAGGCAATGACAGCAAGAAAATATCTGCAAATTTGGGATGACTTTACAGTTTGAGTTGAGTGTGTGTTTAACATTTATGGTGAAACGGCCTGGCTTAATTCATTTCCACTAGTGCATAATGGTTGCTCTGGGAATAGTTTCAAATTTCCTTTTTAAGTGAAAATCTACAATTTTCTCTGTTAAATCTTCATGTGTTTACAGGGACATAGGAATATTTCCAGGAGGTTGTGGTAGTTCATCATTTAGAATACTGCCCTTCATTCCTACACATAAAAATTGACAACACAAAAATGCCTTCTTTAGATGTTTATCTAGTGGTATAAAATCTCTTCCCTGGTCCTTTCTCTGGTTATGTGTGTGTTTGTAATAGATTAAATCTGTTCAATGGAACAGATTCTGCTCACAAGAATAAAGCCACAAACATTTATGGGAGAGAAACACAATCACCAATGTAGGTGAAGGAATCATGTCATCACGATACACATTCTGACATATGGTAGTGTTGTATTAGATGGAGCTGAAACATCCCTGCCCACCAATCCCACAGTGATAAATCTGCACTAGCATGCACCTGTCTTATGTGCTGTTGTCAAAACTATGGCTGCCATCTATAAACTACTGTAAAACATCTGTCAAGAGAATTAGCAAGCTAGATGAAGACCTACATTAGCAAATATTTAGCCTAGCACAGCTTTCTGGGTCGTTTTAGCACCCACATAATGATCTGATCCAATGCCCATATATGCATGGCTGACCTCGAGTGATTACATCATGATAATTTTTATGTGTCTTGTCTTCACTGAAGAGCTCTCTCCAGTTGGGCTTTTGTTTTCCCTAGAAATACTGCAGCTGAGTACATAGATGTCTGGTGAGGTGAAGCCACATTGCTATGTTAACTATTTAGGCACTGGCTGGAGTTTTTCAGGGCTGGGTTTGAATCACTATCATAGGCTATTCCTCTTCTTTTGCTCTGTGTTGGGATTGGAGGGCAGTAGGATCAAAGTGAGTTGTTTTGCTTTCTTTAAGCCCTTCCTACACTGACAGTGCTGGCAGATTTGTCAGTATTTAGTACAGTGGCTGAAGGTTCATCAGGATGTCTGGAGGTCAACCTCTCACCAGTCAATATAGTTTGCATTTTATGTTTCTGTGGACATTACCACTTTTCAGTTTGGCTGCTGTCAGCCAGGGCCTTGTTATTTAGGACCCTGTTGGAATAGATGCAACCAGCACTAGACAAGTGAGAAAATGTCTGCTCCATAAAGCTTACAGATTACTAGGTTCTCAGAACAGCATCTAGTGTTATGGTTTGAAGTTAGCCAGGGAGAATAGGAGAAATAAATACCTACTTTTCAAAACGATGATCTATCTGCTGTTCCCACTTCTTGATCTTCATTCTGGTTGTTTTTCTTTTGGACTGAACTCTCTCTATTCACTCTCCAAACTTGCCCCAGTGTTAACATTCTAATGTAGCGGTGTGTATCCTTCGCAGGCTTTTGCAGATGCTGCTGAGAGTCTGTGCTTGCTGACCTTCAGGCTGTGCAGAGGAGCACAGACAAGCAGGGATCAGCAGAAGGTCTCAGAATTGTACAAAGTTACTCTTTACAAACTCAGTCCTGCTCTTCATTAGTGACCAAGAGTTTTTGCAGCATTACAAACTTTGGGGAAGCATTTATAACCTTCTGCTGATCAAATGACCAGAACAATATCTCATTTTATAGGAAACAGCTCTTTCAATGAACCATGCCACTTTTGTTACCTTATGTCCACTTTGTCACATTCCTGCTAACAAGAGACTTTTATATATATTTACACTAACAAGACAGAATGCCAAGCATACTCAAAAAGTAATTTTGGAGATTTAATTTTACTGGGTTCCCTTTTACAGACTTTGAATATATCACTTCTCCTCCAGCTATGAAAAGACTCCCTGTGCATAAGTTGCCATCTCAGGAGGTCTTAGTCTAGCAACTCCTAATACTGGCTGGCAATATTAGACAAGAGCCATTGTCTAATGAAGAAATTACACTTAAAAGAAAAAAAAAAGAAATCACAAGGACTACTGGATTACTTCAGTGATGCACAGAAAGAAAAGGGCAAATAATATATATTCCAATGTGACAAAGGTTGTAGTCTGTAAATTATGCCACTACCTACCCTGGATATAGTTAATTTGTCTATTTTGGGTGAGCGATGCTTGATGATCAGACCACACAAGGCAGTGCCAGTGTGTGTGGCATTAATGCTGGGGGCTTACTTTTGCCACAGGATTCCACTATACTTCAATGCAGTTCTGAGAAGCTAGGTTTGCTGGTGTGATGTTAACATGGAACAGGAAAGATTGAATGTGAGTTTTAATCTGCCTGTGTGTGATCAGCCTGAGCAAGAAAAGACGTCAGGCCGGAGATCAGTGGAACTATGAACAAGAACTTCCTGGTTTCTACTCAACTTTACATCTTGTAGGTAGTGACTTGTCTATGAATTTTTTACCAGAAAGAGGGAGGTAGACTGACAAAAGATTTTGCAACAGTTTATTTTCCAGTCTGAACACTTTCTCCCATCTGGTTTACAACACAGCTTCCCAAACACTTGAGTAGCCTGAGAGGAAGGTGAAGCATGCTGTGGAGATTGGAGGAAGGAGGAGAGGAAACGGGAATATTCATATCTGTTATTGCTCCTGAAAGGGAAAATGAACCTCCAGTAGAGAGTAAAAGGCAGAAAAAACACAACCAAATTGGAAACAGTCTGTTGCCAAAAATTTAAATAAAGGGTTGGTTTTGGTTTTTTAAAAACAGTCTTTTTAAAAATACTGTCAATATAACTTATTCTCTGTAAAGTTTTCATTCTGTCAGAAGTTATGTCCATTCCCAAGTGTCCATTTAGCAAAAAGAAGACTCACCTTTGGAGAGAAAGATAAAAAATAAAATGCTCTTTGTTTATGACAGGTAGAATTTCTGGGCTTGCATAGAGGTACCTTCAGGCAGCTGTTCCACGAGTCTGACAATAAGCATGCAGTCTGTAGCTATGGTTGTTTGGAAATGTGACAAATTGGAGAGGGCCCGTTTTCTAAATGAGATGCTGTGGAAATGTATTGTTTTGATACAGTATTGTTCAGGAAGAAGGACTCACCTTCAAAAAAAGGAAAATAACTTGACAGTTGAAGCTCTCAGCTGGGATTTGTGAGACCTAGGTTTGAATTCCTACTTTTTCTGATTTAGCCTAAGGAATGGACTCAGTCTTTCCTAAAATCTAGTTTTAATGACCTATCTAAAAGACTATCAGCTATTTCAAAACCCATCTCTGCTCATCTGTTTCTGTCTTCCTCTTTTATTTTTTTTTTCAGACCTTTTTTCCATTTTTTCATAATAATAGCAAAAAAAAAAAAAAAAAGTAAATCCTTGGCTTTGTTCTGATGCAAGACAGGAATATGTTTTACACCTCAACATTTGCAGGACAGGGAATCAATTTTCTGCCCAGCTCTGTCTGGAATATAATTATGGCAATTTTAATATCCTTTAACTTTAATTCTTTTTATTGATCCTGTTATTGACCTGTGTCTGCTTGTTACTGTGTAAATACTGGCAAAGAAACAGGTAAAAAAATAACAGTTATCAGGTGGCATCAGTAAAGTTTTTAATTTTTTGTGAATGGAGAAGGAAAGAATGTTTTTTTCAGTCAAAGTCCAAACCTCTTCTGTTCTCTTTAGTGTAATCTTCAGTCCCTAGTGTAATTGTACCCTTTCTTAGTGGCAAGCGTGTTCTAACTCTTCTGTCAGATTCACACTGGTGTCTAAAAAAGTCTGTCATGGCCTAAAGAGTGAGAACTGGAGACGTCATAAAGCAAAAAAAGTTCTATGTCCATTTTGAAATCATAATATAGGATAAAAAACCAGTAAAGGACACTGCACTGACTGCAATGATTTCCATAGTGAGTTTGGGTTTGTTTTTCAAATATTACAACAGAATTAACTGTTTTACTACTGAATGGCTGCAGAAATCAGGGGTGGAAAGGAGGAGATAGGATACCCTCACTCTGACTGTGGGTTTACACCTGATACAAATTCTTGGCTGTATCTGGGCCATTTCTGAGCTTCTTCATTTCAGATGTCAGAGCATGTCTGGCATCCAGAGCATGCACACCACAGTCCTTGGGTCCCATCTGTTTACATATGCTTTGTGCATGATTAAATGGGTAAAGGGTAGATTGTCTTTGTCAAGCAAGATTGGCAGATTGCTTCTCCTGCATGGTCAACATGAGAAAGAAATTTCTATGCCCGTGTATGCAGTCATACAGAGAGAAATGTGCAGCTTTTTAGCTGAGATAGCCAAAGCCAGCTCTCCTCACAAAAACTAACTGCAACTAAGCTGTTGGTTTTGAGCAGGATTATTTTTCACTCATTTTATTCTAGTAGAATTACCTCATGCAGGCAAAAGGTATTATCTCTTTAATAACTGATGAGTCAACCTGTTTGTTTTCATGGTGGAAGTGAATGGCTTTGATACAAGCAGTGTGTTGCGATTACAAATGAATGAAACAAATGAAGGCCAGGTTATATCCAGGGACAAATTTTCAGAAGGGGTCTTTTTTGTTGCTCTGAGTTTTTGTTGCTACTGCCAGTACTTCTGATTCCCAGGTGCAGGTGTGGGAAGGTGGAGGGAGGCAAATTGTAGGGCAATGTATCAGTTAAAGGGTGTGCAGTTCTATCATGTGCTTGGTGTGCATGAAGATGGCCAGGACTGTGCCTTGTGCATCTGGCCTTGGGGTTGTTTTAGGCATTGTTTTTGGGGAAAGCCAAGAATGATGTCTCAGCTGTGCTGGGACAGTCACAGGCCACAGCTCCAATGCATCTGTAGTCAGTACAGGTCAGGTCTCTAATCACTGTACAGGCAGGACACAACAAATTGTAAAAACCAAAAAAAAGGCTCTGAACTTTTGTGGTTCAAAAATGGGTTTTTTCTGAGACCGTGTGACAAAATATAAGATAAAATAATAATGAAAAACAACAGAAGCTTTCAGAGGAAACAAGGGATTAGGCTTGGTTGGGAATTAAAAAAAAAAATGCTAAAAGTAAAGCCTACAGGCAATGAAATGAAACCTAATCTGTTTGCCTCTCTGCAGGACCTCTGGACTAGAGTGTAATCTCTATTAATGTCACATTACTTTCCAAGGATGGAATTTTAAACTTAACTCTTGTTAATTATTTTGTTTATTTTGCAACTTTAATTTCCATTCTTTGCTCCCATCATGAAAGATTTGTGAGTTGTGTGGTTTGAT
This sequence comes from Poecile atricapillus, assembly GCF_030490865.1. Lineage (NCBI taxonomy): Eukaryota > Metazoa > Chordata > Aves > Passeriformes > Paridae > Poecile > Poecile atricapillus. The sequence goes on along the minus strand of NC_081289.1, from coordinate 106,292,178 downwards.
GTTCTTGCACATATGTTGTCTTAGTTTTGTCATTACGGACAGTAAAAAGAAAGTTTTGAAATCCAGATTCAGCTCGCTTTTGCATTTAGATATTTGGAAAAGAGTGGGAGAAGAAAAAGGGCTTCCTTGAGATTTTTGGTTTTATATGGTGCTTGAACAAATCAAAACATGACAAATATCATGAGGAGAGGTGCAAATAGAAAATTTAAGTATCTTTTTCGAAAGTTGAAAAGGTTGGATATGAGTACAGTCACGCAACTTCAATTTCATGGTGTACAGATTACTTGGATGTGCCCAGGGATATTTTGAGCCTGGTCTGTCCTGACAAGTTTTATCCATAGACTTTGTCTTTTATAGTACTAATCTTCACACTCAGTTTAAAAACCTGAATTCAGCAAGTTGTCTGGTTTTCCGCCATGCAGCTTAATACAGGCAATGACTCATAAAGCATTTTGCTTTAAGCAATGGTTTCCATGAAAGTGGGAACACCAAAAACTTCAGAGTTAATAATCTCTTCTTTTCCTAAATGTGTTCAAATTAAATAGATAAAAATGCACATTGTCTCGGGTATCCTACTATATTTTGTAAGGCACAGGCAGGGTCACATGAAAACAATACTTTATGGAACTGAAAATGTCTTTTTTTTTTTTTTTTTTTTCATTGGAGGGCAGTGGAGTTCATATTCACTACATAATCAGAACAAGTGTGTGTTTAATTACTGTGAAAGAGCTACCATGTGAATACTTATTTCATGGCTTTCAGGACTCTGACATCTTGGTGTGGGAAATTACTGCCCAAAATGTAACCACAGTGAACACAAAATGTGTGGGACATACTGATCAATATGTGTGAGGAGTGGAAAGTATAGGTAATAGAAATTCCCTGCATCACACACAGATAAAAGAAAAGGGGTTTGAGGATGTGCATATCCGGGATTTCCATACCTCATGGAATCCTGTCAGTGCTACTTCTCCAGCTGAGGTAATTAATAAGTATTCAATAAAAAAGCCCAACGACTGTGACATCAGTTTATCCCTTCACAGGCAAAGATATTGCTTGAATGTCTCTTGTAGCCAATATCCCCTCAGCCCTGTTGGAGCTACCAAGGTAGCTTTTGCAAGAGCTGGAGGTACTGCCCTGGCTAGAGACATATTTAAAGATTCCCTTGGTGCATAAAAGACTTGAATTGATTTCTGTTAAATGCTTGTGTAAATAAAATTCTGTGCTTACACTGAAAAAGAAAACCACTGAGTCTGGGGTATGCCAGGGTTGGAAGAAGCAGTAGCTGTAGTAACACTATTTAAAGCCACAGAAAAGCAAAATGTCTCCTTTCAAATTTTCTTTCTGGCCAGTGTTAGGCCATGATTGGGTTATTTTTATTTCTGTAGGAAGAGAATGCGACATTGAACAGCTGTGAGACCAAAGGGCAAATAACTCTGTTTTAAACAGCAGAGGGTGATGAGGGACTTCTAATATACCTCATCTTAATTTGCTCTTATAAGTGACCAGCTTGAGTGTTCAGAGTGCTTTCCTAGCTTGACTCTGCTAGTGTCTCATGAGCTCTCAGCTTCAACATGCATGATCTGTGGAACTTTTGTGCTCCTCTTTCATGATATTTTATTGATAAGAGTTATACCAGAATTTTGGACAGTAGGTGGCTAGAGACATGCATTCCAGCCCAGTGCAATTTAAACTCATGTCTCCTAGATCTGGTGAGAATCACCTTAACACCTAGCTAAATTCATAGCAGAGTAGATTATACTTGTAACCAATCTTTTGAATTTATGTTCCTATGTATCAAAAAGCCCTATGAGCTATAAAGAAATGGAAGAATTAGTCTGCAGTCCCTGTGTGGTCACAAATGTATGTATTTTTGTCACAACTGTCTCTATGTAAGTAAGAAAGAAATCTGTAAATGGTTGCAGGCAGCCCAGACTTCTGCTTTGAAAATGAGTGCACTTAGCACCAGAGTAAATTAGCTCCCTAGATTCTCACTCCTCCAGTGAGCTTGTGGCACAGCTTCAGCAGCTGCAATAAAGGATGCCCCTACTGATAACCTCTAGCATGGTGATCACAGCCCTCAGCTCGGGAGTGAGAGATGAATGTGAGTTGCTCTGCTACAAAATAGATTTTCCATTTCTAGATGAGCAGCTGTTTGTATAAAGACGGATCTCAGAATCATAAAATTATTCAAATGCAATCAGCTGAAGAGGTATGGTGACTTGATGTCCTAAGGAACATTGTGTAATTTTGCTAGGTATGCACACCAATCTGCTAGAAAGAGAGGGACAACCCAATTTTGACACTGATCTAGGCAATGTTTGCCTATAAATAATGGCAAGGAAGTCAAGAACAGGTAGCCTACATTTTGAATTATAGCTCTTTTTTACACCTGTTCAATTTTTCACAATCACTATCCAATACCCAGGATGGATTTACCTATCATTTCATTGTAGATAAATCTTTGGAGAGAGAAGTCTGTCTTCAGCTGGAGAGGCTAGCTCTTTTTAACTAAAGTCTCTCGTGGTCTCAGCTCGCTTGACATTTCTGAAGAAGTGATTTGGTTTCAAGTAGATCGGACTACGTGAAAGGATTCTTTGGTTACCCATGCACCTGATGAACCCTAGGTGGTACACAAATATTTTTATCCTAATGATCAAAATGGATGGAAATACAGGATGCATTGTTGTTTTCACTCCCTGAAGATACTGGCTGAGACATACGGACATAACAGTACCAGTAGAAGCAGGTGTTTAAGGGTGGATTTTTCATTTTTTAAAGAGGGGACTTTGGCTCTCAATCTGTCCCTATTAAAACAGTTAAACTGCATTAGTGGCCAGAATGAAATAAAATTATTCAATAAGACTTTAATATGTCTTTATACAATTTTTTAAAAAAGTCTAAGAAGAGATCAGGTATTACTGTAAATGTGGAATATTCCTTCTGAATTGAATTCTGACATGCAAAGCAACATAAAATGTGTTGCTGTTAAATTCCGTAGGAATTTTGCTATTGAGGCAGACAATAGGTGCATCTACCTTCCCCTTCCCACAAGCCTAAACTGCGTGAACGGCCTTAGGGAAAAAACCAATGCAGTTTGTACCAGCCTCAGTGAGAGGGGTGTAGCATCTTCACAGTGGGGTTGCCACTGCATGGGATAATACCTGGTGAATCCCAATTCCTTTATATAAATAAACACCCAGTAGAAGGCTGAGGTCCTTGAGGAAACCTTGATGCAGAGAAGAAGCATATGAGATATCTCAGCAAGATAATTTAACTGACTAAAACTTTAAAGTATTTTCTTGTTGCAAACATTTTAATGATGGTGTGATCACTTTTATATAATCCTTATAGTGCAGTTAAGATATTCAAACTATGGAATTGTTCAGGAATAATTATAAACACTTTTTTTACTGCTGCAACTTAATCTACTTTAAATTACTGGTACAGACTTAGTCTACCAGATTAAGTAACACATAAATATTAACTATGTAGGTAATTTGGCACTTCTCTAAAAACGGGCGGATAAATTCTAATGACTTTCATAAGAAGGATTCATTTTTTGGGAAGCCTGAACCAATCCATAAAGAGGTATTTAGAGTGATATAATTTGCAAAATCTCAGCATGTATAATTTTTTCTCATTCTGAAGCAAAGGGTGAATGGGAAGGAAAGCTTCCTCTCCACTTAAAAAATAAATTCATTGCTATGAACTAAAAAGAAAAAAATAAGATTTTCAGTTCTAAAAAGGTCAAGTAAACAATTTATGTTAAGTCTTTACAGCAGCTCAAGATGATCACTCAGTCTTTTCAAAGAGACAATCAACTCATGACATGGCTGTAATATCGGTGGGTTGATTTTGGGAAAAGTGCCACTCATCAACAAAACCCCTGAGACCCCAAAAAATCAAAAACCCCCAGTAAATTAGACAAAAACCCCAACCAAACAAAAAAGTAACTGCCTAGTGGATAGAAGGATAACATATTATTACATCCACATATTATTCAGTTACAATGAAAAATTCAAAATTATGAAGCCAGTTGCCAAGATTTTGCAGAGTGGGTTAATTTTAAACACATGGGAAGAAAGCAGACTTCGTCACAAAATATCCTGTGAGCTTGCAGCCTGGCACCAGCTCCTGCTGTGCACAGCAGGAATTTCCCCTGCAAACTAGAGCATATACTCACAAGACACTAAAGAGGATCAGAATTCCTCCTGATCCCTCCTTGAGGAAAACATATTACCTCTGGCTTTGTCAAGAGGATATAGATCCATCCTGAAATGGGATTGAAAAAAGCATTTATAAGCAACAAGATAGGCATAGATTCAGTATTAAAGATGCTACTCCTGAGTTTTGCTAGCAAAAAAATTCACCCAAGTTATTTGAGAACAATCAAAACATTCAAAGTTCCGTAAAGTCCTCCCCTCCCCTCCCCTCCCCTCCCCTCCCCTCCCCTCCCCTCCCCTCCCCTCCCCTCCCCTCCCCTCCCCTCCCCTCCCCTCCCCTCCCCTCCCCTCCCCTCCCCTCCCCTCCCCTCCCCTCCCCTCCCCTCCCCTCCCCTCCCCTCCCCTCCCCTCCCCTCCCCTCCCCTCCCCTCCCCTCCCCTCCCCTCCCCTCCCCGTTTCCTTCTTTTTTTCCTTCCTTCCTTTTTCTGTAGAAATGTTGAAAAATCTTTCATAGGTGTAATCACAACAGCAAAGTACTTTTTTTCCCCCTTGAGAATCAGCAAAATCCATACTTGTATTTTCAGCTACCTCAGAGGGAGATAAAGTGATAGAGAATCCATGTCACGGTGAGAGTTGAAGTGAAAAAGTTGATAGATACTGCTGAACATAATTTTGTCAGGCAGCAAAACTCACAGGTCAGACTGAGAAATGTATGAAAGAGTTTCTTCAGTGAGACCTGTGGTACCGAAATCCCTCTAAGATCAGCCTTGAATTAATGTTGGGGATCTTTGCAGTCACTTGTTCCTGCTCACAGTGGTGGTGGTGCTGTATTTCTTCCTGGTTCTAGGTGTTTATATTGTGTGTCTCTATGATACTTTTTGGAGAACCTCAAAGAGAATGGTTCGGCTCTGGCCCAAACTTTGGCTTTAAATCTCATTATACTGTTTTGTTTGTACCCTCACAAAAGGGCAGATTTGGTGTGAAGCGTTTATGCTCCTCCAGGTTTTCCTCTAATTTGTCACGATGTAGTGAAGACACTTCTGAAGTATGTTGTAGTCAGAATCTCCTGCTAAACCTACATGCCCTGGAAGAAATCACCCAAGAAAGGCTTACCTTGTCAGAGGAAGTTTCTTTGCTTTGGTTTATATCACAGGTGTTGTTAATTATTGGATCATTTCAGACAAGGCTCTCAGACACCTCAATATCTAGCAGTGTAAGCTGCTTGGATAACAGTGTTGCTGTTTTCCTTTTCCATCAGCTACTACTGGACATCTGGAAGCCAAATCTAAACCTACAGCTACAAATGAATGCCTTGATGTCAGTCTGTATGTTCCTTTTTCAGGGATGTCCATGGCAAAAGAGGTCTGTCTAGAGACAACAGGGGCAGAAAAACCCCTTTTGTTCTCAAATTTTTGGCCCAGTGTATTCTTTAACATAACTGTGGGACCACCCAAAAGCATGAACATGTTTCACTTTTTCTCCTGAACTGAAAGGAGACTAATGCCAAATCACCCAGGAGAATCAGGACCTAGTTACCCATGTGATGCACAGATTGTTGGACCTTTCGGTTCACCTACTGAAAACATTAGGTCTGACATTAATTAATTAACAGTGATTATTTCCGTTTAATATAACTCTACTTGAATATTTGGGGTTTTTTCTGTTTGAAACACTTGAAAAGAAAATTAGAAACTCCCATTGCTGGTTGCATGTGAGGCAAGATAATTGAACAGCTCAGAAAAGAGCCGCAAACCATGACCCTATATTCACTTTGTCCCACTGGGTAAAGGTACTTAGACCTAACATTTTGATACAGGCCCCATCTTTACTTTAAAGCTTCACTTGACTGCTTTAAATAGAAGACCGATTGCCTAGATGGATTTTCAGTGCTCCACAGCAGCAGTCTATTAACCTATTTAGATGGTATCTAAGGTAGTAATGAGATTAGAAACAAGAAAGGAAACTAGGAGGGAGGAAAGTCAAGAAACTCAAAAGCAGGTTAAAATTTTGGTGCTTTTTGATGAAAGCATCAGAAATAAGAGTCAAATTGTCCTGCAAGTGAGTGTGTCCAGTTGATATGAAATAATCATTTAAAGACATTCATGTACTATCTATAATTCTGAAAGAGGCTAATGCCAAGATAACACAGAATTATTAGAAGATGTTATGCATTTCTCCCCAGTGGCATCTCCTCACAGACAAACTGCAGCTTTTGGGAGCACTCTGTTTGCAATAAAACTAGTTTTTCTGGATTACAAATCTGTACTTTCCAAACTTTCACTAAGGACATTAAATACAAACTTCAACCACTCCAGCAATTAAATTTTCATCAAACTCACAATCTGACAGCCACTGCCCTTGGCCAGAGCCATTGTTCTGGACTTCAGACAATCAAGTGCTACTTTCTCCAAGAGTACGTTTTGTTTCAGAGCTATGTTGTCTTTGGATCCAGCTTTTACACCTCTAAAGCAGTAGTGAATTTTCATTAATTCCTAATTTATCTGTATTGCCTAATAAAAGTTGTCATGTTCACAACAGTAGGATCTGTTTCTCCCTCTCTTTGTATTGGACCCAACTTTGTAAGATGTTGTTTGTAAGCAAATGAGATGTTATTGTAAATCAGGTTTGCAAAACTTGTAGTTGCTAATTTTCAGGGAATCCCTTCAGGTCATCAGTTTGGGACAGTACTGAAAGCTGGGGATCAGAGGCTTTCCACAATAGGTCATTGTAGCTATATTTTGCCACTGCTTTGCTTAAAACAAAGGCTAACCATTCTACAGCCCTGCAGCAGGAGGCAATTTGTTTTTCATGGAAAACCACAGCCTATTAGCAGTTGTGAGCACAAGCTATTGCCCATTACAGCCATTCTTAGAGGAGATGGCATGTGTACACACTTGGAAAATTCTTCTGATTCACTTGGGCTAAACAAATCAGGGAATGGCCATACTGAGATCGATATCAACCTTGTTTAAAAAATCTGCCACTCAGCAGTAAGTCCAGCAAGAGTTATGCTGTAAAAATATTTTAGCAGAGATGTTCTTAAAGCACAGAGATACCCTAAAACCACGAAGCAGGTATCAACAGTGGGCAAATGTGAAGTTTGAAAACTGGAAAGAATTCAAGAAGTAACAGGGGAAACAGCACTCAAAGAAAACTTTTTTTTTTTTTTTTTTTTTTTTTTTTGTTAAAAGCATAAGCTTCTAATAAGAAGTAAGTGATTTAAGGGAGGCTCTAGGACAGTATTATGAGCTTAGTTTATTTTGCCATGACTGAAGTACAGACTTGGAGAGAGCTAAAAAAGCAGGTTACACAATTAGATTTGTAAATCTTCATCGAACTGGCACATGCATGGCAGGAACTGTTTCTGACCGTAGAAGGAGATATGTATACATATAAAAGTCTAAAGTAAGGATGGCACTCAAATTAAGCTTCTTGATGAGGCAGGAGAAACAAAATTTTCAAAGTGTGAGAAATAGTCACCTCAGTTTTCTGATGAAGAGTCATAAGAAAAATAATCTAGTTGCCTAGGAAAAGAAAGGTTTAACAAGTAGTTGTTTGAACTATGTAAGTGGGTACTGCATTATTTAATTTGCCATTTTAACTTTTGTATCAGTCATTGAAACCAATATATTATAAGCCTAGATTCTTTCCTAAAGAGACTGTCTTTCAGTTCTTGTGAAGAAAAAACGCTGCTTAGGAAATTACATTCCTTTCAAGGAAGATAATTTGGGGAATTAGAGAGATATTAACAGGCTTGTCAGATGTCCATGAAAAAAACCGTGGCTATTTAACTGAACAACTATGTTCTCTACTCACTGTAGAAAATAGCATCCTGTGTAAAAATCTCTGTCAATCTCCCCATCTCCCTTCCCCTTTTTTCCCCCTCATAAAAGAGTGTGAAGATCCCCGGATAGTGACTTGAGGTATACTGACAATCAGCTTTATTTTTCTGTTACACCTTCCATGGTGGTAGAGACAGATCCCTGCAGGTACAGAAAAACACAGCTTTAGAAGAAATTGCTCAGGACTGTTTAAACATCTGCAAGAAGCCAATATTGCTAGCTAGGTACTACAGAAATTTTCTATTAAATGAAGAAAAACCAACCCTGAAATCACACTTTCAAGCCCAAAGAAAAGTGAGAACTTTCTGTTCAGCTTCCATTCTGGAAAGCAGAGTATCAGTAGTGTGAAAATAACCACAAATGTTTTCTGTTGGTAAGATACTGGGAAAGTATTTTGAGAATCTCCTCTTCATCCTTACTTTTCTTGAGAAGCCGAAATCAAAAGGACAAATTCTTTCTGCAGTGAACATGCACATTTTCCACTTCTATTCAAAAACCTTTCTGAGCCATTGGAATGCATTTCTGGCGGGCACTCAGGAGCACAGGAAATTTGAAAGGAGCTGTGAATAGCTGTTAACAGTTGCATTCAGAGGAGAGAAGATAGTGGAAGCCAGAAAAGCTAGAGCAGCGGTTTGTTCCTTACCTAGTAGGCAACTCAGATTTTTATGTTTCTACTTAGCTTTCTAAAATAATCTTTTTATAAACAGAGATTTTCCCTATTCCGTGGTTCTAGCAACACAGACCCTTAACTTTGCATTTTCCCCCTCAAGTAATTAGACAGTTGTCTTGTAGTATGAGGTTTCTCCAAGATGCTTTTTTGGCATGTTTGATGTCCTAGTTGTAATGCTGATGTCAGCAGCCTTCTGCAATCTAGCAGCTTAGGATCCTGCTTAGTGAGAAAATGCACACTGTGTATCTGCTATCTCAGCCCCTAAAGCTAATTTACTTACCACAGTCATTTTGAAATACGTGCTATGCTATGCAGAGTCCTACAGACACACTTGTATGGAAAGGAACCAATTCCTTTTTTACAATGGATAACAGCATCACAGTCTCTGCTAAATACAGAGAAAACAAACTGTTTATTTTTAAAATGAGCCTATAAGTAAACCAGTAGAATAAGGACTTCTTTTGAAAATTTCCATTATGTTTTTCATAATGTTTGTATGTTTTCACTGTGACTATGTCCATCAGTCACAGTACCAGCCACAGAAGTGCTAATACATTAGGCCCTCCCTGAAAACACAAACCAAACTTCCCAAGGTACAAGTTCTTAATTTTTGCAGCAAAGTTTAACAACTTTAACTACTTGCTTGTAAAGTTCTGTTAAAACTAGTGCTCTTCTCCTGAATCCTACCTTCACACATATGTGTTTTTGTGTTTGATCACCTGAAAGCTACAAATAGTGAATTTCCTTCAACTGTATTGAAAAAAATAAAGGAAAAATATTTTGAAACAGAGAAATATTGGAAATGTCTGTCTTACAAAGATTAGGTTTATTTTGGATATTTTTTATCCTATCCTGGACCACAGGGCAGGATGATAACTTCTTGATGTCTTGCCTTCCTGTTTGTTGTAGCTCTGTAATTGCTTGATATTCTTTCAGCAGAAACTGAGAAACAGGGTTTCCCTTCAGTATTGTATTTTCCTCATGTTATTGCTTAATGCAGATTGAAGTCAGGGTGACAGGAGGAAATGGTTCCGTAACACGATGTTTAGTAAAAATCCACCTCTATGCTGTGGTCAGGGAGCTGTATTAATTTATTGACAGCAGCATTTCAGCAAGGATACAGAGAAAACTTGAGTCTTTTTCAAGTGAGAGTACATATTAAAAACATTATTTTAAGTGAAGAAATTTTGGGTATCACCAAAGTTTTAAAATATGATTGTAAAAGGCTGTTTGCCTCACCCATTAGTGGCTTTTGCCATTTAAGACCAAGCATCTTCTAGTACAAAAATCATCTTCTTCAGGCACAGCATGTACATTTAATTTCCCAAATGACTTTTCCATTTTAAAAGATAGATTCTTCAAGTGGTTGGAAAATAGATTCTTTGAAAACAGCAAAGCTCTAGCTGGCTTCCAGCATGCAAAACCTTTAATAACTTCAAGCAGAGGCTGGTGGATACACAGCAAGGTTACACATTTTTCATAACTGGTAGTTTTCCTTTGTTTTAAATTTTCTAGAGTGAGAAAGCTTACTATCTGCAAAAATATCTCCCTACAAGAATGATCCCAGAAAATCTGAGAAATTTTGTTGTAATTATCTTAAGACAAATAATCTAAATTAAGGACTAGAAATATGCAGAGTATTATGGAAGTCAACTAAAAGTTTAGAAATCTGATAGAGAGCTCAGGTTTTTAAAACCTAGTTGAAGAGTAAAGAAATCTGTTCACAGCAAAAGACAAAGGAGAAGCAAAAGTCACTAAGGTGATGAGTGTGAACTATTCAGTCAAGTTGCCACCATTCCTATGGCATAAAGTTTGTCCAGTGCACAGTCTTCAATTATAGGGTGGCACAGGAACTTACTGTCTGTGAGGCCAAGGAGAAGTAGCTAGCTTATACCCTTGAAAATTTATTTGTTCCATGAATACTCTAAGGAGAATCCAAAATTTGTGTCCTGGTGACACTGTTCATTTCTGTGGATGACTTCTGCTGTGCTCTTAATTTTAAAAACTGAAAAATATACGATAAGGAAAAAAAAAATAAAAAAAGAGGGGAAAATATTTAAAATTTTTTCAAATCTTCCCTAGCACACTGAGTGGAAAAACCCTTACCAAACACCTGTCCCAGCTTCACTGTGTCAGGGAACAGAAGCAGAACAAAAATGAATCCATGACAAAAAAAGGGGTTCAGCAGAGGCAAGAAGGACAAGTCTAAGTTGCTGTATAGGTAAGAAAAGTGGAGTAATTCCTCAGAAGTTATATATATAATAAAATATATAGCAAAAGTTCATGTAAACAAAATTTAATCCACTAGAAGAGCAGAGAAATCTATCCCCTTCAGTTGCTAAAAAATAAGTCAAGAGCACTAACAGAGCTGTAAGGAGGATCTTGACCTTTCTAGCCTAGTAGGGAGGCTCTTTACTCATCATCCTTCTGTACACTTTCAAAAGCAAGGAAGAAATAACAGCGCATTCTGTTGTCAAGTCCCTCTAGCTGTTGCTTACCAACGTCTGTTTTCGAGAACAACTCGCCGTGAGAACTTAAAAGCGGCTTTCCAAGCTGCATCCTATAAGGTTTAAATGCGGCTGCCTCTGCTTTCCTGCCTAGCAAGTTAGTCAATAAGCAATTGAAAGGCAATTATCACCTGTCTACCTCCCATTCCCAGTTTGGATATTTCCACTATAGCTCACCTGAGTGAACATATGTCACAGCAGATATAGGCTGCCAGTGTTTCTGGCACATACTGCCCCAGTACTGCACACGTTTTGCAGCAGGTGTCAGAGGCAGATGTATTTTCACTCATATTCGTGGGATGAAGATTTATTTGTACCTACACAGACATAACTGCCCCAGGAACATTTTGGAAAGCCAGCAGGTAGTGCAGAAAGACTTTTTTGTGAATGAAAAAGACGTATCTGCAACACGTTCAAGGAAATATCTAATTAAAAACTGAAAACTGCAGGAATGAGTTGAATGATTTCTCATATTCGAAAGAATCCTAATTATATCAAGTCTAGTATGTCTAATAGCATCGAGTCATGCAGTAGCAGACAACTTTAATTTCCTCCTTTCCAAACAGGAGTCCTGGCCATTACTTGGTCATGGAACTGAAAGCTGCAACGTACGAAGTCTTTAGTCCCATCAAAGCTTCATGAAATCACAGGATCTCTAGGTAGGCTTAAGGATCTGCCAAGCCAATACAAAACAGAATACCTTGTATGCTAACCTTGTCTCTTATGCAGATGATGTCTGCCTCAAGGAAATTTGCACCTGTAAAGTTTAAATTTGAACAAATCATCAGGTGAATGTCAGGCAGGTGGCCAAGGCTCTTTAAGCCTAACAGAAGTAATCGAGGCTTTGTGGGCACTGTAAATTACACATAATTGCCATGTCAAAGGGCCTAGCCTTTTGGGAAAAATAGTTTGACAATATAGATTTATGCACTCATTTTGCAATACAAGGTCAAAACACAAGGTCAAGGCAATAGAGAATAAAGGACTAAAAGTCATACCTCCATTGCATTACAGAAAATTTCAAATGGGGTCTAATAAGCAGTCAGTTCCACTACTGTTGAAATTAGTGGTGGCCCCTTGGGTAACCACTGCTTGTGCTTTGAGTACACCATCATCTGCAGCTACTTGTGATGGATCTCACAGGACTTGTGCAGTTTATTGACTGTACAACAGAATGGCTGTACTGCAGTCCTCGGGAAAAAAAGCATCTTCTTTTTCTCATGTGCAAAGCTGTGACAAAAATGTGTAATGATTTGCTAGGCAACTTGGGGAAATGAACTTTAAAGGCCACATATAAATAGGTGATAACTAAAATTTAACACTGGGATACCAACATTCCTTGGACGTTTATGCACATAAACACACACTCTCTCTCTCACACACACACACACACACACACACACACACATATATGCATATAAAGCAAAAAGATAAATCTGTGGAGATGGAGGCACAACATGTCTTCCAAGTTGTACTATTTTAAAGTCATGGACTCCCCTGCAACACTTGCATAGTTTTTTCAATACTTTCTTTTTTACTAGCTTCAGCATCTTGGCGTTAAATTGAGCTGGCACTGTTGCAGGCCATTTTAAATTGATACTTGCAGAACAGCAAGAAGTGTGAAGCTGCCAATGAAGAGTCAATGAGGAGCCAGTGATAGCAGTTATCAGCTTCTCCACACAAATGTCCTGAGTTTTCCAGATGTGTGAACCTTTCCAAGTTTGATTAGAAAGGGATTAATTTTCTTTTTTACACACACACACACACACACACACACACACACACACACACACACACACACGTATATATGTATATATCTGTATATACGTATGAAACAGTTTATGTAGGGTTGCAAGTTATAGCCCTTCAGGCAGATTTACATTTCAATGCACTCCTTTTCCCAGGGCTAGCTGTTATTTCAAGAAGCAGTGAAAATTTTTGATCAGACATGCTCATGCAATTTTACAAGCAGTTTGCATCATTTCACTGTTGAGCCAGAACTGGGAGAGGCTATGCTTTAGCAGCAAAGCCAGTGAGTTGGTTATGACATTATTCCTATAATGCTGAAAATGCAGGAGGTTCATGGTGTCTGAATGAAGCAGAGTTTTTTAATTCCCTTGGTATTCATCACTATTGATGTGATGCAGGGCTTTCTGGATTAGGGAGGGGAAGTCATGCCATTTAATGCAAAATACATGAGCTGCTCCCATCCAGTGAGCTGTTCTTTGTCATTGGCTGATCACCTTCTCGTCCCTTCAGAAAGAAAACACATTGGGCAATAAAACAAATTGTTTTTTCTTTCTTTGGTCTGTGACTGGAATTGGCCCATTTGATATCAGATTGGGCGTCTCTTGGTCAAAAGCAGGGGAAGTGGGAAAGGGATTTGGAGAAGGAGTGGGAACCATGGCTTCTGTTGCTGCAGTCTACCCCATTCACCAATCCCACTGAAATCAGCCTTGGGAATAGAATTAGCTAAATATGTAAAGAAAAAATGTTGAATCAAAAAACTGAGTTAGAAACACCACAGCCTCTCTCATTTGCAATGTGATGAGAGTGCACAGTTAAGACTTCCATGTGAACATGCTGGTACAAGGACTAGCCAGCAGGCCATCAGCATGTTTTCACTATGGATTGTATCTGTCAAGATGTATTGCCATTTTGCATCAGACTGGTTAGACAACATAAGAGTGGTATGTGCTGGGGTTGCTGGAGCTACATATATTAAGTTCTCCATTGTGTAAACCGGAATTTATTAAACTATGTTTTTTTCTGCATGTTTTCTGTATTCTTCAGGAAGAATGGTGCCATGAATTTATCAAACATAAACAGTAACTTACAGATCCTGCAAATCTGTTCCTTCCCTTACCCATGTTTGTATTTGCAATTGCTGAGGTATAAATCAAAGCAAAAAATCTTGTATCAGTAAATGTACTGTGAGTTTTCCCCTTGTGTAGCTGTAAATATATTTGAATCCTAGGGGATGATGTGGACATGGAATGTTAAATGATCCTGAGTTAGATACTGAAGCAACATGACTCCATAGGAGAAACTGAATGTCCTGTCTTCCAAGAATGTCTCAAGCATTTAAGACTTAAAACAAATGTTACTATGACTTTCTTTCCCACTGCCCAGTCCTGATAACCCCCCCCCCCCCTGCTTCCACCTCCCTCCCCCCATTATTTTAAACTGGTTTTATATCCTGGATAACTGAATGTAAAAAAATTGTTTTCATTGATGTGGTAAATCACATGCTGTGATTCTTGGGATTGTCCTCTACAGGGACAGGAGTTCAGCTTTGATGACCTTTGTGGGCTGCTTCCAACTCAGGATAGTCTACAATTCCACCCTATGCTATGAAATCTCCCTCTGCCTCTCTTCTTAACTTCTCTTTCCACTCCCATCTGAGCAACCCGCTTTGTGCTGGTATGTGTTAGATCCAGAAATCCTGTTATAAACTAGTTGCTTTGTCAGAAAGCTGCTGATATATTTTGCTGGAACTCTTTCTTCTGAGCTAATTATTAGCCACAGAGAGGAACTGCTTACTGGCAGAGCTGGTACAACGTAAAGGACGGAAGTATTCACTCAGCAGCAGAGAATGAACTGTGACTTTCAAGGAACTTTCATACAGCTTGTTGTGCTTTTCTACCAAGGAGTCTCAAAGTTCAAGTTTGCCTCTCCTCATCTCTTGCTTTGGACCTGAACATGTAAGGCAAAATGGAACAAGAAACCTTCTCCTTTTTGATGAAATTGAGCTCAGTTCACCCTGTCTCATGGAATCATGCCTTAAACATTACATTCAGGCTTGGATTACATGCCATCATAGAGAACTAATCTGTAAAGTGTATATAAAGTGTATATACCTCTATATGGTACTCAGCCCTTCCTGAAGGCAGAAACTGCTATTGTTCACTTCCAGAACAGGTTATTGAAGACACTGGGAAATTTTGGATTTGACTCCTGAAATATTATACCAGCAAACTGCTGTCAGTATGGACCAGACACAAAGAGGGAAATAGTAGATCCTAAGAGATGTCTTGTAGACACTGATCAGAAATCATATAGAACAATGCAAAAGTCTGATGTGCTCATTGACTGACTTTTTGCTGGTGGTCATTGCAGCAGAGGACAAGCACAGTGCAGTAGGTGCTTCTTACTGTATTGGAACTTATTCAAGATACTGTCATCAGCACTTTAGCCAACGCTATCAATTTATTGTCAACATTCACTATTAAAAAGATAAGACTTTAAATGCCTATGTACAATCTCTTTGTAGAAGACAGAAAGATCTTTGAGATCCCTGGAGCTTTTCTGAAGACCCTTAAGTCTCCTAGAATCTGCTCAGTAGCAGTACAGTCATTAGCTCTCTGGTCATCAGTCAAAAAATTTGTGCTTGGTTGTCTGAGAGTGAGACTTCAGTTTCCCAAGTGCTGAGCTAATTTGGCTTTGCCACAGTCCTGCTTCCTTAAAGCTGTGGCCCTGTGGGACTCCTCCCTTCCCTGCAGGTCTCCCCACCTGCTGAGGTCTGCCAGGTGTGGATTTCAGACGACAGAAATTAACTCTGCCGAAAGAGACGGGATGTTTTTCCTCTTATGCATTAGCTCCCCAAGCCTGCTGTGTCTGGAACAATGCATGTACCAGTGCCAAAAGGAGAGAAGGGCAGATGGATGTGTTCAGGGCAGAGAGAAAGCTAAAATGACTGAAGGAGGTCTAGTAGGTTTCTTTTTCTGGCAGATTTTATCCCAGCTTCTTCTGCCTCCTACCGGGGGCCTCATGTAGTCCTCCAAGAGATTAAAAACAGACTTGGATCAGTCAAAATGTGTCTTTTCATGTTTAAAAAAAATCTCATTTTGGTGCTCCTCCATTACTTGCTTACAATGTGGATAATACACATTGAAATACACTCTGAAATACAGTCTTCCAGTTAACTTTATTATATTGAATGAAAAACTATTTAAAGCACAAACTGCCTGGGAATCAATGATAGTCTGAAAACATAATCTCCCATTTTTTTTTGCACCCATTGCTTGTGGATACACAATGAAATGCTGCTTAAATCCTCTTTTTCTTCTCCAGTACTGAGAAACAGAGGTTTTAATAGTTCTGTTTTTCACAGTGTGTATTTTACTTAGTTTGTTTGGTCCTGGCATCCTTCATGTTTTGTAATTATTGCAGAGGCAAGAAATATGACTGAGGGATCCTTTATTCAGTTCCTGTGCTTTTGCAGGTCAAGGCTGTGCTAGGCTTTGCACAACCAGCATGAACTGGCTGTGAGTAATTATTGGCAGAACACAAGGAGAGGGCTACTTGCCTCCAAACAAATGAGATACCGGAGCCTCTTTCTCAATAGCACTGGAGGAGTTTGATCAGCTGCTGGAAAACGCTGCAGTAGTATGAAACTTAGTTCAAAAGATCCTGAAGTTAAAAGGGCCTTTCTAAAAGATATTTTCACCACAGTGACTGTCTAGAAAATGCTGTTTCAGTAATATCTGCTCTTTTTAGGATATTTTGTTATATTCATTGTAGTACCTAAGCGCTTCACATGACTTTTTGAATCTGTGTTAGAAACCTGTGTCCTAGTATAAATGCACATTTATTTATCTGTTGTTGGAAATAGTTGAAAATAACAAAATATTTCCATCAAAAGGAAATATTCTTTGTGTCTCTGATTTTAAGCATTCTGAGAAATCATTACCAGTCCTACCGATGAGTTCATTGTACTAGGATCTGTTCCACCTCAGACATTCATCTATAAACCTGTAATACAATTATTAAAGCTGTGCTAAAGGTTGGGTTTATTAAAACTTCCAAATCAAAATGATGAATTTGGGTCTTAATGGGATAGTTCATTTAAACAAATTAAACACCATTTAAACTGTTTTTTAAAAATCATTACATTCTACTAGGTTAATTATTTTAAAGTTATTGTGTAATCTGTATGAATTGCCCAGACAGAACAAGGGTCTTTCATCCTCTCTTACAATTCATCTTCTGCTGTGATAAACTGCTTTGTCTCCACTTGTAATTACCTTCTGTAATTGCCACTGCCCTCTCCTGTAATATTTTCTTGACAGACTGAAAGCTAATATATATTTAATGATTGTAGCACCTTTAATATTTGCTGTTGTCAACAATACAATGCTCAACTGTGCAAAGATATACTGGTAATAGATAATGCTGTTGTTATTGTGATGCTAGTAGTGAACTGCTGTGATGACTTTCATCTACAAAGGCTGGTGAGGTCTTCAAGTGTGCCTTCCATCTGAGGATTATAGCACACGAGATCTGACGGTGGGCCTGTGTGATCACAGGAATAATTAACGTATCTGTCTTGTCTGGGCTGCTAGAACCAGCTTCAGTAAGCATCCCTGAACCAAAGCACCTGCCAAACCCGGACCTGGTTCTTCTGCAGGTGGAACAGGGTGCCACACCTACCCTATTTACTATTCACACAGCTTCCTAGACCCTAAGGCTCTCCATCGAATGACGATATATATCTTGTGGCTTTTGGCTCTGTGAAGATTTATAAGTGGTGGGGTCAGCAAAATTGATGTCTTGTCCCTGCGGTATAGAGGTTCTTTTCCAAAGAGCCTGTACTCTGTTCCAGCTGAATATTTGATTCTGATAACTAGCCCCATGAGTCATGTGTAGAGGAGATGCCTGACTGTTACTGGGTGAATTACCTTATCAATATTAATGTGTGCTAAGAATGTTCATAAAACTAAAACTTCTCCTTATCCACTTTCAATACTCCATCCTTAATCTTGTTCTTTGTATTTCTCTCCTATTAAGTAAAACCCTTGTATTCTATATAAATGAAAACCATTAACAAGCCATCAGACTGGCACAATTAAGTTATTTCTCTTCCTTTCAGGGCTCTTCCTGCAGTCTTTACAACTGCAGTGTTATAATGGTGTGTTTTGAGGCTGGACTTTCATTCAGTGTAATTTCTTTCACCTCTTTTCATAGTATAGAGAATGAAATAAATTTCAGAGAGAAGCACTACAAAATTAGCTTAACTCCAATGGCACAAGATCTGCAGTGACCACAAACTTTTTGTTACTAGCCTAGATTGAGTTTTATTGCCCTAGTTTGAGCTAGCTTCTTACATGTCACTTTGAAACTAGAAATTATCTTACTCATATGGGCTCCAAGCAAAAGAAATTCACTTCAACTCTTTTAATACTTATTAGGTCGTCCCAGTGAGATCTAAATTTAGTGTATAATCAGTATCATGGCACTGAGTTGAGAAGTCACTTTGCGATTTTTTTGCTGTGTTTATCTGAAAGTTACTTCTCTTGAAGGAGATCATATTCATATTTACACTTTCTCTGCCTCTCAAGGCATTTTTTTTCTTTAAGTCACCTGGGTTACACCTTTAATGTAATTAACTCTTTCTTCTGGTTCATGTGCCCTTCAAGAAGTGTCTCCCGAGTCAGGAAAGCATTGAAACTGCCTGGCATTTCTGCTGCCAATCCAAAATACTGTTGGCAAACATGCTTCAGAGACCCTTTATAGTCTGTTTGTACCTCCCCTCCTGCTGGTAGGGAGCAGGCAGTGGGCAATGTAAGGGCATTTGTTATCATGGCAGGCAATCCTTGGTCATGAGTCAGAATCCCAAAGCCTCTCTAAGCCTTTAGCCCAGCCTCCTCTGATTAACCATGCGTCAGAATGGTTTTATGAGGTCAGATTACATCTTCTTCCCTGTAAAGACAGGAGTAGACACCTGGCACTGCAGGCCAAATTTGTTTTCTGATGTCACAGTTTTTCCTCACTTGCTGGCCTGACTCGTGACAGCCTCGTGAGTTCTCACCGATCTTTTGTTTCTTGTTTTTTTGTTTAATTCTTTGGTGCCTCTTTTCCCTTACATCAGCGGCTCTGAAAAGGTCAGCTCTATTTTCTTGTTTTCTTTTTGAAATGGCTTGTGACAATTATTTCCAAGTATGAGATGGTTAAGGAATGCCAACAAGGCATTTGGACTACCAAAAAAAAAAAAGCAACTATTGTGTTGTTTATTGATGAACAATTTAGTTTATTAGCATCAGCATGAATTTAAAACAAAAACTTCTGGATCAGTAGAGAGAGACAGCTTCTCCGCTCTGTCTTTTCTATCTGTAGCTAGTACATCTACATCCAGGAAAATTACTGTCTGTAGACTAGTAATAGACATGGGGAGCCCTTTGAACTGCATACTGTATGTAAATGGCTCTACAGTGGGACTGGAGGGATGAGGCAGTCATGCCAGAGGGTTACTCTGTGTTCTAGTAAAATATTCTTGCACATACCTGTACTCCATAAAATAGACTGCTGAAGCAGATCTATCTCTGAGGCCCCATGTGGCACACAGGAATAAAGGAAAAAGCAGGTATTTGTATTCATTTCTGCATAGTAGCAGTATAGTTGAAGACAGAAGCGCCTCAGGGTTCAATGCTACAAGTGCAAGGAAGTGGATGTCCCTGCAATTTGGACAATAGATGGCACCCTTTGTTTCTTTCTTAAAAACATCATCTTCTGCTGGGGTTTTGTAAAGCAGCAAGTCTGCAGGAGGAGGGTGACAACAGTGTGTGTGCTGCTTCCTAGCCAGCTCAGAATAGGAACCTTTCTTTGTTTTCTTTATTGTACCACAGCGGAAAGCAACGGGGCAAGAGCCATAAATCTGTATTGATCCACGGTGTGCTGTGGTTTTCACAGGGTAGAGAGTCGCTTTGTCCTTTCAGACACATTACAGGAACAGGCTGCTGTACTGAATTTGTGTGGCCAGGTTTTGGCGGGGGCAGGGGTGTGGGTACAGGGGTGGCTTCTGTGAGAAGCTGCTAAAAGCTTCCTCTATGTCTGGTTGAGCCAATCCCTGGCAACTCCAAAGATGGATGTGCCACTGGCCGAGGCTGGGCCAATTAGAAATGGTGGCAACACCTCTGGGATAACAGACTTAAGAGAAAAAAGGGTTATTGCACTGATGTAACTGTGACCAGAGAAGAGCAGAGTGAGAACATGTGAGAGGAAAAACTCTGCAGATATCAAGGTCACTGGAGACAGAGCGACAGGCGGTGCTGCAAGCACTGGATCTGAGATTCCTTTGCAGCCTGTGGTGCAGACCGTGGTGAGGCAGCTGTGTCCCTTCAGCGCGTGGAGATCCACAGGGATTCAGAGATCCACCAGTAGCTGGTGGAGGAGCCCCACACGGGAGCAGGTGGGTGCCTGAGAGGAGGCTGAGAGGAAGCATGAGAGGTCTGTGCTGGAGCAGGCTCCTTGCAGGGACCTGCAGACTTATGGAAAGAGGAGTCTTTCAATAAGTTTCCTTATGGAGGTTTCCTGGTAGTCCCGGTAGGACTTGTAAACCCATGGGGGACGCACACAGGATAAGCCTCTCCCAGAAGGACTTCACCCATGGAAGAGTGCCCCCTGTTGGAGCAGTTTGTGGAGTTGCCCATTGGATGGACTCAAATTGGGGAAGTTTGTGGAGGACTCTCTTCTGTGGTAGGGTCCCCACACTGGAACAGACTATTCTCCCTGAGTAGTGGGAAAATCAACTGTTTCCTGTTTCCTTGTGCTGCCAGGGTGGAGGAGGTAGAGCTGGAAAGGAGGAAGGGTAAGGGAAAGGTGTTTTTAAGATTTATTTTTACTTCTCATTATCCTGCTCTGAATTTGTTAGCAATAAATTCAATTAATATCCCCAGTTAATGCCTGTTTTGCCCATGATGGTATTGGTGAGTGATCTCTCCCTGTCCTTATCTCAACCCAGGAACATATATTATATTTTTCCTCCCCTGTCCATTTGCAAAGAGGAGTGATAGAGAAGCTTTGGTGTGTGCCAGGAATCCAGCCAGGATTAACCCACTACAGCTGCCTAGGCAGGGTGTTCAATTTGGTAGTGGTCTATTTTCTCCTGAGCTTCTGGCAGGCAAAGGTGACTATAAATGGGATTGAGTTTTCCTATATTTCCCCTCCTTCTTCCAGATTTAATTGTCCCTGGAATGCTATGAGTTTTGTCCCTTGATAGTGCCCTGTTACACCTTGATGAAGACATGCACCCCCAAAAAGAGCTTGTGCTACTTCACTGACGTGGTCAGGGTGGAGGGATAGCTATGGTTGGCTCCCTTTAATGAGGCTGTCTCCTAAGCCTGGCTCCTACCAAAAAGCCTCCTGCTCTCAACAATTACTGGTCAATCAAATGTAACACACATCTAATTTCTGTTCATTCACATCAGTGGGCTCCTGGTGGGCTCTTGTGTCTTTAATTTGTTGCACAATTAAATGTAATGAGAGAGATCAATAGATGACATGTCATTATTTAGTTCAGAAAATGTTTCTTAAATGAGGTGATTCAGTTCAAATCAGGTACAAGTGTAAGTAGCTCTAAAAGGAATCTGTGGTTGAGTGAAACTCTGCTTCCACTTACAAATGTGTACGTCATTCACACAGAGGGATGGTCATCATATCTTAATTTTGATGTAAGTTCTGACATGTTTTCATCTTGGGAATCTTTATAACCTTGTTAACAACCTCCTGGGTTAATGTGACCTCAATCAGTCACAGCCTTGTTGTCTGCTCAAAATCTATGGTGTTCTGTACAACTCCGGATTTTAAGTGCTACGTTTCTTCCTCACAGTGTCTGTGCAATCCTTTGTGAACTTTTAGACATTCTTCCTGTCATGATTTGAATGTCCTTGCACATTTACTGGAGGCTGACTTACCTCTGCACAAACAGTCTAAATGAGTTAAAATTATTTTTAAGGCATTTATGAAATTTTGGGGACAGATATACAGATGTCTTATAGTTCTTTGTGAGCTGCTTATTCCCAGATACTTTGGGAGCTGCAATTTTGAGGACTTCTGTATTAAGTCGACGTAGTCTCCAATGAAATCTCTAAAGAGAAGCAGAGGAAGAGGATGTTTTGTGCCATCTCACCAAAAAACCAAGATGAACCACAAGCCAAGCCTGCGGAAGCACCTATGTGACAGAGAGGTAAATCTGCACAAAAGGTCTCACAGCACAGGTAGGACAGCAAAATAGTGTGAGTCAGAGCCCAGAATTATGAACATTGCCTGAGACTCAACTCATCATACTAATGCTCCAGGCACATTTCAGAACAGTCATCTCTGGGCTGTAGCTTTGTCTGGAGTTATAAATTGGATCTTTCTTTGGTGCATACTGAGATTGCATCAGGAAGGACTGACCCCTTAATACTGGAAGGTCACAGATATAAGAATCTGACCTGCTGAAGTGATTTCTAATGTGACTTACGGATTCTGCAGTATTACATTTACTCAGCAGCTCTGACAGCTCAAGACTGAAAGCCATATGGATAATATGAAAGCAAAGCAATAAGCAAAATGTTTTATTTTTGCTGAACAGTTTGATTCAGTACATGATAAATTACTGTAGCAAGTTCTATGTAAGTCTTTGTTCTGTGTAAGTCTTTGCCTGGATTTTACTTTGTTGTATAATTATGGGAAATATGTCCCTTAAAAGCTGTTATTTGTCAAGTGTTTCCTTCTGGTAGATGTTTTGGTTTCAGCTATGCTAGAACCACTCTGTTGTCAGTCTTTTAGGTCTGAAGGTCTCGTGTGAAGGTGCCTTGTCTACACAAAGTGCTGCTCCCACTTCTACCCCATGCTAGGTCTTGGTTACAGCCTGTGTTACTCATACATTGACCTTAACCTTTAGAGTTTTCTACTCACCTTAATTTAATTGCATGTAATTACCCTTAGAATGAACAATGAAGACAGACCAGAAAAAAGGCATAGACATGCTTATATGGCAATTATTTATACAGCAGATTATGTTGCTAGTATCTTTGTTGCCTTTACTGTGTGAGTTTTCTATAAAGAAGAGATTAAGTAGGGAAGTTTTGCAACAGCTGTAATGGTTTAGTTGTGCTAATGCACAAGTGGAAAAAGATAGTATCCCTTGGTTTGTTTGTTTGTTTGCAGTCAATTCTCATTTACATCAGTTGGACTATCTGAGTGGTGGATTTATCAGTTTCGCGGGCAGAGGATCTGCTGTCCTAGGATAGTACACTGATTCATAACCAGGGCTGTTTTGATTTCGAGTGAATTCATCACTGGAAGCAATACAGCTGCTGCCTCTGGAGCAGCTGGCTTCAAACTGCAACAGCTTGGGCAGATTTGCAAGCTATTTCGAAGACTCGGATGTCAGGGAATCCAGTGCTGGCTCCTTCTATATTTCACAATAGCTCCAGTTTATGAGACTGATGAACTCCAGCAGCCAAAAGGGACTGTGCCTCTTTATGAAATGACTGTTTTTGTACCACTTACCAGGCAGTGGTCCTCATCCAGGAGGATGATTCAGTAGACTGCAGTGTCAAATGAGTACATAGATGCTGGTCAGTCTACTGGATCACCTGGACGAGGAGCAATTCCTGTGGGAATGCTGTGGCAGGCATGCAAGGCTGTGTTTGAACCAAGGTCAGTTGGCTCTGACAGATGAATACTGCTGATGATGAGCTAGGATGCAGGATGCAGCAGGCAAACACCTTTGAACAAACTAGCTTCTGTCACTCTGGCATGCCTTAAATAGATTCAAGCCTGCCAATAGGTTTTGTTGTTAGCAAGCAAGCCTTCTGTCTGTTCACTGGCCTGAGCAGTCTGCTGTCTACTACTCCCTTACTTGTGGTATTTTTGTACTGTGCCAGCACTTACGTACTGACTTACAGGTTTCCTTTTCCTTAGTATTTTTTTGTCAAGTATACTGAGTTTCACAACTAAACAATATTGTATATTCTGTCTCTCTTTCTCTCTCTCTCTTCTGTCTTTCTCTCTTCCCAGCCAGTCACTTTTAAATACTCCTCTAAATCTTTCATGCCCTTCCTCAGTTGTTTTTCCATCCTTAATGCATTGTCTTTAATAGGATAGCCTGGTGGTTTTCTGTTGCTTTTTTTTTGTTTGTTTGTTTTTTTGTTATGTAGGTGATGCCTACTTTATCAGCTGATCCTTTTTCTCATTTGCAGCAAACACCCCAAGCCTCTCCTTGTCATGGGTAAGCTATGATTGTAGTTGGAAGGTTAGCTGATCTATGAATCCTTGGTTAAGGCCAGGGAATTAACTGCAAGCTCAGCTTTCTGTTACTGAAACACATTTCAGTATTTCAACACTTAAAGAACACAAGACCCCTTACTCTCCTGTGCCAAAATCAACACCTGTACACCAAAGGATGGATCCTGAAAAAGTGAGATGGAGGTCAGATTTTTTCTTAATACAATTACTAATTAATTATTATTTCATTTTTTCACATTCTGAACAAAAATATAGCAACATGTTTTCCCAGGCAAAGTGCATAAAAGCAGAATTACAGACCATGCTTTTGAATATAGAAGGGACTCACTTTCCCTGCTTCAAGGTATTGTCTCCCTCACTGATTTCTTCATCAGCTCCTCTGGCTGAAGTTTGGTAACTACCACAGGAAATCTGTATAGCTATGTGGCAAAAGAAACATGCAAATGGGTAGTTGTATCAGAAAATAAAAAGATATTATAAAAATTGGATGTGGTGATCACTATTTATTTATTATGTAATTGAAAACAAAGATGACTGATTAGTAGGGATATGTGATGCAGGATCCTTAAGATATGTCACCATGCCTTTAAACATACTTCATTGAGAACGATCAAAGTGAATCCTGATACTACCTCCTTCAGACCTGAAGACAGAACTGAACATTTAAACTCACAGCTCATGACTTTCCTTGACTTTCCTATTCCAATCTGATGTGGTCTCAGCAAGGTCACTGAAAGCACAGCAATATAAAACTAGTATCTGAAACTTCAGCCAAGCCCAGCTGCAGTAATTAATGCTTATTGTTACTGGCAGGGATGAAAAATAAGCAGAAATTGTTGTAAAACCTTTTTTTAAAAAAAATTATAATATGAAACTTTTAATTGAAATGCTGAATTTTAAAGGAAATCAAATTAAAAGCATTTTTTGAAAATATTTTGGAAGAAAAACTTTATTTTTTGAAAATAATCCTCCCTCCCTCCCTCCCTCCCTCCCTCCCTCCCTCCCTCCCTCCCTCCCTCCCTCCCTCCCTCCCTCCCTCCCTCCCTCCCTCCCTCCCTCCCTCCCTCCCTCCCTCCCTCCCTCCCTCCCTCCCTCCCTCCCTTTTTCGGTGTCCATGTCCATCTTCCCTCTTACACCTCAGGACCCTTTCCTTTTCCCATGGCTCAGGACCCCACATCAGCCCCTTCAGCTTGTCAGTCCCTGCCCTGGCAATGCTGATTCTGCAGCAAGATGGTCTCTGGCTGCCCACAGCCCTGCTCTTCTGGTCCATTAAAAATAATTAGGAATACCACCATCAGTGACAAGCATTGTCATAAAAAGATGAGTCACCTCAGTAAGAAAAAGCAGAATTTGCCGTAAATCACTCAGTCATGCAAACTGCATGGTGATTGTCTGTGTACACATGTGTATTAATTTCAGATTTGGATGGACGTGGGAAGGAAAAGGTAGCCTGTACTAGAGGAATTCAGACTCTCTATGCATTTTTGTTTTGTTCTCCTTGCCCTTTTCCAACAAATATACATAAGCATGAGTAACATTTTCTCTGTCGTACTTTCCTTGAAGCAAATGAGATGCTGTCCTAGCACTGTTGTTTCCATCCTGTGTTGACTCATGCACTGCAGACATTTTATCCTGCCCATGTCTCTGCTGTAAGACCACAGATCATGTTATCACTTTACAAATATAGCATATTAGTACATCTGGAAGGCTAGTCACGCTGTGGGGTTCAAACAGATCTGGCTGGCCGTGAGCTATGCTATAAACAACCTCAGTGTCCCACATTGAATAACTGCAGAGCACACTCAGGAGTTCTGGACACTTGTGTTTCTTTAGTAGTAGGTAAGTGACAGTTTTGCTGATTGTTGTGTTTCGCCAGATGTGTGGGGTCAAGGTGGAAAATGGCAGGGAAAGTTAGAAGTAGCTATCAGGTTGCTGCTATTTTGCTGTGGATCTTTAAAAACCAAAGCATATAGGAAATACAGCTGAAACAGAGAGCATTTAGTCCATTTAGTATGTT
Organism: Poecile atricapillus; assembly: GCF_030490865.1. Classification (NCBI taxonomy): domain Eukaryota; kingdom Metazoa; phylum Chordata; class Aves; order Passeriformes; family Paridae; genus Poecile; species Poecile atricapillus. The sequence goes on along the minus strand of NC_081289.1, from coordinate 106,265,962 downwards.
AGGTGGATATCCTTAAAGAGAGTGAGATTCATCCTGTGCATAGTTCCTCTAAGTAGATTTACACTTGTGACAAATCCAAACTTTATAATTTAGGAAACCTTTCAAGTTCCACTCTGTGACTCAGATATAATAAACCATTGCTATTACATCTCAAGGACATATGCTGGTGTGAGAATGATTTTCAATAAAAAAAATGGTTTGAGAGGTCAGTCATTTATCTTTGTTGTCTGTCAAAATTTAGAGTGGAATTTAAAAAGAGTTATAGAACTTCAGTTTCTGAAGGGTACTTACAGTTAATCTAACTGGCATAGGAAATACAGCCTGCTACATCTTTTGTGAACACAGCCTATCATTTAAAGTCAAATACTGTCATTATTGTTGCTGTTGTTACCACAAGTATTTATGGGCTATCATTGACATGTTACTTTCTGTAGGTTAAAAGGTACTGACCAGCTCTCTTCCTCTCAACAGCAGTTAACTGAGCACAGTTTCAAGGATCAGGGATGGATGACAATTCTTATTAAGAGGTAGATCGTACCAAAGATTTTAATTCAATTTGCTCTTCTCAGACAGAATGTAAAAGAATTATTACAAAGGAAGGTATCCAGCTGTCAATGTCACCTGTGACTCCTATCCACAGATGTGGTGAACGTTTTGTGGGAAAGACTAAGGACACAGCTGTGATGAGAGAACTGATAAAATACAGAGGCCACCTCATGACTGTATGGTGGGGTTTGGGCCATTAGTGCTAAAAGAACCTGACTGCTGGAGTAGTTGAAAGCAGCATCATCTCTTGCTTATCTAAAAATGCTTATCTAAATTGTCTGCTATCTTAAATCACAGAATTTAACATCTTTGCAGTTGGCTATGACTATGATTTTACTCATTATATTACTAATGATCTTGTATCTTATGCTGGAAATAGGACTGCTATAGGTCAGATGTAGGTTTTTGTTCTTCTGCAGTAGGGGCAGGTGGCAGGATTGAATTCTTAGATTAATACATTTAAAATGGCCCCCAGGGAGCAAAAGAAAATTATACATTTGGAAGGTCTTTAATTACTGTCAGTTAGGACAGAGAGTCTAAAATAACATTTGTGATGTGGTCATTCACAGAGATAATTTCTGAAGCTGTACCCTCTAAGGGTACATGAAAGGTAAGTAATAGTAGCCTCAATTCTTGGGAATTGTTCAGGAACCTTAAGACAAGCAAGAAGTCAATGAAACATTGTGTTAAAAAACACAATGGACCTGAAACAAGTTTGAGAAATCTGAGAGTGTAATGTTATGCTAAATTAAGATCATCTAATTGTATATGAAAGCCTCTGTGTTTTGCTCAGTGACAATGAGTACAAGTTTATTTGCCACAGGTCTATGTATAAGAAGTTAAGGGGGATCTCTCTAATCAGTTCTTAGAACATGCTTTTGGTTTCCCAGGACTCTGTAGTATGCTGCCTAAGACAATCATTTACACCTGCTGACTACAACTACATTCATAGATTGAACACCTCTACCAATATGTAATACACTTTTGAGCTGTTTCTCGTTTGATAAGAAACAACCTGAAAATACATGCCCATTTCAAATACATCATTCCTCTCTCAGTCTTAAAGAGAATTAGGCCTCTCTTCAGCAATACCTAGTGGGGGAAAAAGAAAATTTGTCAGAGACATCAGTCCAGTGTTTCATTAGCTTCATTGTCAGTGGAAGAATAATTAGTCAGCTCACTGAAGTGCTAGGGGAATACAACTGTAATAAATCCCCTTGCATATGTAACATCTATCATGCTTGATGGCAAACATATTAGTGTTACAAGAGTTGAGAAAGTATAAGGAATATTGTAATTCAGCTGCTAATTAATCCATAATTAAAGACCTAATTAATGAATAACCCTGTGAAAAATTGTCTAAAAATCAAGATGTGAAGACTGCAGTGATAAAGAGGACTCTTGCTTGTGAGACTGGTTAATTTACATCTAGAATAGGAACTGATTAATGAAAACTGTCAGTAAAGCATTATGCTACAGCACTGGCCAAAGAAATATACACATAAAAACGTGTGGAAATCAAGTTCAGCTCTTGCATATCTGTTCTTAATTTTATAGTGTTCATAGCTATTTTTACCTGAAATATGATGAGTAGGTTTATAAAATAAATTTTCTCTTAGTTGTGGTGTGTAAACAATGTAAAATTTACTTATTTGTGTATGAAAGAGGCTAACGTCAGATTCTATTCATAAATGTCTCTTTCATTAAATGGCTAAAGAAGAAAACTATAAAGAGAACTTAATTCATCAAAGCGTTCATGATTAAGCTCCGTGATACAGAAAGACACTAATTTCTGAAATTAACTTCACTGAGAGCTGGACTAATTAATAGCTTGAAAGTGTCACTGTCTGTCTGTGTTTGTTTATGTAGGAGCCAGCTGGCTGAGACTGTACTCTTGAGAGAGCAGGAAGGAACATTTCAAACTCCCAAAACATCTGGGCTCATGTCCAGGTGTCAGGACTGCCTTCTCCAGCCGTGGAGCAGCTTGTCTCTTTCCTCCTGTATTTATTCTGTGCTGCAGCTACATTTATTGGATCTCTGGGGACCCAGGCCTTCAGGGGAACACCCACTGTGATCCATTGCATTGCCCTGCCCACATATTCCCCAGGACCCAGCAATCACATGGATGCATGCATATGTGTTCTGAAACACAATCTGTCCTGGATCTGAGACCTCGAACTCTCCCTGTCTGCACAAACTCTTGCTGTTAAATCTGCACTTTTGGTGAGACTAGCGGCAGATAAACAGACCAGATTAGCAGAAAGGAGAATTCTCTGCTGGTGTAGAACAATAAGAGATTGTTACTAGAAGCAAAACAAGGTAGGGAAGGGCAACTTCCCATTTTGCAGTCCTCTCCCACTCCTCAAGTGTCACAGAGAAGCACTACCCCAGATACAAGCTGTGCTCAGTTAGCAAAATATAGCTGTGTATGGTGAACATTGGCAATCTTTATTGCTCTTTCAATCACAGCATGTTTCTCTAATTTAATCTTTTCCTGATAACATAAAAAATGTGTTCAGTTGCTATCCAAATGTCAGGTTTCCTCTGAATTATTTAAAGACTTGAGAGATAAATGACTTGATAATTCTGAAGCACAGTGTGAGTGAGCTTATTTCCTAAGAAATTATTTGCAGGATTGGTAGGAAATATTTAACTCACATTTTTCATCGTGTAATCCTGCCAGTAATATTCATTAGAGTGCAGCAGATCTCCCACAGTGATTATCTGAGAGAAAAAGGGCCCAAGTGAACCAGGTTGTTAAACAAATTGAAGAAACCAAAACATTAATAATTTAATAACTCACGTAAAACAGCATAGGAATGTATACACAATGCTGTCTTTTTAGGGCAACCAGGTGCCATGTGAAATCAGGAGGCCAGGTAACAGGGACTAATACTGGCTGTATCTGTAGTATCAAAACTATGTTTGACTCTTTCAGACTTAAGAAAAGATACAGGTCTTGTTCTACAGAATACTATGCTGGCCTACATTAACACTGAGGACAGTTTATAACTCTACTATAATAAAGCCAATGTAATTTTGATTTATCACTGGCTGTATTCTACCCACTGCAGAGAAGACAGATCATGTTGGTAAACAGGGAGGAGCTGTAGAAGAGTTTGGTACAGTTAATCTTGGCAGACCACAGAGTCATCATATCTAAGAATACTTCTCTTGTGCTCCACTACTTTTCTTTTCAAAGAACACCTTGCCCTGTTTTTTTGTTCTTGTTTTTGTTTTTTGATATGGTTCTCGGGGTATCTACACATTGATTAATATATCTCAGATGTTGAGATAAGTGCAGAAAGGATGAAAACTGTTTTTTCAATGAAGCTGCTGATTTGAAAAGCACTTTTCCTCTGTGGAAGGCCTTCCATCCAGAATTCAGTGTTGCTTTTAGCTCATGTATCCTTAAACTGTTTTTTTGAAGATTGGGTAGTCCATGGCACCTCATGGTGCAAGTGCAGGTGACTGAAATGAGACTCCTTCAGCATTAAACACCAGGAGCTGCCAAAAGGCATCCTAATTTTGAAACCTACTTGCCTCCAGTAGTCCTGCACAGTTAGGTTGGTGACACTTCCAGAGATATTGAAAGTAGTAATTTTCCCCCTTTATATTAAGCCAAAAAAAAAAAAAAAATAGAAAAAAAAAAGAAAAAGGGAAAGAAAAGTCATCAAATACCTGCTCAGGGTTCAGAGGTCAAATGGAAACAAATACAAGTGGTCATGAGAGGTCACTGGTTGCTATCAAAGATAGCTGTGAATGCGTCTGTGGCAGACCTGTAAACAAGGGATGGAGATATCAGTAGCTGAAGGGAGCAAGGACATTTAAGACACAGCACACCAAACCTCTCCAGTTTTACTGAAGAGTTGTCTTCTGAAGTATGCATATATTTGTAACAACAACATGAATAACAATAAATAAAAAATAATAAAGATTGTAGACATCCCATGGTAGTTATCTTCTTTTCCATCCCATATATTTTCAACACCTTGCTGAAGAGACTCTGTTTTACAGCTTCTGAGTACTCCTACTCTTTAAAAAAAAAAAAAGTCTGAAATAGATGCTAGAGACCAGTTTGCCTACTTTTAGGTGAATTTATGCAATAAAATAAAATAAATGATAATATAAATGCTAAAATAAAAATAATCCATGCAGATACTTGGGCAGATGCTTTTACTAGCAATAGTATTTGGCATTAATATTATATCATTTAAATAAAAACATATGATTAGTATTAACCCTAAGATTACGGGGTTTTGCCAGTCAATTCTCCAAACGCCTAAGAGTATCAATATCATTATACACATGAGGAAAGTTTTTGACTTTAATAGGTCTACTTATAGACACATTTAAATGAATAAAATTTCTGGAAGGTTAAGGAAAGGTGTTTTCTTCTTTCTAAGGCCAGAAATTGCACACCAGTGTCTGTAAAGGTAGTTTTTCTGCTTTATGCATGTAGGGATAGTTCACAGTAATAGAGCACCCAAACCAAGGTGCTGGCAGCAAAAGAGTGGTCGTAAGACCACAGAGCAAGTGCTTCTTCTCACCTTAGCTGGCTCAGAGATGTGGCAGATTATTAAATTCACTTGCTAAAAAGGTGGGTCTCAGTGTTGAGATGGGCCCTACAATAGGAAGAGTCAGAGAGAGTTGCTTAGTAGGAGAGGAGCTTGGTAAAATGTTCTAGTGAAGGCACAGGACCTTGGAATGATGAAATCGGGAATATTTTTCAGGCTGTTTTATCTTGAACTGAAAGAACATCCATGGGGAGAGAAAGAATCTGTGGTTTATAATGTAGGAGGAAAATTCTATTCATACAGGTTCTTGTGATTTCCTTATTGATGAAAAGAGGACAAGGTTGACATAGCCTGCTGATTGAGGAAGAGATGTTGCAAAGGCCATGGTGTACAAAGAGAATTTTTATTCCCCCTCTTCGTAAAAAAAAACCATTAAGAGCAGGAAGGAGTGACCCCAAAGAAAATATCTTTCCTCCGCCACTAATACAAGTCCCTCTGGTTGTAAACTGTTATGTCACCTTGCCAAGTAATGCAATGCTTATTAAAAAAAAATAAAAAAGGGCTATCTTTAAAATCTTAGGATTATTTATTTATTTATTTATTTAATTAATTAAATTACCTAAAAATAATTCCTTAAATATAATGTGTGGCTGTTTCTGAAGGGGAAATCTTAGAACACTTAAAAAACCCACCAACTATCCTTAATGGCCAGCTTTGTCTCTGAGCTAATCATCACAAAGACAAGATCAGCTTGACTTCCCAGTATGTTGCCTTTAAAGGACATTGATTGAGGTCTTGCAGATAACTTCTTGCAAGGTGTAAATGGCTAGGGATAAGATTATTTGCTTCTGTAGATACACACAAAGAACTAATTTCTCCATATGTGATTCTTTTGTAAATGACACTCCCTTCTTTTTGTGTTCCTGAATCCCTTTTCCCCTGGAAGGTGCTGTACATGAATTATCATATGATAGCCTTGTTTTGTGATCTATCTCACTCAAAAGACTGATAAAAATTATAACTACGCATCATCTAAGAAAGGTGTGCTGATGATCTACAGCATAATTTAGATATAGATACATCTAAATTATACATTTAGATATTACTCAAGATATTTGATACATTTAGATGTTATTCAAGTCAAGATGACCTTAAGCAGCAAACTCAGTGTAGTTATGAAGTAGGGTCTTGCAAATGCAGGTCATGACTGCTTTTGTGGTCAGGACTTGTCCTTAATGAAAGCAAAGTTGCCTGTTTCTTGAGTAAGAAATAGTTTTTCACTTACTGCCTTGTGAGTGGGTCAGGTAATCCTCACAAGCATGACAGAAACCTGTCCTTAATGATCATGTGTAAGTATGGGATGAGAAAGAAGCAATGCTGAATTACAAAATGATGGGAAAATTGGAAGAGGAGGGGTGCTACAGGATGTACAGACTTGTGTCAATAACTGTATGACTACTTTGAGCAGAGCAGCCAGATGAGGTGACCTCTAGAGACCCTTTCTAAGTTCACTGTGCTTTCTGACAATGGAAATTGTCTGTGAATAACCTAGGAATACAGAGGAAATATAGCTGTGTTCCTAGATGATGGGAAGAAGTTAGAAAGACGTGTATGACTGAGAGTTCTCTTTATCCAAATGTAGCTTACCACCTGTGGATAATAGATGACAGCTTTGAGTTTTCCACCGCAGGCCTTATCTGATGTTTGGAAGAAAAAAGCTACTGCACATGAATTTGAACATGTATCTCTAGAAATCGAAATCATTATTAGTAGTTGCTTCTTCTGTCATAAGTTCTTGCTGTGCATGAGTAGTTATGCTGAAGAACCTACGCTTGGTATTCAGTTAAGCCTAGCTTTAGCCAGTTTTCCTTTCTGGGCAACATCTCATCATCAGGAAAAAGGTGGTGTCTGAATTTCAGCAAATAGAAATCCTGCCATCATGCTTAATACTTCTTGCCCATTTTTTAGACAAGGATATAAGATAAAGCAACAGCCTTGTGAAGATTGCTAGGTAACCTTTTCAGAGTTGTAGATGTCAAAAAGCATTTCACATTTGTCCTGATGCATATTCCTAAAGCTTTAGTCACCCTGTAATCTGATCAGGATTTGTGGCTTTGCTCCTTCTGAAGAGATTAATTCTGAGGCGTTATGATGGATAGCTCTCACCTCTCACCCAAGTTCCTCCTCTGCTTGGCTTTACCAAAGAAGAAAACCCCACAATGCCTTGCACCTTAGTACAAAAAGTGGATAAAAGCTATATGTGGATAAAAGCAATATGTGGATAAAATGAACTTCTCCAATCCAGTTTTCAATAAATCAGTGTCTCAATAAAGAAGGGATGACTTAACCTGTGAGACAGGAAGGTGAGAAACAAGTCAAGGAAAAGGAGCGCTTTCAGGGTCTATTCAGAGTCTGTGTTGATTAAGGCCATCTAGTTCCAACAGAGGTCAAGTGTCCAGCTGCAACTTCACTGTCTCGCAAAAATTCAGCTTCTGCAACAGCCTTTCTACCAAAACACACTTCTATGAATTGGTCTATTAAAATGAATTAGACCCTGTAGAGTGACTGCTGGCCTGCAGTTACTGTGAGGGGTGAAGTCCTTGTCACTGGGTTTCTTTCTCCTGTAAGCAGAGGTGAACATTTTATTTTATGAGGTAAATAGTTCCTGTAAATTAGTAGTGAATATGTTTTAGAAGGACAAACCTTTCCACAGAGAATAAGGTCACTGTTTTAATTACACTGTTTTAATGGGGTTTTGACTCAGCTGTTGTCAGCTGTTAGTTCCAGACAGATTAGGAACTATTTTTGCCTAATTTTTAGTGCTAGCAGAGATAAACAAGAAATAGGTGCAGCTTTATGAACAACAGAGATTACATTTTATATAAACCTCCTAAGATACAAAAGGCTATGTAAATAGAATGATACTGGTCTCTGACCAGTTTCTGAGCCACTACTTGTTGGTATTTGAAAGGGCCTTTCTTACTGAGTTGACTAATAAGGTGAGCAGGTAGGTACCTTTGCTCTGGATGTACCTATGCATAAGTCTTTTTAGTCCATACTGTGCATTTTCCAGAGGACATGAGGGTGTTTTCCTGGTTCAGAATAAATTATTCCTTTATGTTTTATGTACCACAGAGGGATGTGTAGGTGGAAGGGGGTGAAAGAGAACAGGGATGGTTGCAAAGTTGCAAGGGAAAAAATACAGAGGGAGAATAATTTCCCCTTTGTCCTCAATGTTATAACAGAAGGACAGATAATAAATAGCTCCAGCTGAAGGACGCAATGCTTGGTAGCATCTGAGGAAAAAATTATAGGCATGAGCTTGAAAACAAACAAGAAAAGAAGAGGAGGATGGCTCTTTAACTGATAAGTAGATGGTCAAACAGGGTTTTGTTCTACTGTGTTTTTTTTTCCTAAGCTTTTAAGTGGTATAATAAATGTGTTCTCTAATAAAACCTCACACAAAGTTTAAATAACTGACTTTTTGATAATCTGACTAGTTGATAATCTAGCTACATTTCATGAGAGCCAGTACATTGTGATGATTGTATCCCCACCAGTGACTCTGGGCAAGAAAGTATAGCTTCACTTCTTTAATGAAGATTTTTTTGTGCACTTGCATTAGAGGTTTAGTAGGTGATTAGTTTCCTGTACTGGTACTGAGCCACTGTAGGGAACACCATCTTGTGAGTCATACTGTGTTTCCTGCAGAGAATCATAGAATGGCTTGGGTTGGACAGGACCTTAAAGATCATCCAGTTCCAGGGCAGGGATACCTTTCACTGGGCTACATTGCTCAGACCCCCAACCAGCCTGCTCCTGAGCATGGATAGGTAATCCACAGCTTCTCTGGTCAACATGTTCCAGTGCCTCACCACCCTCATAGTAAAGAATATCATCAGAATATCCAGTCTAAACCATCTCTTTCAGTTTGAATCCATTCCCCCTTGTCTTATCATTACATGTTCTCTCCATTTTTCTTGTAGGCTCTCTTTAGGTACTGCACAGTTGCAATTCCCCCAAAGCCTCCTCTCCTCCAGGCTGAACAATCCCAATTCTCCCAGTCTTTTCTCAAAGGAGAGGTTTTCCATCCCTCTAATCATCCTAGTGGTCCTTCTCTTGACTAGCTCCAACAGGTCCATGCCTTTCCTGTGCTGAGGAATCTAGAGGAGAATGCAGCACTCCAGGCTGGGTCCTCATAAGAGTGGAATGGAAGGGAGGAATCTCCTCACTGAAAGTGCTGACCATTTCTTTTGATGTACTCCAGGACACGTTTGGCTTTCTGGGCTGTGAGGGCCCATGGCTGGGTCATGTCCAGCCTCTCATCCACCAGCACCCCTAAGTTCTTCTTGGCAGAGGGAAAGGGCTGCTCTCCATCTGTTCATGCCCCAGCCTGTGTTTTAATGGGTTGTCCCTACCCAGGTACAGCACCTTGCCCTTGGTCTTCTTGCACTTGCACTTAGTGCAGCAAGTTGGTCTTGCACCAAGTGGGAAAGTGGGAAATAAGTAGGAAATTCCTATAGGCCCACTTTTCAAGCTTTTCCAGGTCCCTTTGGATGACATCCCATCTTTCAGGTATGTCAACAGCACCACTCAGCTTAGTGTTGTCTACAAATTTGCTGAGGGTGCATTTGATCCTTTTGTAAATGTCAGAAATGAGGATATTTACTAGTACTGGTGCCAGTACAGACTCCTGAGGGACACTACTTGTCCCTAATGTCCATCAGGACTGTGAGCTATTGACCACTATTCTTTAGATGTGATGGTCCAGCCAGCTCCTTATCCATCCAACAGTCTACCTGTTGAATCTGTGTTTCACCAAACTAGAGAGAAAGACATTGTGGGGGACTGTGTCAAAGGCTTTACAGAAGTCCAGATAAATGACATCTGTAGCCCTTCCCTTGTCCTCTGGTGTAGTCACTCTATCACAGAAAGCCACTGGGTTGGTCAGGTGGGACTTACCCTTGGTGAAGCCCTGCTGGCTATCCCAAATCATCTTCCTGTTTTCTTTGTGACTTAGCATAGATTGTAGGAGAATTTGTTCCAGGACTTTCCCAGGCACAGAGGTGAGGCTGACAGTTTGGTAACATCCAAGGTCCTCCTATCTAACATTTTAAAGATGGGTACAGTGTTTCCTTATTTCCACTCACCAGGGACTTCCCTTGGCTTCCATGACTCTCCAGATATCAGGAGATTTCCTTGTTAATTATATCAGCCAATTTCCTTAGAACTATGATATGTATCTCATCAGGCCCAAAAACTTGTGTACGTTCATGTTCCTCAGAGGGTCATGAACCTGATCTTTTGGGAGGGAATTTTCTCTGCAGTCAAGAAATGTGAGAAAAGAGTTTGCCATTAAAGAATTAGTAACTAAGCTTTCCCCTTGTCCATTGCTACCAGTTTTCCAGCATTTTATACCAGAGGCGATATATATCCTTTGACCTCCCTTTTCTGGCTGACATCAGTTCTTAACTGCCTGGAACCTCATACACTGGGACCAAGCCTTTGTCTGTTGGAATGTGTTTCTATATGTGATGTGGTTTAGGAATGGTGTTCCCCAATTTAGTGCTCCCACTCAAAATATACCAGACAATGTGCTGCTCTCTCACTGCCTGCCTTCCCCTGTAGCAGGATCAAGAGAAGAATGGGAAGCAAAAGGTAAAGATCATGGGTTGAGATAAGAATGATTTAGTGGAAACAGCAATGAAATAAAAAAAAAATAACAGTGACAACAATACTTATAATAGTGTACAGGACAGGTGAATGATTCACATGTGATTGCTCATTATGACTTGGAGTTATCTGACTCTGCACTCCAGTAAACTGAAAAAGACAGGTGTAATTACTTCACCATGTGCTGAGGTGAATAACCTCAGGGCTCTGGCCATGGCCCTGCTGGCTGCTGTAAAGTCAACCCTATTGACTGGCCAGAAGAAGGACATCTCAGTATGTGGGGACCATGACATGTCCACAGAACCTTCCCCATGTCTCTGCATTAGGCAAGTTTTTTTTTGTGTGTTATGGGGCTGGTCTTTCAATGCTTTTCACAGATAAGCACATACTTATGGGAACACTGGAATTTCACAAATTCCATTGAAGTAGGACAGCTTGAGGTCATAAAGATCAATACACAACAACTCCAGATGAAGTGCTGTTGCATGATTTAAAATTAATAAATTCTTTATGAGCATTCATTTTAATATTAGTCACAGAAATTATTAAAAATGCAAAGCCTTTAAAGCTATTCTCATCAGTGTTACTTAATCAAACCAGTATTTTTTTGCAACTCTGTCTTTATCTTGGAAAGGAAAAAATGTAAGGAATACAAAAATTCAATGTGTAGCTGTTGCCATGGATTTTATGTAGAAGTCAATTGTGTGCCACATTGATTACTGCCAGCACAAAACCCTAGATAAATTGGGTAAGATGGAAAACATACTATGCTAATATTTCTTATGACCTCAGCTTTTTTCCCCAGACAATTTTAATGAAACATGATAGTTTAGATCTTTATTTTTTTCATTATTCATTTTCTGAAAAGTTGGCTTGTTCTTGCAGGAGAAGCTTAATGCCAACAATATGGGGCATCAGGTGGTAATATTTGACTTTTCTGTCATAAGAGGACTGTGGGAAACTCGAGTTAAGAAGAACAAAGAACGTCAGAGGAAGGAGAAAGAAAGATTAGAACAAAGTGCATTGGAGAAGTAAGACAACTTTTGTGTTGTTAATTTTAACCAAATCTGTTCTTATTATCCATTAACATTGCCGTATGCTAAATATAATAAATGGAAATATATAGATATAATAAATATGATTAATATACTAAATAATAATTGTTGATTAATAAAATTTTGGGGTTTGGGTTTGATTTCGGTGACATCTTATTTCCTTTCCTCACATGATAGTAAGAGAAATGCAGCACAAAAAATACTTATGTTTCATTAGTTTCTGCTCTTTCTTATGTAGATTGTAATATATTAATGTTAAATTTTATTGTTTACCATAGACATAAATTGAAGAGAAAAAAAACATTAATTCATACCTTTCTATTTCTCATATGCAACATAAAAGTATGTATTATTAATTATAGAATTTGTGAACACACGCTCATAAGTTTCAGTACTAAGAAATACTTTAAGTCTTGTTACATTGACAGGAGAAAGAAAAGGAGTTAAATTAGTGGACACATTAGATTGCTTCTGAATAGGTAATAGCAAAGAGAACAGGAATTGTTAGGTTATTTTTTCTTGTTGGAGTATTAAAAAAAGCCTTGGTTATAATGCTTACACACAATTATAAGTTTATTGTTTTTATGATATTGAATTTATTTTTTCTTTAAGCAATATTTTGCTTCCCATAAGAGACTGTTAAACATTAAACTGTGTTGCCAAGTTTGGAAACATATGACTTAGCAATTTCCTCTCTCTGAGAAAAGAAAAAAAAACACAAATCACTTTCTGTTTTAAAAATAAAATGCACAGGGTTAAACAGTGCCCTTTTTTAAGAACATAATTGCATTGAACCTTTGTGTGGTGTTTCAGAACTCTCAGGATATTCTCACTGCCAGTGCAGCTACACTGACAACAGAGCAGATGGTCTAAGAGGAGACCAGGGTAATACAAAGTCTGACTGTCCTTTCCATGGGACCTTTCTCTTCAAAACAGACATAGCAGCTGTCTTGGTTTCCCCATCTCCACCAAAGCTTACATTAAAAACTTTAAACCTAACTAAAAAAGAAGAAAAAAAAAGAAAAAATAAGTTCATCCTTCAGATTGAATTCTCTAGCAAGGATAAGCTTTCTTTTTGGTGTGAGCTGTGTCCTGGTTTCAGCTAGGAATGAGTTAGTTTTCTTCTTAGTAACTGGTACAGAGCTGTGTTTTGGATTTAGTGTGAGAATAACATTGATAACACACTGTTGTTTGGATTGTTGCTAAGTAGTGCTTAGGCTAAGTCAAGGATTTTCCAGTGTCTCATTCTTTTCTAGTGAGGGGCTGAACAAAGAGCTGGCAGGGAATACAGCCAGGACAGCTGACCTGAATGTGATATTCCATGCCATAGGACTTTTTTATTGCTATATAAATTGGTGGAATTGGCCAGAAGTGAGTGATTGTTTCTCAGGAATCAGCTAGGAGTGGGTCAACAGGTTGTGAGCAGTTGTATTCGACATAATTTATCTTGGGTTTTCTTTCTCTTTTTCATTCTTATTATTGCCATTATTATTAATATTATTAGTATTGTTATATTTTACTTTGTTTCTGTTATTGAACTATTCATAACTCAATGCAGAAGTGTTACCTTTTTTCCTGATTCTCCTGCCCATCCCACTACATGGTTGGGGAGAAAATGTCTGTGTGGTATTGGTTGCCATCTGGGGTTAAACCATGACAGCTGAGAGATGGATGTTTGCTGTTTCCCTTATGGTAGAAAACACAACTGAAAGGATTTGGGATCAAACTTGACCAAAACTTATTTCTGTCCCAATGTGGACAACATGTCAACATCCCCCTTCTACTTTTTTGTTTTTGGTTTCGGTTTCCTGTGGTGCAGATGATAACTTCTGAGTTCATTAGTACAAAAGCAATTAATGCATGGTAAGTTTTCGCTCTTAAGAGGGAAAGAGGGTGGCCTTATGTCCTCTGAGGTAACTAATATGACCTTCCATGGCTTTTGTCAGTAGCATATGTTAAGAATAAGTTCTTAGAGTGACTTGTCTTTTCCATGAAAACACGAAAATGCATTCTCCCTATTTTTTCTGCCTGTTGTTAATTGCTGTAGAGACACTTTCATCTGAAAAAGTGGGGCTTCACTGCTTTTTCTGCATTTTTTCCCACTAATGACATCTAAATTCATGCTCTTATCTTCCTGTACCACTCAAAGATAGGAAATTTGAGATCTAGTGCACAGAAATAAAAGTTCCCAGGTGCATTTGCCACATGTGTGAAGAATTTTTGTTTTCTTCTTTTAAATTGCAATTTGTGTATTGTACTTTGTATAGCTGTGTGTTGTCATGCACTCAGATTGTTTTCCAGTTAGTTCTACTTTGGAGCTCCGGGAAAAAAAAAAAGGAGGAAATACATTAGACTTTGTCTCTTGAAAATGGTTGATCAGTATTACACCGTCTGAAACAAATGGCTAAGTTCATGTTCATTCTCATAGTGCAGCCTTGTAGAATGGTCAAAGCTGATAGAATAATGGTCAAAGTAATAAGAATATTAGTAATAAAATGCCAAATTCAGCTAAAAGAAAATCTTCTTTGTTTTATGAGGTGTACAGTGACCACTGGCATTTAGGTCCTAAATGTTATAAATTCACTCGAGAGAGTGTTTAAAGTTAATAAAGGGAAATTTTATTAATTATAGCAAGCAAGCAATAAGCAAAATACAGCGCTGGACAGCCGGAAAGCGATCCCGCTTTTCCACGGCCGTGCCTCCGTTTTTCGTGTGTCTCCTTTTAATCAGTCCGGCTCTCCGGGCTTCCCCGATGACGTGTCCTTCCTCGGGTCTTTCTACGCATGCTCCTTCATCGGTCTATGGGTCTGCTCGTTCGGTCTTTTCCTTATCTTCCTGTAACCTTTCTTCACTATTCCCTGTAAAGGCTTAGCTCAGTAATTTTTTGAATTCAAGGAATCTTAGCAAGGACATAATAAACGTCAGTAGCTATACAAGCATCAGATACTATACATACGTAAGTAACTATCGTAAGTAGGTACAGGGTAAGTAACAATCTTGATTTTACAGAACTTAATATTACAGAATATCATATCTACATGTTTAGTCGAACAAAAGGGTCTCTGTTTATCACAATCCCCCCTTTTTCTATTCCCTACTTTTGTTCGTTAAATCTTTGCAATTCCCTTTTACTTAGTTCTAGATAATCTTCGGTTTCTTCTCCATTTAAGGGTTCATATTTGGTCTGTATTAACATAAGATGAGCTGCCTCTAACCTGCTTTTTACGATGTTAATAACTTTATTAAGAATGCAAGGGCCAAAAGTAAGTCCTAAAATTAGTAAAATCAGTGGTCCGGCTATAGTAGATAGTAAAGTTGTTTGCCAGGGAAAATAATTAAACCAGGATTTGTACCAACTCTGTTGCATTTCTTGTTCTTTCTTTCTCTTTTCCAGTCCTTCCTGTAATTTAGCCATGGTTTCTCTTACTATCCCACTTTTGTTTACATATACACAACACTCTTCTTTAAGTGCAGCACACAGGCCCCCTTGTTGTAAAAATAATAAGTTTAATCCTCTTCTGTTTTGCAAAGCCACTTCTGCCAATGAGTTTAGGGAGTCTGTGAGGTCTTTTATGGATTCATCAATTCTCCTTAAATCCTCATCTACTGAAATTCTAAGCTCTTTAAGTCCCTGGTGTTGATGAACTAAGGATGCTATACCTGTTCCTAATCCAGCCCCTCCTATACCTAGTAATACGGCTACTGTTAATACTGTGAGGGGTTCTCGTTTCATCAAATGGTGTTCTGTGTTCTGGTATTGTGTATACATATATTTTTCAGGATGATAAATAATCCGGGGAACTATTATAACTTGTATGCAAAATTCATAAGTTTCATTAAAGACTGTTACAGAAACACATGGGGTTACTCCTAAAGTGTTACAAACCCATTTAGTATTAGGTGCTGGAATCAGCCACTGAGCTGGCTTACGAGGATCTTTAACTTGTAATTTTGTCTGACATAAATGTTTCTTATCTGGGGGCACATTTCCCACGCATTTACCTTTTCCAGTGACTCTAGATAATGTTATTCCTGGAGTGTTTTCTCTTCCCGATTTCCATAAACAGGCAGCAGGATTAGTGCCATTTACTCTTTTTGGTTCTGCTGTGGAACCTATGGCCTCATAAAAGGGTGGGTTAATGTTATAGCATAACCAACATTCTCTAGTTAAATTTGGGTGTGTATCATTTAATACTTTAAAGGTAGCTTGCAATATTTTCCAAAGAACTTCATTTCCATATTCTTGGGGTGTCTCTACTGTAGTTGTTACTTGTGTGTTATTTTCTAATTTTTCTGAATAATTACTCTGATCTCTTACTTTGGGGTCTATTACTCCCCATACCACTGGATTTGGCCCAACAGATCCCGAATCATGTAGAACTATTTCTTTCTTTATAAGAATGTGCACTCCCCGATCTTTTCCAGGTTCCCATATCCTGAGACCCCAGGTTCGTCCCAATAACCACCCAGGGTCTTGGGACTGTGTAATATTGATGTAATGAAATTTGCAAGTCCCAGTATATGTTACTTCTCCCGAGGGGCCTATCCAGGGCTTTATACATCCATGTGGACCTCGTTCAACCTTTAGATACTTATCTGGGTTTTGTACTTTCCACTCCATGGAAATTGTTTCACAGCCCCAATATCTACAGTAAAATTTCCCAGGGTAATTACAATATCCTCTGCCTGGATTAGAAGCTGGGCACATATATAGTACTCTCCCGAGCGGGATATGACTAGTACTCTTCCATTTAATAAGAGAGTCCAGTGTAACTTGAAAGCTAGGGTCTCCAGAGACGATCTGTGATTGGATAATAGCCTGGTCTTCCCATCGAATTATAGACCAATTAAAGGGTTCGTGAGTCTTGCCTATACAAATGTCAAATGTGCTAATTAAGATTGTAACTATTATTGATTTCTTAAATGAGTATTGGCTTCCTCTGCTATAATAGAGGCTTTTCTTTTGTATAGTGTCAGTTTGGATTTCCCAAAAATTATTTTGCTGGGTTGTATCATTCCCATTCTTGTGGCATTTCTAGGTCCATGACCTTTTGGTCCCATGTATATTGGAGTGTTTCCCTCCACAGTTTATTACTCCTCTGCCTCTCCCATCGTCGACCCGTTTGCTGCGGGACACGGGGTGTACCATCTTCTCGGCAGCAAGAGTATTCTTCGGGAGGGAAATTACTCCTTCTCTTATTAATTCTTTGTATGTATTTTTTCCAACTTTTATGCTTTATTAAAGGGATATTACATCTTAATTCCGGGAGCCTCTGTCTACACAACCCAGCTACTATGTTTGTTACAAAAAGTGAAGGTTCGTTTGGATGATAACAATAATACAAGGGATTAACTCCTTTTGCATAAATAGTCCACCACTCCTCTGATCCTTTTTCAAATTCTCCTGCTTGTATTCTAGTTATTAAGGCCCAATTAGTGAGTTTTCTCTGGGCTATGTAGCAAGATCTACACACCCCTCTCGGTGGGTAGCCTCTATGACAGTGGGTCCACCAATATTCTTCACATACTATACAGTTAAAACAAACAAAAGGATAACAATTCTGACATAAAGCACAGCCTATTTTAACACTCCTATTATATATTTCTCTACCACTAGATGAGGGTATTTTATATTCTATATAAAAACCTTTATAAAAGTTACTATTCATAAGCTTCTAAACCGGTTAATAGTCCTTGGATGTTACTTTGTTTTAAGTCTCAAGTTCCCAGCCGGGCTAACTGCTTCTCAGTCCTTATCTTCTGGTGGCTTCACAGGTCCCTTTATCCGACTGGCATGTGTCCACCCCTTCTCAGCTGTTCGAACTGCAGAGTCTGTTGTTAATAGGACTTGATACGGTCCCTCCCACTTCGGTGTTAAGGGATTTTCTTTCCAGCTTCTTATCAACACCCACTCTCCAGGTTGTACCTGGTGTAATATAAAATCCAATGGTGGTCTCTGAGCCAGCATTCCTTTTTCCCACAATGCTTTTTTAAATTGCATTAATTTTATTAAATACTTATTGATATATTGATCACTTACATTTGGATGTGTTTGGACTTCCTCTATATTATAAGGCATACCATATAACATCTCAAAAGGGGAAATTCCTAAATCTGCCCTTGGCTGGGTTCGAATATTCAGAAGGGCTAGTGGAACACATTTAACCCATGATAATTTTGTTTCCATCACTAGCTTAGTGAGTTGTTTTTTTATTTCTCCATTCATCCTTTCTACTCTTCCAGAACTTTGAGGGTGCCAAGGGGTGTGTTGTTCTCACTTTATTCCTAATGCTTCTGAAACTTCTTGAGTTATTTTGGATGTAAAATGGGGACCTTTATCCGAATCTATTGTCTCTGGTACCCCATATCTGGGAATTATTTCTTCTAGTAACACTTTTACAACTGTTCGTGAAGTTTCCCTAGATGTTGGGAAAGCTTCCACGAAATGAGTGAGATGATCCACTAAGACTAGGAGGTATTTAAATCTCCCTACCTTTGGTAGTTCTGTGAAATCAATCTGAATATTTGCAAAGGGTCTTTTTGCTAAGGGTCTCCCTCCATAAGGTAATTTTCTAAGATTTTTCCTATTTGTTTTTAAACATGGGAGACAACTTCTAGTAATTTGCTTAGCCAAATCTCGAATACCTGTGCTCATATACTTTGCTGCAAAATAGTCTATTAACCCCTGTGTGCCCCAATGTGTTTTTTGATGTATCTTTTCTAATATTCTTTGTGCTATGGCTTTTGGTAGTACTTCCCGGCCATCTGGGAGAAACCATCTCCCCTCTGAGCTTTCTATTGCTCCTGTCTCTGGGAGTTTTAACTTTTCTTCTTCAGTAAATCTAATTCTCAAGTCATTATCTTTATGTTCTAAAGTTTTTTCCTCCCCCCCTTTTTCTTTTAGGACCATTATTCGTAATGCTGCCTGTTTTGCCTCTTGATCGGCAGCATTATTTCCTCTACTCCTTAAGTCTATTCCCTTCTGGTGTCCCTTTAAATAAACCACGGCTAACCTCTTGGGTTTTCTCAGGGCTTTTAAAACTGCCATTATAAGTTTTTGATGAACCAGATCTTTCCCTTGAGAGTTTATTAAACCTCTTTCTTCCCACAGTTTACCAAACGTATGCACCACCCCATAACTATATCTGGAATCTGTATATATTGTCCCCTCCTTTCCTTCTAGTAATTTCAATGCCCTTAATACCGCATACAATTCACAGGCTTGGGCTGACCAAGATTTGTCTAATGGACCTGATTCCAAAACTCGCATATCTGGTCCTCTTATTACAGCATATCCTGTTTTCTTTTTTCCTTCTATTACTCTGGAGGACCCATCCACAAACAATTTTTCTCCGCTTTCTAATTCCTCTTCTTCCAGATCAGGTCTAATTTTGGTTTGTTCTTCAATTGTAGTTATACAGTCATGTATCAAAGATTCACTTTCAGGTTCTCCATACAAAAATGCAGCCGGATTTTGTACAGTTGTAGTTTCTAATATTAAGTTTGGGGCTTCAATTAAAATTCCTTCATATTTTAAAAGTCTAGCATCGGAAATCCATTTTTCCGCCTTTTGTTGTAGCACACCTCGAATATTATGGGGGGATATTACTTTCAAGTTGCTATTAAAGGTGATTTTTCTAGCTTTCTCCACCAGTAGGGCACATCCTGCTACTGCTTGTAGACAGGCTGGCCAACCTTTACTCACAGGGTCTAAAATCTTTGATAAATACCCTATTGGCTTCTTCCTCCCTGCCCACTCCTGAGTTAGGACTCCAAAGGCAATTCCATTTTCTACATTTACAAACAAGTAAAAGGGTCTCCTCAAATCTGGGAGACTCAAAACAGGAGCATGAATTAAACTCTCTTGTAGTTCCCGGAGTTTTTCTGTATCTTCTGAACTCCATTTTATTAATCCTTCCTGTGTCAATTTCTGATATAAGAATTTAACTTTACTGCTATAATTTTCAATCCACTGTCTACAATACCCTGTTAATCCCAAAATTTGACGTATCTGTCTTTTATTTTTAGGAGTTGGTAGTGATAAAATCCCCTGTATTCTTTCAGGATCTATTCTTTTCTCCCCTCTTTTAAGATAATGACCTAAATATTTCACCTCTTCTTCTACAAATTGAAGCTTTGCTTTGGATACTTTCAATCCCTTTAGACCCAGGAAATTTAACAATTTAATACTCTCTCTCCTTACATCTTCTTCCTCTTTCCCAGCTAAAAGCAAATCATCCACGTATTGTATCAAGGTCACTCCTGGGTCCGTCTGATAATCCTGTAAAATTTGTTCTAATGCTTGCCCAAACAAATTGGGAGATTCTGTAAATCCCTGGGGCAATACTGTCCATCTCAGTTGTTGTCTCCTCCCTGTGTCTGGATCTTCCCATTCAAATGCAAAATAATTTCGGCTAGCCTCATCAAGAGGGCAGGCCCAGAATGCATCCTTTAAATCTATAACACTGTACCACTGACTGTCAGGTCCCAGTTTGCTTAATAATGTATACGGATTTGCTACTACGGGGAACCGTGCCACTGTACGTTTATTAATTTCTCTTAAATCTTGCACTAAGCGATAAGTCCCATCTGGTTTCTTTATTGGTAATATGGGTGTGTTAAAAGGTGACATACATGGTTCCAATAGTCCCTTACTTAACAATCTATCAATTTCTGGTTTCAACCCTTTTCGTCCCTCAAGTGACAGGGGATATTGTTTTATTCTAACTGGGATTTCTGGGTTTTTAATAGTGACCGAGAATGGAGTTATCTTCAACTGTCCCACACTCTCAGGGGTATACCACACTTCTGGATTTATTTTGTCTTCATCTTCTACTCTTAAAGGGCATAGCTTTATTTTCCACTCCTTATCAACTATATCTAAATGCATTCCCAATTCAATGATTAAATCCCGTCCTAACAAATTATAATCTGCTTCTGGTACTAACAAAAAATTTCCCAACCCGACTTTTGAATCTGATTCTATCATCACATCTTTAATAACCCCCACCTTAAAGGGTTCTCCCTTTGCCCCCACTACTGTGGCAGTTTCTTTGGATAGACTACATCCTTTAGGTAAAAACTGAATAGTTGATTTTTCCGCTCCAGTATCTACCAAAAAGGTTATTTCTTCTTGTTGGGGACCCACTTTTAACTTTATCAAGGGCTCTTTCTGATGTTTTTTGTCCCCTATAAATATAAAGAGCCCCTGACACCCCTAGTCTTCTTTAAACATCTTTTCATCCTGGATCCTCACCCTACATTCTCTCCTAATATGTCCTTTCTTTCCACAGTAAAAACAAGTTTTAGTGTTCTGTCCCTCCTTTGAATTTCTAATCGATCTCTGTTGTTTCTCTTTCCATGTTTGATTTCCACCTTCTCTTACAGCAGCCACCATCATTTTATATTGCCGCTTCTGAGCCTCTTCTTCTCTCCTGACATACACTTTTTGGGCCTCCCTCAAAAGCTCATCCAAACCCCTATCTTGCCACCCATCTAATTTTTCTATCTTTCTCCGAATATCCTCCGAGGATTTTGCCACAAATTGTGCTTTAAGCAGTGCTTGCCCCAATTGTGTATCTGGATCCATTCCGGAATATAGTTGAAAATTTTTTCTTAACCTTTCCAACCATTCCGTGGGAGTTTCATCTTTCTTTTGCCTCTCATTGAATGCTTTATTAATATTATGACCCCTTGGGACTGCCTCCCTAATTCCTTGAATTATAATAGTTCTCAAATCCTGCATATTTGCTCTGTGGGCTGGATTCTGATGATCCCAATGGGGATTCTGGAGGGGCCATTTTACATCTGCCAATGGTCCCTGAGCATGCTGGGCATCCCAAATACGCATGCCTTCCCTTCTAATCATGTTCCTCTCTTCTGCAGTAAATAGAATATTTAGGATAGATTGTAATTCCTCCCATGTGTATATATTAGGTCCTAAAAATTGATCAACTCTTTCTGCAACCCCCAAAGGATCTTCCAGTAAACGCCCCATCTCCTTTTTAAAGTCTCTGACATCCCCTGAACTAAGAGGGACAGATATAAACCCTATTCCAGGTTGGGGGCCACCCATGGGCATTTCTCTTAGTGGGAATAAATGTTCCCGTTTCCTTCTGGCTCTATTCCTGGTGACTGGCCCCACTTCTGACAGGTCTGGCATGTCTGAATCCTCCTCCTCAGAATTCTGAGGGGGAGGGGAAGGGGCTCGAGAGGGAGGGGAGGGGGCTCGAGGGGGAGGGGGAGGTGCTCGAGGGGGAGGTGGTGGTGGCACAAATGGAGGAGGGGGCATTATCATAGTATCTTCCTTTCGGGATTTCTTTTTCTTTCTTTTCCTTTCCCCCGAATTTTCTGAATTTTCTGTTAATTCAAATAAATGAACATCGGGATTTTCTACCCAGATTTTTGCATAAGCACTCTCCTCTGGGTTAAAAGGGATCTTTGTTTTTACCCAGGAATTTAACTTTTGTTTAACCCACTCTTCAGATGATCCAAATATAGGCCAAAATATTTTCCTTGAAATTTCCTTTCCTCCCCATACTACTACACAATAGTGAATCATTTTTGCCTTATCTTTATTTTCTGTCCCCGGGAAATGTTCCCAATTATCTAGTATAAAGCCCAACGGACTATCCTTAGGTATTGGTGGGAGTTTAACAGGTACAGAGGGCTTGCTTCTCCCCAGTCCCATTCTTCCGGAGTGTTTTCAATCACACAATTCCTTTCGCTTCCCCCCGTTCGTGGCCCAGGTCCTCGCGGGCCAATGGGAACCGCACTAATAGGGGGTCCGCTCTCGCCTGGGGAATCCGGCTACCGGTTCCCCTCTCAGACTCACACACACTCACCACACTCCGGGATCCCGACCCCGCCCAGACGGATCCCCGTTACACTACTCACGCGTCCCACGTCCCGCGTCTTCGTCCGGACTCTGTGCACAGAATTTTAAGGGGTCGACCGGTCTCCTTTTGCTTATTGCTTTAACTTTAGGTTCGTCGGTGCAATCGAGGGAGGACCCGGCCCCCCCCCGGGCCGCTAAACTTTAGCGGAGGCGCCTTCCCGGAAGTGCCGCGATCCGTCCTCCTAATTGCATCCGAGTCACGGCACCAAATTGTTATAAATTCACTCGAGAGAGTGTTTAAAGTTAATAAAGGGAAATTTTATTAATTATAGCAAGCAAGCAATAAGCAAAATACAGCGCTGGACAGCCGGAAAGCGATCCCGCTTTTCCACGGCCGTGCCTCCGTTTTTCGTGTGTCTCCTTTTAATCAGTCCGGCTCTCCGGGCTTCCCCGATGACGTGTCCTTCCTCGGGTCTTTCTACGCATGCTCCTTCATCGGTCTATGGGTCTGCTCGTTCGGTCTTTTCCTTATCTTCCTGTAACCTTTCTTCACTATTCCCTGTAAAGGCTTAGCTCAGTAATTTTTTGAATTCAAGGAATCTTAGCAAGGACATAATAAACGTCAGTAGCTATACAAGCATCAGATACTATACATACGTAAGTAACTATCGTAAGTAGGTACAGGGTAAGTAACAATCTTGATTTTACAGAACTTAATATTACAGAATATCATATCTACATGTTTAGTCGAACAAAAGGGTCTCTGTTTATCACACTAAATGCCAGCTCACAAGTTATTTCTTTAGTGCTTTTTAGTGGTCTCAAATGTTAGACTAAAAATATGAGAAGACATTGCTGATTTTTGTCTTGAAAATATAGATAAAGTTGTATTTCTAATTAAATAATAGAAATAATGTTTCCATTTCATTATTTTACGGACCTCTGCATTGACTAAATTCAGGTATCATACTCAGGGATTAAAATTTTAGTATTGTCAGGTAGGTCCAGTGAAATAAATGCAAGTTCATACTGTGTCACAGTAAGAAAGATTTAAAAAATACTTTCATCCAAAATGAAAATTCCCCAAAGGACATTTAGAGAGGGCACTTTCCTGAAATGAGGACAGTGTTCTAGTGTTTACAATTCTAGATATTTACTTTTGACAGAAGTCAGAGTGAATTCCTAAGAAGGGTTAAAAGTAATCGTTTCTCTGCAAATTCACTCATGGAACAGAGTTTGGAATCTGGCCTTTGGGGCTATTTTGTTTTTTTCTTTTTTTAAGCAAAACCCAATTTTTCTCAAAGAGGTTATAATTTGCTAATGGCTTTGAGATTGTGCAGTTCTTTTATATGCTGTGTTGCTATGTAAAATGACCTGATAATATGCAGTGAAATGCAGTGCGTATTATTCCAGAACAAATACCCAGTTAACCTCTAGGGAGCTTTGTTTGCCTTAGGGCAAGGTAATTTAGTTCGTGCAGCCTCATTAAACAGTAACTCGTAAGATAATTTTTGACTGAAGATTTTCTTAAGAGGAAAATCTCACAAATGAATGAAAAGCTTCAACTGTGCATTAAAGGTGAGGACTTGTAAAAATACTTGTTTACAAGGCAGATGTTTAAGCAACTGGCCAGTGAAAGCTAATTCTAGACAACCAGCTACTGAGAATACTGGCCTTCTGAGGTACTGGTATCTGATAATTTTTTTTGTGGATTAATTCAGTCCTCTGTTTCCTCTTTGGTTTTGTGGGACTGTGAAAGTATTGCAGTTTAAAGAACACATGTAAACCAGCAACTGAATATAAAAGAAAAATAAATAGAGCAGTGTTGTGGGTAGGCTTATTTTCATTTTATGTCATGCTTTTGATCCTGTCAGAAAACCCCATTTGAAATCTTCCATAGGATATGGACCACAAATTCATACAAAAAGTGTACAGTATCTTGAGAACTCCTATATGTTGATGAAAATGCTTACTATGGAAAGAAGTTTGTATTTACAGCACTGTTTTATAGCTAATCTTCTAGGTTCTGGTAGTGGTGAAAAATCTGTTATTGTTCCCCAAAATCTTGAATGTTGTCAGATGATCCTGATGTGGTATGATGATTTTCTGCATTGATATTTCTTTATTACTTGTCTTCTTCTCTCGCTCTCTTTTTAATTTTTTTTTTAATTATCTTTTATTTTTAAAGGGAATAAGAGTGAAAGCTTAAAGTTAGATTTTTTTTTTGAGGGATGGCAACGTTTGTTATTTGTGTGAAAAGCAGGTAAGATAAATCTGAAAGCTAACAAGTTAAGCATTAGAGTGAGGAAATGCCAGAGCTGTTTGCCCAGATTAGCTATCTAAATCTTTGCTGTGAAATGGCACAGCCTCCTCTGCTTGCCAACAAACATGCAGCAAAAATAAAAGTTTGTTCAGATACCTCTTCCAGTGTCTCTACTCCAGAAATTTCTTCCCAAAGTTTGGCAAATTAAATGTGCATGTATTATTTTTTGAGTTATATACTTCCCAAATATTAAAAGTAAGAAGCAACAAGAAAGCCACACTTTGCAGGCAGACTGACTTTTCTTCCCTGAAAGGTTACATATTTGTTTAATAAAAGGGATTTGTCTCTATTTCTCTGCCAAACTTCAGTGTTATAACTCTACTTGTACCTGAACTAAGATTTTATTTGTTATGTTTATCTTTATTGTCCTACTCAATACCCAATGCAGGACTTTTTCTATGCTAGTCTGAAACTGAAGCTGGGAGTCCCTTGGCCCCAAACACAAATTATAGTCAGCAATTTTGTTTTCAATCACCAGGACAAATAAGTATACTAAGTTATTTGCCTTTGTTTGTAGGTGCTTTTGCATAGAGACCATGCATCTAAAGTAATGCACAGACATGCATTGTAAGATGAAAGCTGCTGTTCAGCCACAATCCTTTAAAATGCTTGGAAGAGCCTGGCACTGATATGGAAATTGGATCAATCCAATTGAATTTGAAGCAAATGTTACTCATCCATCACGAATATTATTCTGGGCTGAGCTCCAATTTTACTGTGATCTCTTCTAAAAATTCCGTAGGATTATTTAATGATCCTGCGTAGATAGTGATTCTGATTTAAACATTGCTCAGGAGCTCTAAACTGGCATCACCATGTAGTGTCCCAGTCAATTCTTGTGTCCTGGTTTAGAGGAAATAGTGCCATCTAACGAAACTTCCTTTCCTTACCTAGGAATCTCTACTTTCTCCCAAGAGCTTCAAATGAGACATTGGCCAGAGGGTAGCAAAGGAAGAGCAATTGAAATAAACCCAGTTACTCCCACTAGTTTTGATGGCTATGAAATCCCTACCAATGCACGCTTCTTTTCCAAGCTGGTTGCTCCTTTGAAAGGTCCAATAACTGAGTTTCTTGTAGAGTAACTCTTTGTATCAGGTTTATTAGATTCATAATTTTGTTGAAGAAAATAGAATTTCAAGCAGGGAATTCCCATGTCTTTGAAAAGAAATACATATAATAATAATAATAATAATACTAAAAATATATATGCCATGAATTTTTTTTCTGAAGGTATGGTTCAATAGTGAAGTAGCCCTTGGGAAATGATTACCTGAAGAGGAAAAAGACACTAACCAAAATGAAAATACTTGAATCTGCTATTTCCCTGCTGATCTTATTTCATAACTGTAGAGTATTGTCCTGAAAGCTTACTGTAAAAAGTCAATATATGGGAAAATAACTTGCCAGAGTAAAATTTCTCTATACTACATACGTCTGCCAGGTGTGCTTTTTTGTTACAGATATATAGGTATGAAACTTAACTTTTCTTTTTTTTTTGACAAACATGAATAGCATACAGCCAGTCTTTTTAAAAATTAGTGGGACTCTTTGTATGATTGAAGAGGAAATACTGCAACAGTTAGCTGAGTTGAAACCTTAGATCTCATCTGGGCCCTTTGTCCAAGAAAAATATTTTTTGTGTTCATACTCCCACCTAAATTTGGCTTGACTTTACTATCTTCAAATTTCTTACTACTGAAAATAATTGTTGTTTCTTTAATATGATTTCAACAGTTTGATCAAGGCCTAGAGGAAGATGAAAATATTTTATTGTTAAATAGTATTAAAAAGACATAAACTTCAGGAGAGCTGTGTTTTTGTAACTTAATTGTCATATGTGGCAATGTATTTATGGAATATCAGGTATCTTTAAAGTGTCAGGACCAGAAATTTAATTTCACTAATAGTATATTAGTATTCAAAAGATTTATTATTAGTGTAGACTTTTTTTTTCTTTTTGCCTCACTGGTTTAGAGGCCTTTACTTTTAGATATCTTTCTTGAAGTTCCGTGTAAGAGCCTCCAGATATGACAACCATGGTGGAAATTCTGTCTAATTTGAGAATTATCACCAAATGAAGACTGGAAAAGGTCTTCATTTTCACAATGATCCCTTAAAAAGTACCATCAACTCAGTGTTTTGACAATGACAGAGCAGAATGACAACCATGTAGCCAAGTAGATCTCTTTGGCTTGGTCTCAGCTGAACCTGCAAATTTACAGCTTTGTCATCTTTTCTTCATGATACACACTGGCTTGATATAAGTTGCTACTTCAAGCCAGTAAGGTTTGTAATGATTATTTTGGGTAGTGTGTAGCTCGAGGGTACAGCCAGGTGTTGTAAATTATTAGACCCTTTACCCATGGGAAATATAATGTTTTCATTCTGAGATGTACTGTACAGAATTATGCACTTTTGTTGCTCCATTATTAATTCACCTTCCATCTGTTCAAAATGTGCTTGTACACAACACTTGCATTCTTTAGAAGCCTAACAGAGCACTTTACCATAACCTAATGTATGAGTAAAAAGGAAATTTGACATAGGATTTCCATATCAGTGTGCAATATGCATGTTAAATTCCCTAGCAAGTTTAATTTTTACCCTTGTCTTTATTCTGAGGTAAATATTTCACTGATTTGCTCAACAGCGATTTTTGTTGTATGCATTTTATTTCACTTGGCTAGCAATGGCCTCCTGAGTTTTGTGCTTTGTGCATGTTATCAGCAGACTGTCAGAGGGCAGTTTGTTTTTTCAGCTTTAATGTTGCTCCCTTTTTACCATTTTTTATATTTCTTGTTTTGACAGAGTAAAATTTTAGACTTGAGCCCTCTACTCTAGTGTTCACTGACAGAGACAGTGCTGATGTGTAGTAATGCAGCTGACTTTTTATTGAATTAGACTTTTTGACCTCTTCTTTCTGTTGTTTAAGTTTCTAACATTCTTATAATTTATACAGTGAGGAATGAGTCAGCAATTTTTTGGGCTTGAAAGAAGAGCAATGAATACAAAAACTTCCCCATTTTGTGGGCAAGTTTTTCCAGTGCACTAAATTATGCACTGAGAGAAACATTTATTCCTTTAACAGAAAATGGAGGAATTCCATAGAAATGCGAGGGTAGTAACGCAGAGTTAAGCTTCACAAAAGGAAAGAAAAGTTCTATGTGGTGGACTGGAGAGTGTGAGAAAAAGCAGAACAGCAGTGTTAAATAAAATTTGGAATATTTAAAAAGAAAAGAATTCTAGATGTTTTATTCTATGGTCCTTATCACTCCTGCCTTTTAATTGCTCAGATAACTTTGTTCTCTTCCTTGAAATTCAGTTAATACCATACCACTTCACTTCCTAGCTGTAGAGAGCTTTTATAGCTATATAGCTACACTCACTGGTACACAAGTTTTGGAACAAAGTATGAGTAGGTGGTTTGGGACTATTTATTTTTTCTTATAAAACATGAAAATATTGTTTTGTAGCTTTTTCTAGCAATCTCTTGCTATTACAATATCCACACTCTGTTGCCTTGGCAATTTCTGGGGTACAAATGGCAGATTGAATAGTTAAGATCAATACTAAAAATTGCATTGGCTCTTGTGTCAAAGCATCTGAAAGATTTTTTAACTACCATGTTTACTGATATGAGAAAGTGTCATCTGAGCACTTCTAGAATGCAGCAGTGGGGATATCCTTAGTAGGGCTGCTTAGTGAAATCAGGTCTTTGGATATCTCTCCTTCTGTAACAGAAAATTTGGAAATATAAGCTGTAGCTTGTTGACATACCACAGTGTGGGCTAAGGAGCTGTATCTACTTTAACAGATTTTCTTGTCTTTATCATATCAAGTAAATATATGGAAGATTTGTGGAGATACTGTGCATAGTTGGTGGACTCTTCCTTGACTGTGCTAACACCTTTAGTCCACACTAGGGACTCGCTGGGCTGAATGTTTTTGTCTCTGTCCAGTCTATTTTTAATTAGCTTACATATCACAGCTTGAATGTATGAAGTATGGAATATTCCACAATGCAGTAGACACTGAGAGAAACTGGGAGATTTATTTCAAATGTATT
Organism: Poecile atricapillus; assembly: GCF_030490865.1. NCBI lineage: Eukaryota > Metazoa > Chordata > Aves > Passeriformes > Paridae > Poecile > Poecile atricapillus. The sequence continues at coordinate 106,236,945 of NC_081289.1, read as the reverse complement.
TAGTATTCTCACACCTCTGTTGATACTTTTAACACCAGGAATTCTTCCAGATGTTGACTTGTGATGTGTACTCTGATCTCTCTAATCAAAACTGAAGCCAAAAATGAATAACACTTCTGCAGCTATCAATAACTTCTATAACTATTCCTTTATTTCTCCTTTCATGTTTTGAGAAGTTATTGTTCCCCTCGTCTCTGTGAAGTTTCCTTCATCTGATATGCTACAAATCCCTTTCCTACTCATTTGTATACCTGTAGTAACTTCATTTGCTCTTTTGATGTTTATCAGAGTTTGGTTTTCCTTCTAATTTTTATTATTTCAAGATATATACAATTTTCTCTTTTAAAAGATATTTCTGTAAGTTTTGAAATAAGGGATAAAGAGATCCTTACTGTCTTTTCATTAGAATGCACTTTGTCTGAATTTATTCAGTCTTCATATACTCTGTCAACACTTTATCTAGTGAGCTGCTTTTTAACCAACCTCACTCTTAATTCACCTCCTGAAATATTTGTAGAAGGTGCTTTTCTGTACTTTCCCTTTATAAAGATGGCACCTAGGAATACATTGCAGTCATTTTTACTGACGGGGCTTTTTGCAGTTCTCTTGTGTTCCATGTGTAGTGTGCTGCTCCTTGAAACTCTCCTCTGGTGACTCCTCAGGCTTCCTCCTCTGATAAATGATTGTATGTATTTTCCAAAAGTGTGGAAAGTGCCTGCAGTGTGTCTGTGTGCCCTGTGTCTCTGCCATTGCTGTGCTCTCTGTTTCCAAGTCTTTCCAAAATCCCCTGAGATTTCTGTAAGTGCCACAACTGTCTCAATATCTTTCTATCAAGGCATGCAGTTTTGCTGTCTAAAGACTTACTTTGATAGCATTAAGACAATTATGACTTTTCATCTGTGCTATTGTATTTTCATAAAAGTGCTCTACACTGCAGTTTCATACCTTGTTATGGGTGTCCAAAAATTATTTATTTCAACAAGACTTTGGGGCATGCTTCTTGTACTTAACTTTGTAACTCGTTTCTTGCATGTGACTTAGAACCAGACATTCTGGTTTTAATCCTGACAAATCTGGGAGCCTTTTATGATGGACGCATGGCATTGGTGGATAGGGGCAAAGCGATTGACATAATCAACTTGGACTTACACAAAGCTTTCAGTGCTGTCTCTCATGACTTTTGATTCTATACAGGGGGTCATGCATTTGATGGATGGACTGTCTGGCGAATAAAGACTTGGCTGGATGGCCACATGCAAAGTGTAGTGGCCAGTAGATCAATGACTGAGTGGAGACCAGTGATGAGTGGTGACCCTCAGGAGTCAGTGTTGGGGCTGATGCCACTCAGAATCTTTGCTTTGGCGACATGGACAGTGGGATTGAGGGCACCCTCAGCAAGTTCACTGACAACACCAAGCTGTGTGGTGTGGCCATGCTGGAGGGAAGGGATGACATGCAGAGAGACAGGCTTGAGAAGTGGGTTTGTGCGAAACTCATGAAATTCAACAAAGTGAAAAGCAAGGTCCTACACCTGGGTCGAGGTGGTCCCAGACATATCTACAGAGCCAGCAATATGTTCAGAGCTCAGAAAGCAGCTGCGTCCTGGACTGCATCAAAAGCAGGTCAAGGGAGGTGATTCCATTCCTCTTCTCTTTTGAGACTCCACATCCAGCTCTGGTGCTCCCAAAATAAAAACAACATGGAATTGTTTGAGCAAGTCCTGAGGAGGCCATGAGGTTGATAAGAAGACCAGAGCATCTCACTTATGAAGACAGACTGAGAAAGTTTGGGTGGTTCATCCTGGAGAAGAGAAAGTTTCTTAGAGATCTCATAGCAACCTTCCATTATCTGGAGAGCGGTGACAAGGAAGCCAGAGAGAGTCTCTCTGTCAGGGCCTGTAGTGAAAAGACAAGGGAGAATGGCTTCAAAATGAGAGAAAGTTGGTTTAGATTAGATATTAGGAAGAAATTCTTTACTGTGGAGGTGATGAGACCCAGAAACCAGTTACTCAGAGAAGCTGTGGAAGCGCCATTCCTGGAAGTGTTCAAAGATCGTTTGTTCATTTGTTCACAGCTGAGGGGAGAACTCAAGCAACCTGGTCTAGTGAAAGGTGCCCCTGCCTGTGGCAGTGGGGCTGGAACTAGATGATCTTCAGTGTCCCTTCCAACCCAAATAATTCTATGATTTTATGATTCTGTTTCATGTGACATTATTTTTTACATCTTAACCTTATAGAGAAGAATCCCATGATTAAGTGGTAATATGTGTAAAGATCTTCCTGTTTGAACTTTATAAACTTGCATGTATTTATCTTTCTAGGACATATTTACTTTCTTTAGGGGTACTTTATCCTGAACTTTGTGTCTTTCTTAAGCTCTTGGTTTTCTTCAATCCTTTAGATTAAGGTTTCTATCAGAGGATGGAGATGACATAAATGAAGTCATAGTGTGAGTAGTCATAAATATAGAAGTCAAAGTGTGAGGTCAGATTCATGATGCAAGGGGCTCGGCAGAGTCTTATTTTGGTGTAAGGAAGTCTTGATTCTGTTAATCAACCAGTTCTTTAATTGACTAAGCTGAAATAAATCTTTCCTAACTAAAAGCATGAGCTTTTGACAGTGCTTAATTATGTCAAATTGAATTTGCACCTGAAGTTATATGAGAAAAAGCTTGCCTTGGAGGTGATGCAGAAGTTACACTGAAATTGAATCTGAAATCAGTTGGCATCTGATAACTTTGACCTTTACCTCCTAAGAAGATATTGGTGTAAAAATTTAAATAAATCATTGTACTTGAAAAAGAAAGGGCAGGGAAAAAAGGCAATTATTACCTTTTTTTTCCCCAAAGAAAATGTTTTCATATATCTCCAGATACTTAATTTTGTTTATTCATAGAACTTGTCCTGTCAGAATATATTTCCTATCCTATCAAATTAAAGGGCATAATTTTTGCTTTTTTCTGTAACAGTTTGCTCAGTCTCCACTTTTCTATTATTCTTTGGGTGTCACTGTTTTAGTGTCAGTGGATGAAATCCTGATCACTTGAAATCTATATGTGTGTCTAGAAAATCTTAGCGTAACTCCAGGAAATGCATATTTTCTTAATATAGATATATATGTATGAAATTAGCCAATACCTTAGATGAACAACTGTACTTTGTTAAGTACTTCTGCAAACACAGATTAAGCTTTAGAACTTACCTGCCATATTTTTTCAGCTGATTCACATAAGCATTTTTTGGGACTATTTCAGGATAAAACAGGAGTGGAATTTGATACTAGAGTGTCGTAAGAAAGGTATTCCTCAATCAAAATACCTCAAGAATGGCTTTGTAGACATCAATGAGAAGAACCTGGACACTCATGGAAAGACTCCTCAACTCAAGAAGAATCATGCCTTGTCAGATGGAGTAAATAAGGAACAAAACAAGTTTATTTTTCAGCTTTCTGGAGAGCAGTGGACGGTAAATATAATGGAAAATATGTTTTTATTGGTGAAGAGCTTGGGTGTCTTAGACCACATCCTTTAATCCCTCCTTTTTTATGGCAAATGCATATGAAATTGATGCTTTTTCACAGTATGAGAAGCAATCAAACTATTTGCTAGTGCCAGTTTCCAGGTCTGTGTACTTTAAATTCTCTGTTGATAAATGTAATTTATCCCTCTCAAAAATTTGGTATGGGCAATAACACTGCAATAAGGTCTCCTTCTCTAGAATTCCCCAATGGGTGAAGAGAGATGAAAATAATATTTGTTGGCTTATTGCTGTCTTCTACTAATCAGAGATCTGTATTATTGCTCTAATGGTGTGATAACACTTTATTCAAGCTCTGCTCAATTTAAAACTAATATTAGTGTCAATCCACAAGGGTCTTAAAAAAAAAGTACATTTGACTTGCAGATATGTTTGATGTGAAGGAGCAGTTTGCAGGTAAGATGTGAATTAGTGGTAGCTTGAAATTGAGCAAGTGGTGGGTTAGACCTTTTCTGAAGCTTTCTGGAGTTGTAAGAGCTTTAATTGAAATGTATTTGGAGATATGCTACTTTATTAATGATAATGTGAAATTAAAATTTTGAATTTCATGTAGTATTTTCATTCCAAAAAATATAAATGAAAACATTGTTAAAAAAGACAGAATTATTTTTTTATTGACATCAAGTGTAACTTTATCCTAGATTTGATCTTGAATCTGATGGTGTTTTCTTTTTTCAGCATTTTCTTTTTCTTGTTTTAATTTCCTTCTGAATAAACATACAATATTTGAAATTTCTGAACTATAGAAAACCCTTGTTCCCATTCAGCCCTACTAAGGAGACTCTTTCTTCAATTGATACCAATCATTGTTACCTATCACTGATAGAACTGGTTTGTGGGGAGCTGTCACATATCTTCATTCAAGAACTTGGGATTTTGGAAGTGATGTTTAAGACGTGTAGTTAAATACTGCATTCTTTTGGGTATTGTAAACCTTAGTTTAGAAGAACTTAAAAAAAAAAAAAAAAGAAAAGAGAGACTATAGCTCCTTAGACACTGATGTAGTAACAACTGCAAATATCCTCAATGCGTCAGGGTGCAGGGAGTTGCATAATTAAACTTTTCTGTTGCTTGCTTTCTCTTGCCAAACCATTAAAATTTTGCTTTGTCATCATAAGCTAGGCTTTACATTAGGAGGCAAAATCAAACACACGTTTTGTTCTGTTTTCCAGAATATTTAATTCTAATTTGATCTGAAAAATCCCATTTAAGAGAAATTGGTGTACTATTACCTACATTATGCCATCTTGACCAGTACATTCCTAACCACCATGGGTTTTGTTATCTTATCAGATGCTCAGTGTGTCCATATCAAACAGCTATGCAATCTCATTGTCCAGCTCTAACCTAGCTAAAGTGGGTTTCCTGTTTCAACAATAAACTGTGATATAGTTCAGGTATCTTCAGACAAAGATGCAATCACAGCTGATTTATTTAGAGATCAATACTTCTTCAAAATTGAAATGTCACTTTCTAACAGATGACAAGTATTTTAAAATTGTCAAAACTCATTTGACAAAGTTCTGAAAGAAGTGTATATCCACTTACTGTAGAAATTTTGTAGCTTTTATCTGTTGTACAAATCATAAAACTTATTTTGTTTTCTAAAATCTGAACTGATGACTCTGAACCAAAGACAGAATCAGATAGTATAGTCTTTTCCCCTATTACTTTCTCACAAAAAGAAAGTATTCACATGTAAGCAAATGAATTTTCAGACTATAAAACCAATGCTGCACAGTCTGGCAATCTACACATGAATAAAATCTGTGGATATGTGACAATTTTCTCAGAGAAGGCTGTATGTTATGTAGCTGGGAGCTGCGGTGTCAATTGTGGTTTAGTATTTTTTTATGTGCTTTGTGCACAAATACATCTAGGAGTTGAAAGTTTCGGTGATTAAGCACTCAGGGACTTGGAGAAGTCAGAGTTGGGATTACCTGTGCAGATTTATGGGCACATAACCAGCTGGATTTGCTGTTGACTGGCCACTTACCACTGGCAACAGCAAACAGCACAGTCCTGTAAAGTATCCATTTGGGGATGAGCTGCTGAATTTTCTATCTTCCCTTTAGCTGATAAGTATTTCTATTATGTTTCCCTTTTTCTCTCATCAATGAAGCAGTAATATATCCTCTAGACAGTTGATAGCTAAATCTGAGCAGGTTGTTGGTGTGACTTAGAGGTTTAATTTTGAGAACAAGGCTTGCTTCTGAGCTATACCATTTTTTTTATGGATGCTGGGAAGCTAAGTCTCACAGAGGAGTAATCCCCAGCATGGGGATGTGGCTTTAACACATCCTTTCCATAGGTATCAATGTCAGAGTGCCCAGGCTGTCTAGATGGTAGAAATGTAGCCTTGTTAGAAGGAACCTGCTGCTTTGTGCTCCATATTCATGTAGCAACTGGCTTATTGATTCTGCATGGTTGAGTAGGAGGTTAAAAATTGGTTTTGTAAAACACTCCGTGAAGGAATCATAGAATTGTTTAGGCTGGAGTAGACCCTTAAGTAGACCCTTAAGTGTCTCATTGAGACAAAAACATTAACCTAGCAGTTGAGGGATGTAGTCAATGCCTTTGGTCATGCTTCAGCAGAAGCACCATGAGGCTATCTGGCACCTAGGGAACATGGTCTCTCCTTATCTCTAAGGATATCCTTCATAGCCACAGTTCCTGTGGATAGGTAACAGTGTTCACCCAGCCACAAGAGTTTGGCATAGTTTGGGTAAATATTCTGAAAATAATCTGGATCATGCTTTTTTGAAAATAACATCAGACCTTCTTCTGAGAACCTTACTAAAGGTGAAAATCAGAGCAAAACATCACATATTTTGAATTCCTAATAGGAACTCCTTCCTTTGAGACCTCGTGCCACTTTTTTCCCACCTCTCAAATATCACTGATACAATGCATTTTTATTAGATAGTGACCTACTGTTCTTTGTACTTATAAAGTAATTTTAACACATCTGAGAAAATACAAAGCTCTTTGAGGGCAACAAAACAGTGAGGGAAAAAGGGGTAATAATTTGGAATAATTAGCCTTTAACACTTTTTGATTTATTTCTACTTTTAGTGTTCGTGACTATGGGCCTTCCTTAAAGGCATGTATTCTTGTGAAGAAGATTAATAGAGTGAGTGATTTATGGATTTAAAGCCAAGGACTTATAACACAGTGTTAAAGTAGACAAGGGAGCAGTGGAGTTTGTACTTTTAACAAAGCTAGAGTGACAGTGACATCAGTGAAAAGAGACTGGAAATAAGAAGAATCAAATACAAGTCAGGCTTTCTTAGAAGCAAGAATAACAATCTTAAACATGATACAGCTAGCACTAGGCATGCCTTGCAAGGGATAAGTACAGAAATGAAAACTATTTTGATGCCAGGAAAACAGAAGGAGGAAATGTTAGATTGCAACAGTGAATGAAACACTACATTTTCCTGTATGAAAGTCTGTACCAGTATGAAAAAGCTCACATGAAAACTACTAGGTTAGACAAGTAGGCACAAAGTAGTAGCTAAAGAGACTAGAACTTAATTTTACAGTATATGAATTCTGAAAAAAATGTATTCTCTTTATGCAGATCTATATTTCCTTGCAGATCAACAGCACTGGATGTAGAATTAGTCTTTCTGCTTGAAGAACAAGCACTCAGCAAGTCCCTCGGAATCTGAAACACGTTTTGTAACCTGGGTTCTGGTTTAGCCATGCCTGTCCATGTAATCAGCTTCAGCCTGTGGGAAGTGGTTGATAACTACATTTATGACATAGTCTTACCTTTGTCTGTCAAAGCTCCATCTGGCTGGGGCTGTTTGACAACATCCTTAAGGTTCAGGAGTCCTTGTCTCCTTTGTACATACCAGGCAAATATTTTAGGCTGGACATTAGGGAAAAATTCTCCATAGAAAGAGTGACTGAGCATTGGAACGAGTTGCCCAGGGAGTTGGTGGAATCACTGTCCCTTGAGGTGCTTAAGAAAAGAGTGGATGGCACTTGGTGCTTTGGTTTGACAAGGTGGTGTTAGGTCATAGGTTAGACTCTGTGATCTCAAAGGTCTTTTTCAAGCAAGTTAATTCTGTGGTTCTGTGACTCAAGTGTCTACCTCGCATGGGTGTGCATTTCTTCCAGCTGAGGACAATAATGAATTAGTATTTGCAGCTAGGAAAGAAAAGAGCATACAATAAAAAAAAGGACAAGTATCATAATCATAGAATCACAATTTGATATTGTGGATGAGATCAGACAGGTTTTCTCTTGATTTTCTCTTTTAATATAAAAGGGGCAGAATCCAGTTGTATTGCCTAAGCAGTGAGTCTCCCAAATCTTCCTGTGTCTACAAAGCACTTGGGATTTTGAAAGCATGAGAATAGTGTGTTGTGCCACAATTAATTTCACGTTCCCAAGGTATGTTTCAGAAAAAGAAAATCATTTATTTGAGAGTTTTACAGGCAAAAATATATGTATATGGATTATGGACCTTTGAATAATGTGTTTGAATCGGATGCCTAGGGAAAAAAAACCCTAGAATTGATGCAGCACTTGAGAATCTCTGTACACATAAACATGTATCTACTCAATTAAATTAGTTCTTCAGAGAAACAGCACCATTAGAACTAGAAACTGAGGCAAAATAATGCCATGAATATTCATATGAATTTTTAAATTAAATCACTTTAACTCTGTTTTTCCCCTCTGAGTGTTTACTTTCTGCTGTTAATTAATGAATGTTTATTCTCTGGCGAATCAGTGAATTTTAAATGTTTTTCACAAAATATTCAGGATAAACAAATTCTTTGATGTTGTGATATCAATATTGGCAGAGGAAAGCTGATGATGCTCCTCAAATGCAGAGCAGGACTGTTCTTGGTTATGCTGCTTTATCTAAGTAGAGGATTTAGATGCACACCTACTTTAAAAAACTTTAATGTCAGATGTGCAAGTAAGTGAGTGGTGATAAAATTCTTTACTCATAAATCACTATTTTTTTGCATTTAATTTCCTAGCAGAACAAGGCAGCAAATTACTATATTTGTATTTATTCTCACAATTTCATTGTCTAACATAATATGTATTTTCACTGAGAATAGGATATTTTCATTTGCTATTCCTAACTGTTTCTCACAGTGATGTATTTATTTTCTACAAAGGGTCAGGAAGCATTGCTACATTGAATGGACAGGGAAAAATCTATCTTGTGCTTATGTGAATTCCAGAGATTCACACCCTGCCCCCCCCTCAAAAAAAAAGAAGTTCCCGACTCTTTTATTTAATAATAAAAGTGGTGACCACTTTTATTATTAAAGGTGGTCCCACATTGTAGTACATTTCATCAAATCAAGACATCTAAAATTGTTGAGTCCAGCCATTAACCTAACGCTGCCAGGTCCACCACTAACCCGTGACCCTAAATGCCTGAGGAATGTTTAGCCTAGTGGCAGTGTCGGGATGCAACCCCTCTTTGCTTCTGGGCTCCAGCCAGTCAGGAGCTGGAGTGCAAGAAGCATGGAAGAGGCTAAAGGCAGGGTCTCTGCTTAGCCCATAGAAGAGGAGCAAGGGGGCTCTCCTGCTCTGCCTGTTGGCATGGGCCTTGCCTGCACTCTTCTTTCTCTGCAGAAGCAACAGGCACAAGTAAGCATGGTTGGCAAATCATCCTGTTTTATTGGCATGTCAACAATAAAGCTGCTCACTCTGCTCCCTTGGGACTGTGATGTCCCACCACAGATTTGTAAATGCTCGTGGTTGAAAGGAATGACAAAAGACACAGGGTTCAAAAAAACTCACCAGGTTTTATCAGTAAATTACTGTTACAATTTGATATTAAATTCTTCTGCCTAAATGAAGGTGCAAATGAGACCAAATGCTGGTACAAGAACACAAATTTTACTTTGTGTACCAACTTTATTCAGAAAAAATTGAGGCAGTGTCCTAGGGTGATTTTTTGATGCTCGCATCCCCAGTTATCTGTTCTGTTTATGCTGGATATTAGGTTCTGCACCTTTAAGACTGGTTCTGAGAGTGAAGGTAGGGAAAATAAGCGCACAGTTTGTTTTCAGAAACTGCACTTACTCCCCTACATTTTCTGCCATTGCCTGAGTTGTATGCAGCATGGACAGCAGGAGAGAACTCTCCCTTGCTTTTAGTTAGTTTTTTTAAGCTAGCCGAGGCACAGTAGTTCCCCAGACTGTGGTTTTTCTTTTTCTTGGAACTAATCAGCCCTGCTCTGGACTGAAAACCCAGCCAAACCCCTGGGAGCTCAGGCCTGTGGCCCATGGGGGCCTGAGCCTCGGCACTCTTCAGCACCGGAGGGACTGATAAGAGATTGAGAGAGCCCAGCTACACCCCATGACAAGGACTTTCTGAATTTGCCATCTCTTCAGAACAATGAGAGGTTTTATGGTTTAATATTATTCATTTTTTATGCTTGAGAATACTTTGCTTGCTAAATAAACAGGTTTTTTTCCACTTTTCTCCAAGGAAATCTTTCCCCAAACCAGTAGTGGGAGGGGCTGCTTGAATCTGCTTTCTAGAGAAGTTTCTTCACAAATTTGCCCTAAACCAGGACAGGTGAGGAAGGAGAAAGAGAGAGATAAAGAGATAGAGAAGAGATAGTACAAGCAGAAGATAGCTTCCAGTGAGTGCTTGTTTAAAGTATATGCTGAAAATGTTACTAAGCCTTTCCTTACACCACCATGTTACTTAAATTTTGATCGATGGTCATAGTCTTTGTCTATGGTGGTGATGTGGACATACCAAACAGAGGGAGAAAATAAGGATGAAGAAGAGGTAATGCAATAAATCATGTATGAAACAACTGCCATTCCAATAATCTAGAAAGTAAATCCAGTTAATAACATCATTCCAAATTTTAGTATCCATGAGCCCCACCCTATGAGTTCTAATGATAAGAGTGTAGACATCAGTCAGGAGTTGGGGCTTCAACCATTAAACATGTCATTTGGCTTCATGGATTAAAACAATTCAGCAGTTTAGCCATTTATTTCTTTCATCTTAGCTCATGCTTCCTTAATGGAAGTAGAGGCATAATAAATGGTAATACAACATTCTGTGTTGGTTAAATTTAACATTCCACATGTTGTTCTTTAACATTCTACATCTTGTTCTTGAAGTAACTGATTTTGTAAGGCCTTTTTTGATACCTGTTGGACTTGAAGTTTTAGTTCTCCAGAGGCATATTTTTTTCAATTGCTTGGTGTATGCATTTGCCATGTGATGTTTTCTATTTCCCATTGATGTGGTCTGATAATTATACAAGGTGCATCTTAAATCTCAAAGCTAATCCAAATGGTACAAGACAGTTCCTCATCTTGCAAATTCAGGTGTCATTATAGTCCATCAAATATACTTAGGGAGATGATGGGAACAAAATAGAGCTCTACATGTAGTGGGTGTGAAGTATTCCAAAAATACTGCCTGTTGGATATGGGTCCAGTGCATCTTAATTTTCAGGAACTGGGTCCAATGTCAAGCCATGGGGTGAAAAAGTCCCAAGCTAGGCCTCTGTGGTATGTCTTTGGGGGTGGTAACATCCCTCAGTACTTTGTCAAAGGGTACCATATTGGGATAGAAATGCAGAGACGACAGGCTATGGGCAGAGTTTTTCAGGTAGCCTTGCTCCTTTTTTATTTGTGGCACAGTTACTTGCTACAGTGAGGTTAAAGTTTGAACAGAGACACAAACAGCATGTCCTTCCCAAGATTTTTTCTCTGAAGGAGGGCACGGAATTTTATCCTTTGGGATCTTTAACCCTACACCTTCAAGGTGCTCAATAATATAGTTTTGAATATTTCCCATTTTATCTGTGTCTGGACCCCCAATCAATACATCATTAATATATTGCTCGGCCCTTATCCCCTTATCTCCTGAATTGTTGATAATTTTTGGGCTAGGATAAAATGTGTGGAGGAGTCCAAGTATCCCTTCAGGATTTAGTAAAAGTGTATTGTATCTCCTTCCATGTGAAAGCAAAACAATTCCAATGGCTTTCCTGAAATGGAACCATAAAATACATCTCTTTCACACTAGTGGTAGCTAAACTTGGATGAGCTTCCTGTATTATGGCAATTAACTCAGCAATGTTAGGCACTGCTGCTGTTAAAGGTCTAGTATTAGAATTTAATTTCCCATAATCCATGGTGAGTCGCCATTTTCTGTTTGGCTTTTTTACTGGCCAGACAGAATAGTTACAAGGAGAGTGAGTGGAAGCAATTATCTCCTTTTTTGGCAAGTCTAATATCACATGGGAAATTCTGTCTGGACTTGAGTGGAGGTACTGTTTATAGAGAGGTTTACCTGCCCTGAAAGCAGGTTTCTTACTTGCTGTGCAAATTTGTCATCATGCACAGTCCACTCTTTCAGACATTTCTGGAAATGGGTTGGAAGCCTTTGGGGGTTTTGGGTGCCCTTGATATCCCCCTACAGTCGAAGGCTGCATCTTGGCCTTATTCCTGTGCTTAGGTGGTACTGTGTTGTGTTAATCTTTGGAAACTACAACAAGCATGTTTGTCCTGGAAAAGCACTGCTCTGCTTGGGCCAGCACAACCGACTGTGTGCCTGCCTTTTCCAGCCACATCCTGTTCTTTCCCATGGCATGTTATTACCAAAAATCCTTGGTTATTATCAACAATTCTTGTTTCTTATTAGCAAAAATACTTGGCTGGATCCACAGCCATCCATCTGTATATTGTTGTTTGAGATATACGCATTAGCCCCTTATCATCTGGGATTTTTCAGAGATTCTGCACAGGCTTAGGGCCAGCCTCCATCTCCAGAGATCCACCTGACGCTGGCAACAGGATGCTACAGCTCTGGCTGTCCTGTGAGGCAAGGGAACCAGAACACCCTGCACAGAGCACCAAGTACCCTCCTGAAGGAGGAGGCCTGTTGCATGGGGATTGCTGTAGGTGCAGACCTGCGTAGGATAAGCTCAAATGACTTCCTATTCCATGCCACCAACCTGTCCTCCCAGAAAGTGGTCTTTTGGGAAGCTGTTCTTTCTCTCATTTCCCACATAACATCACCTTCAAGGCTGAAAAAACATTCTTTCTCCCAGTCCATGTCTTCATCCAAGCAGGACAGCAAATCCAAGTCATAAGGAGACCTGTTATGGACTCACTGCAGCAGATCCAATTTGGTGGTTGCAGGTGTGTGCAGTTGGCTGCCTCAGTGCTCTTCCCATGCCTCACACGGGAGGAGCATGGGAAGACGCTGTTCCTCAGTACTCTTTTGATCTGTGCTGTCCTCTTCTTGGGACAGCTCTTGGTCTCTATTATCTTCCCAGTCTTTCTCCCTCTTATCTAAGGCCTCTGCCTTGCTTGCTGATGCTGACAGGAGTGCCCCTGCTGCCAGTCCTACTTCCTGCTCCTGAGGACATGGGCTTCCATCTGGCTTGATGTGGAAGAGCTGGGGAGTGACCAGCAAGGCCTATGAGTTGGAGTTTCCTGGCTCTCTCTGCTGCTCTGGATTGTGCTGTTGTCCTCATAGACAGCATTTCAGCCATCCAACAGGGCTCATAAAACAGGGTCAAAGTTGAGCCCGTTTTTCTACTGCCTAGAGGTAGGCGACTGAAGTGGGATACTCCATTGTTAAAGCCCCAGAACTGTGACCATGCCTGATGTGTGAGGGATGAGGGAGGCTTCTCTTTTCTAGCACTCCAGCTTTGGTTTTCACTGTGTTCCAGTTGAGGCAGCTCTTGGGAGTCATAGTTTCAAGTATTCCCTCTCCTCTACCAAGACCTTCTTCTTGGGCTCTGGTACTTCCAGGACTGCCCCTGCTGCTGCCCTTGCCCATTGCCTGCTGAGGGTGTGGGCTTCCAGAGGGCTTGGTGAAGAGCTGGGGGTGGGCAGCAGGGGCTGTGTACAGCCCCTCCCTGGCTCTCTGCCTCTGCTGCTCACTTGCTTCATGAAGTCAGAAGCTGCTGCCTTGGCCATCTCTTAAGCTTCAGTGGTGAGAGACACACAGCGCTCCTCTGCCTGCAGTGCTGCCTACAGCTGCCTGTGACCCACCTATGGGCAGGAGGAGAAAGATGAAGAGGAGGAGGAGGAGGAGGAAGTGGAGTTGGGGTCCTGTCCCACCAGTCCTTCAACCTGTGTCTCTGGCAACCTCTGCCACTGAAGTATCCAGGGGATGTGTTACCTCCTGAGGGAAATGTTCTCCTGGGATTGGGCACTCCAGGTCTTAGTGCTCCTTAAATAACCTTGGGGTCAGGGTTTGGCCTGAGACGGTAGTCTCTGGGCACCATGAGACCCGTGCATCACAAAGGGCCCTGGAACGTGCTGCTGTGACAATGGACCACACACTAGCACCCTTGTAACAGCAGGGTGGGATGCACAGAGCTGGCTGGGACTGGGTGGAGCCATCTGGAAGCAGCCATGTCCGGCATAAGGCAGACCCTGCTTTCTCCACACAGAGGCTCCAGCTGACCTAAACCATCCCCTTCCCACACAGCCTCAGTTCTTGTGGCGCTGCTGAGCTCAGCCCTGTCTGCCTTTAGCATCTTGGGGTGCCACCACCCTGGGCAGCCACTGGATGGGGAGTGATGCCCAAATGCCAGAAAGATAAACTCCTTGTTGATAGAATTGCCTTGTTAAGGTTTAGGGCTTGCCACCCAGCAACACTTTCTGTGCAGAACTGTAAATTAACACTTCTGTGTGGATTGGCCTTTTTGCACACTGGCTGAAAGACAACACACAGATATTTTCAGAGAACAGGGGGGACATGGGAACAGTGCCAGTGTTGTGCTGGGGACCTGCAGCAGGGAGTGCCAGGAACAAGCTTCAATTTTTTTTAAAAGAGTGGGAGATTTGGATCCAAAATTTTATTTTGGCCTGTGACAGATAAAAGTATGGAGCTGGAAAATAAACCAAATTTAGATTCTTAGAGCTTTGATCACAGTTTTAGCTCAGGCTCAGGTCTAGCAGGTGAATTCTCTCCTAATTAGAAATATTATAATCAGCAGTGGTTGCATGTTTGCTATTTATTTCCTTTTAAAACTTTTTTCTCTTCCAAAAATCAAACAAGTTTGAAAGTATTGTTTTGCTGTTAAAGGCAAAAGGCTGGCTATCCTCCAAGTGTCAGTCTTCATGCAGCAATTTATCAGCAGGCTGCCAGCTTTAGCATGGCAGCAGAAGATTACAAAAGAACACAAGAGAATCAGAGAGTAAAGCAAATGTAAAGCCTGTGGAAGTTTCAGTTCCCATCCCTATCTTGTTTGTAAGGAAGCAAAATATCACATCAATTTGTGTTTCTGCAACACAAATATAAATGTGTTTTAAAATGGAAAATATTGAAAAAGTGCATAGTAGTAAAGAATCTGCATGCTTGCATTTGCAAATTGTAAATATGATCATATATAAAGAAATATTTGCAAGAAAGAAAAGCAAGTTGACAGTTGGTAGAAGAATGGAATTTTCTCCCATTCTTCTGAAGTCATGTCTAAATGTATTTCTGTTGCTGCACAGGAATAACTTGGTGCTTTAAACAAGTCTTAATGCAGACATAAAGATTTAAAAAAAATATCTTTATACATTAATAATAAACAAATTTTTTTTGTATTTTGCCTTAATTTTTCTGAAATGGCGAATTAATTTGATTTTGATCTGGTAGAGAACCTTGTGTCCTGCATGGTTTTCAATGTATCAATGAGAATTTTGTGGAGTACCCCTTTCATTGTGGGAGAACAGCATGGTTGTTGGCTTCAGAAGAGAAAGAACTGTATTTGCTACTGAAGAGATGAAGGTGGTGTGTTGTCACAATAAAGTGCAAAAAAACAGTAGGTCAATAGAAAGGAAAAGACTGACATGCACTGTGGAGAAATAGAGTGGAAAATAGTGTTTGTTGACATAAACATTTTTTCCCCTGCAATATGATTTTTCATCTCTCTCTCTGAATCATGGTTCTTCCCTACAGAGATATCTATGACACTCCAGCTAAATACTGTCCCCAGTGTGTTGAATTTTCTGTTCTTTACAGGTAGGGAAAACAATACTAATTGAATTTGCTGTTGTCCTGTAATATTTTATTTTGCTGCAGAAAAATGTGCAGCACTGAAGATGAGAATAGTAACTGATTCCACAAAGTTGGAGAGATTTCTCACTACCAGCCCTGAGGCATTTGAGACATTTTATTTTTAATTGTCATAAACTGACAAATAGAGAAGATGGATCACAATGCAATACACATGCACATCTTTTTGGAAAATGAAGTAAGAAATGAAATTATCTGTATTAAATATGGAAGGGAAGGTAGCAAGGCATAACAACAAAACATAGGTTTTGTGTCTCCATGTGTAAATTTGAAAAGAACTGAAATGAGAGGCAGTAACGACCAAAAAAATGGCTTCTGATCAACAGTCCAGTATATCTATAATTATAATTACAAATAATTACAAAATTTTAATTTAGCTAAAAGTTAAGTAGCACTATTGCTACTTAATCCAGAAGTTCATCATTAATAAAATAAATTTGAATGCATCATTCTTACAAATGTCTTAGGAGATCTATGAAATCTAGTAGCAAAAAGACTAGGGCAATGCCCTTTTCATAAAAACCAGTAATTCCTACTGTGTCATATTCTTCATGCAAAGGAAACAAACCTGAAATTTATAAAAGAATCAGGCTGAAACTCTCACATCTGTTTTTACAGAGCAAAGGTAGTGGTAGAAACTCTTCCAGATTATTTATTCCATATGTTACCAGTACACAATGTTATAAAAGCTAGGACAGACTGGTAAATTATGAGATGCTTAGGAAAGTGGAGTTTAAATGATCTGACTTTCAAATTTTGGAGTGGGTTTTTGTCTGTTTTAAGTTCAAAGAATATGGTGACAAAATTCAAACAAAGACATGTACATCTGAAGTGAATACCAATTAATTAAAGCAATTTGTAACAATCAAAGTGTTTATAAATTTAAGTTTCTTTCATGTATTGAAGACTTGTTAAATAGAATAATCTGAGAATTACTCAGGGATTACAGGAAATTTCAGAATTACTGGAATTTTGAAAGCAAAGTATTCTGCATGACTAAATCAAAAATTACTTTCCAATGTGGAATGATTTAAAAATAAATTTTGTTTTTTAATTTAAAAATCAATTTTATTCTTTCTAAGGAAATCCTCTAAAATTTTTTTTAGCATTGCCACAACATCTTAGGAAGCTAAGCCAGGTGATATGTGTGTATAATACCTGAAATAGTTTCTGTTCCCTCTTGGAAAACAAGTCTTGAAACATTGGCAGATATTTGGAACAAAATCACACCTTTTTTCTTTTTTTTTAACAAACCCTATTTAAATATTCTCTATGCACTCTTCTGTTCTGTGCTGCATTTTACTACATCTTGATGTGTGAATTAAAGCACTGAAATGTGTTTTAAAGAAATCCTCCATCTGGAAAAAGGAAATAATGTGTGAGACACCAAACAGATTGAGTTCTTCAGATAGGTTTCTGTTTTAGAGCAAATAATTGCATTAGGAGTTAAAACAAAAATGAATATGTGATGAGGACAGTTGTAATGCTCTTCAAAAGCAGATAGCTTCTGAAAGGCTTTGGCAAATTACTGTTCTACACCAAGATAATTAAGGCAAAGTACATTTTTCTCCCTGTTTGGAAACAGGGTAACAAAATTCTAACTTCATGCTTTCTGTTTACCTGTTTTTGTTTCATTTTCAGGAACTCCCAGATTCTCTGAAAGAACAGATCTATCTAAAAGAATGGCATGTGTACAATACACTGATACAAATCATTCCAGCCTACATTGCACTATTTCAAGATCTGATAGTATTGGAATTGTCAAAAAATCAAATCAACCATCTTCCAGCAGAGATTGGTGAGTTGATCCAAGATATTCAGATATTTATACTCATACCATTTAACGCCATTGCAGGGAAATGAGCATCCATGGATATTCCTGTTAATTTACTGATAATTGTCTCCTCGCTTACACTGAACAGTCTTCACTGCATTTTTATATCTCTCTGTTTTTGATTATACTTGCTAAATTGTATTGAAAACCGTAAATATAATATGGGAAAAAGTTAGCACATTTTTGCTATCTGATTAAAAGGCAGTTATTGCTTGTATTCAAGTAGATGGAGGGTTGTTTCTGGGAACAGGTGATATTTTATATTCCTTACAAATTAAGAAAAATATAAATATTGCAGGATTTTAAGCCTCAAACAAGATGAGTGGAAACAAAAGATTGTGGGAAAAGGAACCAAAAATAGAATCCTGCCAAAATATACATTTTTTTTAAAGAGTTCAGTAATGATCTTAATTTATTAAAGAGCTATATCATAGAGTAATTGATTAATAGAAAAAAGTGGATTGGAAGGGACCTTAAAAGTCATTTAGTTCCAACCCCACTGCTGTGGGCAGGGACACCTTTCATTAGACCAGGTTGATCAGAGCCCCTTCCAGCCCAGCCTTGAATGTTTCCAGGGATGGTGCTTCCACTGCTTTTCTTGGCAACCTGTGCCAGTGCCTCAACACCCTTATGGTGAAGAATTTCTTTGTAATATCTAACCTAAATCTACTCAACCTGATGTAATATGTTTTAGAGAAACAAATTCTTAATGCTTAAATGCTTCAGCCCTTGACATTTTAAGTTACAGAAAAATAATTTTCATGCTTACCTCTCCTATTTTTTGGATCTTACAATAGAAAATCTTGTTTGACAGACTGTATTGGTATTGAGAGGGATTTACTGCTCCTATGAGGAAAAATATAGCTGTAACAGGTGGAATCTTTGAGAGCTGAAGGAATTGGGCCCATTGTGGGCTTGCGACTGTTGAGCTCATGCACTTAGCTGTCTCAGCCTTTGATTTTAAATATAGTAGTCTTAAGCTTTCCCAATGAGTGCCATTCCTCATGTACACTAAGAGATAACAGCTTAAAGACTAAAACCTCCACCTCCCTTGATATCTTAAGTTTAAATAAGAAAAACAGGAAGAGGGAGAGCATCCTGAAACACAGAAATATGACCTAGAACTTTCTACTATTTTAGTATTCCATTAGTCAAGTAACACCCATGCTTTTGATTTATTTACTAGCACTATAGTTTGGAAAGAAAATTTTACATAGACATCAAGATCTATTTTATAGTTTCAGCCTGGCATCTAAACACACTAACACATCATAAACAGGACACAAGCAGGAGAAAATAGACATAAAATGAGCGCTAACTGTTTTATCAGCACTTTGACTGCAGATCTCAGGTAGGTCAGTGAGTTTAATGGACAAACACCTTATAAGATATAGTTTGGAAGAAAGGGGAAATAGCATTGAAGAAATGGGAAAGGCTACTAGTTTCCTGCCAGAGGCTACCCTAAGCCATTAAACAGAGGCTTTTAAGGGGTTGCTGCTTATCAATTGAGGCAGGTTGAGACAGAAAAAGTTTTTCTTTATTTTCATAATATTATACACTGTTAATGAAAATGATCCCTACAAAGAAAATATCGCTAATGCCATTAAAATCTGTTTCCACAATGAAGGCATGAGCACAGATCGCAGAATCACGGAATTGTTAAGATTAGAAATGTCCTCTAAGATCATTGAGGCCAACGATAAACCTATCCCCTCTGTGTTCATCTCTAAACCACATCTTTAAGAGACACATGGACACATTTTTTTTAACATTTTCAAGGATGGTAATTTTACCTGTTATTTGGGTGGCCTGTTCCAATGCCTGGACAACCTTCCAGTGAAGAATTTTTTCTCTAGTATCTAATCTAGACCTCCCCTTCTGCAATTTGAGGTAATTTCCTCTCATTTTTTCACTTCTCCCACTTTTCACATGGAAGAAGAGACTGACTCTCATCTTCCTACAACCTCCTTTACAGGCAGTTGTAGAGAGTGATAAGGTCAACTTCCTTTTCTCCAGGATCAACAACACCAGCTCCCTCATAAAATATGTGCTCCACACCCTTCCCCAGCTCTGTTTCCCCTCTCATGTCTGGGGCTGTTGTGAATTAGAAATGGTATTCCTCAATTTAATGTTCCCACTGAAGAGCTCCAAACCATGTGGCACTCATTCATTCCCTCTCTGTCTCCTCTCCCCTTTCAGTGGAGTGGAGAGGAAAATGTGAGACACAAGAGGTAAAGATCATGAGTCAAGATAAGCACAATTTACTGGAAACATCTAGAGCATCAATTACAGAGCAAAGCAGTGATACCCAGCCACACTTAATTGACCAGAAGGGACCCCTGAAAAATGCTGTGAGATGGTATAGGATAACCTCTGGGTATTAGCAATGCCCCTGTCTGGACAAAACCAGGAGAGGAGCTCAGAACTGAACATAGGATTTGAGGTGTGGTCTCACCAATGCTGAGTACACCAGGACAATATCTTCCCTAGTCCCACTGGCCACACAATTTTTGATACTGGTCAGGATGTCTTTGGCCTTCTTGGCCACCTGGGGACACTGCTGGGCCATGTTTCCATGTCTTTCAGCCAGCAGCCACAGGTCCTTTCCTGCCAGGCATCTTTCCTGCTCCTTTTCCCCAAGCCTGTAGTGCAGTATGGGCTGTTGTGATCCAAGGACAGGACCTGGCTCTTTACGTTATTGAACCTCATACAATTGCCCTTGGCCCATTGATCCAGCTGGTCTAGGTGACTCTGAACATCTTTCCTACCCTCTAGGAGATCAATCCTCCCACCAAAATTAGTTTTTGCAAAATGACTTAGGGGAAACTTGATCGCCCGATCCAGATCAACAATAAAGACTCCAAAGAGGGCTGGCCCCAGCACTGAGTCCTGGGGAACACCGCTGCTGACCAGGGTACAAGTAGATTTTTCTAGTAGAGGGTAATGTAGAGCCTGTATCAGACCTTTTTAGAGAAACAAGGAAAAAAGTTTCATTTTTTCTAGTAGCAATCACCGTTCTTTCAATTGCATTAAAATGATGGGATTTCTGCTCATCAGTAGCTTTTATGTTATTCCCATTTATTCACTTTCCCACCAATATGTTTATCCCACTAGCTTATACCCATGATTTTTCTTTCAATGTTTTCATTGCTGTTTTTTTATGTAAATGTTTGCCTAGAAGGGCAAGAGAATGTTAAAAAATGTTTTGTTGTAGGGCTTCCCTCAGACACAGTGTTACAGCACTCACCATCCTCCTCTTACCTGGGAACTTTTGTTCAGAAATTTTATTTTTCAAGATTCATAAAATCTAAGCACTCCTCTGTTGAAACATAAATTTGAACATTAGACTGCATAACCAAATTAACAGATTTGCCAAGCCATAGGTGCTACTTATATATATATATATAATTTATATATAATTCTACATTGCAGTAGTAATTCTACCCTATCCAGAAAATGATGCATAATCACTGATGTAGTGTAAAAGAAATAATAAGAATAAACAAAAAGCCACTCCAAGACTGTGTACCTGAACTGTTTAGCACTTTTTTTTTTTTGCCAAAACATCCCTATGTTTTTCAGTCTTACTGAATGTTGTGCATTGATAGGCCACATATTAATAAGGCAGTGGAACTGACCTTTCTGTTGTGACATAAATTACAGAGGAGCTTTGTCTCAATTTGTGTAATGCTCTTTGCTCAC
Source organism: Poecile atricapillus (assembly GCF_030490865.1). Taxonomy (NCBI): domain Eukaryota; kingdom Metazoa; phylum Chordata; class Aves; order Passeriformes; family Paridae; genus Poecile; species Poecile atricapillus. The sequence goes on along the minus strand of NC_081289.1, from coordinate 106,215,833 downwards.
ATGTAAGGGGATGTGCTTGAAAATAGCTGTGTTTTTATTTCACATACTATATATGCATAACCAGATGGATATTGATGTGTATTGGAAATGTTAATTATTTTCATAAGACAGTATTATGAAAGGTCTTGGATATTTTTAAGTTTTTGAATACTGATTCTAAGTGAAACCTTTCCTACTTAAAGTATACTTATATATATATCAACTTATCTACTAAATTTTCACAAGGAAAATTATTGATGTGGGTTTGATTTGGGAGCTCTATCTAAGCGAAGAGTGAGGACTAAGTGTTAAATCAGAAGGTGAGGTCTGGAAAGGTTAAGTGATAAGGTATTCATCATTTTGTCTTCTGCTTACACAACAGCAATAACTAGGTAAATATCACAGCTAAAATGTACTTGAGAGCAATGACAGATAGTTGATGTTGGCAGTGACATGCATCTTGTTGAGTCTTTAATCTTCAGACAGAATTGAAGTCAAGTTTAGATCAACAAATCATCTGGCAGAGAATAACCTGGTGAGCCATATTATGGCAACTTTTGATTCTCACAAGAAGTAAAGGTATGAGAGAACATGAGGCGGTAAGAATATTTTCAATGGAAAAAAATATTGCTGAAGTAGAAGTCTCTGGAGTTCTGGAATATTGAAGTTCATATTCCTGTTTTACCAGATTTATAAAATAATGATCCACTCTGAATCAGAGAGAAGAAAGTATTGAATCCATTATCAGATATTTGAAATCACATTTTATAGTCACATATGTAGATGAACAAGAAAAAATTTGTAACAGAGGGGAGTTGAGAATACTTCTGATTTGATAGCTTTTGTGTAACAGCAAATATTTTAATGGGAATTGTAAAAAAAAAAAAAGAGGACTGCAGAACAGAGTTGTCTGTCTTAAAATGGTTTGTCTATGAATAAAAGAGAAAAAATCATGAATGGGGTGTAGCCAGGGGATTTTCTTTGTCTTCTGAGTGAGATTACAGCTCTGGCTTTGACTATGTGGCTGCAGTGCAGTTGCTGTATATAAAGTAGTGCTAGTACATTAGTAATTGCTATAACTGAAACTATTTACATATATTCTCATATTCACATAGGAAGTAGTGAACTGAAGTTCAGTTTAATGTTCCTGAAGCCTTTGTGCTGGCACAAATTGTAAGGTTATATTGGGATTTTTTTGTCCTACAAATTATCCATTATACTTCTCAAAGAGCTGTTAACTAAATATTTGTACTGTGTCCTCTCCCATTTTTGATTTTCTAACTATTTAGGATTAAGAATAACTGCTTTTGAGACTTACTTTATTAAGAAATCACAGAGAATTTTTGTCTCTTTTCCACTACACAGTATAAAATTTCCTTTGTGCATATCATTAATCCAATTTTCTAGAATTCAGAGGGGAAAACTATTACTAATAGAATTTTAAGTGACTTCTTCATGCCTAAAATAGTTTTTCTGTTTATAAGATTCCCAACGTGTTTTTTGAGTTTTCAAGAAGAAAATACATATTCTCATCTTAAATGACTATTCTGAGGAACTGCAAACTCATCTATTATGTTTGCCATTTATTCAGTATTCAGTGTTATTTGTCCAGCAGCTCAGTCTTGTGTGAAACAGAGGAAAATTTTGCTTACATCCCCCCTTTGAAGAGGCAGCATTAAACACTGGTGTTGCAAGTTGACTGTTTTTATGAGGATATTTTTTACTCAGTTTTTAATGGCACCCCATCAGGGACTGGGGGAGTGAGGTCATTTGCACTGTAGCAAAGATCAGTTTCATGACCACTTGAGGAACTTGAATATTGGTGTGGCTACAGGAGCTGCTGAGATGCATCCCAGAGGCTTGAGGGCACATTTGGGAAGTCATGGCAGACAGGTAAATCCCCAGCTGAACCGAAAGATGGGAAATGTTGTGCCCATTTTGGAAGGTAGAAAGGAGGACCTTGGGGTCTGCTGACCTGTCAGCATCATCTCTGTCCCTGGGAAAATCATGGAAGAGATCCTCCTGAAAGCTATGCTAAGGCACACAGAGACCAGGGGGTGGCTTGAGAAAACCAGCATGGCTTCACTAAGGAAAAGTCCTTTCTGATCTACTTGTTGGCCTTCTACAATGGAGTGACTTTATCCATGGACAAGAGAAGGGTTCTTATTTGTCTGGATTTTGGTAAGGCCTTTGACATGGTCTACCACCACATCCTTCTCTCTAAATTGCAAAGGCGTGGATGTGATACTGCATGCACTGTTCAGTGGAATTGCTAGATGGTCTCATCCAGAGTGTACTGGTCAAGAACTCAGTGGCTGGATGGACATTTGTGAGAAGTGGTGGGCCTCAAGAGACTGTATGGGAAACAGTGCTATTCAGCATCTTCATCAATGATTTAGGCAGTGAGTTTGAGTGCACCTTTAGCAAATTTGCAGACAACGCCCAGCTGAGTAGTTCAGTGGACCTGTTTGAAGGTTAGGTTAACTTGTCTGTCATACAGAAGGACCTGGACAAGCTCAGGAACTGGACTTATGTGAATCTCATGAGGTTTAACAAGACCAAGTATATGGATGCTAAATATGAGCAAAAGGAGGGAGCACAGTGCCTGTGGAAAAGCAGGCCTCATAATTTTCTCAGTCTCGCCTGAGAAAGTGGCCTGGGAAATCATATGAAAGAATTAAAACAATCCTCAGAGATAGAAGACAGCCTTGCTGTTTGTCAGTTTCTTGTTTTCTTGCAAGAGAAGGTCGAGGGGTGGTGTACCCCACTGACGAACGATGGTGATGTGTTAGTTTACTAACCAGTAAGAGTTTTACCTTTCTGTACTTTCGCGTATCAGTCTATAAAAGAAGATCTGAGGTAATAAACCTTAAACTCTCCTGTTCAACTCACAAGAGAGTCTATGTCACTCTTCTCACCGTTCCCAATAGAGTGACACAAGTACAAGGTGCTGTGCTTGGGTGAGGCACATGCTGGTACCAGCACAGGCAGAGGATGAGCAGATGGAGAACAGCCCTGTGAGAAGGCCTTGGGGGTGCTGGTGGGTGAGAGGCTGGACGTGATCCAGCCATTGGCACTCCCAGCACAGAGAGCCAAACGTGTCCTGGGCTGCATCCAAAGCAGCGTGGGCAGCAGGGGAGGGAGGGGATTCTGTCCCTCTGCTCTGCTCTGGTGAGATCCCACCTGGAACCCTGCATCCAGCTCTGGGTGCCCAGCACAGGCAGGACATGGAAATGTTGGCATGATATTAGAGGAGAGACACAAGGGTGATTAGAGGTATGGAGGGCCTCTCCTATGAAGACAGGCTGAGAGAAATGGGCCTGTTCAGCCTGTAGGAAAGCAAGCTCTGGGGTGACCTTACCATGGCCTTTCAACATCTGAAGGAGGCCCATGAAAAAACTGTGTAGGAATTGTTTACAAGGGCTTGTGGTAACAAGACAATGGAAAATGAGTTAAAGAGGGTAGGTTTAGTTTAGATATTAGATGTTCTTTCCTCAGAGGGTGATGAGGAAATTAAAGAGGTTGCCTAGATAAGCTGTAGATCACCCATCCCTGGAAGTGTTCAAGACTAGATTGGATGGGGCTTTGAGAACCCAGGTCTACTGAAAGGTGACCTTGCCCATGGCAGTGGAGCTGGAGCTAGATGATTTTTAAGGTCCCTTTCAACCCAAGCCATTCCATAATTCAATGATCGTATGCTTGCAGATTAATGTAAAAAGTTGTCTAGCTTTTTACTCCAGTTTGCACAAGTGGATCTACATTTGCATTGAATGGGAACTTTAGATAATAAAGGAATTCTGTAACCTCATCTGTATTTTGTCTCTGATACCTTGTCAGGACTACTAATTAGGCTTGTGTAAAAGGTGAATTTGTACTACCATTATTAGAATTCTGCATTGCTTATAAAAAATTAGAGAATTTAATTACCAATTCAGTGATTGAGCTTCTAGCAGTAGATCTTGTCTACCTGGTATTCCATGATGTATTTGATACAGAGAACTATGGAAAATGAATGTTTGACTCTAACAGAATGGACTTTGATGCCACAATTGTGAAAATGAGCAAAAGATTTGTTAAACCAGAGATAAAAATGTGTTTATTAGGAAAGAGAAGGCATTGGTCATGAAGAAGGTATTTTGTGGATTTTCTCAAGGATCAGTCTTGACTTTATCACTTAAGTAATTTTCAGCAACTGGGTTACTGAAATTTTCTGACACAGTTTGTCTGTGTGTTGTCACTGCAAAACAGGTGGAAATATAGTAAGGCTGATGAGCAGATAGGCTTCTGAAAAAATACAGAGATTAAATTCACAGTTGCAGAGCTCAAGGTCATGTATTCAGTTTTCATGAAGCATGTCAGAGATCATTAAATGCAAAAAACAGAAGAAATTAAATTCCAAATCTAACAGTCACAAGAGAACTATCCAGTAATTTTAGATGAGAACAGATGCAAAGTAAGTCTATTAGGATCATTTAAGGAGGGGAATTTTTATTTTGTCAGCAGAGACTAGAAATAATGGCTTATTCAGGCTAGTAAAATAAATTCTGAGATGTCTGTTGCCTATGAAAACATCAGAAGTAAACACCAAGGAGGAAAAAAAAACCTATTTAAAGATGAACTAGACAAAAGAATGAATGGTTATAAAACTTCTACAAATAAATGTGGGCTAGCAATCTGAAGATTATTTGAAATAAAGAAAATTATGAAACTCAGTAACTTCTTATAACACCACAACAGCAGCAGATGTAAAAAATACTTTTCCATGGAATGTGAGAAATAAAAAAATGTGATTATCTGAAGTGGTCATGCAAGGATTTTATCCAGGAGATCCTGGTTAGTCTTATATATGTCTTATCGCCCTGAAGGGTGTGCTAATGCTTGAATACTGCTCACTTGTGAGGTGGCATAATTTAATCCACTGAAGAGCCCAGAGGTGAAAAATAGCCCCTATAGAATTCCAAGAGACTGCTCCCTGCTGGCAGATCTTGGCAAGCTTCATTCCATTCATCTATGTTGTCCTGAGTTTGTTATGGAAATAAAATTCAGTTGCATGAATCATGCCTTTTCCCAGTAATTTTCATAAACTTAATCACAGCAATTACTGTATATTGACTGTAGAATCTGTAGCACCCTTCTGCCATTTTAGAGAGATATTATATATCACAAGGAAAAATGTGATGCATCTTTTACTTATCTTTTTTCTCATACCTGCAAACCATACTGGGAGCACTGACACACATGTCAGGTGCTGTGAAAATCAGACAGAGAATCTGTGCTTGAGTCCATTACACTACCCAGAAAGGCTGCTACATTTTTGTGATTTCTTTTTAATAAATAGCTCTGCTCCATGTCTCTAATGCATCAGAGATGACCATCTGAACAGAGTTGGACAAGACAGTGACTAGCATGTTGGTAACATCAGATGCCATTAATAGTTATCTTAATTAATAATGGAACTGAGAGGTAGAGATTTCAGTGAGTGAAAAATTAGCAACTACATCTGTTGTGGGTTAAGACTTGTAGGCAGCTAAGCATCATAGAGCTTTCTCAGTCCCCCATAGTCCAGTCTCCCACAGCACTATGGGGAGAGAAAGGGAAAGGCAAAAGGGAGAAACCTAATGCATCAGGATAAAGACAGCTTAAAAGGAAGATGTGAACAAACCAGTGATGAAAAAGCACTCACCACAAATAGATCCACATACAGTCCCTAAGCTGTAAGGACCTTGGAAAACTCACTCCCATTCTGCCCTTGTCTCCAGCTTTTCTGCTCAATGTGACATATGCTGTAGCATATTTCTTTGCTCAGTTTGGATTCAGTGTCTCAGCCCTGTCCCTTCTCAGCCTCTTGCCCACCCCTAGCTGAGTCACTGGGGCAGCAGAGGGAGAAACAAAATTTTTTGCTGTATTACTACTGCTCAGTTATTGCATTGTTTGCTCATAAATCCAAAACATAACACCATATGAGGTGCTATGAGAAGCACTAAGTCCATTCCAGATAGAACCAGTACAATATACCAGTGCTGAAAGAACAGACATTCCAGGCCTATTGAATAAATTTTTCTTTTTTTATTCCAAAGAGATTTGCTCTCCTTTAACAAGGGATTAGTTGAGAAAGTAAAGTTGAGGAAGTAAATTGTGATTTTCTGATCCTCTAGTTTTAAGGTGTTTCTGTTCCAGTGATTATTTTGATGCAATGAAGTGGTAAGTTCATGGTGATGACACTTAGCACATGATATAATAGATATATTAAATATAAATATATAGTAGATATATTATATATAAATATATATAATATAATATAATATATATAATATATATTATATAATTTATATTAAATATAAATAGATAGTATCTTTATCTATCTTATGATACTAAACCTGATAAGGCTTCCTGATCAGGAGACTAAACTTCTATTTTTTTTAGGTGCTTAAAAATATGGAAATAAGGTAGTTCAGATGTTGACACAATTAAATTAGTTTTATCACTCCAACAACCCTTGTCAGATAGTAGTGTACTGGCAAAACAATGCCTGTTGTAGTCCTACAGAAATATTTTCTTCTATTTTAACTAAACCAGCAACTTACAGTACAGGAAAACAAAGTCACAATCCTAAAAGTATAGCTGAATTTTGAAATATACCTCAGTTCCTGGCAGACCTAAAACTGGAAGGAAGCTGGGTAGAAGACCTTATGTTTTTCTTTGTTGTAACCTGTAGAGATTAATATCTCACAATATATGCCTTGTCTGCCAAATGTGAGATGATTTGGGTGGTCCAGTCATAATTTGAAGACAATGTTGTGTCCAAGGGAGACCATGGGGTTTATGTAAAGTGCTGTGTGATCTGGTGACTGGTAATCTTGACCATCAATCTACATGCCACTGGCTCTGACAACAGCAATTTCTCAGGGAAAAAATGTAGGACTTTCTACTTCCTATGCTTCTTCTCTGTCCTTTTCTGTGGAGGCACCAAAAAACTTCTGGTGAGGATTTCCACAGATTGCAAAAGGTGAGCAACTCTAAGTCAACATTTGCTTTGGAAGAAGTTTAACTAAGTGTTAAAGTCTTAATGATAAGATCACTATTATGACACTGACTTGAGGACACTTTGTACTCTGCAATGTCAACCAAATCTAATGAAACACCAGATTCTTAGAAAAAAAATTGATTACAAATAGGAGACTATTGTGATTTAGGAATGGTACCCCCCAATTCAGTGCCCCCTGAGACTCTTCAAACCATGCACTACTCCATCTTTCTCCCTGACTTTCCCCTTCTCCTCTCCCTGCAGCACTCTGGAGAGGAGAATAGGAGGAACAGAAGACAAAGATGACACACTGACAGAAGAAAAACTTAACAGGAACAGCAATAAGTTAATAAAATGTACAGTAACAACCACAATACTAATGACAAAAGCTACAAGAAAAGATGCGATTCACACAGAAAAAGACCCTGATAATAGAAAATTAATAGATCAGATGGTTCCCACCACCATAGTTACTTGACCAAACCAGAACTCCCTCCTGGAAGAAAGTCTCTTTCTCCCACTCCTGACAATGATGTGAGGTGGTATGGAATAATCTCTGTGTCCTGGCCACACCCTTTTTCAGCTACCTGAAAAAATAGCCCTCTCCTGTCCAGACCTGGGACTCTAATTAATATAAGTTTTTGGTTGCTGTATGTCTTGTCTTTAAAAATACCTTGTCCACTTTGGGAGCTTGTTGATGATGATGCTGTTCTCTCCCAGTTTCCAGCTGTGAATTGCATTTGTATTTCTTACCTCTGCATTTCCTTCTGAATGCTGTATTCTGTCACTGGGTAGAAGGGAATACAACAGGAAAAGAAATGAGTGGAGTGGAATATTGGAGATGATAACAAGCTGACTATATATATATTTTATATATTTTATATATATATATATATATATATATAAAATGCCAATCTATCACAACAGTTGATGTTCTTACAGGAAGGGATGCCATCCAGGAACACCTTGGCAGGCTTGAGAGGTGGGTTCATTTGAACTCCATGGAAGTCAACAAGGGAAAGTACAAGATCTTGAACATGTGCTGGGGCAATTTCTAATATCAGTGTAGACTGGGGTTGAATGGATTGAGAATAGCCCCACACAGAAGTACTTGAGAGTACTGGTGAATGAGAACTGGGTATGAGCTGGCAATGTGCATTTGAAGCCCAGAAAGCCAATAGTATCTTGAGTTGCAGCAAAAGAAGTGTGACAAATATATTGAAGTGAGGGTGTCACTGTGAGACTCCACCTGGAGTACTTCATCCTGTCCTGGACTTTCAGTACAAGTAAGACATAGCCTGCTGGAATGGCATCAGTGAAGGGCTGTGAAGACTGTCAGAGGTCTGGAACACTTCCACGAAGGAAAGCTGAGACAGCTGGGAGTGTTTAGACTGGAGAAGAGAAGGTTCTGTTGGCACCTTATTGTCACCTTTCAACATATAAAGCTGACTTATGAGAAAGGTAGGGTGAGACTTTTTACCAGTACCTGTACCGACAGGACAAGGGACAATGGCTTTAAATGGACCAAGAATAGGTGTAGATTGGATGTAAGAAATTTTGATGCAGGTGATGTGACATTGGAACAGTATGCCTGGAGAAACTGTGCATGACTCATCATGGGAAGTATTCAGTCAGGTTTGACAGGGCTTTGAACTAGATGATTTTCAAAGGTTCCTTCCAAATGAAACCATTGGTTATTCTACGTGACCATTTATGTAATACAACAACCGGGCTTTCCATATAATGTTCTCATCTTATGTATTTAATGATTCCTTTGTTAACACATCAGCTATTTCATATATTCAAATTTCTTCCAGTTTGATTATATCACAGAATAACTTGCATTTTTTTTTCAGCATATTGTATTTAAATTATGTTTCTAACCCTCCTTTTGCTGACAATTATGTAATGTTATAAGCTGAAGACACAAAAATCTTTGTTACTGAATGTAGCATAGAATATTATAAGGGTGTTTAAATTAAGACAGTGGATATGATAAATCACAATAAAGAAAATAATGAAACATATGCACATATCCATTTTACAACCAAAAGTGTGCAATGCAGGATACTAAAGACAGAATTCTTGATGTCCTGACTTTAGTATGAGTGATTGTTCCCAATACAGATTGTATAAAAGTTTCTAAAATGTGTTTCAGTTGGCAGGCAAATGTTTTGCAGTGGATAAGTCAAAAGCCAATTACTTTAGTTTCAGCTGAGATCAAGAGGTATCTCATCACTGGAAGAAACAAAATATTTGAAAGTCTTTGCTGTCTCCTTTCAAACTCTCCAAAAACATTGCTGCTTAAGGGATATTATTGCCCCTCAAAATGTTAGTGATAATTGCAGAAAATATTTATTAATCTTACTCATCATCACAATAAGGAGCTTTTTCTTTGCTTAACTGAGTATACCTTTTATCCTTTTATTTTTGCTTTCTCTCTCTTTTTTCTTTTTTCTTTTTTCAGTTTTTTTTTTTGAAGTACACTGATTTGAATTATCTTACCCTCACAGGCCACTTAAAAAACCTCAAAGTGCTCAATGTGAGTTTCAATAATTTGAAGTCAGTTCCTCCAGAACTGGGTGATTGTGAAAATCTAGAAAAACTGGATTTGTCTGGAAATATGGAAATAACAGAACTCCCATTTGAAGTAAGATAATAATCTATGTTTGTTTCCATCTTTTTTATTTGGCTTAAAAGGTATTTTATCACAGTGTTCAAATCTTTTCTTGACAGATTAAATCACATTCCTTGCAGTTTTTAACAATAATGTTTTAGTAGTATCACTGAAAATGTCTTAGAAGCATTTAAATAGGGCCAAGGTACTTTGTTTTGGTTTTCAAATTTTAAAATTGACTAAATTTTGCTTGCATATATGCTGATACATGGAGGACAGGATTCTAAAGGGGATTTGGCTGTGGTAATAAGCAGAAGGCTGCAAGTGGCTGTTTTCAGTAAAAATGAAGTGCATCTTGATAGTCACATTCACATACACACTTCGTTCCCAGTGTCTGCTTTCCTTTAAAAACTGTATGGAGAGTTCTATAAACAGCACTGCACTTTGCTACGAGCACAAATATCTTTCTGAAAATGATATTACATGTGAGGAATTACATGAATGTATAATAGACTGAGAAAAGGACTCCCAGGCATGCACCAGCATTATGTTTTTTTCTGTTGGCTGCATAAGTGCTCTCTGCCACAGCTGCTCTGAGACTTATTGTCTGGGAGAAATAAAATCATTGGCTGGTACCTAACCACAATTTTAGTTGTCATCTGTATTTCTCAGGTTCTTAATATCCTGATTTCTGGGGCGTGAGTAGACGGACCTTTAGGGAAAAGTGTCAGGCTTTTCTTTACTGATGTCTACTTTTTCTCTAAACATCTGTTACTGGTAATTCACAGACAGTGTTGGAGTGGATTAAATTTATGTGGGATCTGATTTAGCTGTGCTTATGTTTTCGTCTGAGGAAAGTAATAGTAATTAATTTTCCATGCTGACTTTTCATAGTAAAGTAGTTTATCTGAAAAGAATTGCTAAAAAAATTATGTGAACGAAACAAAGAGTAAACCTTTCCACTATTAACAGACACAAAAAAGAAATGCTGGCAACAAAATAAGCATTGCAGGTCTCCCTTCTCCTGCCTCTTCTTCTTTGGATAGCAAAACTAGGGAATGAAACAGATAGAACTTAACTAGTATAAAGGAATCATAATGGAGTCAGAAAATCATATGTCCTGAATAGGCAAGGGAATTAAATAAAATTATCTTAGAATAATGAGTGTATTCAAACCTGTGGGTGGTAAATTTACCCCCAGTCACTGCTATTTTAAAATCACTGAGTATTTTCCCAGTTGCTTGCAGAGGTCTTGTAGTGCAAAGATTTACCCATGTTTATGCATTATGGGAAGTGTTTGCATATAAACATGCCTGTGCATGGAAGTCTTTCCAGGGCTGAGCCTGAGAGACTGCTGTTTCTTTTGGAGAGCTCAAAAATATTGTTTCCTTCCAAAAGTCTCCTATTCAATGAGATTGAAAGCCACAAAACTGAGTATAGGTTATGGCCTAATGGTTCACTTAAAATCTATGGAAAAAAATTTGAGTTGTGCAAATAACAGTAAAAACTGCAAGCAACATCATGTTAGTATGGTACAAAAGGTCAAGAAGAAAAAATATTGGCATTATCTATTGTGTTTCTCTGGAGGCTGAAACTCAATTTATATTTGTAGTAGATCTGGGAAGTAAGCTAAACAAGCTCTTCTGATTTAGATTATAAACTCAGTTTCTCAGAATCAACATTTCAAGGGCAACTTTGGAAGCGGAACATATAATTAAAAGAACAATTTTGTTGAATGATGTGAAATGCTGCAAAGTGTTTGGCCTTTGTCAAACTCGCTAGGCCTCGTTATTCAGAACAATTGCATCAGTATCCTTGCTAACATAATAGGTGTCTAATGTTGACTCTCAGACAAGTAGTTATGGAGCTTAGCAGGTAGCTATTTAATGAATTAAAATATTGAATTAGTCTAAATAATCTAAAAAGGGAAAACAGAAAGACAGTGCTAGGCTAGCTTTGGATAATAGCCAAATGCCTACCTGTCTGATCATTTCACCCCTTCTCCTCAGCATGACATTGGGAGAAAACAGTTTGAGAAATCTCATGGTTCAAGATAAAAGACAGGGAGATTGTTTCTTATTTATTTTTGTAGGCAAAACAGATTGTACTTTGAGAAGATAATATTTGTCAATATATATTTCATTAATAAGAAACAAAACACTAAAACAAAATCCTTCCCTCTCTCCCAAGGTCAACTTAGTTTCAGATTCCTCTTCTATCCCTGAGTAATGCAGGGTGGTAAGGGAAGTTACAGCCAGTACACAGAAGTATATAGCTGCTTCTCCTTCATCCTCACATTTTTGTTCTCCCCTCATGTGGGGTACCCATGGGCTGAACTTTTTTGAGGTATATCCATCTGCAGCAGCATGAGTCTTCCATGAGCTGTTGTGTGGAGATCTACTCCACCATGCAGCACCTCTGCCTCCTCCTGTTTTCATTTGACATTTCCTCTGTTCTTTTTCACTCTTTTTATTGTCCCCCCTTCTCTGGTGGATTATTTTCCTCTTTCTTAAATCAGTTTTTAGAGTGGCACCCCACACATTGCTGAGGAATTTTGCCGCCTCCTGTGATCAGTCCATTGCAGCCATCTGGAATTTTTGGTATCCATTTGGGGCAGCCTCTGGTGTTTTCCTGCAGAGTGTCTTCCCCTGAACTCCCCACACTCCCAGCACCTCGTCATGGACAAATAATACAAATATTTATGACCATAAGTTAGATGATAACGTTTACTGTCTAATACAATTGCTGCTAACATCCATTAATCGAGTGAAATTGTCATAAGGATGGGTTGTGTCTCTCATGTGGAACCAGTACTGGGAATTGGAGGTTATAAGCAAGCAAATATATGCAAGCCCTGTTTTGGTAGGAGAATGGCTTCCCTTTACCACATTAGGAAGAAAGAGAAAACTTGGCAATAGAAAAAGTAATGTAGAGTGTTGATAAAAATGTTTCCTGTTTATCCTCTGTTATGAAGTTAAATTTTTATTTGACTTTCAAATCCTTAAAAGTTTCTTCTGGGAAGATTAAAGGAGTGTGCAAGAACAGCATTAGTATTCTTCAGTGTAAAACTTAGTCAAAAGTAATAAAGGCCAACTGCAGCCCAGTAAAAATTATGAAAGTCTAATTTTGCATTGGTTTTTTTTTTACATAGAGTAATGGCCAGAGAGACACCCCATCCAAAACCATGTAATTATTCCTGTCTTAATACACCTCATGAAAGTAGCTGCATCACCTGTTCATGTATGTCCAAGTTCCTGGACTTTTTCAGTATTTCTGTTTGGGTGTGCTTTGGAACTGTTCCTTGAGGGATGTGCCTTGTGCCATAGCATCAGGAGGAGAGCACATTGCTCACTTGTCTGTTCATTTTTAGGAGAAAGCTCTTTCTCTGTTTGTAAAGGCCCCTTTCTGCACTCTGTAAGTCATCTCACTAAATCTTAAAATGAGGCAATCTGATGCTACATGAAAAAAAATAGATGATTTGTGCTCTCATCTTTTACTTTCTCAAGGCTTAGGAGTTCATACCATTCCATATTGTGTCCAAGGAAGAGCAATCTGTTTCAATGTCTAATTTTCAATTTTTTAAAATTTGTTATATTGTTGGATGTCTCACATTTTCAGATATTAAAAAGTTACAGTTAAGATCAATATTTCATTAATATCAATTGAAAGTAAAATTTGGCAGAGAAAGTTTATGGATCTGCAGTGGAGTTCAAATCTATATTAGCCACACTTGCAAATTAATAATGTCTTCCTCTGGACGTGAGTGAAAATATAAATTAAAAGAATATATAAATGTACATATAAGACAAGTCAACCTACATGACATTACGTTAATGTAGTCAGCCTGTAACAGATACTTCTAGACCTCAGTAGCCAAGTTTAGCAGAGGAAGGTACACTATGAGGCTTAGTAAGTAGGCTTGTTATCCTCCCTGATACAACACTTATCTCATAAGATTCTCAGGTGGAGAGTACTTTGTTCTTCTAGTTAAGATGATCAGGAGAGGCATGTCCTGTACCTTATCCAGTCTCTCTCTTACCTTACTGTGATTATACTGGATGCTATATATTAATAGCTACAAGGGGAAGGAGATGGATGGATTTATTTCCAAATTTCTTGTAAATTTTGCATATGAATTTAAGAATTAGTATGATGTTGGTATTTGTATTTTAACTGTTGAATAGAGTTCCTCTCACTGTCATCATCATACAGGTTATGCAATAAATTTCTTCTTCCTGGAAAAAACCTGTACTATAAATACTATATTTTCTGATAAAAGTTTGTAGAAAAACTGCTCTGGCCTTATTTTCAGGTATGCTTTCTTCAGAAAGTATTAGTTTCTACAGTTATTTACTGAATCAATTAGATTAGATTAGCAATTAGAGTTTCTTGTGCATGATATTTCAAAGAGACAGCTTTGTTGTGGATTTCCTTTTTTTGACCAATAATGTTGCGGTAGCCAACAGTATCTATGTGACCCAAAGGAACTTCAATGAGAAGAGAGGGACTATGAAGAAGTTCTAATTTCCTCCATCTGTACCATCTGGTATGGCACATGCTGTCAGCCACAGGACAGGCAAGTCATTCCACAGTACCAGGAACAAGACAGAAATGCTTGCAGTAGATGTTCTGATACAGAAAACAAATTAAAAAATTTTTTTCAAAGTTATTCTGCCTTGAACTCTGTAGTGTTCGATGCTACATCTGAGTAGTCCCAGTAAGTGATCAGAATGTTTTCTGTATCATCTGGGTAGTGCAAAGTGAAAGAATTAGAGACTGTTAAAGCATATGAATAATTTGTCAAGCAGAGTGAATATCTATGAATGCCTACATTTTTATGTCAATCCTGTATAAACTGAACTTTGAAATTCAGAGAAATTAAAAGGTTATGCTTCATGGCTGCTTTAACACACTGTGTCTTCAAAAGATCAAATTAAATCTTGTTTTGTATTTCTGTTGCACAGTTGCAGCTAAGTCCTAATATAAGCAAGCACATACATGAAGACCTTTCAAAATCATAGAACCGTAGAATAGTTTGGGTTGGAAAGGATTCGCAAAGATCATCTAGTGCAACCCCCTGCCATGGGCAGAAACAACTTTAACTGGAATATATTTCTCAAGGGCCCATCCAATCTGACTTAGAATGTTTCCAGGAATAGGATACCTACCACCTCTCTGGGGAACCTGTACAGTGTTCCAGCTTAAAAACATTACCACTTGTCCTATCACAATAGTCCCTGCTAAAAACTGCCTCCATCTTTATTGGAAGCCCACTTTAATAACTGAAAGGGTGTGGAGGCTAGCTTTGGAGCAGGCTGTAGGCCCATGGCCTGCCAGCCCTGCCTGAGAAGCTAGCCTGGGAATTTCATGGGAGGATTCAAAACAATCCTCAAAGACAGAAAACAGCCTGCAGGTGCTGTTAGTCTGTTTCCGTGTTTTCCTTGCAGGAGAAAGTCAGGGGGTGGTGAACCCCACTGACCAATGATGGTAATGTAGTACTTTACTAACCAATAATAGTTTCCTTTCTGTACTTTCCACGAACTAGTCTATATAACATGGCTGTAGCAATAAACTAGAGATTCTCTCCTATCTGACTCCCTTGAGAGTCCGTGTCGTTCTTCCTGCCGTTCCCAATTAGAACGACAAAAGGGCACAGTGAGGTCTCCCCTGAAACCTTCTCTTTTCCAGGTTAAACAACCTCAGTTCTCCCAGCCTGTCCTCACAGAGCATGTTTTCCATTACTCTGATAATTTCTGTTGTTTTATTTTGTACTCACTTTCACAGTTCCATGTCCTTCCTGTGCTGGGACCCCAGAGCTGGATTCAGGGTTCCAGGTGGGGTCTCACCAGAGCAGAGCAGAGGGACAGAATCCCCTCCCTCCCCTGCTGCCTACGCTGCTTTGGATGCAGCCCAGGACACGTTTGGCTCTCTGGGCTGGGAGTGCCCATGGCTGGGTCATGTCCAGCCTCTCACCCACCAGCACCCCCAGGGCCTTCTCACAAGGCTGATCTCCATCTGTTTATCCCCAGCCTGTGCTAATATGGGGGTTTGCTCTGACCCCGGTGCAGTATCTTTTATGCATTAAATCTCATGATGCTCATGTACTCGGTACCCAAGTTAGTCCAGATCCTGCTAGATGACATTGCATCCCTCTGGATGACATCACGTCACGTCACGTCACGTCACGTCACGTCACGTCACGTCACGTCACGTCACGTCACGTCACGTCACGTCACGTCACGTCACGTCACGTCACGTCACGTCACGTCACGTCACGTCACGTCACGTCACGTCACGTCACGTCACGTCACGTCACGTCACGCACATCACTCAAACAGGTCAACTGCACCACTCCATGTCATCTCTAAATTTGTTGAGTGTCCATTTGATCCCGCTGCTTACATCATTGATGAAGAAATTGAATGTTCCAATACAGACCCCTAGGGCACACCACTTCTCACAAACTTCCATCCAGATACTGAGACATTGACCAATATGCTGGGGATGATACCACCCAGCCAATTCCTCATTCACTGAATGCTCCAGCCATCAAATCCCTGTCTCTCCACCTCAGTGAGAAGTGTATTGTGGGGAACCATGTCAAAGGCTTTACAGAAATCCATACAGATGACTTGTGTAACTCTTTCCTTATCTGTTAATGGAGTAATTCCACTGTGGAAGGCCACTAAGCTGAGCAGGCAGAACATTTCCTTGGTGAAGATCAGCTGGCTGTCCTGAACCACCCCCCCCAGTCTTCTGTATGCCTTAGCATACTGTATTGGGGTTGTGTGGCCAGGTATTGGTAGTATGGGTGCTACAGGAGTGGCTGCTATCAGAAGCTGCTAGAAGCTTTCTCCAAGTCTGGGAGAGACAGTGGGCCACTTAGAAATTGTGGCAATGCATCTGTTATACTTTAGAATGGAATAAAACTTATTGTGCAGATGTAGTTTCAACCAGAGAAGAGTAGGGTGAGAACATGTAAGAGGAACAGTTCTGTGTGTACCAAGGTCAGTGCAGAAGGAAGGGGACAAGATGCTCCAAGTACCAGAGCTGAAGTTCTGCTTGCAGCCTCTGATGCAGAACACAGGGAGGCAGCTATGCCCCTGCAGCCCATGGAGGTCTACAAGGACACAGAGATACACTTGTAGCTACACCTTGGCCTTGCCCACCGCATCCCTGTACAAATAGACTGTGTTCCTATAGTCTTCTCAGGTTACCTGTCCATACTTCCGCTATGTTTTTCCTTCTTTCTCTTTAGTTTGACCAGGGTTCCCTGCTTAGCCATTCCAGTCCCTCCTCATCCATGCCTGGTCATTCACACCTAAGGAGAGAAAGATTTTATGCATTATGGAAGGCATCCTTAAATATCTGCCAGCTCTGTTTTTCACCCTTGCCCCTAACATAAGTTTCCCAAGGGATTGCTATTGACTAAACCCTTGAAGAGCTGGAAATTTGCTTTCTTAAAGCTCAGGGTCCTGACTTTATTCTTTGACTGACACATATCCCTCAGGACTATGAATTCCTGATAAGGAATATAAACTTAAGATAAATAAACTATAAGAAGGAATAACTGTAGCCCAAACAGCTTCTAATCTTTATGTCACAAATTAGCTTACTTGCACTGATGACTTACAGGTCCAGGAATACAACCCCCTGGAAACGCTTTCTATGGCCACAGGAGTTATAACTGGTCCTATTTCTCTGCTTTGCTTCCCTGAAAATATGAATAGTTGTCTCTTAAATAGTTTAATAATACTAACATGTGTGACCCTAAAAAACCCCCTGACATGATCAGGGATTTATTAGGCATTAAAATTAGTCACCTATGGTTTTCGAACACAACAGTATCCAGAATAGACATAAGTAATTTTTTATACATTAATATGATTCCAATTAATATTTTAAAACTTAAGTCAAACAACTGGAAAATTTCCAGTCTCTTTCATCCTCTTTTTGTTTGTCTGTCCAGTCCTCTTCATGAAAGACACACATTTAGCAGGAGGAACAGAGGCACAAAGTCTAGGCATGTGTGTGTGTGTGTGTGTGTGTGTGTGTCTGTGTGTGTGTGTGTGTGTGTGTAGGCCTCAAATAAGTCCCCACTGGGCATTTTCATGTAACTTCTTGTCTTTGTGATTAGACACAACTCAAAGCCATTACCTGGTAGGTGGGAGACCAGACATCTCTATAGAAATGTAAAATAATAGCTTGTTTTACTTGCACATTATTCTTCAAATCTGTGTGCTTCCAAACCTGTCTCATTTCATTGCTAATTGTTTTTTTTTTTAATATGTGTGACAATTGTAAACTAAAAATTCAATCAAATGTACAGGACATTATTTCCCAGGGGTTCCACTATCCAATAAGGCACTGGAAGAACTCACCTGTAGGTCCTTTCTGTCTTTTTAAATAGGGCTATAAAGAATCCATTGAATCTTTACTTCTGTAAGATTTTTTGTAGGTTGTAAAGGAGCCATGTGTCATATTTGTTAAAAATGGAATTTTATTTGTGAGGGTTTTTCAGGACCACAAAGAGAGAGGAGTGGTGCATCTTGGTATTGGTATTGGAAGCCAACCTCTGGTAAATTTAAATCACTAAGGAGAGTCCAATTGACTGTAATTGGGCCAATATTTCTGTGCATGCATTTTTCAGTCTCAGGAGTGGTTTTCCAGTTGCTTGTCTTGGTTGCATCTCCATTAGACAGGATTTCATCTTGTTCTTCTTTGCTCAGGGCTTATATTCTCTTTGAATTTGCTTAAAGCTCATGATAGCTGCTTTTCAATGCAGTTGGTCGAAGTGGCAATCCATGTAAAACAACAGCTGTGTCATGGAACTGGTATAAGATGCAATATCAAACATTGGCAGGTGGAGTGTGAAACTCAAAAAAGCAGGTGCAAAGGTGTTAGGTGTCAGAAGAGATTCTCAGAGGCCTTACTACTGCAGGAGTTCTCATAAGTTTTTTAATAGTTGAGGAGCTAAAGAAGGACATGGATCTATGTTAGGAAATAGGATTATGCAGCTAGGCATGGGAAAATGCATCAGTTGATCCCACTCTTGACACCGTGCTTCCAAAGCCTTCTAATTAATATAGCACCATTTTAAAACCACTTCACTATCAGAATAAGTCAGCAGCTAATAATAACAGTCCACTTCACTGGAGATCTGACCCATGCTTACCTCCATGCTGTGGTGCCAATGACCTTTCCTTTACCTTTCACATTAGTTCAGTAAAAGTAATATCACCTTTCACAATCTAAAATGTTTTTGTAATAGGGAATGACAGACAAGTAATTTTACAGCATAAGGGAAGACTTAACAATGACCAAAGGGGCATAATGTGAACATTAAAGCATGGCTATATTATTACAAAAAGCATGAATATAAGTGTAAAAGGATTCAGCACCAGGAAAGAGTATTCGGTACTGTTCCAACTCTGCTTTCTCTCAAAACAGTTCCAGATCTCTTTGAAAGCAAAATAGGCTTTCAAAATTCTAATAATATAACCTCCATTCATCTGTGAGATAATCTGAGGCAGATTTTATATAGCTACTGAATAGAAGCAGAGAGCAGAACAAATACATAGTACTATCAGGCTTGCATGTTTTGTCTTGCAAAAAAATGTCTCTGGTGCCAACACACAGGGATTGATGATAATCAAAACAGAGTTTTAGCTGAAGGGATAGAAATGCATCCTATTTATTTTTTCATAAAGTGCAGATAATGAGTGGTATTATTTATTCCTTAAGAAGAATAAAGTTGGAGAGTATAATTGAAATTAATGTGTTTAATTTATTACTGAATATATTTCTATCAGTTAACTAATTATAGTGTTTACATGATTGATCAACTCTTCATAGCTGTAAAAAACACTTGGTAAGGCTGACATTTTTATTCATCATCATTGATTAGTGGGAAAGATATAAAGACAGAGATAGCCTGATCAGTTTAAAGTAGACATCATCCCAGGATTTTTTTATCTCATATAGAACTCAGGTAAGATCTCTGTCTTACTAGTCCTGGACAAAAGAACATAGAATTATACCCAGTGTGAAGTGGAAGAGATGTCAAATTTGTGAGGAAATTCAAAGAAGGCTGTGTCCCAGTGGATCCAGCTTTACTTTTTGATAAGACTCACAGGCCTGGACTTCTGTCATTCTAAACTGCAGTACAAAGCAGGATGAATTTAGCTTAAGAAATTAATGGCTAGAAAGCTCAGAACAAACACAAAAAATGGAGGCATGTCTTCACTTGCTGTTTAGACTGTGCATCTAATTCACTATTTTGACTTGTCATAGAGCCATTTTCTACTGATGGAATTTAGAAGGAGATGTGTAATTCTATGGATAATAAAAGCACATGTTATAGAGGTCATGCAAAGGTTAAACCACAGCTTTGTAAGAATAATATTTCCAGACTTCTCTTATCTTTTACTTTGCAAAATCAACTTTTTCTTTTTTTTTTTTTTTTCTTCTTCTGGTCTATTTTTAATTGACATGTGTTTTATTAGATTCCCCATCACCTGCATTACTGTAGCCACATAAAACTGTTTCTTTCTGGACTAATCCGAGGAGATGCTGATAATCTCTGTTTGCAGAATTCTGTGACTCGAATTTTGAGATACCATTTTTACACATGCAGTGTGGATGTTGGGTGTGCTTGTGCTTGCCTGTGTGTAGAGTTGGTGTGAAGAATGTGTATGATTATGTGACAGAACTTCCCCTGACTCTGTATGGTTACACAATGCATGATTACATGGCTGCATGACCGGCGAGTGTATGCACCACAGATTGCTGTTGACTCCTAGCTTCAGTCATGTCATATGCTGGCTGCCATGTAGTCTTGAGACTGGTATCTCATTTCATCTTGAAACACAGATTTGATCAGTTGAAGGTGATGTCTGAAGGGTGTCACAGTAGTAGCAGAGGGGCTACCAGTGTTTTAATCACGCATGGGCATCACCATTTCATGATTTACAGTTCTTTTCTGCACTTACAGTTTCTCTTTGAATATAGTCCTTTCAGAGGTGGTTTAAGGAGAGGCCAGGCTACTTTAAACTGTCCTTAATATAGCTGAAATATTTTTCATTCTCAGATATAAAATGCTATTTGAAATAGTGTTTAGAGGCAACAAAAAAGTTATCGAGATTAGAGGACCTAATGTGATGCTTCAGAACTGTATAATGGTGGACTACATTTTTTGGAAAAAGGGAAGAAATTAGGAGGTTCTAAAAATATAGGTCATCTTAAATATCAATCAATTTCATTGCCATAATTAAGGTCTTGATATACTCGTTATATTACATACCTGGATTGGTTCTCAGCATGTCAAGACTAGAAATCAGGAAACCTGTGTTATACTTCCTCTGATGTACTTTTTCACCTTGGTAAGTGACTTCCTGCCACTGTGTTTCTGTTCACTTTTTCCCATTTGCTTTTAGTGACTATTAAAGGTATTGAAACAGCACAATAGAGAACTCTTACCATGTGTTTTTTAGAGCATTGCATCACAGAGATTTATTTGCAGTTTCTTGTGCTCTGGTAATGATGATATCAGTAAAGTAATAAACCCTACATTGCAGATCTACTTAAAAATTTAAACTTTTAGATGTTTTGACATTTGAAATCTCAGCATTAATTAGTAATTAATAAGCAGCATTATTCTACAAGAACATTGGTGAGGTGTTTGTGCTATATTCTGAGGCTGAAAAAACTTGAACTGCTTCTTTGGACTGTGACATAGAAATAGAGGTTGTCATTATTTATGTAAATGTCAGCTTCCTCAGGATTCTGCAATGTTATTAAAAAAAAAAGCTACAAATTCAAGAATCTAATTGTGTAGAGGTTTCATTTTATGGAGAAGTGCAATGCTTTTTGGTTATGTTGTTCTTGTGAAGGAAAAATGTCATGAATTACCAATTTCTTGCTCAATTGTTCTAACCTTTACAGTTTTCTTAATCTTGATTTAGGTCTTTCAAAACTGCTGCAAACCAAAAATTTAAAGTAAATAAGGTATTTCCGTTCTGTTATTATTTATTGTTAATATCCAAATCCCACCTATTATTACAATTTGCCTAGAGAAAAATTGAAAATTATGGTGTTTTGTGTGTAGTGTTTTATTTAGTGGGAAGTAATTTGGGATTAATTATTGTATATCACATTATATATATATATATATATCCAACTATTTATTTGCTTTTTTGAACACTAATGCATAGTGAGCACAAGACTTTCACAAAGTTACTTTTTTTATTTTCCCATCCTTTCCCAGGTTTCAGTCAGTTTAAGAAATGCTCTTGCATTAGCTTCTACTTCTCAGTATTAGGTTTTATTTGCAGTTGTGAAAATCATGACAGCTTCAGATGCATGCTGTTAATAATAAATGTTACTCTTATGTATTTGCTCAGCAGTCATACTTTCTTTTGCTATATTCATGTTTTTATATGCTTTTAAAATTATATAGGTATTTAACATTTTAATAACATTAACATTTAGTATTTAAATATAAATACTATATTATATTTAAATATAAATACTAATATTAACATTTATTATTTAATTAGGTCACAGAAAATATCTGATATTGCATATGATATGCACAAATACATCAAAGATTTTTGTTTTATTATTAAAAAATTACTGGGGCTATATATGCTTCTAGCAGCAATATGTAGCTAAACAAAGATAAGTATCTTGAATGCAATCTGAAGGGAATTGAGTAGTAAAACATTTGTTTGTAAGCTACTTATATTGATATAGGGCATAGCAATAAAAGTGTAAAATGTGTTTGAGATTATACTGCTTCAATACCGTGAAACCAGATTCTACACAATTTATCTTCCAAACAGCTACTCTGGGACAGGCAAGATGACTGATTTTGTTAGCCACTTTTTCCTTTTTGTTTAAGAGACACAGGACAATATTTAGCAATCTAAGTAGCTTATGGAAGAAGGCTTCAGCTGCATTCAGATGCCTATATCTTCCTGAGGTACTCTGAGCCAATGGAAAAGGTCTTGATATAATTTAGACCTAGCAGCTTCCCAGAAATACAAGAGCCTCTTGGCTACACCGAAGACCTGGCCAGATATATTCTATCCAGGCAGTTGTTGTTTTTTTTTTTAAAGAACATTTCAGCAAATGTTTCATTACAGTATAATGGAAAAAAAAAAAATCGATCAAACAACCAAACAAAAAACAGAAGAAAAAGATAATTTACAGACTTTCCAGTAAAAAGCAGATGATGTTTGTAGGCTTGTTATGTTCTCATCCCTACCAAAGATGCATGACTGTGTGGTACTACTAGAGGGCTGCTCTCCAAAACCTGTGCCACATCTCAGTAAATTCTACATTAGAGGAATTCTACCTCTAAAATTCATCTTGAAAGTCCAGCTCCATTGCAAGCCTTCTAAAGTGTGCATATGATTAAGCATTCATTTTTATATTTATCAGACACCAAATAAAAGCAACATAATTCAATGGATGCACTAAGGTTACTTGGTCACTGGACGACTGGATGGAGTAGAGCAAAATGAAGTACTAAGAACTGTAAGAATTCACAGCCTCATGCTCTTAATAGCACCAACAAGTTCTTGCTATCTATTCTAGATAACAAGTTCTAGATATCTATTTGTACCAAAAACTGCTCACTGTACAACACTGTACAACAACTGTACACTGTACAACATATGTGCCATTCCTTAGTTTTCTTGACCAAGTCAGGAAACGACCTCTTGCATATTTGATTATTTTACTAATATTAGCTTTATTTTCAATTTATTTTTGCATGTTTGTGACAAAGCAAGACATAAAACTTCCTTGAAATAGTGTTATAAAATAGGGAGAACAGAATCCTTTGGGAAGAGATATAATCAAAATCTTTCCTGTTAGGTTTGTCACTACCTGAAAGAAAGTATATAAAAACCCCATGTGTGTCTATCAACACTATAAGAAAGGAAGAAAGAGAAGAAAAAATTTTCTGTAGTCCTGTAAAGCCACAAAGCAGTGACCTATTGTTTTAAATTTTTGACAATGTCTTCAGTTGTAGGTTTGTGTACTAGCAGTGTCATACATATGTAGTCTGTGGAGTTAAAAGGAAAGTAATTTTTATAATGGATATTTTACAAAAATATGCTGGACTACATATGGTCTAATTCCAGACCAGCTATGTCACAGTGTGCAAAGTAGTCTTATCTGCATTGTGAATTTCACAAATCTGGGGATATTCTTTATGAAACCTCTGCTTCAAGAGAAGACAAATCCAGATACAAGTTGCAGGGTTCTCCTGCTAGTAGAGAGTTATTCACAACTGCTGTAGTTCTCAGCACCACAAATGGCAAGAATCTTGTGCATTTTGGTGAAGTTATTCTGTGCCATGACAAAAGAAATTTCCACCATTTATGTTTGCAAAGCAGAAAAACCATAGAGATGCTCATTCCAGGTATCATAATGGTGGCTCACAAATTGCAAGTCTTCTGATCTCTGCTGCTGAGGCAGAAGTGTCTTTTTTGCCATAACGTTTTGTCTTCCACTTAATATATTAGCAAGCTGATTTCTGGCTGACATTTTGTGAAAGTCTTTATTCAAGCTTATCAGGCTATCTCTGCTCAACCTGGTGTAGAATGCAGATTGTGTTGTTGCCCGGCCCCAGTATATATAACGTGAAATAATTTCAGCATCAATCATCAAAATGGGGTGATTGTAACAAATTAGAACTACAGAACCACATTCTTAGTTTTATTTCTGTGATATTCTCCCACAATTTTCCTATTTATCTATTTTGCATCTGTCAATATTGCATTATTACTTGGTTTTCTTCCGCTGATACTACCTCTTCAAACATCCTTGATAACCTTTTCCTTTAAAGTGAATATTTTATCAATGTAAAGCAAAATAGCCAATGTATTGTAATTCTTTATTTGAACTGTCATCTTTGTTTATAATGTATTTTTAAAGTTGCTACAGAATAAAATTTCCATTTCTTTTGGATGACTTTCCATTTTCCACCCCATTTTGGAAAATACTGATTTATTCTGGGTTTCAGAATGAGCTCAAATGAGCATACTCAGTTTTTTGAATCAGAAGGGTAACTGCACAGGGTGCATTGTGTTGTCATGGCAAACCAGAATTGTTGTGCATGATTAAATCATAATTAAGATGGCACCATCTGAATAGTATTTCTTCAATTGCTATGCACCTTGAAGCAGAAATGAAAAAATGTTTTTGGGTTTGTCTCTGTTGTGCAATGAGAGCAAGCAGTATTGATGATCTCTTGGTGAAGGAACAGAATATAACTTTAAAGAGTC
This sequence comes from Poecile atricapillus, assembly GCF_030490865.1. Classification (NCBI taxonomy): domain Eukaryota; kingdom Metazoa; phylum Chordata; class Aves; order Passeriformes; family Paridae; genus Poecile; species Poecile atricapillus. The sequence continues at coordinate 106,190,917 of NC_081289.1, read as the reverse complement.
TTTTGAAAGGTTTAAAAACACTTTGTCTCCAAACATGCTGGATAGGTCAGTTAATGTCCATATGCTACTGATATTGCTGCTCTTCCTCTTCTAATGATTTTAATTGAAACATATGAAGAGTACACTCCCAAAGTGAGCTACTGGACCTATTTAAGTTGATGAAAAATCTTTAATTGACTTTTGGTAGAGCCTAGTTTTCCCTTCTAATTTGTGCCCTTAATTTATGAGTTTTGGAAATTTGAATATGAGATGATTTTATGATGGCAAAGCTCAATAATATATGCAGACTGTGTGTAGCTGCAGCATCAAAGCTGTGAAAATTTAATGTAAGTAATCAACATAAATTTATTTTTTGAGAAAGTAGACTTGTTTTGGCTTTAGCCCAGGAAATCATTAATTGGGTACTTCATTTCATACATGTGACTCTTCTGCTGGTTTGGAACAACTCCTATATTTAGACTTAAGCACACAATATCCATTCTTAGGGATTGTAGCTGTATGATGAAAGCCCTGCCCTTATTGCTGTGTGATTCTTCAATCACCTGTGATTTATCAATACCTGATACTTTTGTGAACATTGCATGTGTTGCATGTATTGAATGTATTTTTTGAATATTGAATAAAACTGATTTCCTCATTTTTTTGTAGAGATAATTAAAGATTTGTGCACACAAAAAACCTACTTTAATAATAAATAAAATCCCTTTCTATGAACTTCTAATGTTAGATCATCATGACTATATTTACTGTGTTAAACACTAAACTTCAGTTGTTTGGATGATGAAATAATGAACTGTGAAAGGGGACAATATTAAATTTCCAAGTAAATGGTTTGGCATAAGGATAACAGTGTCTGTTGTTGGATTAACTCTACAAAACGTTAGGATTTTAGCATTGCAAAATCAGAATGATGCCATCACAGCCAGTGCTGTCTTTCACTTACATTTCTTGGGTATAGCTTACCATGATTCAATCAGTGAGAAAGGCCTCTGCCCTAATTTAGGTCCAAACAACACCATATGCTCAAGTCAACAACTCAGATTTTATTTAACAATCAATATGAAGTAGAAAGAAAGAAATAGAAAAGGCAGAGGGGAGAAAGAGAGATATGAAGTGGAAGGTATTTGCCCCCCATGAATCCAGCAGCAACCTGCTGGTCCTTAATGTCCCTGGGTTTATTGGTGATGGGGTTCCTAAGGTCTTTCAAAACTCCTCACTATTTATACATTCTAGCAAACAAAGAAATTCATGCTCATTGGCTACACTGTTCTTTTAATCTATTGCTCATGTGATTACCTCACTTCTAATGATAGTAAGCCCACATCCTTAGTTTTTCTCTTCTTTTAAGTTGATAGGTTTCTTAGGTTGGTACGCTGTGAGTTGGTGCTTGTGATTTTCCCCTGCAGGAATTACCTTTCACCAAGATGGAGATGCTTTCAGCACAGATGCTGAGTTGGCTTCCCTTGAGGCCCATAAATTCTGCATTCTTTGTGGTCATTATCAGTGATAGATTCTTCTCCTAAAGTTTTGTTAACTTTCCCCATGAGATAACACTCAGACAATAGCACCACCTTTATCTTATCTCCTAATGTGGTGGCTTAATTTACTGTCCAAGCTCCAGGTATCCACAGAGGCCTCTTCGGACAAGCTTCAGTGATTATGGATGCTATTCATATCATAGCTTGGGGTGAGCTTTACCACAGTGTGAATTTTTTTCTGGATGCATTGTCCAGGATGTACTACCCAGGTCTCACCTCCACCAGGCCTGGAGTTAGTGCACATCCTGTTCTCTGCTTATCTCATCTCATTTCATGGTAAAGTCCTTCCCCTTAACAGTGGTCTTAAAAATGTTTGAGACAGGTAACTGTGCTCTTTAAGGCATCTTTGTACAAGATACAACCAAATGAAGTGCTGTTTGATTTCATGTATTTTGGGCTTCTGAGGGTTTTGTCACAAAACACATGAAATAAATACTCTGTTTTTAAACCATTGTATTGACTGTTGAATATATTTGCTTTATCAAGTTTAAGAGTCTAATTTGGCAGTCTGATGGTGGGCTGGGCTATAAATACACAACCATATCTTCATGAAAGGTATCATCTGCCTCTAATGATTCCTCTACTAAGTTTCTGTAGTTAGTACTTTTATCCGTGAATGTCAATGAGATTATAGAAGAGGTTAGACTTACAGCTCAGTGAAAGAAATTACAGGCACTTGAAGTCATGATATTTAAGTGGACAACTATGCAGTTTGTTCCTAGGGTGTTTCTTTTTCATATATGTGTTTCATACTGTGTTCAGCAGGTTAATAATGAGTGTCAATCTACAGGAAACAATATATATGATAGCCTATACCATTGCAGTGGTACAAATTTTCTTTGACTTGAATTCTGAAATTTCTGGGCAAAAGTGCATTTGTAATGCATGGATAGACATTTTTTGGTTAATCCTTCACAAGTTTTACCATGTATTGAGTTTTATGGGTTGCAGTTTCTATTACTTACATGTCACTGAAAAATATGGTGTTTTAAAACAATGTTACACCTTTTAATGTTTTGATGCTAAGTAGTAGGCAACTCATGGTAAATAAGCAAGCAACCTTATGTGCAAATCCTTTTCACAACAAAAGAGAAGAAGAAAAATAAAACTACACTCGTTAATCAAATAATAGTTTAGCCCTGGACATGTTGTTCTTTTCTTTCAACTGAAAGTTTAACTGTCAGAGAGAAAAAGAGGCCACGGACCTCTACTATATTATCTGGATTAATTCTATGAACAAAATTATGAAGATAAGTTAAATGGTGCAGTTTTTCAAAGAAAAATGACAAGAATGATTAAACATAAGTACCACAATAAGTCTGTCCAGTTAGCTAGACTATTAAATATGGTTATTTTTTTTTAATGGAACTTGTATAAAGCCTATATAGCAACTGATTCAAAGTTGCATCATAAAGGAATGATGCCGAATTTTGCCCCAAAAGGCGATAAAATAACTGTCTAAGAGACTCAGTTTAAGTCAGATAGACAGGAGGTATTTTATTAGCAACGTGCACGTTGGGGAAATCTCTAAAGGGATTTTTCCAAAGTCTTACAGCAAAAGCGTGCCTTTTATACAGTTTTAGGTTTGGGATTACATCATATCATGCATATTCATATGGGGCGTGCCGTAGGCGGAGCGTGGGCGGAAACTTCTGTTTTGAGGATCTTTTCGGGGGTCGTTCCGGTCGGCCTTCATCGTGGGCGAGGGTCTCCGAGGAGTCTTCCTCTTTAAACTTTTGAACTTCTCTCCAAATTTGGTCCATTCCCGGTGTAGTTGGCTGAGTTCCTAAGCTTTGGCCAGGCTCCTAGGGTCAACTTGACATATTGGCATTAGACATGCTTTAGCTTTGGCTCGAAGTATGCTTTGTCCGGTGGTTTTCATCCTTATCTTCCTCTCCTGTCATTGTGTTCCTAGTCCTAGCCAATTTATTGCTCCGGGTGTTTCCTATATGCTTCACATTCTATGTTTTAACCCATTATTTCTCGAAGGCTATCTATTTTATGGCTTCAGGAAAATAGTAAAAAACAACATCAAGCAAAAATGAATGATAACTTAAAAATTATATGGGAGTCATGCTTGTTTGAAAATGAAATGTTGTAAAAGGTGCAAAAATCCATCAGTCCTTTAAGAAGAAATAAAATACAGTGTTTTCTTTAGAAAATATAATACACAGCTGCCATAATTTCCAATGCATCATCTATCATAGGCATTTGTTGGTAATTTATCATGAAGATATTAAATTAAAAATTCCATTAGATTTCAACATACTCTAGAAAATGGGCAGCTTTGTTAAAGTACTGAGGGCTTGCAGCATATGGAATATAACCATGGCTCCAAATGTTCTGTGGCATGCTGAACCAAAATTTGTATTGATAGAGTAGATGGCCTTATGTTTTGTTTGCAAATTTTTATAGGAATAAAACCTCTTGAAAATGTTTATTTTAATCTAACCAGGTTTTAAAATATTAAAACAATCTATATACCATTAGACTTGTTAGCTTTGTGAAAAATGGGAGAAACATATGTGAAAAATGGAAGAAACAGCTATATTTCTTAAAAAGGTAATACTACAATATTAAGATTGTTTGCAATGTTTAATTCAATAAAGGACTTTCAGGGAAGAATAGTTGAAGAACTATAAATTTGCCATTTAACCTTAATGTTACCAAGTTTTTTCAGCATGACTGCGTGCAAAAGCAAAGTGTTTACGAGCCTGAGTGAACAGTAAAGAAAGTATATTTTAACATATATCTGTTACTCTGTATTTAGAGGTTGTGGCTTTTCTCTGGGGATGGTTTGAGAGCATTTTGGGTGGAACTGAAGCCTGTGGGATATTATTTTAATTCTGTACTTGCAAAATTTTTGGGAGGATAGTTTGTTGAAATACATGTATCAGCAGTTTTAGCAAGTTATTCTGAGTTTAGGGAAACTTTAAATATTTGCTGGGGATTTGAAATGGTGATGATAATTTGAAACGAAAAAGTTATTGCATATAAAGATGCTGCCAATTATTTTCTATACTGTCTTGGTTGCTACAATCTAGAAGAGTCTCTGTGCTTTCCTTGTTCGAAGAGGGATTCTGTTTTTCTGGAAAAAAGATTCAGTATCTGAATTTACAGAATATGACTAAGTGTTCATTGCTTGTAGTCAGTCCCCAAAATGACAAAATGGTTGGAAAGTAAAATGTATCACAATAAAATGTGTTTGCCTGCTCTGAATGTGTAGTGAGACATATCCATGGTGATGACTCACCAGGACTGTTTTGAGATAGTGTGGGGGGAGATTTTTAAATTATACCTTTGACTTGAAGAGCTCTGAATCTCTATCATGTTTTTGAAAGAGAAACTTCATTGTGGAGTCATTTGTAACAGGATAGCTTCAGTAAATCTCCCTGAAAATATTTCTCAAGAGGATAAGATTTTGAAGCTTATGAGGTTATAACTAGAAAAAAAGAAACAGCAAGCAAATAAAATCCACAAAACCCCAAATCAAACAAGAAACCTACATCCCAAAAAAGAAGTACAACAGCAACAAAAAACCCCACAAAACAAAACAACAAAAAAACACCCTACCAAAAATCACTGTCAAAAGGCCTCTAAAGAAACTAGCTCTGTCACAGCATCATGCTGTGAATGTGAGGATTTTAAATAGCAAGGGTCAAATTAAGAAGAAAGCCTTGTAATTACAAGGAGCTTGGTTAGATAATATAAAAAAAACCAAAAAACAACCAGGTCATAATTCTTAAAAATTAAAAAATAATTCTCAAGGATAATTCTCAGAGTGTTTTTTCTTATTTTATAATTTTTTTCATATTCTATCCTTCACATGTGTTCTGCTTTCCTTGGAAGTGGAAAATGTGTTTAGTTTGCGGTTTTTTTCTGTATTCTGAGGTACCTTCAGGAAAAGGCCAAGGAAATTTTTTGCTACTTTTTTCTGTATCATGATCTGTAGAGTTTGATTGTGATGGTGACTGATGATTAGAATCTCAGAAATACAATTTCAGTTCTAAAATACTTTTTTGGTTAACATTTATACTCCTTTGATATTCACTTTAGCTAGATGCATGGGTTTATAAACACTGGTAGAATGCATAACTGATTCACTACACAGAGAGTTCTATTCAACTCATTAATTTCTTTAACAGGTGTATTTTACATATGTATTTAATTTTCATTGCATTTAGTATTTATTACTTTAAAATAGAATTTCTTTGAAAATTATTCCAATACAAATTTCTAGTGTTCCTTATTATATATTAAGTTTGCAGTATGGAAGATGTGTTTTCAAAGATATTTGAAAATTATTGGACCAAATTATCTGTTGGCTTAAATTGATAGCTTCATTTTCTAATCATGTCCTAGTATCACACTCTCAGTGCACAGCAAGGTTATAGTGAAGGGAATCTTTGTAATTTTGATAGGGGTTATCTAATCTCTGATTTTGAGAATGGTAACCTGGTATCTATTAGTTATAAAAATTGTCTTTTGTTACCTCAGAACCAAATAATTTTCTGGTTCCAGACTTGTCATCTAAATCTGTAAGGTTTTAAAGAATAAAAATTTCATTCAATCCCCTGATGCTGTTAGAAGAGTGATGAACAATTTGGGAGGTAGGTACTTCTGAATTTCATTTTCTATAAAATGATGACTAAGAGACAAGGTTGGCAAGATAGTTGAGTAAAAAAAAAAGAATTCTTATCTTTCTAAGTGCTTTTAAAGGAATAAAAATTGTTGATGAATGAAATGTCTTCTTGTATTTGCAAAAAGTAACTAAAATAAAGCACCACTTCTTTCTAGCTAAGTAACCTGAAACAACTCACGTTTTTGGATGTGTCAGCAAACAAGTTCCATTCTATTCCAATTTGTGTACTCCGGATGTCTAATTTGCAGTGGTTGGATATTAGCAGCAACAGCCTGAAAGATCTCCCAGAAGACATAGACAGGTAGTTTATGCTTTAATTCAATGAGATGTATAGGAACTCTTAAGTGAATTTAGAAAGTAACAAGCTTCCAAGGGACACTGTTGATGGAAAGTCACATTTGGAAATGTATCAGGTATTTTTGCATGCAAACATTTCTGTTATTATTAATGGACTGGATCTGAGAACAAAACCTACTTTTATTAGCTCATTGATGGCAGTCAGTTAACAAAATATATTTTATGCTGCTTTCATAATAATTTGTGATTATATCTAGACATTGTTTTTTGGGAAGTTCACCAGATATATTCTGCCCACTTCCAGCAAAGGGGACTCACCACAAGAAATTGGCAGCAGTAGCTCTCTGGAGGGTAGATGGGGAGAAGAAGGTGAACTAAAGCATATTTTAATTACTCAAAAAGCTTGAAAAACGTTGTTAGTAAAGAAGAAAAATATTGGTAAGATTCAAAAACCCCAATGACAGTCCTCCTCTTCTACTCTGAATGTGTGCAGACATACTCACTCTCCCAATTTAGACAACCACTTTGAACCAGTTTTTTAAAAAATAATGCTGATTCTTTTAATGGGATTTTTTAGCCTGAGAAAGCACTTTTTTTATCCCCAAGCTTATTTATTCACTCTAGAGCACTGTGGCAGCTTGGTTTATGAAATTTTAGCTAGCCTTTACTGAAAAAACTCAAACAGGTTAACTGAAGTTTATTAAAAAAATATTCAGGATTATTTATTTATCTGGGAATAGAAATCCTTGTGGCAGAGGAAACTTCACAGAAAACTCATTCACTCCTAACTTTTACAAGGCCTTTTTTGTTGGGCAAAAAGACTTTTCTGGAATGTTGTGTAATCACAGATTATTCTGACAGCAGCACTGGTCTTAACTTGTGTTAATAATTCACAACAAACAAAATAAACTCGCCATTTTTTCCCAAGGGATATGACAAGAGATTCAGCTAACTTCAAAGAGTTTCTAAGAGGATATTTTCCTTTTAGGCAAGGATACCCTTTCTACTTAAACAACCTTTTTTACCCTGGAACCTAAATTCCCTTAGCTTCAAATTATTCCATTTCTACAATACATCTTCTCCATTTTGTACTGAGTTGCCAGATTTGATGCTAGAATATCATATTCAGACTCCAAAAAATAAGGTTTTCTTTGTTTGACTTTGAGCTCATGTGCATTCTGAAGACTAAAATATGTCAGGATAACCCCCACATCAGTAAACTGATACTCTCATTCAGACATGTGACTTCAATGCCCGTGGTGTCAAAGAAGCTCAGTGAATAATCCTTGTCTGTAATACCATTACAATAGTCTGTGATTAATAAAGATGAGTTGACAGTAAACTGAAGCCTTACTTAATATTTTTACCTGGATTCAAACAAACCACATGGGCCTGATGAGCATAGTCTGAGAACAGTGTTTTAGGAATGGGCCCTTCCAGTCAAATAAGACAAATTCGTTTCATCAATTTGCTATGTTTTTTGTCTTCTACCTAATACAAGGAATAAAGGCACAGACACAAATTTCTATTGCATTAGGAAAAGCCAGGGGAAATAACACAAAAGTTCCTCCACAAACCACTGTCATTAAATTGATTTCATTGGGACAGCTTGCAAGAGCCTTTTGACGAGGAGCTGGTCTTTCTCCTGCTCCCCACAGTATTAATTACTAGTGAAAAACAATAGATGGAGATGTACTGCCTACCACAGATATACCTAATTCATAGAAACCAGCATATGGGTAAAAGGTGTGAGCTGGTGGCTAGTATTTTTATTTAGTTGCAGGATGCACATGGTGAGGCTTTATATCATGTTCTGTCAACATTTTCTATATGAAAGCACAGTAAATTTTGTAACCTTTTATCTTGAGCATGTTTCTGATTGCTTGTCAGAGGCATGCTATTAATAATGCTGAACCAGTACTGGAGATTTCCACTAAAGTTGATGAAATTTTGTGAAAGCAAGGTTTGAGTGACTTTTTAAGAGAACAAAGATGTTGCATTATATTGCTCCCATTATACACAAGATTAAGTCAGTGTTACTATCTTGGATAGATGTTCCTGTTTGAAATAAATATTTTACATCATCTCTATCTTTGACATCTTTACAGGTTAGATGAATTGCAGACACTTCTCCTACAGAAAAACAAGTTGACTTACCTTCCACGAGCTCTTGTCAATATGCCAAAGCTCAGTTTGTTAGTTGTCAGTGGTGATGACCTGGTTGAGATACCCACAGCCATATGTGAGTCAACCACAGGTTTAAAGTAAGTAAAAGTGAAAGAGAAAGGAAAATATTCTTAAAAAGATAAGGTAAGATACACCCAGGAGAAATGCTTTCACCAGCACCAGTTTCTGCAAATTCTGACCATATTTATATCAGAATGGTAAATGAGGCACTAAACTGGAAATTACAGAGGCTCTGCAGTTCCGTGATTTTCACCTACCAGTTACCCACGTCGAGCATATGTATGTCTAAACTGCTATTCTGGCTAGACTGGGTCATAGTAGCTCTAACTCTAGAGTTGAAAAACCATGCTCCACAGTGGGGCCAGTAGCCTGGGATCTAGCTGCTGATAAGCTCAGTGCTAACAAAAGCATCTTGGTGGGAGAGGAAAATATGGCTAGTAAAACATTAAGTAAAGTCACAAGGGTTTAGTAGTTCTTTGCTGTGAAATATCACTTTACTGCTGCATGCAGAATAAGACTAAAAGACATTTTAGTCTGCAATTACAGAGATACTGCATTTCTGCAGGCAATGTTCATGTTCTTGATTATGGAACCCTTTCAGGCTCTGTACTGGGTCTGGCTTGGAGTGGAGTTAGCTGTGGCTGGAATTACCTTTCCTCTCTTAGAGCTATTCCTTACACTAGTAGCTAAAAAGGTGCTGATAACATTTCAGTGTTTTTACCAATTGCTGGGCAGTGGTGGCACAGCATCAAGGCTCTCCAACCCTCCCCTAAGAAAGCACCCAAGTAGGTGCTGAGGGTGAGCTAGGGTTTGGGAGGGGACACAGCCAGAGCAGCTGACCCCAATTGACCAGAGGGATATTTCATACCCTAGGGTGTCATACTCAGCATATAAAGGTGAAAGAAAGGTGAGAGGTGGTGGGTCATGTGTTATTGGAGTTTTTGTCTTCCAAAGAAACCAACTACATATACTGAGTCTCTGTTCCCCAGGAAGTGGCTAGATATTACCTGTTGAGAAGTAGAGAGTAAATTTTTTTGCTTTGCTTTTCTTCTATGCATAGGTATTACTTTTCTCATTAAGCTTATCTACAATTTTTTCATCTGCTATTCTCCCTTGTCTAATTGAGGAAAGGGGCAGAGAGAGGTGCTTGGTGGGTACCTGGGCCAAACAAGTCAGCTGATCACAAACTCACAGCAATTCATCAGATTTTTAGAACTCCAGATGATTCGTTGGAATATTTGTTGTTTTGAAAGTAACAATTTTAATTTTTTTTTTCCTTCTTGGTGTGAAAATCTGAGATTTTCAGTATGCTATGCACTTGTTTGCCCGTTATTTAAATTGTTTATGCAACCACCTAGTTTTTCACCTGCAAAGTATAGCTTTAGATACTTTACAATTACAAAGTAATGCATGCCCTGCCATGTATCGTAAAAGACAAGTAATGTAATAACCAAAAAATGGAGGTACATATTGTCAGTTAAATGATTCTGGCAAAATTCCAGAGTGCTAGGCATTGTTGCTAGGATGAAGTTCATATTGCCCATTAAGAGATGGGGAAATTACAGTGCAGTTGGTCATAAGTTCTGTAATAAAGAACTATACCTGTTATTGCAAAGAATGATTTATGTAGATAGAAGGAAAAAAGAAAAAAAACAGAACATTTTCATATGGAAAGTGGATTATAGAGGAATTTCCAGTTGGAATCTGTATTTTTAATAATAGATGTATCCTAACTATTCCATAATGCTAAATTAAGCTAATGTTCTTCACATTTCTTCTGGCTTTGGTAGAAATATGCTACCAAATTGAATTAAAATTCAATTTAGAAATGGAATTTCTAAAATGTCGTTTACGAAGGCCAGTGATGTTCAGCTGCCTGTACATATATTTCTGTGTTAATCTCTCTCTAGATTTGTAAGTCTCAAGGACAGTCCGGTAGAAACGATTGTATGTGAAGACACTGAAGAAATAATAGAAAATGAACGTGAACGTGAGCAAGTTGAGAAAGAGTTTATGAAAACATACATTGAAGACCTAAGGGAAAGGGGTATGTCTAAATTTGCAGGAAGCTGCCTGCTGTCTTGGCTATAAATGCAGACATACATTGGGAACATTCATTTTTAGGAGGACAACCAGTATTTCCTTAAACTCTAGTTGTCTTTTGTGGTATTAAATAAGACTAATAATAAAATGCCAAATCTGCTTTGTTAAAAGTTTGGACCCTAATTAAGACCCTTGATATTGAACATATGTATACAAAATTGTGTTTGTATATGCCTTAACCTTAATTGATGGTGAACACAAAAATATCCTCATTCTCTGGATTTACTTACTTCTCTTGGGATTAGTATTGGTGATTTTGAATTCCTGAAGAGGTGCTTCTCCTCCTCAGAAAGAATCACAGTGTGTATGTGAAAGCCTCATTGTATTGGTAGAATATTCTTTGACAATATTATCTACTTCAAGATACTAACTATTTAACCACTCTACAATTATAGAAAAATACCTGCTTTTATCTTTATTACATAACACCTGAAACTATACATATTACTTTATGTTGCTATTCTGTTTTATATTCACCATTATTGAGAAATCCTTGCTTTCCTGAGTGTTCTTTAATAATTTTTTTTTAGGAAAAAGGGAAAGTTTCCTGTGAGAGAGAATACATCATAGGCTCATTTTTAATTCCTTTAATTGTTTGTGTGTAGAAAGGACTTTCTGTGGAATGAATCTCACAGTTGATTTTCATTCCTTGCATTTAATTTAAGTGGTCTATATAGTGGTCCTAGAAACCTGTTAAAAGAGAAATATAAAGAAAGACCACAGGGTGTGGCTTCATAATACTTTTCTTGTTCTCATGCTGGACTTCTGTTTGTTAACAACTAAAATCTGTGCATATGAATATTCATTCTGTCTATTTCCAAACTCAAGTCTACTATAAAAGTGCTGGATTCTGGTAATGGTAACAACAGTGGTTAAAATAGAGATAAGAAAGCAATGGAGGAAAAACTAAGGTCATGATCTGTCTTTAGAGACAATCATAAAATATGTAGTGATGAAGTTGTATCTACAGTCTTAGGAAATGTGGAAGTCTGTCACGCTGCCTGAAATCTGCATTTGACCCTTTTGAGAATAGGCCAGCTTTATGCTCTTTGAGGGCAAAGGCAGCTCAGGGATAGTTTTATTCCTCCCTAAACAGAACTTACTTCCCTGCTTTTTATGGAGAGTTTGGATCATGAATCACTTTTGTATTCCTGCTTCTGAACTTTTGTGCTGTAGATAATGCCAATAAGTTCTTTTGAAAAACAGACTGTAGAAGGAATATCTTCTATAAAATATAAAGCAGCAGAATTTCTGAAAGATAGCACAGAGATCATTTGTAGAGTAGCTTTGAAACAAGACCAAACCCAGCTGTTTCTAGCTAAGGGTTCCATTTATTTGTGCTGGATTAAATAGCTAAAGTCTGAGATTTATTTCTTTTTTCTCTTTTTCAGAGTCTACTCCTTCCTACACTACAAAAGTAATGCTCAGTCTCCAGCTCTGAAGATTAAAAATCTCTAGGTTTCTACTGAATAGCTGAATAACTCCGTTTTTATCTACCTGAATAGCAAACACATGAAAATATAGATGGCCAGAATAACATCAAAATCATATAGAATTATTTATTTGTTTCTGTAGTCTTTTCAAGTAACTACAGATTAAAAAAGGAGCAGTAGAACCTTCATAACATGCTGTTTCACATTTTAGGTCAACATGCTTATTTTCAAGTTCACAGCAGCAGCCACTAATTTGCATGTAGACCTGCTGAAAGTAAATATTTACTGTAATTAAGTATATACAGGCATAGCTGAAGTATGAAAATTGTACGTTGTAGTTGAAACAGTGAAACAGAAACCATGATCTTAAGAAGATATTTGATTTTATAAAAGGGGATAGATTTATTAAAAAAAATGAATGTAATTTGTCGTTTTCTTAAGACCAAATACACACATAGGTATTTACAATATTCAAATGAGAACACACCCATAGTTCACATTTGCGTCCTGTTCTGCAAGAAAATTGTTCTTGGAAATTTCGGTTTTGATAAGTTTCAACAACTTTACATACAGAAACTGTAGCACTTCTCCTTTTTATTTTCAAGCATATTTCAAGCCTTTACTTGTTTGTAAATCCAAGAACCAATGTGATTGAAATTTCTGTGCTAAGCAGTCTTATAGTATAGTAGTGTACTAAGTAAGATTTTAAAGCACTAACTGGTGTCAGCTAATACTATTGGCAAAATGATGACACAGGTCTTATATTAATGGTTTTAGATCACAGGATTTTGCGGAAATTTGTTGGAATTTTCCAAGTTGTGTAAGAATGAGTTTGCTGGTAAAACATTATTTTGATTGCTATATAATAATCTGTTTATATGCAGTTATTTAGGTGTATATAGAGTAGAGTTTCAGAAACCTAGTTTCACATGTACCTTTTTGTCTAATAAAGCAATATTTTTAGTCTAAAAAGACTTAAGACTTTGAGAATCGAGACTCAAATTATAGAATTTAAATGGTCCTAAACTTACGGGTGCAGTTAGGTGAGACAATATTTGCATCTTTGGTTTTTGTTATGGGTGAGCTCTTTTCATTTTTGTGCATGAATGTCACTTAAGTAGCCATATTTAAAAAGCAAAGCAATGAAGGATATGCTTCTCAGGCTTCCATATGAAAAAAGAACTTAAGGTCTTTCCCTTTCCCTTTCCCTTTCCCTTTCCCTTTCCCTTTCCCTTTCCCTTTCCCTTTCCCTTTCCCTTTCCCTTTCCCTTTCCCTTTCCCTTTCCCTTTCCCTTTCCCTTTCCCTTTCCCTTTCCCTTTCCCTTTCCCTTTCCCTTTCCCTTTCCCTTTCCCTTTCCCTCTTTTAAAATAAAAAAATAAAAAAAACAAACAGTAAGTGTGTTATTTATTCCACTTACAGTCTTCTGCTGTTATAGTACTATCAAAATAAAACTCACTCAAGTTGGTCTCTAGGTGTTAATGCAGATTTTAAGCAAGTTCCGTTCCAGGGGGAAGTTTAAAAAATAAGAAAACTTGACATTGATCTGAAGCAGAAAAATAGAAGACATTTTTTTCATTGTTATGGAGAAATTGAAACAAGATCAAATGGTGTCCAAGTGGGCTTAGAGAAATTAGGCTGTGTGGAACCATCCTACCAAACTTTCTTTCATTAAAATTATAAATTTAGTTAAGTATTGATATTGATGTAATAAACTTCTATAAGACATATGTTCTGATATTGCTTGAAATTCTGTTTCTAGAATTCTGTCATAGTCTATTATTATCCAGTGAAAGTTATAGGAATGGAAATCACAAAGGTTGAGTTTATAGAAAGGAGTTGTAACTACAGAAATCTAGGGATAGAAACACAATTAGCAAAAGTGCCAGTGCAAATTCTACTATCATCAGTATTGTACATATAAACAGAAAGTATGTGAATAGAGAAGCTGTATAAATCCTTAGGATTGCTGCTAATCTTGCTCAAAATTTTTTTTGCTGTTCACAGATAAGAGTGGGACAGAAACAAAAATTTTGCATAAATAAAGCCGATACATTTTTAAGTTCATTGAACATCATTGTTCACGAGTCCATTTACTTGTCAATATTTATAAATTGAGATCACTGTCTAGAAGCAGAATTTTTTAATGCAGCAAGCAAACATAAGGCAGAAGACTAAAACTTGAATTCTCATATCTGAATTAGAAACAAAAGCTCTGTTTTTTTTTTAAATTAACCATGGGATGACTTATAAAACACAAATTCTCAATCACCAGCAATCTTTAAGTTCAGGTTAACACTTTCCTAAAAAAAATCTGTAACATTTGACTCATGAAAAATGCAAGATTACTAGTATACAGGCGTCCAAATAGTGTTCTCCAACTTGACATCAGACATCTGTCAATTCAATTTTCATGGAATCATGGATTGATTTCAATTGCAAGGGACATTCGAAGATAATCAGTCCTGACCCCTCTCTCATAAGACAGGGGCATCTTTCATTAGATCAGGTTTTTCAAAGCTCAGTCCAAGCTGACTGTGAATATTTCCCATGATGGGGCACCCACAACACCCAGTAACTCACCAATCTTGTAAAGAATTTCTTCCTTAGATCAAATCTAAAATTAAATCTACCAAATTTCAGTTTCTTACTGAAACTTACCCTTTGTCCTGTCACTAAAAATCCTGTTAAAAATTTATTTCTCCAACATTTTCATAAGCCTATTTGTATTGAATAGCTGCAATAAGACTTCTTTTTTCCAGTCTGAACAACTTCATCTCTCTCACCCTTTCCTCAAAGGAGAAAGGCTTCAGCTCTATCCTCAAAGAAGAGGTGTTTCAGTGATTTTTGTGGCCCTCCCCTAGATCTACTCTAACAGGGCTTTCTTGTGCTAAGAATCTTTCTTGTGCTAAGAATGATGCAGTACTTCAGGTAGAGTCACAGGAGAGCAGAGGTTCCCTCGACCTGCTGGCCTTGCTCCTTTTGTTGCAGAATAGGGCTGGTTTTCTGGGCTGCAAGGCCTCATAACTAGCTCACGGTCTATTTTACGTTTATTAGTATCCCCAAGTCCTCCACAGGGCTGAGAGCTTTTATTCCTAGCTCTTGTAGAACATTACTTCCTCAAATGTTATCCATAGATAAGAATTTGTCACTGCTGTTAACAGAACTTGTTAAGTACCTTTGTTCGAGGGGAAGACGGTGTACAGTGGTCTCCATTACACCTAAGACATGCAGTGTGTAATGCCAGCTGCCAGCTGGTACTGAAATACCTAACTTCAGCATAATTCCATTTGAGTCATACTTCTATGTCCTTTACAAGAAGTTATACTTCTATGTCCTTTACGTATCTATCATATGATGTTAAATATAACTTTATTAGAGTCCTCTACTGTAGGAAAAAACCCATGCATATCAAAATTTTGAATTAGATCTAACTGTACTGCTTTTCTACCCCATCTGTTTTACTAGCAATTATAATTTAAATTATCTTTTACTGGAAACAACACTACCAAAGAGAATTATGATATTAGCATGTTTAATACTATTTCAGTTTTGAAACGGAATAATTTTATGAATGATAGGAATTCTATGTACAATGGAAATGTATGTTATTTACAGGTTTCTGATATCAGGTACTTAGACACCTTAAGGAAAATAATGGGGGTTTTTTTCCGCACTGCATTTTCTATGGCTGTCAAATACTACACGTCCTAAAACTCAATACTTTGTTCTGCTTTACATCTGGCTGCTATTTCAAAGCAGCAAGACTGGGAAGAATTGAAATATGTTTTCTAGAATACTCATGGACTCAATGTGCAAAAGTAAATCAGAAAACCACATTTAATTTTGTTCCATTTCCTTGTTCTGTATTGTGGCCTTGTTTCTAGGATAGCATATTATAAGCCAAGAAGACAAACTTGTAAGGATAGCAAAGAACCTCATATTTAATTAATGGACGTCTAGGAATAACATAGTCTTGCATCAGATATTGGCTTAACTTACAGTTAACACTGTACAATATATTCTTCCCCCCGCCTTGAGCATTTCTGAAACATCAGAACTGATTTACTGTGGTTACTTTCTGCAAAGGAAGCACCAAGCAAAATGAAAAATGGAATGGCCTTTTCCTGATGATGTAGGCTCTAGTTCCTGGTTTGTGGAAGATTTCATAGACTCATAGAATTCTTGGGTTGGAAAAGACCTTGTAGATCACCTAGTTTCACCTCCCCCTGCCATGGGTAGGGACAGCTTCCATTTGACCTGGTTGCTCAAAGCCCTATCCAGCCTGGCACCAAACACTTTTGGGGATATGTATTTACAATTTCTATGTTCCAGTGACTCATCACGCTCTACGTAAATAATTTCTTCTAATATTTAATTCTAATATAAATTTTAAAATGGTTCCCCATTTGACCGAAAACTGTCAGATTGCTTAAAAAATGCCTCTCCTTTTTTAAGTCCTGTTGTTAATGGCCCTCTCAGCAGGTCCACATCTTTGTTGCACTGAAGACCCCACAGCTGGATGCAGCACTCTATGTGGGGTCTCACAAGGACAGGACAGAGGGAGAAAATCACCCCCTTCCACCTGTTGGACAAGTTGCTTTTGATGCAGCTCAGGACATGGTTGGTTTTTCTAGGCTGTGAGTTCACACTATTTACTCATGTCCAGCATTTCATTCTCAGGAACTCCCGAGCCCTCATCAGGATTGCTCTCAATGACTTCTCCATCTGTGTTCATGTCTGAGATTGCCCTGACCCAGGTGCATCACCTTGCACTTGGTCCAGTTGAATCTCATGAGCTTCTCCTGGGCACACTTGTCAAGATTGTCCAGGTCCGCCTGGATGGTAACTCATTCTTCAGGTGTGTCAACAGCTTTGTCAATCAGCTTTATTTCATCTGTAAACTCGCTGAGGGAGTACTTGACCTCATTGTCTGTGTAATTGAGATAGATACTGAGGAGCACTTGTCCCAACACAGAGCTCTGAGGAACATGACTTGTCATCAGCTCCACCTGGACATTGACTTCAGTTCACTGGATATGACTGTCCAGCCAATTCCTTACCTACCAGTCCACCCTTCAAATCCATGTCCAATTCAAAGACAGTTGGTCTTCATTTTGGAGACAAGGATGTTGTGTAGAACAGTGTCAGAGGCCATACAGAAGTCAAGATAGATGATATTAGTCTTTGCTTGTTGACCATTGCAGTCACTCCATCACACAAGGCCACCAGTTTGGGCAGACAAAATTTTCCTTTAATGTTGTGGTTATAGAAAAAAAAGGTGTAGTTTCTAGGACTGTTTAATTCCATACCATCCACATTACTGTGGGGCCTTGGTTCAGCTGGGGCCAGAACAGTAGAATTATCATCTTTAGCTGGGTTTGAGGGAGAGGGTGTGGAGTTTGCAGGGTCAGCTCAGCTCATTCAACCCCTCTCTGCTAAGGGCAGTCCCTGTGCTGGCTGCCTTGGATCACTTCCTTGATCTTCACGTGCCTTAAAATATTTTCTCCGGGGATCTGCTGCATAATCTTCCCAGGCACAAAAGAGAGTGTGCAGTTCTCTGTGTCTTCTCCCCTTAAAAATATGAGTGATAGTTCGTTTCTTCCAAGTATTGGAGACTTCACCTGGTCACTATGACTCTTCAAATAGGATGGAGAAGTGCTTGCTAACACCATCACCACTCAGGACCCTGGATGCAGGTCAACAGGTCCTGTAGACTTGTGGTTATTCGGTTTCATCAAGTGATCTCAAGCCCGCTTTTCATTGACAGTGGGAGGCAACTCACTCCCCCATCCCACCTAGATGTTCAGGGACTTGAGAGACATGGGATGTCTGGTGGTGGGTGATTGAAGAGCTTTTTGGGTATTTCAAAGAGCTTTTTGAGTATTCCCTCCTTCTCCCATTGATACCATATTTGTTGATACCAGATATCCCTTCTCATCTACCAAAGATGGGAATACACTGTTCTTGGAATTTATTTTCTGACCTACATACAAGTAGCCCCTTCTTGGCTGGAGATCTCTTCCCTTTCTGGGAGGATCCTTCCCGAATTCCTTAGTGAGAATTTACAGGTACTTCTTTACTGTTTCCTGGAAGTGCTGTTGTTTCCTTGTTCCTCTTTGACACTTGGAAATATATCCCTTTTCCTTGCTGAGTATGGTTTAAAGCTCTGCCAAGAAGTCCAGCCTGTTTCCTTCCTAGAACATGCTCACCTCACCCAGTCAGGTGACCCCATTGACTGTCAGCTCTTCCTCAGGTGTGCATCCTAGATCATAGAAGCCAAAACACTGAGCATGGCACCAGATATGCAGTCAACCATTCTCTTGATCCATTTATCTTCTCTGGGTCCCCAGTCTCCAGCTAGGGGTATAGAGGAGGACACTACCCATGGTTCTGATCCCTTCAACATCTTTCTGATGGATGTGAAGCCCCTTTTGATACTTTAAAAACTTCTTGTTGCAGCCTAATTCAACCCTGTGTGTAAGAGTAGGAGTGCATGATAGTCCTCTGGTTTTACCAGGTGTGGCAGCCTCTTTGTGACTTTGTGAATGTGAGCCCCCAGTAGGCAGCAAACCTCTCTAGAGAGGTCCAGATGGCAAATGGATACTTCAGCAACTCTCAGAGAGAAGTCAGCAATTACTAACAATGTTCATGCTTTTATGGCGTCACTCTTTCTGCACAGATTAGCTCCTGCTTCATAATGGATGGGGGTAGGCTGGAAAATAAGGGGTTTTTGCCCTCATTTTGAGACCTCATTTGAACTGGTCCTAATAAATAGAACTGTAACTCAGCATAGCTCTGGTTCTGTACTTCTAGAGTAACTACTATATTCTTCAAATGCAGTTCAAGAAGAGTCTCCTCTCTTTTCAATAGCTGAATCTGCTACTTGGGCTGACTCCAGCTGTGACTACATTCTGTACTACAGCTTGCTCTCTTCTTCACTTCACTGGTCCATTAAGAGCTATGGTATTGCTGAGTGTAAATAGGCGATTTGCATCGTGTTTTCATTATCTACTGACTGTCATTAATATGAAAGGATCATTACTGTCTCTTACTGCTCCCTGGAACTTTCTGTTTTCTTGTTGCCAGCTGCAACATAACTACTCAAGGTTCAGCAAAATCTCAGTAAAGATGCTTTTTATATCTAAAATGCAATTGCGTCTTAAGCATATTGCCTTGGCTACGTTCAGAGTTTATATTTTTCATTAATGCTTCCAGCCTTTTCCTAAAATCAACAGTGACATTTATAAAGTAATTAAATTTGCTGTCAAATCCTGGTGAATAGATCTGTAAAGAGGAATATCAGCTTAGAGAACTGAAAATCAGTTTTAGGCTATAAAAGAGCAAAATTTGAGTTCAAATTTACGTATACAACATTGCATTTTCTTTTTCATTTGTTACATAGGTTCAGACAATTTGAAGCACAGTCAGCCTTTAAGCCTGTGTATTATGTAATGACATAAAATAATACATTTTCAAAAACCAATTTGTTATACTGTAGGGCTCTAAGTTGATAAAATGTTACTCAGTGTTTCGTTCTTATTCTGTGTTTGCTGATTTCAAAACTGTAATGATCTGTCACCTGTGGTATCTATACAACTTTCTGTCAAAATAAATATTTGAAAATACATTGATCCTGAGCTTGCAGTGCTGCCCTGGCCCCAGAGAAATAGGGCAGGTCATCTGTTTACTCTGAGGGTATTCTGGGAAGGTGAGTTCAGTTGTCACATATTGGCAACTTCAGGAGCCACTACTGGCAACACCTGATAAAACCAGACAACAAAAGGAGATTAAGCCTTTAATAAAAAAAAAAAAGTAAATATGGCTTTGATTTTTACATTTTAAAGAGGCCCATATTACTCCCTGGAAACTATTTCTAGGCACCCTGACAAGAACATCATGGAAGCTGTTTGTATGGCTTCATCAGGGGGAGTTTATGCCTGACCAGCTTCCACATTGAAATGCCTGGCCTAGCGGAAGGGCGGCCAGGTCCAGAGTGAGGTGGTCAATTGCTCAAAGTCTAATTCAAGGCCAGTATCAATTGGTGATCCTTGAGGACAATACTGAGTCTGAGCCTATTTAATATCTTCATTAGTAATTAATTAATAACTAATTGTCATCATGATGATGGGGCACAGTGTGCCTTCAGCAAGTGTGCTGATGACATAAAACTGGCAGGAGTAGTTGATGTATTAGAAGGCTGTGCTGCCACTCAGGGATTGTGCTCTTATCCTGGAGAAACCTCTAGAAATGGGCTGACAGGAATCTCAAGAAGTTCAGTGAGAAGTGTAAAGCTCTGAACCTGAGGATGAATAACACCAGGCATTAGTGCATGCTGGGGGCTGGAAAATAACTTTGCAGAAACTGCTCTGTGGGTCCTGGTAGACACCAGGTTGTACATGAGTCGTCAATGTGCTGCAAGAAGGCAAGGGCTAATTGTATGCTGGGCTACATAAAGATGAGTCCTGCCAACAGGCTGATGGAAGTGATCATTCACATCTCCTCAGCATTGGTAAGGTCACATCTGTGTCCAGTCTGGGCTTCCCACTAGGTGATGTATTGACATGCTGGAAAAAGTCCAGTGAAGGGCCATGAAAATGATTAAGGGACTGGACTGTCTCTCCTGCAAGGAGAGGCTGAGAGAGTTGAGACTGTTCCACCTGGAAAAGAAGTCTCAGAGGGACCTTATCAATGTATATAAGTACCTGAAGGGAGGGTGCAAAGAATATGGAATCAGGTGGTCCTCAATGGGGCCCCGTGACAGGACAAGGCACGCTGGACATCAATGGAAACACAGAAGGTATTTAATGAAAATCAGCAAACACATTTTTACTCTGACTGTTATTGAGCACTGGCACAGGTTCCCAGGGAGGTGGTTGTCTTCATTCTTTGAGAATAAAAAACCCCAACCCAACCCAAACCAAAGAATGAAAACCAAAGCCAAACAAAAACTTTCTGGATATAGTCCAGGACCATCTATTCTAGATGACCACTCCTGAGCATGGGGTGTTAGACAAGATGATGACTAGAGATCCCATCCATCTTCCACTGCTCTGTGACCCAGGGATGGGATGGGTGTCCTGAAAACAGTTTTGCTTCATGTGGCCAATTCCAGCTGTAATGTTTCAGCACTATAGAAAGTTTATTTGCATGGCCTGATGTGCAGGTTGATTACAGCAGATTTATTGAAGAGTGCTATCTGCTGTGTTGTCAACTTTGAGATCAGTAATATAAAACCTGACTGAATATTTCTATAATGCAATAATGTTAAGAGAGAAGATTAAATAATATCTTAAGTCATGGGTGAACACTGCCTGACATTCATCAACATATTTGTGGATATTGCAAGCGACTTCAGTAAACAGAGGAATTTGTTCTGTACAGCTCTAGAACTGCTTCACTGACTCATGGAACGAGTATCACTGTACTGTGCATCAGATGTTTGGATTAATAGAAGTGAATATTGTAAAGAAATTCTGCAGATGTTTGCGATAATGCCATTTTGCACACTTGTGGAAAATTTTCTCTGTTGCATATCCCTGCCTGCTATAGGGTGAGAATCATAGAATTATTAGGGTTGGAAGGGACTTGTGGAGTTCATCCAGTCCAATCCCACTTCCAAGCCAATGGTCACCTAGAGCAGGTGACACAGGAGCACATCCAGGTGGATTTAAAATATCTTCTGAGAGGGAGACTCCATCACCCCCCTGTGCAGCCTCTTCCTGTGCTCTGCCACTCTCAATGTAAAGAAGTTCTTCCTCATGTTGATGTGGAACTTGTGTATTTAGTTTATGGCCATGGATCCTCATCATATCACTGGGCACCACTGAAAAGAGTCTGACACCATTCTCCTGACACCCACCTTTGAGATATTTATACGTGTTAATAAGATCCCCTCTAAGTTTTCTTTTCTCCAGAATAAACAGGCCCAGCTCCTGCAATCTCTCCTCATAAGAGAGGTGCTACAGGTCCCAGATCATCTCTGTGACCCTCTTCTGGACCGTCTCCAGTAGCTCCTTGTCTCTCTTTTACCGATGAGCCCAGAACTGGACACAGCACTCCAGATATGGCCTCACCAGGGCCAAGAAGAGGGACAGCATCACTACCCTCAACCTTCTGGCCATGCTTTTCCTGATGTAACCCAGGATACCCTTGACCTTCTTGGACACAAGGGCACTGATGGCTTATGGACAACTTGTGATCCACCAAGAGTACCTTCTCTGCAGAGCTGCTCTGTCTGCCTGCAACCCCGGTCTGTGCTGACACTTTAGGTTGTTCCTCCCCAGGTACAGGAAGAACTGTCCTAAAGATCTGTACAGCCTGTTAGTAGGATTTCCTGTTAAAAGTATGATCTTGGGACTACATCTCATTTGCTATTAGCCTAGATTTGTGGAAATGGCACAGTAAATGTCCTGTGTTTTATAGTACTCCCATTTTTGTCTTTAGTACTACAAGGCTTTACAGTAAAGGTAGACACTTTTTCACTAAGTAAACAATTGGATTGATGCTACAGTTTTGTTAGAGGTGGTTTTGCTTTTATGCTGAAAAAAGTAAAAGTGAAGGAAAAACAGCTTATTTTCTGTGTTTAAAATCAAATCAGAAATATGAATAGCTCTGAGATGCTCAGGTCAATAAGTAAAATAGTTTTGCATTTATGATACCAAGTGGAGATGAGAAGAGTTTCAGATGAAATTGCTGAAGTCATCAGTAAGGTATCTTGGTCAGAGCTGGTCAGTAATTTCTTTTTGTAGTGTTATGTTAACCTAATTCATTTTTCATGTTGCTTTCAGCCCCCTCAGGGAACTCATGCGGATTAAGTTTTTTATGTGTTTTAGTTCTGATATATTCTCTGTTTGACTGTTTCTACTATCACAAAGGAGTTTAGTAAAGCATTTCCTCTGAAATCCATGTTCACCAAACTACAGCCTTGCCTCATTAGCAACCAGCTTGTGAAGAAGTTGTAGGTTATCCACTGTAGTTATCCAGTTGCTGGCTTCTGATATTTTCTGATTTATTTAAAATCAATGTAGCAGATACGCATGGGAAGTGCCACTGTGAACTATCAGAATAACATTTGTAAATGGCACCTCTGTAATACTGGAATAGGAATGAACTCTGCAAAACAAAATGTCAGCCATGTTCGTGATACTTAAGTATTGCATTTTACATGCTATCTTCTGGGAATTGTAGTCTGTTCCTCGTGCTCTGGGTAGTTACTAATTTCAAGAGCTTTTATATCTGGCTGACGGCTTCAATTTCCTTCCTCAAAAGCTCACAATGAATTCTTTATGATCTATTTCTATCTTTTATTTGAAAACTATATAGATATAAAAATACGGGAAACAAAGAAAACCCAAGGCACACTAACCACTGACTGAGAATTCACTGATCGTTCCAATACTTATTTTGAAGGATGATAAACTTTTCTGGACAACTTTTCCGTTGGAATTTTTAATTTAACCAAGCCACATAAATTATTCAAAGGGAAAACTGGTGAATATTATTGTATTCTCAACATTTTTAAAAAATAAATTTAAGGTTTTAATTTTTTGTACAGCATCAAGGGTCAGCTGATTGGAAGGAAACACTGATGTATATGCGCTTTGAAATATGGTTCAATGCAATCCAAAGTGCAAGACTCAGATTTTTTAAGGCCTTATTGTTTTTTTTGGCATTTTTCTCCTATTTAACTATATAAATTTCTGGGAGGCATATAAGGTATTTTCAGGATAAATTATGTGAATGGAAAGAAATTCTTGAGGCTTTAGGAAAGAAAAAGAACAAAAACATTACAAAACTGATTTCTCTAGGTGTTTTTGAACTAAATGAATAGTCTTCTATTGTCTAAGAGGCATGATTGTAGACTTGAGAGTTTTGGAAAGGTGTTAATTAATATTGCTGCATGGATCTGAAGCTTCAAAGTTTTCACTTGTGTTTTGGTCCGTTGTTTTTGGTGGCTGTAGATATTAGAGAGAGAATAGTTGCCTGGTATATGAGAGAGGAGTTTTGGAAAGTACCAGAAATGTACATCTTCAGCCAGGAATTTCAAAATGTATTGTGACTTCTATTCACTCTCTGTTAATGTTGCAATATATACCCAGGTCTGTTCTTCCAATTCTGAAGGGTTTTCATACTGTACTAGAACACCTCAAGAAGCTTTTTAGTTTCAAGGGTACTGGAATTTGTGTGTGGATCATGCACTTCTTCCTTCCTACAATTGCGCTGGCTATCTTGTCAAATTGTTATTTAGAAATTGATTCTCTCCAGATTCATCTGTTATGTAGGTCTTTTGAAATGTGAGCACAATTTTTATCTGAACTGCAAAAGGGGCAGTTTTAATGGAAATGAAACCAAACAATAACAGAACAAAATCAACAGATTAATGAAGGCTAGGTTAGTACTGCATATTTTGAAATTGTGTTCACTATTACAG
Source organism: Poecile atricapillus (assembly GCF_030490865.1). Classification (NCBI taxonomy): domain Eukaryota; kingdom Metazoa; phylum Chordata; class Aves; order Passeriformes; family Paridae; genus Poecile; species Poecile atricapillus. Next base: position 106,166,286 of record NC_081289.1, on the reverse strand, counting down.
TCAAGGTTGCTTCTTATTAAACACCTTTATCAGGTATGATTTTTCTTTGTTTTATCTTTTCATCATATCTCATCCCACATTTCACCCTTAATATTTTATTACTTATGTATTACACAGCTTTAAAATACATTTGTATTTAAGAACCTATTTTCATCTTCATTCTGACCAAAAGGAGCATTCTGGAAGCCTGTCCAGATACAGCAACAACTGTGGCAAAAAGCAATGTACAGACAGCTAATTAGAATTTTGCTTTATCTTTCTATTGCTGCAGGTAAAATATCAGCATCTGTTAGCAAAAAACCAAGGACTGGCTAGCTAGCAGAAATTCTGTAATGCAGGGACAGTAGAAGCTGTAGGACTTTTGTTGGTTTTGAGAGGGATGATAAACAAAGTGTAGCATTTCACAGTCAGAGACTGTCTCTTTCATGTAAAAAAGACCATATGCTGCTCTAGTGCTCGTAGCTCAATGTTCAGCCTGAAAGACTTTTATTAACTTATAATTTACCAGTGATCTTTAAAAAAAGTATGCCACCAAACTTGTATGAGCTTGGCTTTCTGAAGTTTCAGAAAGATTTTTAGCCCAGAAGATTTAGCTGTTCCTCATTTGTGTCAAGATAGAAATTAGCCAGCTCTCTTTCAAAAAAATCTATATATTAAGAAGTACCATGATGTGGGAAGCAGGAAGGTAATTTTTTCTGAATATCTATGGTCCTCTGTTTTTGGGAAAGAAATATTCATTTTAGAGAGGCTGTACTTGTACATAGGAAGCATAGCAATTACACCTGTTGGTAGAAATTGCCGTGGCTTAGTATTGTTCTGTCTTTTGTAATGTGAGTAGGAGATTTACTATTGTAGCCATGCCACACATATAGATGCAGTGTAAGGAGTCTAAAGGTAAGTGCGAGGCCATTTCCATCTCAGCCAGATGCAAACTGCTCCTAATTTGTAGGGGACATTGTGGGGACCACAGAGGCAGTCTGTAAGGGCAGATAGTGACAGAAGTGGTGTATCTGGGTGATTTTTGTGATGACAAGCAAGCTACCTACTCATATGTCTTCTGTCTGACAGCAGGGTGCTGAGGAAATGGCAGCTAAGTGCAGGGGAGATTTGCGTTCTGGTCTGGTTGAGATTCTTAATGTGACATATTTTTGGCACCACAAGTGGTATGAACAAAGGAGAGGTTTGAGTAGGTGGAGCTGACAGATACTGTGGAATATGGGAGACATGTAGCAGCTTCTAGCTGCTTCTCCCCACTCTTACTCTATATTTTGATCTTACCCTAAACCTGGTGGAATCTGGCTAACTCTTCCCACACAATTCCCACATTCACAAAGCGCAGCTCCCACCCATCCAGTAATCTTAATTTCTCTAATTTAACCCAGTTTATTGTGGCTCTGCAAAATGCACTGATAGTAGGGCAAGCTGGGGAGACCACCTTGGTTCATTGGCATTTCATGTCCTTTCCTTGCCTGGCTGGAGTAAAGATGTATGCCCAGGATTGTCATGCAGCTGCTGAAAGTGGCTGTCCAGCACAAATGCTATATGTATCGCTGTTTGTCTTATCCTTGGGATTGCTGTTATGGCCTAGAGGCACAAAAATATGCATTATACATTTCTGTTATTCCCATTTCACAACCACTTTAGAGAGACTTTGATCAAATTATTAGGAATCATGTTTCATAAGTATACTATAGAATACAAAGATTTTGCTCCCCAGTTTTAGTGCTACTGAAGATTTCTGTAATATCTATCACTTTAATATAAAGCCATACATTAGATGTAGAAAGATTTATTAGAAGGGAAGCTATCTGGCATAGGAGTGATTGATTCCGTATAATTCATGCCTTAGAAAGCAGTGGCATTTTGCCAAAGGAAAAGCATTCCCATGATCTGCTTTGACTTTTGATGTCATAGTGGAAATTTTCAGAAATTACATACACTCATATACATTAATTTCTTTTGCAGTACCAAGCCTTAGGCTAGACACTTGCCTGCATTTTAGTGTCTGTCCAGATCAGTTTAGTTAAAGGAAATAGAATGAATTATATCTTCATGTAATTTTTCTTTTTAATCAGGTGTTTGAGTAGAACTGTTGAAGGGAGAAGACTACAGCAGTGAGTACACTGTAGCAATGAAACTGATTGAAAGGGATTATTTGGCATAATAAATAAGTTTAAGGTATTCAGATGAAACTTCCAGCACTGTGGAAAAGACTGTCAAGTGCACTATAGGTCTTTCCTCTACTTCCAGAATATCTTTGAAACTTTTTGAATAGTTCTGGAGCTCCACAAATGTTTCACTTTGCCTCCAGCTTACACATTTCCTACAACTGTCTCCTCCATTTCTGTGGGGTAATGTCTTCACATTCATAAACAGTAAATATCCAGTGGTACTGCTCAGGGTTGTAGTGGCTGTAACTAATAATGTAAGTACCCTATGACTGATTTCTAGCCATATTATATTACGGACCCCGCTGTCCCACAAATGGGCGTCCTCTGTGTTTTCTCACTTCTGTAGAGTGTCTCACTCTGTCTCACAGAATCTAACTTTTATTAGAATACTGGAAGCACCATTCATAGTAACTTTTCTTCTGTGAGGTTTCTGAAGCTTGCTGATTCAACTTGAAAGCTGAGATTTGTTTTCAGAAATGTGAGCAATACCCTACTCTCTCTCCCTTCCACACCAATTACATGGAGAGATCTGCAGAAATTGTCACGTGGTAGGAAAAAGAGAGAGGGGTACTGTGTGGTTATTACCACATCTTTAATGTCATATAAGATAGAGCCTGACTTATGTAATGGATGCATAAATTTCAAAAGGTTATTTTATTGTTTTTCTAGACAAATAAAAAGGTTACATTAATATTTTCTTTGTTTCAACCATGCATTTTAGACCATATCTATTTTATTTCTTTTTTCTTCCCTAATTTTACATAGATCTTCAATGCATTTTTAGCTGTTTTAGAAAACTACCATTTTCTTGCCATTTTTTTGTTGAAAATGTAGTTCTTTTTCATAAAAGAAGTTATAATTTGATATTACTAATATATTTGGTGAAAAGTTCTGAAGATATAAAAAGAAAGCACCCATAGAATTTAGATTGATACAGATGGATAGACAGTAGCAGGACAAGCACTCAATTTATCTAAAGTCAGCAGGCGCTGTTTTCTTCTTTCACTGGCTATTGGAAGTATTTTTATTTTCATTGTTTTTGTAAACCAGCTAGGTGTTAATTCCACATACCAAGTGATTTTTGTACTTAACAAAAAGCCCTCTAGAATGTCATATCAGACTTACAAGTTATTTAGAGAATGTGCTGATGAAGTTTGTAAATGATTCACCACATTCTTCACTGTATTTCTTGACTTGATTGCCTGCTCTTAACTGAATGTCAAATAGGTTGGCTACCCATTATCATTTTAAAATTGTCCAGGTTTTTAATTTTATATTATAAAATTGTCTTATGCTAACCTCTAAGCTAACTTTTGAAATTACATTTGTTGTTCTTGTGGGAAGACTCATAAGTCTTATCTCACAAATTGCTCCGTCAACTTGCCTTCTGATAGATATAACTTTTTTCAAAATCTATGAATGCATGTTTTCCTTGTCAAGCAGGATGGGAAATGCCATAACATCCTTTCCCTTTTCCCAAGTTCACATAATCAGTGCTCTCGAGTGTTGTTGACAAGCCTTGTATTCTGACAATTAGAAACTGCCTTCTCCCTTCTCATTTTTGTTTAGTCAGTATTTGTTTTATTCTGTACCAAGGTTGCCCTTAAATAGATTTTCTTTCCCTGTCCTTATACATAATTCTCTAATGCATACTGTAAGCAACACTGTTCATTCTTAAGCAATTCTCATCTACTCTGTAAGATCTACAGTTCTCCATCCATGGTATTTGCTTTGATTCTAGGGTGTCTACTCTGTCTTAGGGTTTTGAGTAACAGCCACCAACCCCTTTTTAAAAATTTTTATTTTGTTCTTGCTTTCTGTATTTTTTTTATTTTGTGTTGGCGAATAAAGTGGCATGAAACATGCTGAACTATGTATGTGTTTCAGCACTGCTGTGTGGAGAAGCATTAGAGTTTTATCAGATACTCAAGCATGTACAAAAAAATGTGCTGTTTTCTGTGTATGCCCACACTGGTGATTTTTCATCATGTTGCTTACTGAAAAATCTTGATTCTTCTCATCATATTAGAAATGATCAACAGGAAGTCACATGGTTCATATTTTAACTAATTTCTTACTTCACAGAGATTTCAAGGGTCTTCATATTCTGATTTCAGTTTTCCACAAGTACTTTGACTTGCAATGAAGCAAAGCGAATGTGCTTCATTGTGAAGGAGGTCTTCTTGCATCAAGAAAAGTTTTATGTAAAAGCCCATGGGATTCTTCTGCAATGTCTCTTACAATATTCTTCATGTTTACTATGTTGCCATCATGAATTATTCCACCTTAAAATCAGATTATATTTTTGGAAATTTGGAATTAGGTTCAAAGGTATGTGCTTGTTTATAAGATTGTGAAGAGATATCTATATGGATATTCTTAAATATTTTTATCACCCACAAGGTATTTGAGCACTGGGACAAGCTCCCCCAGAGAAGTGGTCACAGCACTAAGCCTGACAGAGTTCAAGAAGCATTTGTTTAATGCACTTAGACACATGGTGTGACTCTTGTGGCATCCTGTGCAGGGCCAGGGCTTGTACTCAATGATTCTGATGGGTCCCTTGCAACTCAGCATGTTCTATGGTTCTGTGAAAATGAGGTGTCTTATAATTCTGTTGAAGAATCTTAATTTTGCATGTCATCAGAGACATGTATAGTTGTTTCATTTGTCTCACTGAATTATCCTTGTATTTTTAAAATGTTCAAACAGTCCTTTCCAGAGTGAAATACGAAGGGGAAGGAAGGAAAAAAAGTCAAGATTTCCACATTAATCAGAGAAGGTAAGCAGGGGAGAGGAAATATTAAAGTGAATGGAGAGTGCAAAAAAATCTTGTAAAGTCATGGAGTGAGTGTAGAGGTTTGCCCCAAAAACATCCACCTAGCTCTGAGGACAAAACAGAAAGAAGGTGAGAATACTCATAGATAGAGGCAATGGGATTTTAATAAGAAAAGTTAAAGCTGCATGGAAAGGAAAATGAAAAGTGTCTGCCATTCCCAGAAGATGTTTCTCCCTGGGAAAGCAGGGCAAAAGCATAAAGACTGTTTGGGAAGACAAATACCAGAACCAAAAAGATCCCTCCCTCCTCCTCTCCCTGAACTTCCATTGCTTAGCAAAATGTCATATGTAAGAGATAATGCATTGGCCAGATCTGGTCAGCTCTTTTGGCTATGTGCCCTCCACTCTCAGTCTGCTCTAAGGAGGACAGCGAAGAAGAGAGAAATGCTTTTGCAAGCATGACATGATCAGCCATGAACAAAACACAAGTGTGCTACCAGCAGTGTTCTAGCCATGAATGCAGAGTATAGCATGCAAAGAATGCTGTGTAGAAAGTAAATTTCATCCTGGCCAAATCCAGTACAATGATAAATACAAATATCAGTCAGAAACATTAATTTTATGAACTCTTTACATTTCAGAGTGAATTTGATTAGTCAGTTGAATATAAGATTTTTTTCCTTTTGAACAGAAAAAAAAAAGCACATATTGTGAATTTTTCCACTTCTCAGAAATTAATAAGTTTGTTACAGAAATGCATTTTGGAACAAGAGAATCGACTGTTTTGTTAAGATCAGTATCATTATTTTGCTGGGAGTTGTCACTAAAAACGAAATGGAAATTTGTTGCTAAAACGTGGGCTCCTAATTCACCTTATAACGCCACCTGTTTGAGTAATGTACGCTTGTTTAAGCACAGTAAACCTCAACCACACATCTTGCTTGTCTTTAAAAATTTAGCCAGGAAGAGCCACCAGGAAAAAAAATACTAGCTTGCCCTTTTAATTAAAAAATGTACAAGGTGTAATTTAAAATCCCTTTTTAGCATTAATTTCCAGTACTTTCACCGTCTTTGCCGTATGTTACTGTCAAGGTCTTGATTGTTACACCTCCTGGAGCTGTAGAGGTTTTTCCTTTTGTCCAGCAGCCTGGTACTGCAGCTGATGCCATGTACTTATTAAGGAGGTGTAAAAAATCTACAGCAATATGGAAATCAAGATAAGAAAAATATTTACAGCTCTTAATTAGTGTAGAAGCTAAGCTGTGTTTTTACGTTTGCCACTGTTAGTGTGAATATCAGAAATAGTGTGTCAAGCACGATTAGGAAGGAATCCTTTCCCTGTACTCGGCACTGGTGTACCTTGAATCCTGTATTCAGTTTTTGACCCCTCACTACAAGAAAGATTTTGAAGTGCTGGCACAAGTTTGGAGAAGGTCATTGAAGCTGGAGAGGGATAGGGAGCGCAAAGTCTATGTGTGTTGCCAAAAACCAGCAAAAAAGCAAAGCAAACTCCCTAAGATTATATTTTTTGTATTTGGGAGCAGGGCATTCTTCATTGTGTCACCAGATACACAGGGGATAGCTCCACCTGTTTTACATGCTGAGTATGGAAAAAGCTCCTGTTTGCATACTGTATTTTACATACATATTCATAGGTTTTCCTAGAAGAAACATATATGTGACAATAATTTCCCAAAAGCCATTAACATATATTCCCTTCCATCGACACATAGGTTCCTCTTTCTTGAGAGTGTTGTTGGTGATCTCTGGTGGTCAGTCACCTTAGAGTTGTGTCTGACCATGTGATGAACTGATGTTATTTTTCCTAATTAGGAGAGAAGTTAACGTATCTGGTCTAGCTCATAATTTTTTGAGTCCTTAGATCAATGAAGTATAGTTTCTTACTCCTCTCCTTGGTTAATGTTTATTGTAACTTCTGATTGTGTAGTTCCATAGCCCAGTGATTTTGTAAATTATCATTGTGTTAGCCCACTTGGGGCAAGCAATTCTTCACCTGGCATCATGAGGCGCAGTTGAAGGAGCTGGGATTGTTGATCCTGGAAAAAAGAAGGGTCAAGGAAGACCTTACTGCTTTCTACAGCTACCTGAAAGGAGGTTTTAGCCAGGTGCGGGTCCGCCTCTTCTCCCAAGTAGTAAGTGACACAATGAGAAGAAGCAGCAGCTCCAAATTGCACCAGAAGAAGTTTAGGAAGTCTATTAGGAAAACTTTCTTCATTGAAATGGTGTTCAAACAGAATGTCCAGGGTACTGGTGGAATCACTGTTCTTGGAAGTGTTCAAAAGGCATGTGGGTCTAGTAGATGGGGACACGGTTTAGTGATGACCACAAAGGGGTTAGGTAAACAGTTGAACTTAATGATCTAAGAGGTCTTTTCCAACCTTAACCTTAACAAATCTATGATTTTATGAATATATGAATTGCAGGTTTGCAGGGTCACTGCATATAAATTCTTCTAAGGAGAAGAAGGATTTTTTTGACTCAGTTCAGGATTATATTTTGTTGTCCAACCATCTTGAATGAAAGGAAAACAAGTGTCCATGTTTATATGAGCTTTCAGATAAGGGTGGAAACTGATTTGATTTATAGTTTCTGCTAAATTTACTGCAGAAACATTTAACTTAGTAAGATTAAGTAGTATAAATATGAGGTGGAAAACACTTGTATAAGGCCAGTGGGGAGTCACTGAATATCACAGGCATTAAAATACCTTTCTTCTATTTAAATACTTCTGTTTATTTAAAAAAAAACAACCCAAACTGTTTCAATTTAAAAAGATACAATACTTTCCTTTCAAAATCAGTGCTGATATAAAGTCTAACTCATATGTTGTATGGTACACATTCTCTGTTTTAATGCGGCACTTTGAGTCATTCTGTTATTTTTTATTTGTTATATTTTCTGAGTCTGCCTTACAGAAGTATTTTGATATAACAGAATTTTATTATAAACAGTAATTTATAATTATGATGTGTATGTTTCGTGTTGACAAACAAAAACACACACTTTTTTTAAACAGATGAATTTTTTAAACAAGAGTTGTTTCTGTGATGCTTTTGTGTTGTGTTTTTCTAACTGCTTATAAAATAGCAATTGAAAGTGAAACTGGACAGAGGAAAACACATATTTTCGAGAAAATTTCTTATAACCCAACAGGTAGGAAACAGACTGCGCACAGCAAAACACCCAACATGAACCTGACAGTACATTCATTATTGATGAGATAATTTTATTTCAGTTGCCTTTAGATATATTTCAGCTATCTAAACAGAAATCATCCTGGTTTATTTAGGTTTTTGCAAAACAAAGAAACAATCAAGCAAGCAGATGAATTAAAGGACAGACCTCTTTTGGCTAAGTATATGGAAGAAATTTCAATAGAAAAGTAACAAATGCTAAAGGTAAGGGCAAAGCTATTTTCCTCAAACTGGGAATCCTTACACCTTCTGTGATATAATGTATGAGGTGTCACCAAGGGTTAATAGTCATCTTTCACTCAGGGAAATCTTCTCCTGTTGTTCCAGCTCCCTGTCACAGAGAACAAATACAGACTATATGTGTGTGTTTGTAATCTGGTTTCTATTTTAAGACTAGCACACTTCTCTCTCTTTTTGCTACATGGTTTAAGAAATGTCTGTAACATCTGACAAGTTTATGTGACTTCATTAATTCCCTTCTCTTGATTGACACTCCAGGGATTGATGCCATTGATTCCAGCATGAGCAAAAAAAGAGAGATGGAAACAATGTTTGGCAGGAAGCTAAATAATTTAGAAAGTAGGATAATTGAGCTGAAAAACCGTAGTGAAGTTTTCGCTTGAAGAAAAGAAAAATCTGAAAATCACAAACAGGAATAGAGGTCCAAACTCTCAGGGTCTGAAGAGATACATAGAAAATTATATAATCTTTTAGTAGTTATTTTTAAATTAGCGCATACTCTGTTGTGAGGCCTCTCGAAGTCTTTAGTTTTTTTAATAATGTTGGGACAAGTGTGACAGCTTTATTTTTTCTCTTGCAGGCATTTTTTAAATTTTTTTTCTACTTCTTCTTAATGAAATTTAAGAAAGGTAAAAAGAGTATTTAACTTTCAAACTTTCTTTTTATGTGTTTGTGAAATTTAAAATCAAACTAAATTGACCAGGCACTTACCTGTTTTAACTGGAAGAATATTTAATCAGAAAAAATTATTTAATCTAATCTTTGGGCAAAAAGGTTTTGCCCAAGCATATGATCCTAAGTCTGTGGGTGCTGGTGTGTAGTGTAAGCAGAGAGCTTGTGAGACTGCTGCTCCACTTGCACCTTCAGTACTGGTAGGGAATTGATCAGGCCTTCATAACATTAGGGAGAATCCTGATTCCAAACAACATTCATTCTGGTGAGGAAATGGGAGGGGGGAGATGGGGGTTGGAAAGGCTGTAATTCTCTAAGAACTTTTATCTTTGTTCCATGTCTTTATCTTGATTGCACAGCATACTGACCTATTCTACCAGTGCTCCCTTTCTAGCTATTGAAATTGATGTAGCTCCATTTCAATCAGTGAAGCTGTGTAGGCTTTTAGCAGCTGAGAATTTGTACTTTACTCTGGTGAATAGAATGAGATTTTTCATAGGTTTCATATTTCTGTAGACTCAGGCTTAAAATGGTACATCTATTACCCTTCAACTACTCCATATTTTTGGTTTAAATACAGTGATATTGAGATATTTCCCCTTGAGTACCTTGATGCTGTGCCATCACTGACCCATAATTGTAAGTTTATTTCTCAATTATGTAAATCCCCGCACTCTGACTCAGAAAGGTTTGATTTGCATAATTATTAGATTTATATTTCTGAATAACCATGAAGTGTCTATCAGATTTTTTCATGTTAACTTGCTGTAGACATTGGACTGTCATTCCTCTAATGGACATAACATTTTGTTTCCATGCCTATTATGTCTTTCTTTGCCTCAGAAAATTAAATGCAACTTATCTTCAAGAAGAAATCACTATTTTGGAAGAGGTAGAAGAAATAAAAACTTGACAGTAACCTAATCAATGAAGACTGACTGGGTATTGAATTAGTGTGTCCTTCTATATAAGCCCTTGCTTTCCTTTCTCTTTCCTTCAGCCCTCTGATCTAGAGGCTCATGATGTGCATTTGACAAATGCAGGTGGTTTTTATATAAAAAGTCTCAAACAAAAAGTCTTAAACCAAACAAAAAAAAATGAAAGTAATTAGAATAAAACGAAATCAGTTTCAAGTCATGTTAGGGCAACAGTTTTTGTATATATAGAATTAGAATTAGAATTAAATTATCAGTAAGAAGTCTGTGAAACCAACAAACTGTAGGCTGGATGCTAGCTATCTATGAGTTGTAATGAAATCTTTTTATGGAAGCTGAAATCTTCAGTTTTGATCTGATTAGAAATGTGTTTCACAATGTGAATTCTCCTGGAAAAATATGACTTAAAAGGGTCATGTGAATGGTTTATTCTTTCCCCTAATTCATCAAAGTATGATTAAACTTTGCTTAAAGTTTTGTTGCCAGGCTAATACTGGTTTAAAACAATTTATGATAATTTAATGTAATTTTTTCTTTTAGATGGGACAATGTCTTGGTTTTTTCTGTTAAAAAATGCAATTTGGTAAGTTTTAAATCAGTAAAAACCTTGTTTAAAAGATAAAGATTATCAGCTGTTTCTAGAATTTGTATTACCTACAGCTTAAGGAAATTAATGAGAATGGGCATCAAGAAAGAAAATATTGTAATGTTCAGGCCTAATGACATATGACACAGTAGTCAGCTAAAGAGACTTAGGAATATGATATCCAATCATGATGTTCATAAATTTTGTAGTATCACAACATTCTAATTGACAAGAAACGGAGGTCTTTTTGTTGAGAAGTGGACTGCCTATATGTGCAAAATAGACTGAAATTTTTGATACTGGTACTCATATTCCGAATAATCAAAAATATTATATTAATCTGTGACAGAATTACAGACTTTTTGCTAGCCAGTCAGAAACAATCACAAAAAAGTTTAGTGTCAGGGTCTCATTAACAGCCCTTTTGAATAATTTGTCTTTTAATCATAGAGATCATGGCATTCAATTTAATCTGATGTGAATCAAAATTTGTAGTTCTTTTCTACTGTATTTGGGTCTTGGGTTTATGAAGCTTAAAAATCTGGTGTTGCAATAGCATCTTGCACCCCCTCTGTTGGGAGAAGTCTATTGCTTGCGCCAGGAAACAGGTCTATGCAATGAATGCCATCCTTTGCCAAACCTTTGGCCATCTTACAGTTGTAAATGTATTTCCTGGGGTCCTGTCAGATACTCATTTTTTTCACTGTATAAGGCTTCTTTATATTTCAATCAATTTTTTAAATTTGGTGACATTATATACCATTAAGAGGGGGAGACTTCCATTGCAGTGAATTGGAGAGGATGTTATTGCTGTTGTTATGCATGCCATATGTACAATTATTCCACTTAGTTTAAATTTTAATTGAGCAGAAAGAGACTTGTTTGCAATTAGTAAGATGGTTTTTTTCCCCCTACTTTTTCTGCCTTCAAAAGGCTAACCAAAGACATGCAAGAGAACAGTTTACATTTATTCTGAAGCTGACACAAAAGAAATGTTTCTTGCTTTAATTATCACTTTTTCAGTAGAATTAATCCATAATATGAATTACTTACTCTGTAGGTGGCCCTCTTTTTAGCAAAGATTTCCATATTTATAAATTGGTAAAAAAGAAATTTCAAAAGGAAATTTGTGTGTTTGAGCATTAATATAATCACAAGTTAAGCTAGATGGTTCTGTTTTGGTTTGGGTTGGTGTTTTGTTAGTTTGCTTGTTGTTTTCTACCTGCTCTTCAAACTCCTCTATGCAATTTTCTGTATCGCTTGTCACCAGCTCCTATGTGCCCCGTCAATGTGATGATGACACTGGGGCTTTATCAGTATGACGATTTTCTTATTGTGCACAGGATTCTCTTTGTACTTGTTTTTCATTCATGCAAGTGTGCTTGTGAATTCTGATGTCAGAGAGAGCCACCACCTAAAACACAGCATTTCAGTTTATAGAGATTAAAAGATTAACTCATATTCAAAGTCAGGTAAATAAAAATTGACTTTAATATGTTCTTTGCTTTAAACATCAGCCTTCAGATGCTGAGAATGAGAAGCTTTTATCTTCCAGGGAAGTTATATAGGTAATACATTTGTCTATTTCTTTAAAGTGACACATCATATAGTCCCTGTTTATGCCCTACTTAGGAGGTCTAATACATGTACAAAAAAATTATGATGTAAATATAGTTACAAAGTCATGGAGCTGAAGTATCTGATGTTTCTGGCACTGTGGCTGAAAGTAAGATGCATTTTTATAAGGTTTCTGCTGAATCAGAGAAAGCTGAATGGGTTATGAAATAATTCAATATAAGATAGTGTAACACAGAGACTTAACAAAGTTATTTTTTTTCACAAAGAAGAGCAAAATGTCTTCTGTATAATTGCCTTCCCAGCTCGTATTCTGAATGCTTTTGGCTGCAGTTATCAAGGAGAATTTTTTTTGCTGTTGATTCTAACATATAGTTTCTTATTTCTCTGCTATCTCCTGCTGTGTGTTCATTTAATAGGAATATCAGAAGGTTAAACAAGAAGTATTTAGTCTCAGAAAAAAAAAAAAAAGTTAACTCCTGACATGAAAAGAAAGAATATGAAAAGAAGCAGCATAGGATACATTAATGCCTTGTAACCAGAAGTGAAAGATAAAGAGCAAGTCGTGTTAAGGGCCACAGATGACTATGAAATTGCCCAAGAGGACCAGGCTGCAACTAATTTCAAAAGCAATTCCTTTCTCAAAAATCCTCAAATTAAATGGTGAACTGCTGAGTCCTGAAGCTGAAGGGAAACTGGCTTTGAAAAGTCATGGTGTCTAAACACTTGTTTAGTTTTTCAGCACTTCTGTCGAAGTTGTGGCTACCCCATCCCTGGAAGTGTTCAAGGCCAGGCTGGATGAAGCTTTGAGCAACTCGGTCTAGTGGAAGGTGTCCCTGCCCACGGCAGGGAAGTTAGAATGAAATGATCTTTAAAGTTCTTTCCAACTCAGACTGTTCTGTGATCCTGTAAGTGTAGAATTCTTGTACAGGCCTAGGTATGTGAACCTGTATGTGAAATGGCATAGTTCATGATTAAATACAAAACTCTTAATTCTGTGTTAAAGCAAACCTGTGTAACAACAAATCAACCAGTCAACACATCAATGAAACTACCAAACAACCAACCAGCCAACCAGGAAAAAAAAAAGGATATGAATACACACAAATAGAGAAGAACAAATAAAGAAGAATATCCTTGCTGTTTCTGCACCATGACAGCTGTGGAAATCTAGAGCAGTCATTTCAAACAGAGATAATTTTATTTCTCATCTCATACTAGCTGTTGGACCTTATTGTAAGTTTCAGTAAGAGTTCAGTGATTCCTGGAATTTTATTTAATATTTTTTTCAGTCAATCTGCATTCCTCTATGATAGCTAACAAAAAAATCTCAGCCTGATGTACATTGTGCTATCATAATTCTATGTATGTTGTATCCAAACATTCCTGATTACTCTTGGATTTTTGTTAAGTAAGTTTCCTGGACCATTACCACAGTTCTGGCTATTTTCAAGTAGACAAGATCAGCTTAGCTGCTCATATCTTCTCAAACAATGTCGTAATTCATAAACTTGTTATGCCCTTCTGTTTTTGCAATACACAGAAAGTACAGTGTATTTTGTCAGGAATTGACTAAACATTTGATAAACTAATATTTTTAGCGTAGCTGGAGTCAATTTTAATTTAATTTTTGCTTTAATAATTTCCTGCATAAATAAGCAAACTAAAGAAAATTAGATGTTATGGGTATGAGGGATATTTGAAGTGCCCTGTGATGGCAACACTCCTAATTATGCAGCAGTGCTGTCTAGTGTGGTGACTACTTGTGCTCTGTGATGCTGAACTGTGCAACAGGAAAAACTCAGTATGCACACAGTTACAAAGCCAGGATATGCTCTGAGTACTAATAAAAACTAAGCAAAGCTCCCAAGCTGTGTATGGATGGATTACAGCGCAGACTTTAGAAAAACTAGAAAAAACCAGTGAAGCTAGCTTGGATTCTAGAATCAGTCCTTTCACAGTCTGGATTAACTTTACAGGCTAGTTTACTTATCATATGAAGGTCTGTGCAAGAGCTGCTAGATGTTTCTGGTGCAAACTCACTTTAGGTCCAAGTTATGTACCCATACAACATACACATCTCAGCTTCTGAGACTGGCTCCACAAGGTTTAGTACCGCCTCAGCACAGAGCCATGATATGCTGCTGGAAGCATTTTGAAAATACAATTATGCTTTATTTTTTCAGTTTAGAAGATTCTACAGGGTTGTTAAAGGCTTTCTTCAGACTAAAGGGAAATATCTAAAATGGATAATTTCCTTTCGGACAGATCAAGACTGAGTATTTGAAACACTTGAAATATTGTTTCAAAGGACATTACAAAAAAATTTAAAAATACCATCTTCGTCTTCCCTCAATTGTCTTCAAACCAGTTGCCACTTCAACATTGGAATTTGCCCTTATCTCTTTTCTTGTCTTTAAGAACTGGAGAACTGATGACAAAGGTTTCCAGAAAGGTGACAATTCTTCATAAACATCTGAGCAAGAGAGTATCACAGCACAGAAAATTTAACATGCTGTCTCTCCTGCATGTTTTATCACTTTCAAGTCAGCAGGAAAAAAGAGACCAATTCTATCTAGCATGCTCAAAATGCTAATAAAAATGAAGAAAAAAAAAAAAGTAAAATAGTTGATGGAGAAACATTAAATGAAATTTGTGATTGTGTGATGCCTCCCAAATTATACCAACACAGTAGGGGATTTTATGACTCCAAATGATTGCTGTTTTGAGGGGAAAGGCTGTTGTTTGGGAGTCCTAAGGTGTATAGCAGATGGTACTGAACTGAAGCTGTGGATGATATTCACAGCAGAAGCAAAAAAGCCTTATGATGGAATTGACAGGTTGTAAAAATGAAAATGCACCCCAGTATCTCAATATTATTATGTGAAGGATTATGAAAAATCTAGATTAGAATGGCGTGTTGATGTACGTTTATTAACCAGCGTTTCATTTATTTTGAGCCCATCTGGAATATGTCTTCTAATAAATAGATAAAACAGTGTGACTGCTATGTTTAACAATTATAAGACTGGCTATTCTTAATCTTTTCACCCTTTTTATGAGGTGTGAATAGATACTTTGTGGATATTAAAATCAATGCTTTTGTTTACGTGATTTTACTTTTTGTGTGATTGCTATGAATTAAAGAAAAAATACAGGTAAATAAACATTTTAAATTTTTAGTTTATCTATGTTTTGAGCTCTAGCAATTAAAAAAAACAAACATAGGGAATAAACAATAACCAGATTGTGTCCAGCAATGCTACAGTTGTACAAAGCAAGGTGTCTGATAGCTATATATTCAACATTCTGATGTCTTTTGAAGATACGAAGATAGCCTTAACTTCCATAGGCTTTCCCTCACCAGTTGCTGCTCTAATGCTGTTAATTCACTTTAAAAGTAATAACGCAAAGATGATTTATTTTTTAAATACAAGCATTTGATTTGCAATAAACAGCTTTGATAGAATTTGTTTTATCCAGTTTCTTGACAGCAGTTCCAGGGACAAAACTGTTGTCTATGAGGACCCAGACTTACGAACATCCTAGCACTGAAATACACGGTGTTATATTTTCAGGGCCCACAAACTGACTCTACAGCTCTGAAGCTGAGGAAGTTGGTCAGCTGCCTACAGGCACATTAGGAGCTTTATCAGTTAGCAGTAATTTTTAATAACTTAAAGGAGTATTATTTCATTTCTGCTCTTACCTCCCTCCCACCCTATCCCTAACAATACTCGTATTATAATTGATCAGATTCTCCACTGATGAAACTATAGTATCATATAGGAGTTTCAGCATTCCCTAAGTGAGACTCATGACTCTCAAAATGTCTTCAGAGAAAAATTCTGGATAAAAGTCTTTATGCTCTTCTGATGAGAGGCAAAGCTAGAAATTAGCTTTTATCTTTATTTTTAATAGTTGTCAAGAATTCCCATCTCTAGCCACTAGGCTACGGGGCACTATATGGGTTAAGATGTTTTGCAGAAAGTATTCTAAGATGCTACTGGAATTGAGAGTGAATCTAGAAATATTTTTATACGTCATGTAAATATTTATGAGATGAATATGAAGCTCATCCTATGTGCACCTAGAGAGTGTAGATGTTCAGTGAAAGATTCTATTTGTATATAAGATTTTCCACCACCAGTGAAATTTTTCAGGAAATTAGAAGACTACAGACTTTAATTTCCCTGTAGACACCTTTTAAATGACTGTTATAGGTAGAACCATAGAATAATTGCCTCCTACAATACCTGTGCCACTCTGCCTTATTGGAGAGGAAGATGTCTAGATCTTTAGTTTCTTCCTTTTTCTTAATGTGTCCTCCCCTCCCCCAATAAAAATAAAAGCCAAAAGTAGACTCTTTAAGTGACCTATGTTTGTTTCCCATGGCAAGCTGAGCTTGTTGGGTACCATGTGTTGAACACTGCTCAGTAGGAAGATGAATAGCTGCCACTCCTCCACATAGCACAAGTACCATGTGATGCCTTCACAGCTGAGAGAGCAGATCCTGCCAGGCCTGAAGGAATGAAAATTAATTAAGTTTTCTTAAGGTTTCAGAGGAGCTTTGCAAGTTTGGAGACCTAGGCAATATGTTCTTGTCCTTGGGGCACAAGCCCTATATGCCGCATAAGACCACAGTTACACTTGGAATATTTTTCTCTAAGCTGACAAATTTTGTATTGGAGAGAAGAGGAAAAGAAGCCCCTTAATGGTGGGCTTCAGAAAGGGTGCCCAGGCATCTTGTGGGCAATCTCCAGGCCCTGAACTGGATGAACAACTTCCAGAGCCACCCAACACTCTTCCAGATCCAGCAGTCCTGTGTCCATCATGAGCTGAAGAGCTTTGCCACGGTGATATTTGTGCAGGAACATCCACTCATACCTGTGCAGTGGTGCACCAGAGGCTGCTGTCTGCTGGGCTGGCAGGGCACCTGTGCCACCTGGGCCAAGACAGGTGACACAAGACACAGCCTGCATGTGTCCCTGTCCCTCTACCTCCCAAGGAGGTCTCACTTCCATCCCAACCTCCTTCAGCAGTGCTGCAAAGCCCAGTGCCAGTGAGCTCCCCAGCAACTCCTCCACTGCCAGTGGGGGTCTAAATTAACTGCAGATAACCAGAAACATACCCTTTGCTGTGATTGCCATCCCTGCAGATCACAAAGAGACTCAGAAGGAAGTAGGGTAAGCTGTTCTTAGGCCCCCAACTTCCAGACAGGGCAGAGAAAGCTCTGCTGTGGGCCAGAGGAGGACAAATAGCCCCCACACCTCCCTAGCTAGCTAGAGGCTGACACTGCATTGGTCGCCTTGGAGGGTGTCTTGGGGAAGATGGAGAAGGCACCAGCCCTCAAGGGCTCCCAGCCCTCCAGATCAAACTACTCAAATAAAAGAAATGCATGAAAACTACAGGAGAAGTCTTAGTGTTATGAACAGGGCATGTGGTATTGCTGTCATCACAGTTTTTTGCTTTTCTTGATGGGTAAGTGGGGATGTTTGCAAAGGAGTCCTTCTCTATGTGCTAGGTTGTTACAGACTCTTTTTCTGTTCCACCTGAAGGCTAGTGCAGGCCTTCTCTAGGCCCATTTCTGATCCCAGGGCAGATATTTCCAGCAGGGTGGTCTCCAGGTCTAGGTTGTGCCCCACAGCTCATCACCCCAGGCCACTCATGAGCTCTTCAGTGCCAACCTCTGCCCCCACATCCTGGTTCTCTGCTCTCCTACCAGCCTGTGCTGCCCAGTGCAGCCTCACTATGGCCATGACCAATTCCCTCCCCCTGCCTGGAGTCACGGCTTGGTGCTCCTCTCTGTGTCAACCCATGGTCATACCCTGCCAAGGCAGGAGGTCCTAGAAGTTCATCAAGGAGAAGTCTGAAGCCCTTTCCCTGGGGAGGAACAAAGCCAGGCACCAGCACATGCAGCCTGCCTGGTAAGCAGCCAGGAAAAGGCAACCATGCTGCTGGCCTCATGTTGTGATTCAATTATAAGAATTGCCTCTGAATTAAGGTGCAAACAAGACCATATGTTGATGACCTGTGCCTGTAAATCTCCTTAAAAAGGCATCTAGACAATGCTGTTTATAATGGACTTTAACTTCCATTCCATTCCATTCATGTTTGATTTCACATAGGATAAAGCCTAGGAAGATTTGTTGAGTCAGGAAGTTCACAGGCATCTTGAATTCCCATTGAGGTTTAATAAAACCCCACCAAACCCAAGCATCTGCATTCAGTGATTTCTGCGCACATGCACGTGAGAGATGGTATATACAAGCACACATGTATATATGCAATTCCCCCTTGCCTACATATATTATAAATGTGTTTACACATAAACACACAATCCTACATGCACAAGTATATAATTATATTAACAAATGAGATCTAGTCAAGCTTTGAGGTTTTTTGACTGCAACTGTAAAGCATATAGCTTATATGGTAAATAAATTTCTGATTTATTATTTCACAGAACCTTTTAAGTGGTTAAAGCTCTAGCTTATCCAGCTGTTCAACTTGATGTATTATATTTTATATAAAAAATCAAAGGTGTCATATTCAATTTAGAAAAGGCTGGCAAGAGTAACATTCCTATTTACAGCTCCATAAAGTGAAGCAATATCTAACACTTCATAATACCAAACTTATCAGACTAGTTTCGTGTCTGAGGCTTTGTTGACTAATTAAATTGTAGTTGGTACATTTGATAATGTAATGTTGAACCCTTAAAAGTGATTGGGAGCAAGAATGGAGAAACTGGCTGGGAAAGGGCATTTTCATTCTTTTCCCTCGTCTCCATCACTCTGAAGTGTGCTAAAAAAATATTTCATTGGCAAATTTGATGCAGAAAAAACTGTCATTTACCTGCTCTAGACATGATACAAAGCCACCAGGGAATCTCTCTGTACATATTTACTATGCATCTAATTGGATGACCCAAAGTTAAACAGTAATTTTCTGAAATAGCTGTCTAGAGCAAATGTCAAGCTGATTCACAAGTGGATTCTGTCTGCTGCAGTTGTTTCTGTTGTGAATCTCAACCTTTTTGTACTGCATGTTAAAAATATGTTGTGGAAAAGACAGTCTCTAGCCTAAAGAACTTGGAATTGAGTTTCTGTCAGTAACAAGTATTAGCTGTAAGCAAAATGTACCCATTAAATTAAGCTGGATTTATTACACAGTTTCATCACAGAAATATCTCAGTGCAGCTGAGTCACAAGTGCCATTCTTTTAATATCCTAACTGGCATAGAAATCAATGTTGGGAGGGTACAGAATCCTCTTTCTTACCCTGCTGCAGGCAACTGAACTCCTTTGCACAAAACTAAGTAAAATGGATTGGCTAGGGCCTCCTTTTTTTTATTATTCCCAGGATTTTGCAGTAGTCCTTGAACTGGGATGGTTCTTTTGGAAACACTAGGTTAAAATGCTTATTGCTAAGTAGAAAGCATTGTGATTAATATTATAGTTTGAGTTCCTAATGCTAAAATTTGTGTAGAAGGGAAGACAGCCACTTCATCCTGAAGTATTATGACAAAATCACCTGTTGTGGCTTTTGTTAAAGCAAACAAATGCTTATGTGCATTAACCTAATGCAAACAGAGATGAGTGTTTGCAGCTTGAAGTATATCTGCTATCTTGAGATACGTTGTTAGGAAGGGTGTATTTTGTCAGTCTCCAAGGATATACTCTTCCCTAATAAAACAAAAGATCTTCTAGTAATGTAACAAAGCAGAACTTCTGGAGTTGTGGAATCTATCTCCTAAAGTCAAATATTTGTGAGTGTGGGCAAGATTTTTAAGCTTCTGGATGTGAGGAAGCAATCATTGCTGGAAGGTCCTCTGTGGATCTGACATATAACCTCCTTGAGGGATATTCTTGAAACCATCATCTTCAGAAGTTAGTGACTCCACCAGTAGAGCTGACTTGTTTGTGTTCTCTTGTTTGTCTGTGTTTTTGTTTTGTTGGTTTTGTTTTGTTTTGGTGAGTTTTTTCCCCTGAATTTTTTACAGATTTCTTTATGACACTGTAAGCAGCACTATCCCAAGTTTGAATGCATTACAGTTCAGCCAGAATGTTAGTTTGATATATTGTGCTATATAGATCTTGTTTGTTCCATCAACTTCAATGATTGCAAACCTTTCAAGTTATTTGAATTCCTTTATCTTAATAAGTGTCATGTTACGTATCTCAGGTGTGACTTCTTCCTGTTCAGATTTAAACTGTTTGAGGCCCTCCTGGGATCCATCAATATATTGCTATCAATATATTGTCTGCTTTATAAACCATTTAAATCTGTATGATTTTAAAAATGCAGGTGCTTTTTAGATGCCAAGAGCTATGTCCTCTGTGGGAAGGGGTAAAAATAACACAAGAGTCTTCTAACCCACAGTCTTGGAACTGTGGATATCACAACTGGTTTCAGCAAACATGGTGTTCTGGTTAAAGTCTTTTGCTGGTCAGGCAAGTTATTTAATCGAACCTGTTCCTTCCAGTAAAAGACAAAAACAACAAAGAGATCTTTCCTGAGAGGTCTAATAAGATATAAACATAAAATATACAAGGAACAATTATTTCTTTCTTTTTTAAAAATTTCTTTTTTTACTATTTTAGTTTTGAAGAGGGTGTGTGGAGTCTGTCTTTTGCAATTGGAGGCAGAGTACGCATATCTTATTGCTAAGATGGTAGAAGAAGAAATATATTTTGGAAAGCATTTTAAAAATATTTGTGTTACATTCTCACATCTAATTTGGGTCAATTAAAAAATAATTTTTCATGGTGTATCTTACATAAGTGAAAAGAATCACATAGCATAATTTTAAACACTAAAAGGCCTATAGATATGTGTGGGTTTGGTGAGATTTTTGCCTCTTGAGTATAAATGTTGGTTTTTTTTCTGATTTAGTATGCCTAAAACTCCTGCAAAAATATGCTTTAAAGCACCTCCCTGCAAAAGATATTTAAGAATATTTGGGTTTGTTTTCTTGTTTTAGGATAATTTTCTTTATTTATATCTATAGTTTCTACTTCATAGTGATTTTTCTGCTGTTTCTGTGATACCTTAGCCAATTATCTCTGCTTCTGTCTCTAATTATCCTGAAGTCTATACCCTTTTGCAAATTAATATTCTGTCTGCAATCACTAGTGTTTCGAGTTATGCCATGTCATACATAAATGCTATATTTTAATTGTGAATCCAGTCTGCATTATTGTCTGCTTTTGTAAATTGTAATTATTTGCTACCAGCTTTGTTACCCAAACTAATTTGTAAGTTGATACACGCATTCATATGTATGTCAACACATGAAACATATGCATGTATATAATGCCTAATGTCCATGTTGACAGAATGCAGTGCTTGAAAACAGTAGTAGCCGCACTTAACTTTTTTCTGCTTGTTAAGTTTTCCGCCTTCTGTAATTGTTGGATGCCTTCCAGCTTATTGTAAATTCTTCAAAAGCTTTTTTTGCTGGATGCTGTAAGTTGACTGAACAGTAGGAATTGGATACTTGTTTAGTACAGATAGCTTTTCCCTGAACTAGTCTGGGAATTTAGAAAGGATCCAATTTATATGTTGCTCTGTGAAAGCCTTATTTGTATTTACAGTATAATTTGCAAAACCATGTCATCAGTTAAATTAATGTTGTCCTTTTTTCTGTCTTTCTGAAAGTTGCTTGCAAATATACTTCTGCTGGAGTAATTGTTGAAGACACAAAAAGAAAAAGAATAAAGGAAAATCTCTGAATTCATTACAAGTCTTTTTGCTGTTTTTGTTTTTTTTTTTTTTTCTTTTCTTTCTAACATAGGAGATCTATTGTAAGGAATAATCTTTGAAAGTTAGTGTTAGTTCCTAGACTCAACAGAAAATAACAATCCTGTTTCCAAGCAGACTTTCTCTAGAGTGGCTTTTATCTTGTGTTAAATGGCTGATTGGTGTTAAAAATATTTGCCTTGAAAAACTAGGATATGGCTTTTTCAAATGTTACTGATGTTTGTTTCTGGCATTTGTTGTGATGCATTGAACCACTTGGTTTCCCTTATTACAAAAGATTTTGCTTTTGCAGGTCTGATAAATCATTATTTATCTGATCACTTTTCAAGTCATAGATCTGAAATATTGCTAGATTACATAGATTTAAAAAATGTTTGCATAGCTGAATTGAAGGAACATTAGTACTAGTGGCAGTTATTAACAAAACTTTTCCAAAACACAGCCTAAGCAAAAATCCCCATGTGATCAACAGACATCTGTTAACTTCATGGTTCTATTGGCATTTGTGCGAGATGCATAGAATTCTCTCTCACCTTTACCACACACTAATAAATCCATATCTTTCACCTGCAGATATCTTAATTTTACTCAGTCACTAAATGAGATTCACTATCTACAAAATTTATTTCCTTTTAGTCTATTAAAGATAATGAACTCTGTGCTCTAATATAAATAGAAGGTTAGGCAGTAGAAACTATATATATATTTTTTGTTATTGCAAATTGGCTACTCCAGATGTACTCTGGCACAGGTATTGTATCTTGTTGAGGTGAAAAATGGAGACTAAGAATGCCTGATCTTCATGCCACTAAATTCTTAAATCCCAAATAATAACCTTCTTGAATAATAACGATTGCACCAGTGTCCCCAGGAAATATCTAAAATTAAACAAATACCATTTTTTAATATTAAAATCTCATCTGAATCTGGGAAGAGCATATTTTGGTACAGAGATGCAAGTTTTGAAATTATACAGAAACTGGTTTAGAGAAAACAGTTTCTTTGATTTTACTTTTCACATTGTGTAGAAAAATGTGATCTTATCAGTCAGTGCTCTTTCATTCCAACCAGCAACTAAGCTCTACGAAGTCATTCACTCACTTCCGCTCAGGGGGATGGGGAGGAGAGTCAGAAGAGCAGCAAAGTCTGTGCACTGAAGCAAAGCAAACCAAGGAAATCACTCACCACTTCTCATGGTCAGGCAGGTGTTCAGTCATCTTGGGGGAAAGCAAGCCTGCACCGTGCATTAACAGCCACCTGGGAAGGCAAATGCCATTCTGAATGTCCACAACTCTAAATGTCTCCCTCTCCTTCTTCTTCCTACAGCTAGTAGGATCTACTGAGCTGGTCATCATGTGGTTTGCAAAATCCACTTGGTCAGCTGGAGTAAGCTGTCCCAGACGTGTCCCGTGTCCCAGCTTCTTGTGCAAGTCAGCAGGATGGGCTGGGGAGCAGAAAAGGCCTTGACCCTGTGTCAGTGCAGCTCAGCAGTGATGAAAACTGCCCTGTATTGTCAACAATGTGTGCAGCACAAAACCAAAATGTAGCACCTTAACAGCTACTGTGGAACATTTTAACTCTCTTCCATTCAAGACCAGCACAGAGACAAAAGCTCTTCACTGCCATCCACCAGTCCCTTAGTGTCTTCTCATTCAGAGCATTTAAGCAAGTTACATTATAATTGCTGTTGATTTGTAAATCACCTAATGAACATCCATGTGGTAGAGCAGGAGAGGAAAGTGCACAGCAAAATTTTAATACTTTGGTGAAAGAAAAAAATTGGTTTCTTCCCTTCCTTCAGAGATTAAAAACTTTATTGCCAAACTAAAATTGTGATTCTCTTTTGTTGGCTTTAGGGAGTTCTGCATGGATGGTCAGCCAGTGCTTTCTGCATTTTGTAATTTTTTAGCCAGGAAACACTCAGATATTACAGCTGCATTTTTGCTTCAGTTATGAATTCTGAAGGTTTTCCACTTAAGAGTTTTCCATAACAACTGTCCATATCTCTTATTATAGATTAACAAGCTGTACCTATTCAATTTTTTTGTGTCCCTAGTGATTCCTGTTTTTCTCCTGCTTTGATTCCTGAGGTATTTTTAGGCTGAAGTGATATTTCTCAAAACCTTTGACATCTGCCTCCTCCCTCTTCTACACCACTCCTTTCTTAGAGATGGATTTCTTCCACACTTACACCAACCAGCTGCTGCCCTGAAAATCAAGCCCAAGGAACACTAATGCTCCTGTGGAAAACCACTTCTCAGTAATAAATTTCCTTTTTCTTTCTGTGTGAAGAGAGGTACAGAGAAAAAGTGCAAGGATAACCAGCCAACCACCCATCCAGCAAAGCTGCTGTCCACCTCTCAGGCCATGGTAAAAGAGGGTAATAACCATACCATGGTGGAGGAGAAAGAAAAGTACTCTAAACTTTACTTTATGCTATGGCCTCCACCCCAGCCTTAGAGGCTTCAAAATACTGTCATGTTTCTCTGGTGCATGCCTACAGTTCAACACCAAGGGAGAATAGATTTTAGGTTTAATTTTTAATTCCTTTTGTTTCACAGCATGAAGGAAAAGAAAATCCATCTAAATTTTCAGTTGCTTGCTCCATCAGAGCATGTATAGTGTCAGCCTTTAGAGCTACAGGTTTGATTTCACCACCAAATGTCACCGCTCATTAAACAAGAAATAGTGCTATCTCTTGCAGAAAATGTTATGAAACATACATGGTAACAACTTGATCCTTCTTGCATATGTATTCTCAAGACACTAGAGATGAAGACTGGGAATTTTCAAGATTACTTGACGTTGGCAAAATTCTGCTGCTCTTCAGGTAAACAGAAGATTTAACACTGTCTTCCAGAGAAGCACTGTGAGGCAACTGGTATTTTCTATGGTGAAAATTGGTTTATTTTTCTTTTTATCTGAGGAGAAGAAAGGAAATATATGTATTCCAATATAAACAATTTTTGTGAGTACTGCCAGTAGTGCATTTGTAGAATAGTATATTGTTGACAACTGTGGCAAAGTTCTAGGCTGCACAGGCTGGGGATATTTTAGCTGCCCCTAAACATGCTGACTGACCCCTATGAAGCAGTACAGCACTTTATGAGGCACTCAATGAGGTATCAGAAGATATGGTGCATCATTTCAGCAATTTGTCATTTTCTTCTCATCAGTCTGGGTGTGTGAGTTGCTGACATAATGTAAAGATCTGCACAAAAATATCAGTTGGTGTGCTTAGATGAGTATTTATGATCTTGTTTTCATGTCAGAGTAGTAACATTTTTCCGTGTTTCCAGGAAACAATGCTATTATAGTTACGAACTTGAAAGGAATCCTGAGACAAGTTCAGATTTTTGTTTGCAGTACTGCTTTTATTGGGATAGTACAAAATTCAGTAAACCAAATTTCTAAAAGCAGAATGGAGAAGCAAAATATTTTCTGAACTCCTTAATTTCCTGGGAAAAGCTTTGGAGGGTACATTTTTACATTAGAATACAGGTCCATTCAGTTCTTCACTGTTTTCCAGATTTTCTGGCTTAGCTCACTGGAAAGTTCTCACTTCTATTATTAACAGTCTGTTGCACTGTCCAGAAAAAATGCAGTCTGAAAATCAGCTGAAAACTTAATTTTTTTTGGAAAAAAATGTAGCTTCATTAAAGTTCTTGACATCAATTTTGTCTTTAAGTCTGAACAAATGAATGGATACAGGGCCAAAATTGTGCTATACAAGAAAAGAATGCTCTTGCTCTGTTTTGGTCTTCAGCAAAACAGCATTTGAATATTGTGTTTTATATCTATTTTTTAAAAATTGGATTTCTAGGAATTTTTCTAGGAACTTTTCTTTTATTATTTAAGTAGTATCAAGACCCATATATTCCAGGCAAATAAACCCACCTGAGAAGTCTGTTTTCCAGTGCCATGGCCTTATTTCTGTGTGTCTAGCTTTAAATGAAAATGGTTGCAAAAATAAATCCTTAATTTTTTTTTTCAATGAAATAATGGCCAATATGTATTTATTCTAAAATATCTGGTGGAAAAAATAAAAATTCTGAGTGTGACTTTACGAATTACCTGAAACGTTACCTCCCTCTTAATGAAATCCATGTTCACTGAAGCTTCCCAAGAGGTAAAACTGGCTGTTGAAATAAGCCAATTACACCTCCTAATCTGAATTTATTTTGGAATTTAAGAAAGCATTATAAAATTAGGAGAAACCCTTAAGTTGACCATACAAATATAAGTCTGCATATATAAAACTGTGACTATATAAAAATAATTCTCATTATTTACTGTGGATTAATCAAATATTTTGTGCCCTCTGCTGATGCTTAAATCTATTGGATTCTGTAAAAGATGGCCAACTGTATTGGTTTGTCCAACCTGATAGTTAGCCAGTCATGTTTTAAAGTTTCTGTGTGAGGCTAAGTCCCATTAAAAAACAACAAAATCAAGGAGATTTTTTTTTTTTTTTAATTAAAGCAGAAATGCTACAGAAGAAATGAAATAATTTTTCCGTGAAATACTTGTGATTTTTTTTAATCTATTGCCTCTTTGGACACAATTAGTCACTGAAAATATGTCTTCAAAATCAGTTTTGTGTAGCATGCATACATATATTTCAAAACTGCAAAACACAACTTATATGAGTTGTTAATGAGTTGTTACATTCAAGTAGATGTTTTTTTAGAATTATGCTATCTAAGGAGACACAAGAGTGTTACAATTATCAAGTACTAAGCTTGGACATATGTCTAATTTTTGTCCTTAAATCTAAAATACTGTCTTTTACAGTTCAAGGGCAGCTCAGAATGTGAAAAACAGTTTGGGGACCATCTCAATATTAGTTATAATTTTGTTAGGGTGGCATAAATCAGGGTTGTGAAATTATCTACACTCTACTTTTTAAATTTTTTTTAAACTTTTAGTCAAAGGGTGTAGTTTATGAGATAATCGCTTGAACCTCATTGACTTTTAAAATGGCAGAGGAATGCATGTTTTTTTGAATTTCAGCATCTTCCTCTTCACCTTCTCTTCCCTTTTTCCTTCCTGTTTCCCTCTCTCTTCCCACATCTAACATGAAATTTTGCCAAAAAACACTTGTTTCTGTGTCAGAAAACCCAATTAACGTATAATATATAAACTACAGTGGTAGTTCCATATTAATTTCTACTTTCGTGCTATATGTAACTCTCGGGAAAGATTAGAGACAAATTTCATACCCTACTGTAATCTGATAGAGCCTAATTAAAAACAGCTGTCAAAAATGGAGACAAGCAGCAGAATTCGCCATGTTTTCTGTTGTTAAAATAAAATGATGTATATTTGACATATTTTCAGGAATGCTAGGAATATATAATTTGTACTCAATACCTGATCTGTACTTCCGCATTTAAATGCATTAATGTATCAGCATTTTATAAGATATAGGATTGCTTTTGTTCTGTAGAAATTTTACTTAAAGTTTAGGTCATAGATTAAATATTTGAATATGGGTTTTTGTTCTATGAAAGACTACAGAAGTAGAAGCTGTTTTGCAATATATGTTGTCCCACTGGAAAACATGATATGAAATAAATTTTGCTTTAAACTGTTCCCTTACTTGAAAAGCATGCAGAGGCACGGATATATGAGATTTTTTTTGTCAACAGCTGAATAAGCATACTCATGTAGGGATTGTGTCAAATGCCTCTCACAGAAAAGGCTTGATCATTTCTGTGACTTCTGTTGCAAAGATGCTGTGCATGGGCCTGTGCTTTGGAAACATCTGAAAGCAGATACTAGCTTGTGCTCCATCTCTTGGGAAAGGTCAGCCTCTCCTTAGAGCCCTTACCTTGCAGGCCTAGCCCATGTTCTGCCTTGATTCTTGGGATGCCAGCAGCCATCCTGAAAAACTGGGAGGAGGGAAAAACGCAGACAGAAGTGAGATGATGCTAGTGAGATGATGAATATCCTCTTAATGATATTTAATAGAAATACAAGTTATTTCCTTTTCTACGTGGAGCGTGATTGTAAGATAGAAATGTTGCCGTAACCACTTGTGTTAGCTGCTGTTTCTAGATGCCTCATGTAGATGCAACTGCTCTGCTTTCTCTGTGCTGAGAGTTTTTTTAGATATTTCATGGTAATTTTTTGTCACCTTACCACAGAGATGTCCAGCTGTTGCACATCTTCTAGTGCTTTTCTTCTTTATGAGAAGATTAATGCAGGATTAGGAGAAAAGAGAAAGGATTAAGAGAAAGGAGCCTTGATGGAGAACTAGCAGCACGAGAAGAACAATCCAACGAACCCGTGTTTGAAGGCATAATTTACACTTATGATCTGAGATCCTGGGGAGACTTTTGCTGTTCAATACAGCAAGGTGGATTTTGTGAAAACACTGAGTAATTTATAATTTTATATTGGAAAGCTGCCTTGTCTACACAGTCTCCTTAACAGACAAGACTTGAGATGAAAAAAATGTGTGAAAAGACAGTTCTTGACAGGTAATTGCTTCAGTGTATGCTCTTCTGTGTCTGTGTTTGTATAATTTTTAGGAAAAATATTATAAATTATAAATTTGGATTCCTGTGGATGCTGTTGTACTCCTGAACTGAACATTAAGAGGGATTCTGTGAAGGGTGGTCCAATTACAACAACAGGGGGAGCCTGGAGAACAGAAGGGTCAAAATCGTGTGTCTGGTCAATCAAGAAAGAAAAGCAACTTTGGCTTGACCACCAACAGGCAGGCATGTTTGTTGGACTGAGAGATGTGAACTGGGAACTTAATAACATGTGGAAAAATTGGTTTGTGCAAAGTAAATATATTATGTTCGTTTTCCTCTGTAAAATACATTTTTTTTTGTGTTGTAGCCTCTTTAACTCTGTCATTCATCAGGGAAGTGGTACATTACATGGTCTGTGGTGAAATTCTCACACTATGAAACATCCCTTGTTGGGTGGTTGTAACTTTACCCACTGTTACTTGTATAATTTAATAAGAAACCCTCAAAGTTTACTAATCCTTGTTAGTGCAAACTATTGCTTGGCAAAAGGCCTACATTTGTTGCACTGGTTATTTGTGATGTTCAAATTAATCTATCATCCCTTTTCATCCATTTCATTAACACTTAAATTCTTGGCCTTTGCAACTTGCTGAGTCATTAGCATTCAACAGATAACTACAGGTGATGTTTTAAAAGTATTTCTTTTAAATGACTTTGTGAGCCATTGATTTCAATATAGCAGCATAATGTGCATTATCACAGTGTTACTCCATATAGGCTGACACTGTATTTAACTTTCACCTAACATGAGTAAGGCTGTCCCTGGAGTTCCTCATGGCATCTTTTTGAGATTAATCCAAATCTCATGGGTTTCCAGACCCCTCAAAACATGGGACCTCATATAAACTGGGAGGACAACACACTGTTAACCTTCTGCCATTTAAAAATTTTACAGCTTTTTCCTTTCTTTTCTCTTGTTTAATGCATGATAACAAAATATGTCATCTCACAAGCAAGAGGTTGTATATTTTTATGCATCTTGTATGAAACTTAGAACATCATTCTGAAATCTAAATATTTTGTTCACTGGCCTTTTTTTTTGTGCTCAGATCAGTTAATATATACAAAAGACCCAAGGGAAAGGGTTGTGACCCACCTCTGAGGGGGAGTTCATTGTTAACAGATCCTTTGGTGTGGGTTAAAACAAAATACACTAAATGAGTGAGTGTTTGTGTGTCTGTCTGTCTGGGTGGGCCTGAACAAAGTGTCTGCACTAAGTTGACGAGTAAATTTTTTGGGTTTTGCAGTTGTGCAATGGTGGTTCATGGAGTGGGAAAAAGACCAGCACAAAACAACCCCCTCTATCCTATCTCCAGTTAAAGATGGTTCTCCTTTAGTTTGAAAACAGCTTGATTAAGGTAAAATTCAGCCTCAGTGTCCAAGTGGTTCAATAGAGAAAGTTTGAGAGATGTTTCTTTAAATGTTAGTCTTTATGTTAACTTATTCAGTGTGGGTATGAGTCTCTGTTAGTGATAGTTTCTGGCAGATCCATGAGTTTTGTGACACAACTAGCATCACATGTGAAAAACACTTTGGATTTACTTCTGACAAGTTAAGGAAAGTACTATTTGTGCTGATTCTGTCCAGGTGTAGGGCAACTTAGAGACTTAGGATGGTCTCCAGTTTCTCTTGCACCACTGCTGGCACTGTTCAGCTGCTGGAGAAGCCACTCAGGAAACATGCTTTGTTTTAATATAGCCAGGGAGCTTATGTCTGCCATCTGTCAAATCTAATTCTAAAAAGAGAGAAAGAAGACACGTTAGAGAATATTTTAGTATTATTATTTTTTTTTTTTTTTGGTAGCAGAAAAATCATTGCAAACTTCTTAATGCTTTAAGACGCTCAAAATTAAAACTTAGGAGAATGCATTCAACTTGTGAAGGTGTGTGTGCAAAGAACTAGACAATTGGTAATGCAGAGTGAATTTCTGAATGCAAAAAAGCCTCTATTAAGCAAACAAATGAAATCCTTCACCCATGACACGAGAATAGGAAAGATATCCACAAATGAATCAAAGGGGAGAAGAGGAGTTAAAATGAAGTTTAAAAATATAGTGATAATGAGAGACTGCCATTTTCTGAGACAGGAGTGATTCTTATCACAACAGGTCAGGGGTTACGTGCAGTCAGAAAACCCAGACTGTAGCTGGAAGCCATGAGAAGGTAATTGAAAATTGCTTTGTGGATTGAGAAGGGGGGTCTCTGCCTTTGTGCATGCAGAAATTTGCTGACATGCACATGTGAAATTAAGACAGCCATTTTTGAGACAGCTGGATATAGAAGCTGCAAGTTTTGTAACTGAAAGAAAGGTAGAAATTACTTTTTCAGTCAAGGATTGAATAATTGTATTTGTACATCCTGAAGCAAAAGACATAGTAAGTAGGGTTATAAATAAACTCTTCCCTTATTTGTGTGGGTAAGGGAATACCATGAAGTGTAGGTTGGAAGTTAATGGGAAGACTGCACAGCTTTAGATACTGGGAATTTAAAGGACAGTTGTCCCTCTTGCCTGAAGAAAAAGTGCTCTAGGAGATGCATCTGAGAGATAGGAACAGACTATAGCCTTAATTCTCTCAGTAGCAACGTTTTCCTTTTTTTAAAGTGGCTTCAGATATATCACTTGTATGCAGAACCCCCTTGAATACTCTGGTACAAAGCAATGCAAAGTAGAATTGTATTGAATTTGGTGCCAGCTAGGGCTAGGTGTGGGAATGTGACGTTCATCCTTGAGATGAATGTAAGAGAACATTTTTCTCTTTACAGACATAATGAGTAATCATCTATTCAATTTGCAAGGCTGCAGTTATCCCTACTACTTTCACTTCTCATAATGGCTGAGCTCTTTTCAGTTTGGACCAATCAATTAATCCAGTCAAAACATTCCAGTGTAAGTGGTGACTAATTGGGCTGCTAGAGAACTTCACAGAAATGGTGAACCATTAGAATCATTTTGGCGTTGTTTAACTTCATATAAAATGCACTCATAAAGATTTGGAGGAGGGTGAATCTAAGGTAAATAAAATAATAATTGAGGACAGTGTGCATTTCTATCTCCATTATCATCTGGGAGAATAGTTTTTATAACCACTGTAACCCAAATGTCACGTAAAGCAGATTTGAATTTATCTTAGGCAAAATGACATTTTTTTTTAAACTTGCTCTGTGGAGGTAAGTAAAACCCCCAAAATTAAAACAGAAGCCAAGAGCAGTAATTGTGGAAATGTTTCATCATCCCCTTTTTTGGCATGCGCCTGCACAGGCTCCTGTACAGCCTAATGCCCCTAACCCATTAATTTCTTCAATTTTAATTATTTACAGTTCACAAGCACATCCTCTTTCTTGTTTAAAAATGAAGTTGGGCAGGAAAATAGACCAACATGCAGTTATTTCAGCAATTAAATCCTTTTCCCTCTAGCTGCTAGAGGTCACTAGCAGCTCCCAAATAATCCCTTGAATACCATGTCACTGAACAATTAAAAAATGTTTTCATTAAGTGATTTTCAAAGCAACAGAATCCTTAATTGTTGGTATAAAATCTTTATAATAATTCTAAAAAGGAAAACTACTTGTTTGCCAAAGGCATGCTTTGCAGCCAGTTTGCAGATATCTGGAATTTAAAAATCCTTCCTTGCCACCTCCCAACAGTGCCATCTCCTATCATAATCCAGTGTATTTGATAGATATTGGGACTGAAGTAATAATAGACATGACAGATATACATTTGAGAAGGACATTGTCCCCATTTCCTTAGAGTTGTCTGTGTATCTTCTACTGATATCAGAACACATGTGTATCCAAAACTCTGTATCTTAGAAGACCATCCCAAATTATGCAACATTTTTGTGAGGCGACTCTTATTATCCTTCACAAATTTTTTCTGTGTCTTAAAGTATGGATTGTGATGGAAGGAAATGGGTTTGTTTGCTTGTGCCCATTCCCTGTTTTATTTACAGGCAGAATGTTCTGTTTGCAGTTTTTTCACTAATGAACAGATTTGCAAGCTCCAGCAGAGAAAGACCACATGGTATCTGGCTGTTTGGGACATTCTCCCATTTTATAGCCATGGGAAAATAAAATCCTGAATCTTCTCATGATGAGGTGAAGGGAGCATCTTAATTCAAACCATTTTGTGATTGGTAAAGAGACCCTTTTATATGCAGCTTTTCTGTTTTCTTCTTAATTATTTTGAATTAAAATATCAATTTTAATCTTAAACCTTTCTTTTCTGCCATCAAAAAAGAAGAAATATAAACAGTCTCAAGCCTCAAACTATTTTTTTTTTTTTTTTTATTTTAGCTGGAGACCTGAAGGTTGCTGGTTACAATTTCTGACTGTTATTTCTCTCTTTGTATCTCTGTGGTTTTGAATTATTCAGTTAACTAGTAAAACAGAAAGGGTGAGGGTCTGCAGACAAATTTGCAGTGGTTACAGATGGTAAATGAAGAACTCTTATTGCCTGCAGTGATTGCAGGAGGCTTGAATTTCTAGTAGTTTTGTGAACGTACAATAAGTGTGACATCCCCAAGGCAATCAAGCACAATGGTTTTGGCTGAATGTGCTAAGAGTAACTAAAGCTGGATTAAAAAGTTAGCTAAACTTTTAAATCACACACTTTAACAAGTGTCACAGTATTCAGTGGGGCAGAATGTTATACAAACAACTGTTAGGACTGGCACCTGGCAAACAGCAGTTAAGTATGTGTTTTCTAATTGCAGAGAAAATGGCACTCACCGAATTGAGCTGAGTGGTCAGACATTCACTGCACTGTATGTTTGGAGTTCTTGTCTCCTTAAACTGATGCCCGTGGCATGGTGTGAAAACAGAAAGGCACATTTTGTTTTCCTACAGAGTGGTTAGGGAAAGGCATGAATGTCCCTATAAAACAATATGTTTTAATGATATTCTATGCCCACCTTTCTTAATTGTCTATTTGTTCAACTGAGTGGCCTTCATATCATTTATTTTATGAACAAGTCCAATTAAACTGGCATTATTTGAAACCATTTTAAACAAAAACTTACGTGAAGTAGTCAGCCTTTCTCAACTTTTTTTAAACCCTTGAGTTAGTTAAACTTGCCTCCTAAATTCCTTTAGTAGAACTACAGGATATATCAATCAGCTTCAATTGTTGTTCAAAATTTAATTTCTACAATGACTAGTACATATTAGAGATGGAAAAGCAGATATGGACACATTTAGTGACTAATCCAATTTGCCAAAATATATATCATGGAATGCCTGATTTCAAGTTCAGAATTCAGTATTTCCTCATGTTTTCAAGCAGAGAAATAAGAGGATATATATGGACCAAAAGAGTATGGCTAATCTGAATCTTGTGTTTCTTCAGAGCATGCTGTGACAGAAAATATTAAAAAAAACCAAACTAAACTGTGTCCTGAGCCCTTACATTTTTGTAAGAATGACTGTTTTTATCACATGGGGGAAAATACATCTTGTAACTAATATGGAAATTACTTAAAAAAAAAAAAATAGATTTGCTGAAACAGTAATCTCCAGCCATTAGCACTTCAGTTATTGCCATCAGACAATAATTCACAGATCTTGCAGCTGCTCGCAGCTGCTTATCAAGAGATTGTTGTGAGACAAAGCTGGGCCAGAAGAGGTTTTTCTCACCATGCAGCCAGTGTAATTAGTTTAAGAATAACCTCTCCCTTGTGCTCCTGAAACAATTCTATCAGGTAATAGGCCCAGCTACATAGACAGCACCAATAAATGCACCACCAGGTAGAATGGATAGTCAGCAAGGTAAGGCATTTTGTTGATGGATTGATTACTAAAAGATACTAATCAGCACATTAAAGATAACTGTAGTAAGTCTTTGTAGATTTAAAAAACTAAGTATTTGCTTTTGTGTATTTGATGATATACAAGAATCTACAGTGGATTTTTACTGCATAACAGTTTATCTTTTTATTTTGTGGTAAGGATAAGATGTTTTCAATGCCTTTTACTTCTTTCTGTGTAAATGTGTTGTTAAAGGGAAAAGTTCTGAAACAAGCCAAATTATCTGAGTGGAAACATTCCTGATTTTGAGATGAGATTTTTATTTCTGTATGCATTTTATTTGCATTTGTGAGTGTGGGTTTTTTCTCTCCCTTGAGAAACTGCCACTAGATGGAGCAAGCGTTGTTCAAAAAAAAAAAAAAAAGAAAAAAAAAAAAAAAAAAAAAAAGAAAAAAGGGAAAGAACCCAAAAGCCTAGAAGCACCCAGTCCCCCCAAAAATAAAAAAAACAAAACCAACCCAACCCCCCAAAAGAGAAACGAAAAAGAAAGAGAAAAATAAAAATAAAACATAAAAGAAAATAACCTAAACCAAGAATACTGAAATCCTGCCCTAAAACCTGAGAAGGATAAGAACACACATCATTTTCAGATGCAACATCTTTGTTATTAAATGTTATGTGCTAAACTATGGAAGTTTAATGTAATTTTAAGCTGACTAATCAAGAAAATTTACTTTTCATAAGTATACATAAGAAAATTACTTTTTTGTAAATATTTTAAGAGAAATTATGCTTAAATGAATTCTAATACAAGGGGTTGCTGGAGAGAAAGGATAACTGCAAAAGCAATTATTTAAAATTCCTTGTAGAATCCATTGCATATCTAAGATAATTGCGATGCCATCATTAAATATTTTTAGATAATGAGAAGCAGAATGGACTTATTAGCACATTTCTCACTGTATTAAGTAAATGTTTTATCAATTGCTTTAAACTTGGGCACAGAAATTTAGGTTGACCTTGAAATATGAGACTTGTCTGTAGAATAAGGAATGGTGGACTTATTTCAGGGTGATGTGGGGTTTTGTGCTGACCCACAGAGCTGGCCCACAGCAGCATCCCCTCTCTAGCTGGTGAATGAGACTCAACGGAGTCTTGAGAGGTAAACCTTACAGCTCTTCTTGATCAGAGGTGGGCTTAATTTGGCAGAGTCTATGCTGATAGATCTCCAACAACATCTGATCTCACTATAACTTAGCAAAGCCCAGATTCTTCCAGCTCTCTCAAACTGATTTAATTTAGTGTGCTGTTTAATGTGGGGATAATGCTTCTTAAGATTGCTCTCTTTACCTGGATTTAGAAACAGATGGGGAAAAACATCCACAAAGATGCTTTGAATTAGATTAAAACATTTTACTGATAGAATTGTGCAATCACTTGTGGGTGAGATCCTAGAGTTTGAAAGAGAATATAATTTGCATCCTTGTGGTTGATCTGTTTGGTCCTAAATTCCAGTTAAGGAAATAAAGGATAACAGGGGTTTTCAGATCATTTGGCTGAATCAGACTTCAGTAACTTGACTGAAGTTCACACAATCAACCAATGAAGTTTTTGTCCTATGGCTCTCTGTTATCTATGATATATTACACCATACAAATCAAGTGTTTGTTTTTTAATTTATTGCAAAGTAATTACTTGCCTTTTAGAGTATGTATAGTATTATATGTTTCCAAATGCTGTGCTATCAAAATTCCCATTCTCTTCCTCTTTCTGCACAATTTAAGTGATTAGGGCACACCTACGTTTTCAGTGCAGTAAACAGATGCTCTTTAACAAGCAAGGGAAAGACAGAAACGTACTGAAAGCACAGATGTAAAGCAGGCACTGACCATGCCTTGTGAAACAAGCCTGCCCATGCAGTTCAAATGATATATAGCAACACTGACCCAGAGAGATTTCCTCCAGGGTTAAGGATTAGTAGCTATGTTTGACTAAGCCAGGGTCCCTTTGTTCAGGCTGCCTGTAAGGTCTCCAATTAGTGTCAGTTGCAACTGTGATTTTTTTGAGATCTCAGCCATTAGTAAAATTCTGTAGTGGCTCTACCTAGTTATGCTGAGTATATTTCACAGCATGAATATAATATTGTGGGGTTCTCTTTTGGTGTGCTTGGTTTGTTTAAGGAGAAAAAATAGATGTTTGCAGATTATTGTATGAGGGCATTAAAAATATTGGCACATATGGTTTCTATTTTATTTTAAGAAGTAATTTATGATCTGTCATCTCAAACTTTCACAGCTCTTTACATACAGGTCCTTAGTTTTTGCTTAAGATTTTTTTTTTTGGTGATGAATATTATTTTTATAAAGAACCAAACGCAGGAAAAGTTAATGAAAATAACAGATGTAATAAAGGGTGAGGATTTCTTTTTATACACACTGTAAATAACAGAAATGTTAAAATTTTATGTTATCTGGCTCTCTAATCCCCCATGAATAATAATAAAAATAATATGCTTAGTATTGTCAATGAGCCAATTTTAGAATTAAATCAATTTTTTTCTCAGAATGCATAAATAAATTACAAATTTAGAGCTAGAAGTTAAACACAGGCTAATATAAGAATGAGAACACAGATAAAGGAATAAATAAAAGATTGGATTTGTCAAGGTAATATTGTTCTAGTCATTATATTTTCTAAAGATTTTGAGGGGAAGATTCTTGCACTGGGTAGATATGACTTAAGTATAAGCTGCTGCAATGTCTCTGACTCTGGCATGACATTTGTGCTTAAGTTGGAACAAGTTGTTTTCTCACTTTCATCTCTTAGACACAGGAGAACCATAGGAGAAAATCCATAAAAAAAGAGACATTGCTTCAGGACTAAATTTCTTCTCTCTGTCTTGACAGAGGAGGAAGAGCACATTAAGGGTAAGCTTCAAATAAAACAAAATGACCAATGTTGCCGCCCATATTGCTTGGTTTTATTAAGTTCAGAGGTAGTTTACCCCAGTTGCTCCCCGGTCATAAAGAATGGTTTGTCCCCAGGTGCCCATCATGGTAAACCCTTCCCATTTTTCCAGATTGTTCCCCATCCATCACCCTAATCCTGCCCCTAAGCCCTGTCAATCTATGTGAACCCCCACCTTTTGTTCCAGTTCTTTCCCTGCCTATCATCCCTTCCTCGACGCCCTATTGATTGTACAGTTGCTTTCCCCCCCCCCGGGTCCCTACCATTGGTCCTGCATATTGTAATCCCCACCCTTAACCCCTCCGTGGCTGTTGTCCCATTGGTCACCATACGAGCCGCCCACGGTCCTTAAAACCTGGCGCATGGGGGTGCCCAGGGTCTCGGCTCAGACCTCTCCCCTGTGATCCCAGCCCCGCACCTGTTGGAATAAACTTGTTCCTGGGAAATCGGAGGAGTTTGAGCACTCTTTCTCCCTTCGCCACAACTCGTGTCGCCCTGTAAGCCTCAACGCCAGAGCGCAGAGGAGCTCTGGAGGTTCCAGGTTGAGCCTCGCAGTGCTAGCCTGGTTCCCCACTCCTGCCGCTGACATCGGCCACAGCTAGCCGAGGCAAAAGAGGCCGATTCGGGCAGCGACAGACCAACTGCACTAAAATAAATGTTGTTCCTGTATGATTTACATGTATAGAAATCTTTAAGATTTCTTCCTTTCCCATCCACACAGTAAAGCTCCTCAGAGACTAACAGTGAAAAGCCTTATTATAATTACCTGTGATACAAAAGCATGTTTAATAACGATTTTTTCTCCTATTTGTTTGAAAATCTCCTCTTCTGCTGGAGCACTGATCTGCCCTTTTGTCCAGGAAATACTAAAGATGTGCTAGAAGATTGTTTAAATGGCATGTTACTGCCTCCCAGCAGAAATGTATGCATGCAGACTTTTATATCCTTCACCCATGAGTGATTTTCTGCTCTTATATTGTTTCTAGTTTTCCAAAAGGAAAACAATAATAATGGATATGGACCACCCATAATTAACAAGGTGGTCTACATTTGAGCGATGTTTCTGGGAGCATCAGCACTTTGTTACAAATGGAAAGAGAGAGGGTGCTATAAAAACATACATGAGGCTTTTAAAAATTCTATTCCCAGGACACAGAAGTAATTGAAATATCAACTTCCCTCTATTGGATGTATTCATTGCTTGGATGCAGGTCTCGCAGTGTCATTCACACATTTTTCACCTTCATATTGAACAATTGCACCACATCCTGCTACTTACAGTTCATCTGGAAGGAAAGTGCAAAAGAGATGGTTCAGTATGCAATAGTCTTCTTTTTTAGAAGATCCACTGTCAGTTCAATCATGAATCCATTGAATTTTCTGGGAATCATTGTCATCATTGGAGTCTTAATGAGAAATGACTGTTTCTCAAAGGTGTGGTATGGTATTTTTATTCTTTTTCTTCAGCACAGGGATATATATGCAAATGTGATGTGTGCACAGCCATCGTATAGATAGAGCATGTTAAGCTGCCAGGTAACTGCTTGTGTGCACTCTGACTTCTTGAAAAATGCTGTGCAGCTTAACCATATAAATTCTGCTTTCATTTACTTTGGTACTCTTTCTATGACATCTAGTGTTTCTTTGACAATGACAAGTAGACAAGGGTTAGTGTAAGGGGAATAAATTTGGCCTGCACTAAGGTACTACCTCTATGCTAAGTTTTGGGACAGGATTATGATAATAATTCAAAACCAAAATGTGATTACATACATTTGAGTTTCAAGGAGACAACGAGGCAACTCTGAAAAAGTAAAAATGAGAATGAAGCTTCAATACATCCTAACATTACTCTGTGCCTCTTGGTAGTCAGTTCCACTTGGGCATCAGTTCTTACTCTGTAGCCTTTTATAACAATTTTCTTTCACTTTATAAAAGCAGCAGTCAATCACATGTTTGCAGCTTGCTACCTAAAGAAATTTTCAGCTCACAGAAGTATAAAATAATCTTCAAGACAATATATGAAATTTAATCCTTCATCCCATTTTACCATTCAGAAACCAGAAAGCTTCTGTAAAGAGTGCATTATCAGACAGATCTGCAGCGACCCAGTAACTAAGTGATCTAATTGATAAATTCTTTTCTGAGCGTCAGATGGGAAATTGAGTGTGGAGGGACCTGTAACTTGTATTTGTCACAGTTTTGTTGGTGGGTTGATGGGTGTAGTTACTGTAGATCAAGCTCATAGATGCTAGGAATTAAGGTGATACAGAGGCTTATAAGATACTAGATCTTTCTGTTGACAGTCAGTAGTTGACAGGTCAATCTACTGTTTCCTTTTTGTAAAAGTATGAAATTTTGACTTCACCTCAAGAAATCTTGCTGAAATCTTGCTAGCTACATTTTTGCACTGTTAAGTGAAGCTGAGTGATGAAACTCTTACCCACTAAAAAACCCTCCCAAACCAAATCAAGAATAGGTGAAAATATTAGGTACTGCAAGATATATACCTAAACCATTTAGAATAGATCCAACCATGGCCTTTGGTTCTGAAAGCTATGTCCCCAGGTTTGACTCAAGGTTCAGCCTTATGCCCTTTTCATTTGAGGAAGTAAACATGTTAGATAATTAATAACTATAATAAAGTAATGCAAAATTTCACTGTACAACAAACCTTTGATGGTAACTTCTGGTATAGTAATTTCTCCTTTTAGTATTAGGGAATCCAAAATCAGCTTTGAGTGTAATGGCTCATCCCATCTTCTCATTTATCACCAGAGGTTTTAATTTGATATTACAAAACCTTCCTATAATCTTATCCATAGAACCTCATCTAGAGGTGTTTTCCCTGCTAAGTATTTTCCCAGCTTCAGTGATCTCGCTGCTCTGATGATAGTGTTGAGCAGTTACTTCAGCCTACATTGTTTTCTCTCCTTTCTCCTCTCCTATACAGTCTAAGTATGTGAAGGAAAAATTCCATGGTATCTTTGCTTTTTCTTTCCTCTAAGCATGTCAAATGGACTTCTGCTCCTGTAGAATTTTCCTTCTGTTCTCTTTTTTCTTTCTCGAATAAAAACTTTCTGCTCTCATCTTCCTGTACACTTACTGACCTCCCATTTTCGTGTCTGTGCATGAACAATCCTGCTTTGCCCCATGAGAGATTCTCTACTCCCCTTGACAAGAGTTCTGTGCTTTTAAGTCACTTGATGGTTCTCTTATCAACTAAAAAGATCATTTCTACAAGACTTCACTATTTTTTCCATTAGCTTGTATCTGGATGAACATAAACACTAGGAAAACATAAACACTAGAAAATGAACCTATTCTATTACTGTGATTATCTCTGAACTAAGAAAGTAATTTATGTACTGATTCGCCCTTATATAATTCCCTGACCGTCTTTTGTTATTGAAAATAGACATTTCCACTGCCAAAGACTTTTTTTTTGTAATTTTGTCTAAATACACCGTTGTCTGACCATAATCTCATTGGAATCAGTGGAATTTTTTTCCATTAACATCAGTGTGCTTTGGATCAGATCCCAGACAAACTTTTTTCTTGCCTTTTAATACTGTGAGTACTCAATTATGATGCTCTTAATGCTGAGCCCTGCTGGGAAAGGAAAGTTTATATACTGCTGGAGCCCTGGCTCCTGGCAACCATAGGTCTTTCAAAGGCAATGTTCCTCCACAGGGGAATGATAGCAAGATTCCCTCTGCTACACCTCTTTAATTACAAGAGCAAATATCCTCCCACTGCAGCCCTCCCAGCATCTAGGAGCACTGCTTTAGCCTTCTCTGGTGCAGTCAACGTAAACAGAAAAGATTAAAAACTTCCTCTCTGACTTCCTGATTCACCTTCCATGCAGCTGTTACTTATTATTGCAATGCACACTTTAATTGAGGATGCTAAGGACAATAAGGATTCCCATATAGCACTTGCAGCAGCTCTGAGACTAGAAAGAACTTTGCTGTTTCTCTTCAGTAAAAATATCTTTGCTTAAGTAGTGCTGTATGTTGCTTACTTTTTAAAATTCTGCCTTTATCTCTATTAAATTCAGAACAAAATGACAAAGACTTGCAATTAGATACAATTAGATAGATAAATGCATCTATTAATGAATATATAAAAAACACTTTCTATATGTGTTTGTGTGTGCGTGCATATGAAGTCAGTTTGTACACCTTCCAAAAAGAGTAATTTGCTTTTCTGTCTGACAAAGTTCCTCTGGCTTTCATGTGTTTTAGTCATCCTAAAGCACTGACCCCCAAAATTCTGTTTTGACAACTGGGAAAAACATTCAATAAAAGCAGGCTATCGCCTGTACCAAGGCCGCTAAAATCCAAGTTTTAGATGAAACTCTAAAGTGGGAACTGAGCATGGCAAATATGAGAGGAGCTGTTCCCAAAGTGTATCCTTTTTCTGATCACCTGAACAGGAAACTTCTGGTTTTAATTTGCATTGGGGCAATAAAATAATTTTTATTTTCATCCATAAGTATTCTGATGCCATGAGAAAAACTCTACGTTCCCCTCTCCCTTTCTGCCCCCCACAGCTGGAAATTCCTAGTTTCCTCAAAAGTGCTTTAATAGTTGTGTAACTGCCTTCAGATTCTAGTCTGGAAGAAATAATTAGAGTTTTGATTTCAGGAAATACAAGAAAAACAGGTTACCCAATCAGAGTACAATGTTTGCACGTATTCTGCCAAACAGACAGAAGCAATATGGTAAGTGTTCAAGAAACCTGGGAAATGCTTTCCTGGAAATAATGGAGTCATTGTTTATATGCATTACACTGTCTCTGGAAGGTTCCATCATGCTCCCCCCTGTACAGGTGCAGGGTACACTGCTCCCAGCACCCACCTTTGGGGAAGGCTCTTCAGCTCACAGCCAGTGTTTGCAGAGCACTTCAGAGAGTTCTGTGTGCCCACATGGAAGGTGGGGTAAAGTCACTGCTGCCCTGTCTTCAGAGCCTGCCCAAGACAACTCAGTGAATATGCCCTGCAATGGCACAAGCATTTTCTGTGATTGATGTGTCATGTAAAATCATTTATGAAGATGTTGAAGAGCAGAGGGCAGAGGATGGGGCCCTGTGGAACCCCACCAGTGACAGGTTCCCAGTCTGATGTCATCCCATTCACTGTGACCCTTTGTGCCTGACCCGTGACCCAGTTGTTCACCCATCCCAAGATGTGTTTATCCAGCTGTGGGCTGGACATTTAAGTCCAGAAGGATCCTGCGAGAGACAGTGTCAAAGGCTTTACTGGCTTCCCTTGGTCAGCTGGGTCACCTTGTCATGACAGGAAACCAGGTTGATAAGCAGGACTTTCTTCACCTGAAGCTGTGCTGGCTGTGACCAGTGACTGCATTGTCATTCAGGTGTTATTCAGTATCCCCAGAATAAACTTCTCCATAACTTTATCAGGCAGTGGAGTGAGACTGACAGGCCTGTCATTTCCTGGGTCGTCCTTCCTGCCCTTCTTGAAAATCAGGACAATATTTGCCAGCTTCCAGTCACCTGGGACCTCTCTGGACCACCAAAACCACTCAAAAATCATGGAGTGAGGTTATGCAATGACATTAGCCAGCTCTTTGTGAATCCCATCAGTCCCCATAACCATATAGGGATCCAGCTGGAACATCAGATCTCACAAAATTTCAGGGGAATGATCATTCTTACCAGCATGGTCCTCCAGCTAGAGGGCACTGACACCCCCTGGTCTGTCATCTGTGCTGAAGACAGAGGCAGAGAATGCCTTAAACACCTCTGCCTTGTCCCTGTATGTGAGGTGACTGTCCTCATGTAATGGGGATGATGTTATTTTTCCAATGCAGAGTAGCTTGGCACCATTGCTTTGAGTTTAAGCAAAAAGAACTGAGGGGCTGTGAGTGCTATTCCAGTAGCACCTGAAGAAGGAGTCTGAGGAATGGAAACGACACACATGTCATGGAAATGACTTCAGGCCCCTTTTATGCTGGAGACATACCTGTTTGTCCTCAACCAGCATTATTTGGTTGGTTTCTTTGTTATTTTTCCTCCCTGGGGCAGCAGAAGATGGGAAAGTAAGGTGTCAGGAACTAGTTCAGAGGTTAATTTAGAGTACAGAATTCAGCTGGGAAACTGCAGGCAGGAGGTACACCTAAGAGCATTCCTTGTGTAATCATTCATGATAAAAATGCCACAGAAGTTTTCTCTCATATATGGTGATTTATCACTCAACAATATTCAAAGATTATAATTGATGGACCTGGTAGAGATCTGCACAGTAATAAAAGCTGTCTTTCTCAGCATCTTTTTGTGCTAAAATGTATTTGGTACTTTATACATTCCATAAACTTAATTGCCATTTTACTCAGGTTAGCGAGCATGTCTATTACAAGCATTATTAGTTGCCCTAAAACTCAACTTCTAATTCTCTATTCTGCTAAGCAAGACGTCTGATATTTAAAGAGAGGGCTTTGGCAGTGCAGAGAGAAGGATACATCCAGAATCCTCCCCAGGTGTGGGTGGAACATAAGAAAAATACATCAGCTTTTAGATAACTAGAAGTAACAGAGAGGAAGGAAAAACCCAGTTATTCCTCTTTTATGACACACACAAAGTATTTGTGCACCCAAAGGCACTGAGTATATGAGGAACTGATTTCATGTTTTCTGTAGAGGGAAGAAACTAAGGAGACCTTTATATTCTCCCATCAATTCTTCCATACATATCTGCAGTAGACTGAAATATTTGAGAATCAGTGAAGTCCGGGCACATCCCTGGAGCAGAGGAGGGATGTTGTGGGTATCTCCCATAGTGTGGCCACAGCAACAGGCATGTCCATTTCATTTTCTTCCTTCATAGGAATATGTACTCTCCTTTGTTGAAATCTTGTAGGTCAGGTATCTCCTGCAACATATTCACAACAGAGTTGCAGTGGTCTGGAACAATTCTGTTTCTGGGTTTTATAATACAGGTATATGTAAAAAAATTAGCTTCTCTGGCAGGGCTGATCATTCTGGGAGAGTGTAGCCTACTAAGGAATAATTTTGTGGCATGGTAGGTACTGCTTGAACTAATCCTCTAAAGGTTTTATGAAGATGTGAGACAGGTCATGTTAGAGAAGGAATAGGGGCAGAAGCTGTGTATAAATAGGTTTCCATGTTCACCCTGACTTGGTTTTGTCTTTTTCCCTCCTTTCCTCCTGTGTTTTTCTTGGTTATGTGTGGACTGCAACTGGTAGAGTTAGGAATGTAGGGACACTATTTTTTAAAAAATGAAGACAGAATAATTCTGTCAATTGTACCAACGTAAGAGTAGGTCTATTATACAAAAACTTATTTCAAATTATTTTCTTGACCTGAATTTGATTTTGTAACTCATTGCTGTGCACAATACTTTTAGTACGAGGCTTCACTTTGGTCCTAC
Organism: Poecile atricapillus; assembly: GCF_030490865.1. Classification (NCBI taxonomy): domain Eukaryota; kingdom Metazoa; phylum Chordata; class Aves; order Passeriformes; family Paridae; genus Poecile; species Poecile atricapillus. Next base: position 106,121,683 of record NC_081289.1, on the reverse strand, counting down.
CTTATTCCAGTGCTTTTTATTAATTTAAAAATTATTAATGAGATGCTTTAATACACATTCTTTCAGTGTGGAGTTTTTTGGTGTATTTAATTTTATTTTGTTTAATTTTGTTTAATTTAATTTATTTTATTTTATTTTATTTTTTTTAAATAAAGTTGTTCATGGTGCTGAAATCAGTGAAAAGGTTTCAAAGTTTGAAAAGCAAGGGTGTAACAAATGTGTTTACACCTCACCTTTCTTATTGCTGGATGTGTTCTGGCTTGAAAATTTTTTATTCAGAAAACTTATTATTGACAATCTGATTGGAAAACAGTGAAGAAAACAACCTGTGTTTCAAAACTTTTTCATCCTAAATTCATTTTAAAGCACAAAAGCAGTAGGATTCCATCCTGAAAGGACCAGGTCTTGACACTGAGACACTTGGGTAAGAAACTCCACAGAGACCTTTCAGAAAAGAGAGAGAGCTAGCATAGTTTACATTTGTGGCTGTGGCTGCTCATTCTGATATCCTTTTTTCTCCTGTAACAGCTCTGCTTGAAATGGTTTTGGATTGAGCTTCTCAGGCTACACTGCTGTGCACAGTCAGAAAAAGAAAAATTGAGAGACTGTGCTTTTGTTTTGAGTCTTTATTTGTGCTTGCATCTAGTTTTTGGTTCTCATCCTGGACTGTTCTAGCAACTTCAGTTACATTTGCCTCTAGAGGTATTGCTACTCCTTTATTGGCAATGAATACAAATGAGTAGCTGCTCCAGGCAGAGATCACTGCACACATTTGAACTTCCATTAAAAACAAACAAGCAAACAGCTAAACAAAAACAATGCCCAATGTTTGTTCAACATGATTCTCAGTTGTGTGCAATAGGCAGGAATCAAAGGAGTGCCTTGATTTCTCTGTTTTCCCCATCTATGTTTTTTTCCTCAGGGAAATCTATAAGTATGTTTTCTGGGATTGTTTTTCCAATTTGGGAGAGATGAGCAATGCCACAGTTAAAAAGCTATTTGGAGTTGCCAGTTAAATCCTTTAACATGTTAGTATGAGTGCAAGCAGATAGAGGTGAGTCTAGTGGCTGCATAAATCCAAGTTTTTGACACTCGCTCCCCTTTTGGAAATATGTGGAACCTCAAAGAAAGGAATTTTTCTTTTCTACAGCCTAGGAAAAACCAGTTTTCCCCATATTACTCTGCAGTACTTGGGTTTGGTAAAGGTCTTGCTCCAGTTATTTAAAGTCTGTCAAAGACAATCAGTATTCTATCATTAGTACTATATTGGTCAAGACCTGAGGCTAATGGTTAACTTAAGTACGTTATTTTGGATAAAATAATTTACTTATTGGCTGTTTTCCTTTAGGCACTTTTTAAAAAAATTGAAATGTGTATGTTCAGCACTATTTTGTGCATAGAAATATAATTTTTCCTGATTTAAAATTAATATTGATTTTTCCATGTAAAAAGAAAGAGTTTAAACTGCAAGAACCAAGTTTGACCTACTTTGAGTAATATAACTTGTGCAGGAAAACCCTGATGATCCCAAATAATATATATACTTCATACATTGTAACTCTAACTGCACATCAGTGACAGACATAAAGCAATAGGAAGCTGTCTTTTAAAAATTTATAGAAGTTTTACATTCCCTTCTTACCTTTCCTGAAATGCTTGATAAAAGAGTTACCAAGCTTAATTTTTACAGTCATAGTGCTCATTCAAATTCATAATGGTAAAAACTGCTTGATGACTCTAAGTGGATGCTTTACAAGATAAGCTAGCAGCTGTTTTTAATATGTGTTTTGTGTGTGAAGTAGCTCATTTTTGTCCCCCTGATCAAGGTCATCACATTCACTATTCTCAGATTGGGTTAATCCAGTCACATCTATTTTTAAGGCCTCTTAAAAGACTCAAGCAGCAATTAAGAAAGGAAAAAAAAAGGAAAGAATCTTAAGGAAAGATTTTAAAAAAGACTCCAAAATAAAAATTGACCCCCAAAATAAGTCTACTGTCTGTTTGTTTGAAGTTTTGCTTGTTTGTTTATTTGGATTTTTAAAAATGACATTAAAGAGTATTGCTGCATATGTATAACCTTTGGTGGTTTTGGTGTATCTTCTTTTACTGCTGAAGCAATGATTACTGCTATTGCTGCAAAGAGATGGTGTTGACATAATGTGATAACTGAATTTAAAACTCCTTTTGGGAAAGATTTTGTTAGTCTCAGATTAATTTCAAGCAAAAAGATGACAAAAGTAATTTTGAGGGATAAAATAAGGTTCAGAAACACCTGCAGTACCTGCAAACTTGTGAGATAGCCAGAATTAAGAAAAAAACCGATTATAAACAAGACTAGAATATAGTCTCTGATTGTATGATTGAGTAGAAGCCAAGCATTTTAAAAATTGTTTGGTATATTCATGGTGACTTTTTGAAAAATTGGTTTTATATCTTAATTTTTTCCTATTTTTGTGTGTTTATATACATTTGAGAGCATATACATACATCTATCTATACATCAACTATCTGTATATCTATGTATCTATATATCTCTATCTATGTATATATACACATATATCCAGAGCATTTGACATGGGTAGTGTAGAAGCCACCAAGGAAAGATGTGCTGCTAGACCTTGAAATAACACACAAAAAAGGACTGGCTGGGGATGTGGAGACTGGGATAGCCTTGGCTGCAGTGATCATGACATGGCGAGTTCAGGATACTACTTGGAGGAAACAGGATAACAAACAGGATTACAGTCTTGGACTTTGAAAGAACGAACTTTGCCTCCTCAATAATCTATTTGGAAGATTCCTAGTCCTTAGGGATCCAGAGGGCAGGAGGGCCTAAGACAGTGAGTAATCAAACATCATTTCCTCCAAGCTCAAGAGCATTGCACCCTTGTGATCAAGAAATCAAGTGAAGAAGACAGGTCATCTGCATGGATGACCAAGGAGGTTCTGGCAAAACTCAAGCAGAAGCAGCAATTTTACAATGGAAAAAGAGACAGGCCACTTGTGAAAAATATAGGAATATTTTCAGAGTGTGCAAGGATGTGACAAAAGAGGTGAAGGTCCATTTGGAATTAAATATGGCAAGGGATGTCAGTTACCATAAGTTTTCTTCAAGTACATCAGTAGTAAATGAGGAAAATGTGTCCCAGTGCTGAATGAGGTGGGTGGGTGCTCTAGTGACCAACAGAGAGGGAGTTACTAAATGCCTTCTTTGCTCCAGCCTTTACTGCTAAGTCCGGCCTTCAGGAACCCCAGCCCCTGGAGGCAAGAGAGCATCTGGAAAAAGGAAGACTTTCCCTTGATCAAGAAAGATCAGTTGGGAGTCATACAGGCAAACCTGACAGCCATAAATCCATGGGCCCTCATGGGACAAGTGCTGAGAGCGTTGGCAGATGTTACCACCAAGCCGCTCTCCTTAACTTTTAAAGGTCATGGAGAACAGGAGAGCTGCCTGCAGACTGGAGGAATGTCATTCCTGTATTCAAAAATGGCAAGAAGGAGAACTCAGGAAACTATAGGCCAGTCAGTCTCATGTACGTCCCTGGAAATGTGATCAGACAGCTTATCCTGGATGTCATTTACTTGGGTAGTAAAAGGAGGTTATCAGGAGTAGTCAATGTGGATTCACCAAAGGCAAAACATGTTTCACTAACCTGGTAGACTTCTAGGCTAGAATGACTATGTAGATGGGGAGAGAGCAATAGGATGTTTGCCTTAACTTCAGCAAGGCTTTGGACACTGTCTTCCATAGCATCCCATAGGTGAGCTCAGGAAATGTGGGTGAAAGGAATGACAGAGAGGTGGTTTGAGAACTGGCTGGATGGCAAAACTCGGGGGGTTGTGATAAGTTGAAGGCCTATAGCTGTATTCCCAGGTGGTCAATGACCTGGGTAATAGGGGCAGAGTGTACCCTCAGCAAATTTGCTGATGATACAAAACCTGAAGTAGAGTCTCCTAGAGCAGATGTCTGTGTCGGCAGTCAGCATGAGCTGGATGGGCTGAAGTTCAACAAAAGCAAGTCTGCAAGTTCTGTGCCTGGGCAGGAATAATGCCAGTTATAACATCACTCCTGCACAGAGGCTGGGGGCTGATCTGCTGTAAAGCAGCTTGACTTCTGCAGAGGAGGACCTGGTGGTCCTTATGGACAACAAGCTGTCCATGAGCCAGCAGTGTGCCCTGGTAACCAAGAAGGCCAGTGGTGTCCTGGGCTGCACCAGGAAGAATGCTGCCAGTGCAATACACAGGAAATGATCCTGTCATTCAACTCAGTCCCGGTAAGACTGCATCTGGAGTTGTGTGTCCAGTTCTGGACACAGTTCTGGAACCACTGGAGCAGAAAAATAATCACATTAGTAAGAACTCACTAGATAACAACATAAAAGAAGCTTTGGTTGAGTGTAAAAGCAAATATGAGCTTTATATTTGGTCAGAGAGTTGTCATAATTGTTTACAATGGATATTAATGAAAAGTCTTGGCTTCATAAAATTTAGGTAATTAGCAAACTCTTTATTGACATCTCCAAACTCTTTATAACTCTTTATAAACATCTCTAGACAAATTGGTAGATACAGAAACATGTTGAAATCAGGCTCGTGGAAAGGAAGGACTCACTCTCAATGACTCAGGGCTTGTGCTTAGGTATGGTGATTTCTAGATTTGAATGCAGCTGCTGCTGCAAAGACCATTCACATTGTAACACAATGAAACACAGTATGTTGGAAGTCAGTGAAGAAGGCAGCTGTGACAGAATTTGTTGTTACAGGTGGCGTTGTAATGTCAATTGTTACCACCATTGTATGGAAATAGTTTTATGGTTGTATAAATTAGCAACAATATTCTATTAAAAGGCATTTTGTCACTGCTATTGAAAGGCATATTGCTCACTGTGTTCTTTCAGAATTAACTCAAGCTACTATATTCAGTTCTAATGCATCAACAAGATTGCTGAAATGTAGATGACTAGGTGGACATATGATCCAAACCCCATCTATTTTAAGCACGAGACAAGCTGTCCTAGGTAGGTCATGTAAGGATTCTTTCAGTGATGTGCAACACTCTTTAAACAGCTAGACCTATTTTTGAATCATTGTGGTAATTGCCTAAATCAACTAACCTAAAACTTCTGAACTTTGAGTAACACATCTTGGTGTGTGTGTTATATAGTCCAGTGGAATACAACAGCAGTTTTATGGAGATGAAGAGAAGAAAAAAACAAATCATGCTCTGTGACATCTGCCCAATGAGCTCTGGGTTTCAAAATCTTTATTTTTGATGTTCTGCTGATGAGGAGCTCTGCAAGTCTTCAGTGTCATTCCATTAGATAAGAGGAACAGAGAGTTACCTACCAAGAGACAGGAACTACAACCATTTCTGACTATTTTGGCACAGAAGTTGAGCAAAATGTTTATCAGAGGACTTCAAAACATGCAGTGCACAGGACAAAAAAAAAAGCAGTTCAGTTCAGGCTTTGGTTAATTATTTATCCTGTTTCTTCCTCCAGTGAATACTGCATCTTCTTTGAAAGATGTCTTATGTGGTGGTTTAGAAGTGCATTTATTGTAGCAATGTACTCTGAATAATGGTATTTCATATAGTTTCCATGCTATTTTGTGTTCCTATCTAGGATACTGAAAACATGCTTGACTGTGATTCTTCATTAGGATTTGCTGGCAACACTTCTCTTCCTTGACATTCATTATTATCTTGGCATCATCTGATTTGGCACAATAAAATTACTTTAATCTGATATCAATAAATGCAATTCAAAATAGCTGCATGCTGTGCATGCTGTGCCCAGCTGTGGAAATTTCCCTTGTGACCCTTCTCACTAGGCAGGACACCATTATCAGAATAAAATTTACTATATTTATTCGTGTGGTTGTTAGCAATGAATTTGATTACTTATTTTATAATAGCTCTTCTACACTTGTTGAGTGCCTAAGTGAATAGATAGCATTGTAAGTTGTTCTGCTGTTGTTAAAAACTAGAAATAGCAATGCTAGGAAGTTAGAAATAGAACACTTTTTCCATAGGGGAAACAAGTGGAAAATATCTTATCTTGAATAGTTAATATAGGCATACATAAAACCACTTTGATAAATGATGATTCATTCATTTTTGTCTGTTTCAATAGCTAAATAGCTATTATGGAACAAAGCCCATAATTATTGCAAAATTTTAAGCTGTTCATTAAGCCTTCTTGTTAATATAAGTAAGGAAAAATATTAATATTGTAAGCTATTAAATATAGTTGCCTTTTGGTTTGTTTCAAAATATTTTCCTACAGCGAGCCTATAGTAATTTTTTCTCAGCCCACCCAAATAATGAAAGAAATGCAGAAATGAGAATAGGCTCTCTTTTGTATACAGTCCTTGTGTATTTGAAACTAATGAAACAGTTGACTTTCTTACTCAGTTGTAAGCCATGGTGGTGTTTAACTAATGATATGCATGTTCAGTGTGTAGCACATTGGGATTCTTCCCTGTGTCAATGGACAACATACACGATTATCCTACAAATAATGAATACATAATTCTTTACAAATTCTACTGGAAGAAAATGGAAGGCCCTTAGAAGGCCAGTGTTAGGAACTCTTAAAAAGAATACAAGCTCTACTAGAATATGTATATAATATGTATGTTTTCGGGAATATCCTTGGAAATGGGCATAGGTAATTTTATTTGAAATTCCTGTCTTAAAGATGGGGTAGTCTCTATCAAAAATAAGCAGGGCAGCTAAAAGGATAAGCATTTCAATATCAGTGTAGTAAATATATACTGGATCCCATTTTCTCATGACCATTATTTAAGTTATTATTCAACAGTGTCACATTGCACTGGAATCGATGTCTACTTTTCTCTCTATAGTACTTTTTACATTTTGGAACATACTGCTTTGAGATTTCAGGAAGTCCAAGAATAAAATTGAACATCTGTACATAAATACCAAATTAATCAAGAGTTTTAGGAAACCAGGTTACCATATATGTATACGTATTTACTTAGTATATAGAGTTCACTTACTATTAGTTTCATTTTATACCTGCTAGAATTTTGCAGACAAGTACTTTTTGCCACTGACTGTACCTGCATGTGTTCTACTTTACAGATTCTGTTCTTCAACATTTTTAGAGTTACTGAACCAGATTATATTTTAAAATACCAGAAATATAAAGAAAAAATGGATGGCTATTTATGTAATTTTATAAAGACTAACAAAACATATTAAAATCAATAGTCAGTTACATGAGTGACACCAGTCACAAAATCACAGAATCACAGAATCACTAGGCTGGAAGAGAGCTTCAAGATCATCAAGTCCAACCCAGCCCTAACACCTCAACTAAACCATGGCACTGAGTGCCACATCCAGTCTTGTTTTTAAATATATCCAGGGATGGTGACTCCACCACCTCCCTGGGCAGACTATTCCAGTATTTTATCACCCTTTCCGTAAAAAACTTTCTCCTAATATCCAGCCATATTTCCCTTGGCACAGCTTGAGATGGTGTCCTCTTGTTCTGTCCTCCAGTTGCTGCCTGGAGAAAGAGACCAACCCCCACCAGACTGCAAACACCTTTCAGGAAGTTGTAGAGAGTGATGAGGTCACCCCTGAGTCTCATTTTCTCCAGGCTAAACAACCCCAGCTCCCTCAGCCATCCCCCACAGTGTTTGTGTTCCAAGCCCCTCACCAGCCTCGTTGCCTCCTCTGGACGCGCTCAAGCGTCTCAACGTCCTTCCTGAACTGAGGGCCCAGAACTGGACACAGCACTCGAGGTTCTCACCACACAGCCTCACCAGTGCCGAGTTCAGGGGGAGAATGACCTCCCTGCTCCTGCTGGCCACACCAGTCCTGGTACAGGCCAGGATGCCATTGGCCTTCTTGGCCACCAGGACACACTGCTGGCTCATGTCCAGCTGGCTGTCCCCAGTGCCCCCAGGTCCCTTTCTGCCTGGGCACTGTCCAGCCACACTGTCCCCAGCCTGTAACGCTGCAGGGGGTTATTGTGGCCAAAATGTAGGACCTGGCCTACATTTGGACTTGGACTTGTTGGACTCTGCCCATCCATCCAACAGTTCCAGGTCTCTCTGCAGAGCTCTCCTCCCTTCCAACAGATCAACACACACTCACAGCTTAGTGTCCTCTGCAAATTTACTAATGAAGGACTCAGTTCCCTCGTCCATGTCATCAGTAAAAATATTGAACAGAACTGGCCCCAGCACAGACCCCTGCGGGACACCACTGGTGCCCAGCCCCCAGCTGGATGCAGCACCGTTCACCACCACTCTCTGGGCCCAGCCATCCAGCCAGTTCTGAAGCCAGCACAGAGTGCTCCTGCCCAAGCCGAGGGCTGCCAGCTGTTCCAGGAGTGTGCTGTGGGAGACAGTGTCAAAGGCCTTGCTGAAGTCCAAACAGACAACATCCACAGCCCTTCCTGCATCCACCAGGTGGGTCACCTGGTCATAAAAGGAGATCAGGTTGGCCAAACACGACCTACCTCTCCTAAGCCCACGCTGGCTGGGTCTGATACCCTGGCCATCCTGTAAGTGCTGTGTGTTCACTCGAAATAATACAAGAAAATTATTGCCTTGTATCATGTATGGCTTCCATATCAGGCCTTGCAGAGAGTCCTTATTATACAGTAAACAGTAAAAAATATGGAGTAATAAGTATGTAGTATATGGAGAATCTGCTGGTATAAGCCAAGTCCTATGTTATATGGAATATATCGATACCTATATGCTGTAGTAAGGTTGTTAGAATATTGTTAAGTTAGTTTATGTTAGTAGTTGATAACTTGAAATATATCTTTCCCCCTCTTTTAGTTGTGATTTCCAACCCCCCCCCCCCCCGCCCCCGCCCCCATTTTCCCCCCGGCTTCTTTTTCTCCTATTGCTTACCTGGAGTCAAGTTACCATGGTTAATGAAGTTTTTTCTCCTCAGCCCCACGGCGAGAAGCCGGATGGAGTGGAGAGAGGACCCTGCTGGCATTTCCAGCTGCTTGAAATTTCTTTAGCCCAGGAAAGCACGGGGTTGGGAGAAGAGAGACCCTTCTTTCCAACACGGAAGTTTGTAACTCTGTTTTTCCTGTCCCAGAATGCCTCTGAGCTATGGAAGCTGGGAGGACATGCTTACCTTGCCTTCCCTTTCTTTCCCCCCTGTGTTGCCAGGAAACCAAGCCCCCCCCTCTCTCCCCCTCTGGACCTCTGTGGAGAATACTCCTACACCTTTGTGGGCATTTGAAGAAGTTGGTGTCTGTTATTTCTTATCATGGTGTGTGTAACCTTGATTTGTAGAAAGTTTGTAAAATGTACTAGCTGAGAAAAATAATTGGTTCTCTCTCTGATGTTCCCTCCCTCCAAGAAACCCTGTTAAAAGAACCCCCCCCCCCAACCCCAAATTCTTGGTCTCTTGTCCGTTGGATTCCCCTTCACAGAAATAAACTGTGGAATGCAACCTGGAGGAGAGAGTCCACCCCTGATTTCTTTACTTGCTTTATAGACTTGAATTCCTGAAGAAAATCAGTGAACCCCACAAATATATGCTGGCTCGAACCCAGAGTGAAGAGAAACCTCATCATTGAGCTAAGCTGGGCCACTGTGGGGGTTTGAGTCACCGATATATTAATATATATGTATTACACCATAGGGAAACTCCTGAATTACTCTATCCTTCATCAGTAAAAGATTTACCAGAATAAAAAAAAAACAACCAAACAACAAACAAACACAAATGAAGAATGTTATTTCAGGTTAGCTGAAGCAAAAAATCTGTGTGACCATACAACATAACAGTTTCTGAACTACAAAAGTGAAATATCTTATGATATTGACTTAACAGCAAGCCACAGCATGGATGGTGCTGTCTTTTAAAGAACCAAATTATTATTATCTATTTATTTAAATACACAAGTTGTTTTGATTATATTGATAATTACTGCAAGGAGGATTGGGCTGTTGAGCTGTTGGAGATGTTCCTGAAGAAAACATTTTTCCTTATTTAGTCAGACCTGACCACAGACACCTGGGATGTAGGGCTGACAAATCCTGAGATATAGTAATGATCGATTTGTTTCAATACTTGTTGTGAAAAGAATCTACAAGCAATTATTAATAAGACTTCCTAGAAGAAGCAAAATGACAGTGTATGTGCGGGTATGAACTGTAAAGTGTAGAAGTTAAGTAGTTGAGGAAATCAGAAATAATGGATATATTTCTACAGAGATGTTACTACTCAGGCCAGCTATAGTTGACAGTGACGTTGTAAGCAGAACTAAAGTAGAAAAAGTGATGTCAGGAACACTGAGGTAGGTAGGTATTTGCCAGGAGATAGAGCACTAAGGTAAGTATCAGAAAAATAGGAAAAAATTTCACTGGAAACTTGTGCTGGGATAGACTGTATTAAAATGAAGACAGCTGGAGCAGAGGAAAGAACCACTTTTGGTCATGATTGTGGTAGGGTGAAGATTATTTCTAGTGAGTGATGTTTTGAAATGCTATGAGATTGAATGAGATATTGATCACAATATGCACTATCACCAAGAATAAATGTTACTGACTGTTATGTTAATGTTATTTTTTTTCCCAGAAAGACATTTAAAAGAACATAGTACTTTGATATTGATAGTGTTTGAAATTCCTGGATGAGATTGCTAGCAACTTTCTTCACCAAATATTTGCTGAATCAATAAAAAGAGTTATTACTCCAGGCTTATTTTTTGGTATGAAATTGGGGTACTAGAGAAGAATGAGCTTTGGGTAATAGATTCTAGATGAAGTCATTACAAACGGATTCAATTTAAGTGAAATTGTAAGGAATGGTGAAAACACTATCATTAAAACTGATCACTCAGGTAAAGGAACTAGCTGGAAGAAGTGCTCTAGACTAGGAGTTTGGGAATTGGAAGGCATAAACAGTGGAATTTCTGTACAAATATGTGCTGAAGCTCTCAGGAATCTGTATTCCCTAAAAAAGAAGCAAAAAGCATGTATGAAAGGACATGCCAAAATATGAGAAAACTGCCTTCTCAAGAAGCATATAAAATGCTGAAATAGGAAAAAAACCTTTCAGTTTTGCGAAAGTTTTAAAGTTTTTTTACTTACTTTAATTTTACTTAGAGATAATATTCACCAAAAAAGCATTTTTTAGAAATCTGAAACTTAGGGATAAGCCTTCACATGGGAAGGTATTACAGGTCAGTGGAACTAGACCTTAAAAATTGTTAAAGCTAGTAGCAGAAAGCAATTTAGGTCTAGAAACTAAATAATAAGGAAGAGTGCTGTAAGTGATAGGGCACAAAATGCAACAGTGCAAAATTATGTGCTGACAATCTAATCATAGTAATTTCAGCTGTAACCTGATGAGTCAGAAATTATGTCTTCAGAGAACAACCTGACTGACTAGCTTGTTCAGACTCATCTCTGATTGTTAGTGTGATGGGACAGTTAAGTCTGTAATGCACTCTTGGAATGAGTCAGGAAAGGTATTTCTGGAAGAGCTGAAGTAAGTCAATGTTTTTGAAAAAGATATTGGTAAGAATTAAATCTGGAGTACTGCATATAGTTCAGGTCATATTCAGGAAAAATTACCTAACCACAAATCACACACTGTAGAACCTATGTGTATGAACTGTAGGTTTCTAGCTTGTAAATTCCTCCTTCACTTTGATTTAAGTAGAAATGGTGTACATGCTAAAGGGATTCCTTGGGTTTCAAAGGAGATATTTATTTTCCATTCACAATACCCCCTAATAAGAGGGTGCCCTCACAAATTAAACATGGAGGGGAAAAGCAATTTTTTGCACTGCTGTTTTAGTATATTGGCTGCTGTGTGATGTTTGAACAAATGTATTCAGCATATTTCTTCCAATCAAAGGGTTCCAGTTCAAACTGGAATGAATGAACCCAAACAAAAATGATGGCCTAATTATTTATTTCTCTTTAGGAGAAACTGAGATACTCTATCTGTGAAATTTCTACTAAATAAGGACCAATAGGAGGAAATCCTTGAGACTGCAGTTCTCCTTGGATATAAGAGCAGTTTTAGGTATGGATGAGACTTGAGGAAAAAGCTGGGCTAGGATGAGGTTCAGGATGTTTATAGAAGCTTATAACTCTAGAATACAATTCCTTAGCTAGTGCCCATCAAAAAGACTTTCTACCAAATGTGAAATGTACCTTAGGAGGTACACTATTTTGTTACATAGCTTACTGTTTTGTTAAATTGTTTTAGCAGTGCTCAAGAAATGTGGATGCCCTCTCCTTCTACCATGGGAGCTCAAATGAAACATTCCATGGGATCAAGCCTGTGGTTTCAATCAGGCAATTCACTTTTATGAAAATTTTTGCCTTATCCTGGACCTTTCTCAGGAGTGGTGATTAATCAACATTTAAGAAAATGGTTACTTAAAATTTTGTATTTTCAGCTTATTTCTCTCAAAAATGAAGCTTAAAATCAGTGACCAAATCATTTTAAGTGTCAGTACCACTAAACTCAAAAGAAACATTTAATTTGGCAACTAGGCAACAAGCCACCTCTCGTTGTTTCTAGATGACAACAGCACAAATCTTAGCAGATTGGCAAACCCTATGTACTTTTTCCCAGGAAGCTCATGAAAAATGATAAAATTACAAACAATTTGGAAATGGTTAAGCATGAATTCTTCCCTTACTGATGCAGATGATGAAAGCCTAAATAACGGAAAGAGGTTTTATGTACAATTTTATGAAAGTCCTTATAATGTAAAGTCCCAGTTTTCTCTAATTTTTTGTGTTCAGTGGCATGGCTGGTTCACTGTCTGCAATTTTAGAGATTCCATGATGCAGGATCAGAGAGTTAAGTAGATCAACTCTATGTGCAGAAAAGTAGGAGCTGTTTTGCTGCAGAATTGCTACAAACTGCTCCTGGTTGGCTTATAAACTTAGTGTGTCAGATGCTGAAAACCACCTGCATTCAGATTCATAGAGAAAAGCAGAGAGTTTGATATGTTAATCCATGGTACATAAATAAATTGCCATTGCCGGAGTCCTCTCTATTTTTCAGTGGGACTACTTACTATGGCATAAACATGGAAGAAGATAGAATGTCTTCCTGAATCCCAAATGAATTTGCTGTGAATACTAGTTTCATAAAGGAGAACCTGTCAATCCAGAGTGCCAGAAAGCTGTCTACTGAACTACCCATAAGGGCGATGCAATGTGTAGGACATGCTACTGTCTTTCCAACATGGGTTTTGAAGCTAGGATGAGATTGCCTTTACTATGTAAATACTGCTTTTTCTCAGAATGCTCCTTTGATGTTACTGAACTAACAAAAGCTAAAAAGCTCTTAATTAATTTTTGAGCATTCAAATAATTCTAGCAGGATGCTAATTAAATAATTGATATGGATTCCTTAAATCAAAAAAGCATTAAGTAATTAAACACAATCCTTTTGCAGTGAATAATACCTGTTAGCACTTGAGATTCTGTGCCAGCCTTGTGATGCAGTAAACAAAGAAATAAAACAAACAAACAAAAGGTAAAAATGTATCTTTGTAACATCTCTGAGACTGTGTGGGCATCCTGTATGAAAAAAATCAGCAGATTAATGTGGATGTTTTTCAACCTAATTAAATTGAAGTGTATCATTTCTCACCATGAGTAGCTAGTTACAGAACAGAAGAGTTGTATAGATAAGAAGTACTCAGTGCTTTAAGGACAATCAATACAACTAAAACAGTTTGAGTACAATTCCTGGATCCTAAGATATGTTTAAATAAATAATAAGATTCCCTATAAGAAAATATAAATCACTGCCACTATGTTCAAAGTGGTATTTACGTATAGCCACACACCATTCAAAGTACTGAAGCTGACTCAGTATAGGAATCTCTATGTATGGATGAGTGCTGGAAGCTTTTGACTTTTAATGTTTTTGAGATCTGATAAATATTTCAGCAGTGTCAGTTTGTGTTTTGGAAGAACAGGATATTACAGTTCTTTAGCAAATAAGCTCTAGTCTTCATTTAAAGAGATTGCTCTGCAGTAGAAAGCCACAGTTCTGAGGTGACTTCATTAAATATCTGGGACCCATGGGACATTTTAGTGACATGGATATTTTAGGTGGAGTATAATCATCATGCATTTTCAAGTCTAATCAAGAATCCATGAATATTCATGTTTCTACATTAATCTCATGGGAGTTTACTAACAAAAGAACAGATTTATGCCCAGCAGAAATCCATTGCTCTTTAGATGATGATTTTTCTTTCATATTCCAGTCAATATATCATATTCTTTCTACAAGTGTCACATGATTATAGCAGAGTTCATGTCTGTGTAAGATGTGTAGTTGTTCATGCAGTCGGTTATGCCATGTCAGGAAGAACTCTCCCTCCCACGAACGTCAAGGGATTTAAAACACTCTCACTCTGATAATATACATTCTACTCTGCAGGAAAAAGCACCTTTGACTAAGTGCGTCCAATATTGATAGCTATGCCTACAGGAGTTTCAGCTGCAGCCTTTACTGATATTTAGTGAAAAAACTGATAAAAACATTATGCACCCTAGGGTCTCAATATTGTTAATATACTAGAGATATGGCATATTATTATTGAAAAGTACTGGGGTACAGAGATGTTTGGGGAGCACTGAACATGTTCATAAACCAGTGCTTTATACTACCATGTTGAAATCATGAATAAAAATGCAACCTATAGTAACCCTACAGAGACACTTTGTAGATGATCATTCCACTGTGATAATGGGTCTCATTTTTCCTTCCAGACCTACTGAGTTTAATGCAGTCTGGACCATCTGTTCAAGTGCAGCCTTTTAGGAACATCCAAGAGTGTATGGTATTTCTTGATATGTCTCCTTGAATGCATGAAAAGCCACACTAGTGGTTCAGGATTAATACTGAATCTTCCTAAGCATGCAAAATATATTATGTATTCTTTTTGCAGAGCTCTGCTCTTATTAGCAATCTGTCAAATAGCTGCTTTTGAAAACATGACACACCATGTAAAGAATACAGAAACTTCTTTTCCTAAAGAAATGTGTTGCAGGGAGACATATTCACATCAACTATTTCCTTTCTGGTACAGTGTGGAAAAAGCAAACATCTGTGTAGTCTGCCTTCTATCAAAAAAATTTTGTCTCTGAATGTTAGGTCAAGGCTTTGTCTGCGAAGAGACTTTTCTTCATCTTGTAACTCATCTATTGATATTTCACCATCTGAGAGTAAACAGTGTGGGAACACAAGCATTCTTTAAGCTTTAACTTAAACATGAGACTTTCAAAGTTCTTTTTTCCTTTATTAAAAGCCAAACACTCAACAATAAAGGTACAGTCCAATAGCTGGTTACAATTCATTCTGAAGGAAGTAATCAAGTATAAAGTCAAAATGGAGGCAGAAACATAACATGCTTTTTGCAAAATGGACTAGACTGCTAGTCCAATCTACATCTCATTTTATTTTCAGGTTTTTTAGAAGTATTCAATACAGATAAAGAGCTACTGGTAGTTATTTGCTGTATTGATACATTTGCTGTATTGAAATATCAGTTTCTGTGGTCTCACCTCAAAACAGCTTGATTGTATTTTCTTGTTACAGTTTGGTAGGTATTGTGTTGGAAGAAGATGAGGGAGCCTGAAACAACCTGCTGAGTTGTTAGTTGTGTCTGAGTGGCTGTAAAAATGGCCTTCACAGAATGAATTGTTAAACTGGGTTGCAATTGCAGTGATCTCAAAAATGATAGCTCTGTGTCTTGGCTAATGGTCTCAGACTTCAGAGACTGTGTTGTTTACAGTCACTGATCCAGAGCCTAGTTTATAGTTTCTGGTCATAGGAGCTAGAGACCAAAACCTGTTGAGGTTAAATAATACTGGTCACAGATACAGCTTTAAATACATGGAAAACCCCAAGGTAAACACTAAGGTACTAGAGTTCATCTGTTCTTTAGAGAGCTGGAGCTGTCTGGAAGTGAAGATTTATATGTGAATTAAAGTTCCAGATTTTTTTATGGGCCTCTTGTGGATTTTATTCTTATCCTCTCATTTTTCATTCTTATAAAATAAGGATAGTGTTACTTCATATTAAAACATGTTATCACTGGGGTGTACTCTGTGTTGGAATAATTTTTTTCACCTAAACCCCAGAATTTATCTACAAAAATAAGAATTCAGCATACATTAAATTATGAGAATTAGAAAAATATGAATTGTCACTTGAAAATCACTTTGTACATGTATGTGACAAAACAGTTGTAGACATGGTTGACACCATTCTGCACAACAAAATTGTCTCAAAATCAAAGAAACATGAATTTGATGGTGTTAAGATCGGATTATTAAAATTACTAGAGAGATGCCTCTGCTTGAACTAAGGTACAAATGCTGAAGTCAGTAGCACAGACTTTTCTTCAACAGCACGTTGAGGTAGAGAGAGAGAGAGATAGAGAAAAGACAGAGGGATGGGGGAGGTCTTAACATCCTGGCCTCCATCAAAAGAGTGACCAGCGGGTTAAGGGAGAGGATTCTAGCCCTCTACTCTCTTGAGACCCTACTTACAGTGCTGCCTCCAGCTCTGGTGTCCCCAGCAAAAGAAGGAGATGGAACTCTTGGAGCAAGTCAAGAAGAGGCCAGGAAATTGATAAGATGACTGGAGCACCTCCCCTACAAAGACAGGCTGAGAAAACCGGGGCCATTCATCCTGCAGCCTGTGTGGAGACTTCATGGCAACCTCACAGTATCTGAAGGGCCCCCCAGGGAAGCTGGAGCGGGACACTTGATAAGGAACTGTAGTGACAGGACAAGGAGTAATGGGTACAGACTGAAAGAGGGGAAATTTAGGTTGGATATTAAGAAGAAATTAAATGTGAGGGTTGCCCAGGGAGATTGTAGGTGTCTCATCTCTGGCAGTGTCCAAGACAGAGTGGATGAGGCTCTGAGATGGGATGCTGGGGCTAGATGATCTTTAAGGTCCATTCCAAACCCTTAACATTTTCTGATTCTATGTTACATATATGTTTTAAGTAAATTTGTTTCATGTATGACCTTCACACATCAAGATGCTTAGGCTACATAACTTCCCCTAATAATGCTTGTCTCTCATGCCTTATAAGCCTTCTCTTTCACGTTGTTAGATGACTATCACATGTAGCTCCAAAACAAAAGAATCTCTAAGAATTTGTTGGGGGTCATGCTCAGTTGGGAAGTACATTAAACTTTGCAAATATGCTATGAAAACACGTATATGCTTTTTGAAAGTTTATCATTTGATATAAAAAGAAGAAAACACTTCAGTGAGGAAATATGTTACAAATTAATTCACCTAACTAGACTAACTAAATAAGCATTTTGATCCATTTGCTCTTTCTTCCTTTACTTTCATATTTTACTTTTCCTTGCATGCAAAATTCAAGTCTCTCAGCCAGTTCGAGTTTATTTTATGCCTTTTCTGTCAAATAAAAAATACAGAGATTAAAAAAAAGATGGTGAAAAATGTAGTACCAGAAAAAGCAAAGTATCTCTGCTGTCTGTTTGCCAATTGCATGGTCTGTTTTGTAGCATATTGCCTTATGAGCCATAGATGCAAGTTGCCTGCCTTTAGTAAAGAGGTACCTAGAATTTTTTCTACATAAGTTTGACTTGAGTGAGTTGTAAGACTGAATGTCATAAAAGCTTCTTGGGAAGTCACTAGAAGCAGATCGTATCCATGTTTCCTAACATCAGCGGAGGAGTATAAGTATTTACATTAAAAAATGTTCTCTGGAGAAATTTATTTTCTTTGATTGACATATAGGGAAACTAACCCATAAATATTGTCAGTCAAACTTGATACCAATTTTTCACCAAAATGCAAAAATAGAATGCTATAGATCAAAATGTAGGTGTGGGTAGCATGATACACATTATAGTGTGTATTGTATATTTTTTTCTATTGCTTCTAGAGAGTATCTCGGGTATGACATATTTGTTTAAATACCTAGCTTTGGATATGTTTTACAAACCCTTTCTAATCACTTGCTTTATGGTGCTGTACACTGGTTTGCTTAGAAAATAGAATAGAACCAAATGTTGAATAATTAGTTAGCCGGTGTCTAATGTAACCTTTTCTTAAATGCATTAACTAGAAATAATAGAGTTAATATATACATTATAAAGCTCTGTTGTACAAAACAAATATAGGTATTCATAAAAGGGATACAGGTATGGCTGTATATAATTTTTATTATGTACTTTTTGTTAAAAATAATTTTATTTTATAATAATAAAATTTAATTTTTATGACTAGCTCTTTGTCATAAAAATTAAACTTTTAAACTACAAAAATAGTATAACAAAACATTAAGAGGTATAAACCACTTGATTACATTTGAACTTTAATTTTACCTCTACTGCACAAAATAATTACGCATAAAGCTTTCAACTGTTTTTACACATAAAAAGATGTGCAATCTTTTTAAGATGCCTTGGAGTACAGAAATTTGGAGAACAGCTGTTATTCTCATTAGGAAAGTCTCTATTAAAAGGGCAAAATGCTTGTTTCCTATTGTGTCACAATGAGTAAATAAAATGAAATTGAATGTATGAATTTCTGATTGAAATGAGATAGAATTTGAAATATGGGATTTAATTCTGAATTTATGGTACAATTCTGCATCCAAACACATGTAGCATTCCTATCATTTTAACAGAGATTTTTGTAGGCTTGTGGTTGTTAATTGTAATGCCACATTTACTTATGTTTTTTTATCCTTTTTTTTCTTAAGACAGTCTGTCTCCTGTCTGCCTGCCTGTCTGTCTGCCTGTCTGTCTGTCTATTATCTATCTATCTATCTATCTATCTATCTATCTATCTATCTATCTATCATCTATCTATCTGTTGTGTTTTCTTAGTGTGTTGTTAATTCATTTAAAGTGAAGATTCATGATAAATAAGCTGTTACCTTCTTATCCTGTAGAAGGCATAATCTTGATTGACAGATCAAGCAGGTGGAGGAAACAAAAATAAGAGAAATGCATTACAAAAAACCAGCAGCTCTCTCTGGGAATTGATAAGCAGTCAAGTAATAAGATTAGACAAAAAAGGAAAAAAGATTTTGGGTGCATCCACATTTATAAGACTGTGCGAAACCTGTACAACATCAATGATGGAACAGGATGGTCACTTCTAGCTAGAGAACACAAATTAAGGTCTGGTTCCACATATTATAATATACTTTAAAAATTTTCAGTCATGTACCCTTAAATTTAATGCATTCCTACTATATTTTTCAGCAACAATTACTCACTGCCCGGAGACTTTGTTGTGTGTGTGTGGTTTCCTTTAAAAAAATGTATAGAAAACTCATAGTTTTTCCATTACTTCAAATGTGGGCCTATTTCTTCAATGAAACAGATCTTTTAAACTACATGGTACTTTAAGTATCATACTTTTCTTTAAGTAATGTAGGGAGCCTCACAGACTATGTTTCGAAGTTCTCTGGCAGAGGAATTGGCTCCCCAGATCCACTGCAGCAAAGTATAGGGCACTAGACCAAGTTTCAGGGCTGGACTTCTGGATTAATATGTCGAGGTGGTCTTGGGGCCCAAGGTGATTTTCTGCTTGGAAAAACACATATCACAGGATGTTATTGTTCCTAAAAATAATTCAAGGCTATGTATAGGTACTCAAAGAAACTAGATAAAGGTATGTGTGATTTGTACCTTTAGAAGCTTAAAGCACCTTGCTTATTGGTTGACTTTGTGTGATAGGGAGCCAAATAATCTTCCCCTACCATAAAGTCTCCTTATAATTCAAGGCCAAACCATAGTTTAAACTTTTCTTTTTTGTAAATTTCATTTTATTTGTTTTTGTTACATCCTGTTACTTGCGAGGCTTTAATTTCTGATGAATTCTGTGTCAATAAAACACAGAATGGATTTAGTTACTAAATCATTATTGTATGTCTTCCACTAGTTCTCATTCTTTTAGTCTAGGTAGCTGAATGGCATAACACTAGTCTACTATTGTTGATGTTTCAAAAATGTTTTAAATTATTAATGATCTCTAAGGATTCTAAGGGTTATAGTAGTTTGTGGTTTTTTAATAATCTCCACAAAGATCAACAAATTATTTTTCTTTGCTAATCAATTTCTTTTGGAAGCCTGTTGTATACATTCAGTGCACTGGTTACTGTTACTATACAATATAGGCAAACAAAAGCAAAGTTGTTGAAGGCTGTGAATTTCCAGCTAGAAACATTTCTTCTCTTCCCCTGTGCAAACCCAATACTGTTTTCTATATTCCATAATGTACTTTCAAGCATAATCTCAAATACATATGTTGTTGCTCTTTAGGAAACACAAATTTGAATGGAAAGAAATAAGTATATTTTATCTCACACCTAAGACATTAAGTAATTAAGAAAATCACTGACGCAAACTCTATATTTTAAAATAAAGATGAAACAGTGATTACATGGAAACTGATAAAGTAGCATAATTATTTCATGCAGTTACTGAAAAAGAATGTAAAATGTGAAGAAGGCCAAAGAAGACAGAGCAGAGAGATGGAAAATCAGAAAAAAATTAGAACAGTACTTCAGTCTGAGTGAACTTGGCATGACTTGATTTGTAAATGGCACAAATTGTAGACTTAGTTTTCCATTCTCTTCAGTGCAAGATACTGTTTCTGTGACTTGGTACAGTCTTGACCTCAGTGCAGTCACCTTTCACTGAGGACATGTCTCATGACAGGTTTGACCAATTAAGCCTTGGAGGACTCCTTGTCAGTCAGGCTGGGCTTTTGAGCCAGAGGAATTTACACAGACAAATGACAGGCCATTTCAGGCTGTCTCTTTACATTTTATATTTTGTTCAGGATTTAATTTTAGCATTTTTCCTATATAAGGTTTTAACACTATTTTCCCTTTTTTCCCTTTGCACAGCATACTGCATTATGACAATCCTAGCCAGAAGGTTCACAATTTGTATTGCAATAAAAACAACACATAGCAATAAAGGGGCAGAGCTAAAGGATGCAGCTTAAAAAATAAATTCTTTTGCCCTGTTTTCTTACACTACCTGGTTGAGTGTTTTAATATTTTGTTTAACTTAAAATTTTGTGTGGGTTTCTTATGGGTTGGCAGAGGGAAAAGGTGACTCAAGGGAGCCCACACTGATATTTGTGACATTCTCTATGTATTTATGTAGGCAAAGTTTCAGTCCAGAACTTCAGAGCTGCTTAAGAAAAAATTGCTTTCAATAGCTTTACAACAACACTTAATAAGACTAAGCTGGTTTTCCTTTTTTTTTTTTTGAGGCACTTGACTTGCAAATCACTGATCCAAGGTCTTATAGCCTTGAAGTTCAAGTCAGATTATCAGTGAATATTAGAACACGCACATGTGAGACAGCCCTTACAAGCTTTAAGATCAAAGAGTCACTGTGCAACCTTCAGAATAATATCATTCTGTCACTCAAGCAAGCATTAGAAGGCTGGAAAAGTTCAAGCTTTCAAGCAAACTTTAGAACTCCTTTCTCATAAAGTGATTTTGACTATAGAAATCTTATATGGAACAAATCAAGTTCCTACCTTCAAAAAAAATATATAATACTTCTTTCTAATGAAGAAAAAAAAAATCCCCAAATTTACGATTATATTTGCTGGATATCTTCTAAAATTAAAATAGCTTTTGATACGTCTGATTTAAACTTGCCTTTCCAGGCTTAGGTTACATAGTCTCCAGGTTCTTAGCAGGTGTGCTTTGCATCATCTCTTTTCTAATGTTGAAATGTGGCATACCATACTAAAAAAACCCCAAACCAAAAAGTTCTAACTTAAAGTGTTAGTAGGTCTTGTAGAACCCATGAGATCACTTGTTTGTTTAGTATACAGCAGGTACAGAAATGCTTTGATAGGTCAGGGTTGTAGAGTTCAATGTATTCTGATTGACTCTGCTGTCAGCATTGTACTGGATTTTTTTTTTTTTTTGTGTCCAGACTCATCATATTTTTTCTATACAGAGCTGTGAAAGAAAAATACATTAGATCACTCATTCTTTACAACATCACTACAAATATACTAAACTTAAATATATATCACAGCTGATGGAAGAAAGTATTTTGTCTGGTAGAGGAATACTAATGGATATGGACAGTACCTTTAGGAATACAGGGCAGTACATTGTATATTAGGCTTTTAACATCTTTGTACCCTGAATTTTCTCTGAAAGTTCATGGTACTGAATATGATTGCACATAAACTGGTGCAGGATTAGAGTTTAAATTGACTCTAGACAGTGTAGATAAATTACCATATGCTGTTATCTCAAATGTCAAAGTGTATAAATTGAATCATTTGTGAATTAATTTCATAAATTTCATGGACTCATAGAACTATAGAATTGTTTAGGATGGAAGGGACCTCAAAGATCACCTAATTCCAAGCCCCCTGCCATATGCAGGGATGGCACTCAACAGATCAATTGAAGGCCACATTCTAGCCTTGAATACTTCGAAATGGTAACACTTTGATGCTATGGACTCAAAACTTGGGGCATTCAGTAACTCAATTTCCATTTAAATTATAACCAAAGACCTTTGCTAATAGTCTGTTTTAAATTATTTTTTTATATGAAAAAAGAAGCTTAGATATTTGTGGTTTCTCTTAAAGCAAATGGAAACCACAGCAAGGGATAACTAAACATAATAAACCAGGAGCAAGCCTGTAATTTCTACTGGCAAAGCAATTATTCTCTCCTGTATTTTATTAATTGCTGACCTATTGTCTCTAGGACTATCTAATGGCTACTAAGCACTCAGAATTAGTTTCAGTGTCTGGCTGAGACTCTAATAGCAATTACTTAATTAGAAGATATTCCTGGATGCATTTCTACCAGTAATAGTATTCAAGGAGACTTACTGGAATCATTAGCCTCATCCACTGATCATTATATATTTTCTTCAGAGTATGGAGGAATATGCTTCCTTTTTGGAGCATAAAACTCCATTGCACTAGTAATGCAAATGTATTCATGGTAATTTCATGCTCTTCCCTTTGTTATCTTTGGGAAAAGCAGTAAAACAAATTATAGCCTTTGTAAGGTCAAAAAAATTTTTAAAGACTTTGAACCAAACAATGAAACATAATTTCCTACTGAGTTACTTGCTGTTTATACTATACTGTTCTATAATGAGTTGAATACCTATATTTTATAAACTTCCAAAAATAGTGATGTTGTGCCAATTTCACAAGCAAAAACTTTGCAGACTATTTTCAACAATTCTAGACTCAACACTTGCCTGCAATTGATAACTGTCTCTTTATTAGGTGGTACAGAGGGTTGTTGATAGAGAAGCTCTCCTTTCTACCAGGAGGAGGAGGAGGAATGGCATTCCCAGCTTTTATTCTTTCCTGTTCCTTGTCTGTGGAAAGTTCTTTTTCTGTTACATCTCTGGGAAACTAAATAGATTGAAGGGGATTTTAAAGTTGAAAATGTAGCTTATCTCTGTTTAAGTGTTCTTATCTGATGCACTTTCATTTCATTCTTTTGGCATTATTCCAAGGAAACATAAAGTCGAGGAGGCGCAGCAGCTTGGGTTGCTATTGCTACAGAAAGTGAGTGCTTGAAACCTTGTCAGGCAGAGGCTGCATTCAGTGTAAAGCAGAGCTGGACAAGTAACCAGCCCTTAAGTTTCAGTGGTTGAATGGAAGAAAGAGCAATCTCCTTTTTCCATCTCCAAAATCCAATTTCATCCTAATCCAGCTATTACTTCTTGCTCCATTTGGAATGACAAAGAACCATTTTATAATTTTTTTTTGTACCGAATAAAATTTTCCACTGAAGGTGATTACAAGCTATAGGAGGAGGGTCACTTGGCCCAAAAATTTATTTAACTTAGTATACCCCAGCAAGTGCAAATAAATTGGACAGAGATATTTTATTATTTTACATATACAGAAAGAGAAAATGAGTACTCATGTGATGTTTATATGCTTTAGAGTCCATTATTTTTTCCTGAACATTGAAATATAGATATTTCTGTTATGATTTGTATTGATAGTTTTATATCTATAATTTGATACTTTTGGAGGAAATCAAATCCTGCTTTTGACCATGGCATGAAAAACTTCTGGTCTCAGAGCTTTAGTGTGATCCTACGAGATAAGCATCCATTTTTTCCCATTACATCAAAGTCCATACACATACTTCAGCAACTTTTAATCTAAGTACTGTGGAAAGCAACAGCAAAAAAGTGTATATATCCATGCAAAAACACATTGACCTTTTACTGTATGTTGAAATAAATGTAATTTCTGTTTGTATAGCAAGGGTGTTTTTCATTTGGCTGAATTTGCTCTTTCAGTTTTGGCTTTCAAGGATAGCTGGATAAAAATGCAGAATGGCTCCATAAGCAAAATCCATATTAGTAAATATATTTGTTTGTGTCTGCAAGGAATAAATTACATTCATGCCCTTAGGTGCTGATATATGGACCAAATGACAAAATAGACTTGAGATCTTTGAGGAAAAGATCCACTGTTAATGTAGCTGTAAAACATCACCGTGCTTGGATCCAAAATCTTGACATAATTTATATCTAATTTTAAAAAAGAGTTTTAGAAAGAGGAAGGGTAAAAGAGCACAGTAGACTTGGAGAACTTCCATTCTATTTTGGCTTTTTTTTTTTTTTAATTTTGGAAAGAAGACACTTTATGAAATTTGGAACTCTGCCTTTCTCTACACCTGTAAGATTAGCATCTCCAGTCTTGCCCTTGTGAAATGATTGAACAATTGGTATGAGACTGTCTTTCTGTGTTTTTCCTTTGATTTCATCATAGTTATGATCTGATATTTTCTGTAGTCCTGAGTTGGTACATAGATCTTGGTTGCCAAAACACTGACATGTATTTTGGGACTCAAGTTATACTTCTGGTCCAAGGATATTTCATAATATGTGGAACTATGTTTTCCAGGTATTCTTACAAAAGATACAGAACAACAGTTAGAGCAACAAGAAATCCATGGGAAGTAAAACAAAATGAAGAAGAGAAGAAAAGCAGATACTTTAACCTAGTAGAGGAAATTCTACTCAATTACTTTTTTGTCTAGGGTAGTTCTGATTTTTTTCTTATTTCACCTGGTTTTCCATTTTGTTGAAATAATAACATGCAGAAATATTGAGATATCTTTTGAATTTTGAAATTATTTAAATATCTTCTCATTTATGATTGACCAGTTCAGTGCTGGAAAATAGGGTGGTAAGTAGGAGGAAATACAGTGAAAATTGTATGTTTTTATCTCTATTCTTGCTTGAAATTAGGACAGTTGTCAGAAAAGCTTTGGCTTAGTTTTGGAAGCAATCAGGGAAAGGTTCTAATTTCTGACAGTCATATCTATCCTTTATATTACACAGGATGAAAAAGAAGCTTAAATATCAGTTTAGAGAAAATGGAATAAAATTTAGGGAATTTATGGTAGTTGCCGGTAGTTTGTTTTTTTTTTTTTTTGTTAGTTGTGGTCTGAAACAGCCAGCTCAGAACAGATTAATCAAAGTTGAGGAAATAAAGGAGTGACCCATTAGGATACCAAGGAGAATGCCAAGGAAGTATAATAACACTATATTTTGCTGCACTGAAAAATAAAGCCTCTCTGATAATACAGGAAAAGTTAACTTCAGTTGCACATAACAAGTTATATTTAAGGAGGGAATCTCTTGTGAGACCTAACCCAGAATACTGTGTCCAGCTCTGGGGCACCTAACAAAAGAAAGACCTAGACCTGTTGAAACAAGTCCAGAGGAGGGCCACAAAAGTGATCAGAGGGCTCAGGGGAATACTCCTCCTTTGAAGACAGGCCCAGGGAGTTTGGGTTGTTCAGCCTGGAAAAGACAAGGCTCTGGGGAGACCATACAGCACCTTCCACTACTCAGAGAGAGCTTGGACAGGGATTTCTTAAAAAGGTATCAAATTGCAGTGACAGTATAAGGGGTGATGGCTTTTAGATGAGGGAGTGTAGGTTTAGTTTTGATATTAAGAGGAAATTCATTACTGTGGGGGTGGTGAAGCACTGGAAGAGGTTGTCCAGTGAGGATGCAGACTCTCCATCCCTGGAAGTGTTCAATACCAGGCTGGATGGGGCTTTTCCTGCTCTAGTGGATGGTGTCTCTGTCCATGGCAGTGAGGCTGGAACTATATATTTTGTTAAGTCCCTTCCAACCCAAACCATTTTATGGTTCTATGGTTTTAAGATAATCTAATACATTTTAGCCTTGTTCCCTATTTGAATTTTAAAGTCCTGCAGAAGTTCAACAGCTGAGATATGTACTTTTTAAAGCATGTTTTTTAAAGGTACCATATCAACACTTCTTGGAGCCTTGGAAAGATTGACCTGAAACCTTCCTTACACAGCTGTTATCTAGTGGCAATGAAACTGCCAGCCTTGGATGCCATATTTTAAAGATTGTGAGTGAGTCAAATTCTGTTCAACAGAAACCATATTGTGGACACAGACAACTGTGTTACCAACTTTTAATTCTGTTAATTAATTTTTCTTTATATGGTTTAAATATAAGCCTGTTTTACCTTTAATGTTTTCTCCCAATCCTTAACCCAAGTCATAAGCCCTTCACCTTTTTTCTTCCCCCTCCTCTGCTTTTTGTGGGTACTTGGCTTTTAACCAGTGTCAAAGCCCAACAACAACCCTTGCCAGTGCACAGTTCCAGGTTCTTAAACAAAAATTAGTTGTTTCATTTGGGTTTGGGATGTGGAAGAAAAAAAGTCTGAAACGCAATGTAGCTAGCATTTTGGATAGGAACATTGAATTACTTTTTTGACTACATTAATTTTACAAATGTGTTGGTGCAATCAAAGAAGTCAGCTGTTGACGAACTGTGGAGCAATGTGAATGTGTTGATTCCTACACGTCTATTTATTTCTATTTTACTTTGTTAAGTACAGTGTTAGGATATATGGTGTCTTATTGTTTTAATTCCCAAATGCACTATCAGAAGGTGCTTGATCTTATTTTTATGCAGCTTTTGATAAAACTTTTTGCAAGTGCTAAGCACAGTATTTTTGCTGCTCTACAAACTGTATGTAAATATTAAAAGCTGAAAGTACTGGCATGCCTCTATGCAATAACCTAAGCTGAAGATGGAAAAAAATAATCACATTTTTGTCTAAGCAGAAGAAGAAACCCACCATATATCCACCTTGCAAATATGCAAAAAAGTTGCTAGTCCATGCACAAAAATGACTTATTGCTACTCCATCATTCTGACTGATGACAACAAAATCAGTAATATTTTTACTTCCTTCAGTGTCCTCTTGGATGCACTGATGAATACATTATTTCATATATTACACTCTACTTAATTTGCCCAATATTTTTCTGTCATTAAAGGGAAGAATGAAGGGTTAAGTTTTTATTTTAGTCACAGGAGCCTTCAGAGGGTGACATATGCTTTAATTTTCACCTGGCATGACTATAATGGACATGTACCCACAACTCTGCAATTTTTGTGTATATGGCCACTGCAGAAAAACCAAAATGCAAAAAATATCTAGTTCTGCAGTAATTGTCCTGAATACTATTGCTTGTAGTCATGATATCTTGTATTTAGTAAATAAAAGAGAATATTTAAATGGCAGTCATCTTCACTGCATAGGGTTAATGAGGACAAGTGAATGAATTGTCCCTATACATGTGTTGGAGGTATGAATACATTTAAGTTTGTGACAGAAACATTGCAACATTTTAAACTGGCAAAAGCTTCTTCTCTGCCTGCCTGTCTGCTTATCTATTCATTGATACCCTTCACTTCTGTCTAATCTGAGCATCTTTGCAGCCTAACTATAAACTGCAGTCAAGTGACCAAAGTCATGAAATAAAACTCTGGGGTTTTACTCTCTGTTTTTCTGAGCTGCCTGTCTTTCAGGATTATCTTTTGCACTCTGTAGATATTTTAAAACCCTGACAGGCAGTTATAACTAATACTGTATTATATATTATTCATAATTACTTTTTCCATTCCTATTTTGAATACGACAAGCAGACATCAATATGCAGGATCCAGCTGGAAAGGGGATGCAGGAGGATGATGCTGCATCCTCTCAATGGGGGCAAAGTCTATGTTGGATCTGTCAAGAGGTTACAGCTGGTTGGTACCTATAAGCAGAGAACTGTCTAAAATATCTGATTCTTTCAGCTTTTCCAGACACTCCGTATGTCAGAAACAGAGCTGGTATATGATCTGATTATTTAAATTTAAAAAAAAGAGAATCAAGAACTTGCAGACAAAGCTACGTTAAAAAAATATTTTACTCCGAAAGCTACATGGCTTAATTTTGGTGAGGAAGCATTAAAACTTAGTAACAGTCAGGATAAATGTAGTTGTAAGAAGCTTAATCTAATTTTACAACATGTATGCTATGACACAGTATTTCATTTCCTGCTATTTTTTCTATTGCAGCCTCTTCCTAGTGACTGCGATGAACAGTTTTTCAAAATACTACCTCAACAATGTTTTGCCCTATTTAGTAACCTTAGAACATTTTTAATTTCTGTGGGTTCTTTCCTTTTGAGCTTATTATTATTCAAGACAAAGGGCATCAAATGTAAGGTCAGCCATATTGTGGGTAAGTGCACATTTTTTTAATATATGTTCACCTGCACTGGTTATCAATGTCACTGGATCTGTTGCACTGGAGATGATACAGCAGCAGTGGTCAGTTTGTGAGTGATCAATGTTGTTGGTTTTGGTTTGGTTTTTTTTTTTGTATTTGATGATAATAGAACTATAACAAAATTTTTTAAGTTTTCAATTCCTGTATCTAATCTAATCCTGTATCTGACAATATACAGCCATAAACACATGCTATTACTCTTTTCTCTTCTCCTGTTCCAATCATGTTCCTTCCCAAACCAATTTATTCTCCCAGTCATGTTGCCTTTGTCTTCTCTCTTCCAGTCTCTACTCTTCAGGCAAAATCTCTACTGCAGCTATACCTGTCTTATCTATTGTTAAAGGCCTAGTCTTATCTCTTATTCTATAGATTCTTCCCATTTTCATCCCTATACTTTCCTTAAGCCAACACAGTGCCCCTTAGCTATACCTGCTCTTTTTCCTTAGTCTGCTTGCTCATTCAAATGGGCTTCTTACTGCTGGGTTTTTATTCTACCTTTCTTTCCAGTGGAGATTTGAAATTCTTTCTGCCAGATTCCATTCATTCTGTAACCATCTAACATCATTGCATGCCCTTTGCCTAACCAGCCAGTCTTGCCAGACTCCTTGTCAAGTAAGTGCTAGATACTTGGCCTGAACCCAGGCTCTCAGCGACATGCTTCTCTATGTCCAGGCCAACCTCCTCACCTTTAAACTAGTTGCAAATTTTTGTGCTCAGAACCCCCAGTTCTGGAGTCTCAAACAGCCCTGTAGCCACCAGTCTGTGCTTCCTTACATTCTCTCATCCCTCCAGTCCCAGGCTGGACCAGCTGGGTTTGGGAGCAACAGAACTGTCCCCAGTCTTTTGCTTTTTGTGCTCATGTGTCACTCAGCTAAAGGTCACAACCGGTCTACTTCTCTTTCTGCTTTCCGTCTTGCCAGATATTTTTCTGAAAGCAACTTCTGTATTAGCAAAGGATGGTGGACCTCCCATTCATAGTAATTTCTACTAGATTTTGTGAAAGGATCCTAGGAAGAAAGTCTCATTTGGATTTGGACTACACCATGTTCAGTGGTCCTGCCCTGTTGTGAACAGAACCTTAGTGACTGTAAGAAAGGAAAAGAAGCACAGGTAGAAAGAGAGAAATTGAAGGATTTCACTGCAGAATATGATGAAAAGATGTGAAAAGCTGTTTTTAGGTAAATTATCTACTTCTTTAAATACAGGTACATTTTCCTACACATGGTTAATTGCATAATTCCTTCCACTATGGTCAATGCACTGCCAAACTCCACATCCATCCTTCAAAGTCCTAGAGTGATTGAGAAAGGCACCACCATGATTCCTAACATGAGTATAGTACTTATTAACATAAATAGTTTTTACTGTATTTGTCTAGAAGAAAAGATAAGTGAGCTGCTACTCCACATTTCATCTCAATTCATTACAATTTGCCAAGGACGAGTTGTTTTAAACAACTCAAATTAGATTAATATTATGAAATCTGTTTTACCAGTTACTTTCTCCACACTCTGCTTCTTGCTCACTGCATTTTGAGGCAAGGGCAATCTCTTTATTTTGCTGCCATGCTAGCTGAAAATATAGACCATTGTTAGAAGATCAAAGGGACATGACTCCCCAAATCAGACATATCAAATGTCACATGAAAGCATACCTTTCACCATTAAAAATATTTTTAGAAAAATTAATTAATTCAACCATGTTATGCAAATAATTACTTTCAACTCCAATCCTTTAATTTGTCTTTAAAGTTGTTATCATATCTGAGAACTATGCCAGTTTTCATCACTGCACGTTCCTGAAGGTCAAGGCTTAAAAAAACGTTCCTGCCTTCCTAACCTGATAATCAGTTACTGCCTTAAGGTAGTTTCTTCTGCAATCAATGCCACAAAATGTACGATTTTAAATGTTTGACATTGTCTGATTTTGTCCTTTCTGTTACCTAAAAGGCTGGTTAGATCGCAGAGTTCATTTTTATATAGAAAGGCTACAGTTTTGCAGTATATTGAGTTGAAACACATGCAGAAATTGCAGATGCTGCTTTTTAAAGAAACAGCCAACAACAGGGTATCACATAAAATGGATTGTGAATTTTTTTCCTGGCATTCTAAAACAAATATTTTTTAATTCACATTGTAATAAACAGCTTCTCATTAAAACACTGGGAGTTCCACTGGAACTTTCACATCACAGCAAAAAGACAGATAAAGAGCTTTGAAATATTATTTTAAGGGAATCAGTAAAATCTCTTTAGTAGATAAATATTCTATTGTGGAAGAGAAAAAAACACAAATTATTTTATTTAATTTTCTCTTTCTACCTTATATGGTACATTATCCATTTGTTTTCTTGTGTTGTATCAATAGTGGTAGTAGAAACAGCAGGTATTTTACAACAGTTCTGATATTGTAAATAACATAATAGGTGCTGTTTCCACAGTGGCATATCTGGGTTCAAGGCACAGTACAAGCAGAGTTAATTTTTCTTGTCTTTGAAAGAAAAAAGAAGGGGAGAAGGGGACAGAGAAGAGGGAAGTCATAAACTAAGAGACAGATCTGGAAAAAAGATTTAGATATTTAAATATCCCATCAGAAAACAAAGTTAAGTCCCTCTTCTGAAACCTTGATTAGCTGTCTAATCCTATCTAAAACAGTATCCGTTATGCCACATGTGGAGGATTTAAGTTTGTTACCTGTCTTGGAAGCTCAGAAATATGAGCAGAAATGCCTTGAAGAGTGAATGTGGTCTACATGTATTTCTCAAGTTGCATTTCTATACAAAAGATTGCAGCCATCCTGCATACAGCCAGGGTTGGAAGCAAGGGAAAAATTTGCCTTGCAGAAAAGAAACATGGGGCTAGAATGAAACCCCCGAAGTGCAAAGGCAGCTTTCAGGGAACTGTGAGAGTATCAACAAGTTCACAGCCTGCCTGTTCCCAGATGAAAGGAAAACTGGTGGAATCATAGAAGGAATAAATTAACCTACCTGGAATAAATAAAAGCCCATGAGTCCAGGATAATGGCAGTGATTCAGGGAATCTTAGATTTGTAGCTTTCTACCATCTCTCAAAACTGGGCTTTTGGAAAGGGGCCTTAGTTTAGGTAGCAAAGGTGTAACCTTCGCTAGTGATATGCCTTTGTACCTCCACAGCTGAGTATTTATTTTTCTTCCATCAGGCTGCTGTTATGATACTCAAAGTGCCAGCTAGGTTAAGTTTGTGGTACTACTCTGTGTCTGCATCTGTATCTCTGCTAAGTAGACTTTAATGAACAAAGTATTTTCAGTCCTTCACAAGGAATAAGATCCATAGAAGAGAAGATGGAAGAAAGCTGATGTTTTATAGCCAGTCATGTGAAACTTTTAGATGCACTTTTAAGTTCTTGATTAAATAATTTCTATGAGTTGGTAATCTGAGTTTGAGTGGAGGTTTTAATTTTTAGAAGTCATTTGCTGAAACACTTATTTCTTTTGGAAAGACTGCTGGTTTTAATGTGATCCATTCTTTCATAAATCACAGATGATAAAAACACACAAATCTGTGCTGAGTTCAGTAAATGCAGAGTTTTGTTTTGCTTGTGTTGCAGAAGACATTTATGCTAATGGAAATGACTGCACAACTCTATTAAAGCCATGCGTTTCAGCCTGTTTTGATCAAGGTTGTGTCAGCAATTCTGCTTAGAACACACATAGGATGTTCTAATTTAGCTGAAGGTAAAAGACTGCTCTAGCTTCAAATCTGGCTCTATGCCTGGGAGCAATATTTTAAACCAAATTCATAGCAATGTCATTAACTACTTTAATGTATTTTTCTTTTTTTTT
The DNA here is from genome assembly GCF_030490865.1 of Poecile atricapillus. Lineage (NCBI taxonomy): Eukaryota > Metazoa > Chordata > Aves > Passeriformes > Paridae > Poecile > Poecile atricapillus. Next base: position 106,089,204 of record NC_081289.1, on the reverse strand, counting down.
TTTCTTTTTTTTTTTTTGTGGAATCACATTAGTCAACATCAATTCATTCAGGAAGCTTAGTTTACTAACCCAGTAGACCTAGAATATCATAAGACAGCTCACTAAATTCTCAATGTAAATTGACTTCTAGTTTCCAATTAGCCATAGTGCTACTTGTCCCTGTGTCTGTTTCAGTCAAAAAGCATTTTGCAATTATTTTGGAGGAGAAGGAGAAAAACCTTGTCTTTTATGAAACGTGTGGTTATGTAGGCATTCTTAGCCAGTCTCATTATATTAAATACTGGGAATAAGAAAAATAAATGTTCATTACAATTCTCTCAACCTTGAAAGGATATATTTGAAAATATTTTATTAAATTTGGGAAGCACTAATAGTTTAACATGTGCTTGAGATTTCAGTGGTTTTCTCATGCATTTTGAAATCTGTACTTAGTAGAGACAAGAGCCCAGTGTTTTTACATATTGCAGAGTACTAAACAGCAAAAATTCAAACTCCTGACTGAAATTTATTAGAAATTTTTCACTTGTTAACTTTGTCCCAGAACACTTTATATGGGATCCCATATTGTTTCTTCTTCTCTAACATAAAGGAAACACAAATATTAAGTTTTGTGCCTTGGCTACTTTGAGGAAAAAACCTCATTATGTTCTATCATCCCACATAGATAGATAAAGTTGTACTTCAGATCAATGAGGTATATACAAATCTACATTTATCAATGGAGAATCAGTCATATCTCTGGATAAGGCATTTATAAGCTTTCATTATTCCTTGTTTTCTGTTACATAGGAAATATATTCCATGATTAATCCCTTAATATTCTTTGGCAGCAATAGTCATCAGCTTCATGACTGAAGCTGTGTGCATGTTTAAAGCAGTGAAAATTCAGAGGTTAAGAGTCTATTAGCTTTCTCTATCTTTTGGAGCATCCCTATCACACCTTTGGAAGTGATAAAGTAATGAAAAATTAGATTGGATAGTAGAAGTACCTTAAATCACTCTGTAATGTAGCATGGATTAAAGAAGAATCCTGTGGTTTTGAAGATTACAGGAAAGGTTGTGCTATATAGAATGCTATTTTGTTTATAGATAAAATTCATATGGGCTATCTGAGTACAGAAATATTAACTAAACCTAACTTGTTTATTTTCTAATCACAGAGGGCAATAAAAGTGATACCTAGGTTTGCTGCATTCATTCAGTTTCCTTGGTGAAAAGTAATCAGGGATCAACTGTTCTGAATCTGAAAGAAAGCTAAACCACAGTTTTAGCTATGATCCAATTAATGACAGAAGGGAAAAAAACCTGTCTCTCACAGTTTCAGTACTTGTACTGCAAGAGAAAAACAAATGACTAGTATGTTAAGTGTCATGATGCACTGACCTGTTCAATTTCATGGTTAGCTGGCACTGCAGCTCTTTACCTGTTTATAGCTTCACTCAAATATAAGGAAGGAGTATAATGACAAGCCAATCAAATTGCAAAGAAGTGAAAAGGCCAACGTACTTTCCTATTATGATATTCTGATTTGCTTGACATGATACTGTTAGGAATTATATTTTTAATGATTCCTCTATTGGACAAAGACACTGAAGAGAATAGAAAATCACACTCGACTCCTCTGTTGTCCTGGCCAAGTCTGTAACAAGCATAGGTTACAGTATAACCATTCTTACAATTTCAGAACTCTAATCTACTGATCTTCCCTGCTTGTCACATCCAATTTGTTGCAAACCATGTTTTACACAAGACCACATTTCTATTCAGTGGTAGCCTAAAGTTGACTGAGATTATAGTTACATTTCCTTTCTGATGACTGTGCAGAGCTAGAAAGATGCTGTCATATCATCAATCTGGAGGCTATACAATTACCTAAGTGGAGAAAATTGGTTTATAAAACAATTATGTATTTTTCACTTTCAAGAGTTCAGATTAACATGAGACTATGATTTGGAGTTATAAAAAGAAGTAAGAACAAGAAAATAATAGAGATTCAATTAAGCAATTCTACCTAGAGCTGCTATTTTATTTCAGTCACAGGTATAGGAAGAATATGTGTAGTATAAAGATGTAGTCAGAGAAACTTAGTTAGAAAATTAGCCACTGCAAAACTCTTCTACTGAAATCATAACACTTTGCAGGAGCCATAACTACTTACAAAGGAAAAGAAATAACAATAGATAGCAATATTAGAAAAACTGAAATTAATTTTCAAATCCAAATACGGCATTTCTATCTTGATATTTTGTATTTTTTGTAATTTAACCAGAATAAAAATAAAGAGTAACAGCAGATAAAGGCAGGACAAGCAGGACAAAAAAAAAGCTTAAACAAAAATCTGACTTCCCCTTCTTCTTTCACCCTGAATTGTTTCATACGTATTTGAAATTAAATTGGATTTTATAAGTCTGCTTATCAGTAAAATTACTCAGGCAGCACTTGGGAGAGCTGTAGGAAGAAGAAGGTAAGTAAAGAACAATCTGGATCATCCTGAGACATGCATAAAAAACCAAATGAACTACTCAGAGAAATAATCAGGGATTTGAATAAAGCTCTCACCAGTTTTTCCAGTTCATGGTCAAGATTGAGGTGCTGGCAGATGCACCCTGAAAAAAAATCCACATGGCTTGGGAAGAAGAATGGATCTCTTCAACTGTACACTAGATCTTAGCTGGTGCATCATAAAATAGAAGTGGTTTTGGCCACTGGCTGCATAACCTGTTGAGGACAGTGTGTAAGCTGATTAAAAATGAGCACACAAATGGTAAACCAAGTTGTCTGCACAAGTGCCAAAAATCATCAGGAGGAAGCAAGTGTCTCCTCATGCGTTTAAGTAAAGGCTATTTAGAGAAGATACTTGATGAAAGGTGTTGCTCTATTTATTGGCTGTTACAGGGAAAGACTGGTTGACAGAAGTAATAAACTGGCCTTTAAAATGTTATAGATGAGGTTGAAACATTGCTGCAGTGTGACATTAACAACACGCTTTTACTTATGTGATTCCTAAGCAGAATAAACATAGATTAAAAAAATAAGTCTGTTATCTCTTTAGTCCAATAATAACTCAGGGCTGCACCCACCAGCATGTACCCTGTTTGTACTGGAACTGAACTTCTTTTCTGCACTGTAGTACGTGAGGCTGTCATGGCTGAACAATGGAATTGCTGCAAACCAGTGATCAAAACTCCTTGTCTGCTGCTTAACCTAAAAGTGCATAGGAAGATAATGGGGTATTAATGGGAAAGGATAGAAATAGCTATTTTCCCCTTGCTTTGCTGTAGACCTAATATGGGGTTATACAGTTAATAATTTCGAGTCCTGCATAATCATCTGGTCTCTTAGTACGTTTTTCTAAATACTAACAGATTGAGAGTCCTTTTCATGTGTGCAGTGCCAAACTGGGAAGTGTAGGAGCCACCACTCCCTGACTTCAGTGTAAAACAAACAGAACAAGTTTAGCTAGGAATTAAAATGAAGCTTAGTTTGGAGACTTCACACCTACTCTTGAGCTGCCCCTTTTCCTTGACTATATGGCAGCCAAATCTACCAACAGCTGTCTTCTGAGAGGAATTAGTAAGTGCCTTTGCCTCACACCTTGATTTTTAGCTTGAGTCGGGACTGACATAATCTGTCCATACAAATGGGTAAGAGAAAATGAAGAGCTTAAGGCCTCACAGAGATTCCCTAAAGAAAACTCATCAAAAAACATTCACAGATGCAACAACTGCTTTATTATAGAGCCAGAAATTGTGACGGAGAATCAGAGCCACTGTTGCAACCTGTGCATCACCATGGCAACTGCTATTACAACAACTTGATAGAAGCCTAGATTTTCTATTCAGTGATGGAAACTTAGTCTTCCCACAAGGTGCTTTCCCCTAGCATGAATCTGTCTGCTGAGTAGCATAAAGAGGATGGAAATTAATCACAGAGAAGGAGCATTGAGAGAGGAGAGAGTAAAATCAGAAAACAAAGTAACAGGACCAAACGGTGCATGTCTTGTTACTGGTCCCTAATAACCCAATTGTAAAACTCTTACTCCCATCCTGTTATACTAGGGTGCAGGACAATCTCATTTGAGCCATCTCTTCAACAGAGGCTGCATCTTCTGACCTTTTATGGCAATATCATAGCTGCACACCACAAGGAAGTAACTAGTGAAAATAGGGGTTGTGGGTGAGGGGTGTGTGTCAAGTTGATCCTCCCAACTCCATTACCATAAAAACTAGCCTTTTGATATTACTCATTACACTTTGTGAGATTAGATGGAAAAGACTGTTGGTTGAGATATAAGCAGAGTTCTTTCATCAATTACCATCACATGCAAACTAATCTCAATCCCGAGCAATTAATTTAATATATTGCCAGTGAAAAATTGAGAGGAATGCTGAGAAAAAAGAACAAAAACTAAAACACCCTTGCCACATCCCATTCTTCTCAGGCTCTGCTTCATTTCCATATTCTCTTATCTATTTCCCTGGCTCAGAGAAATGGGAATGGAATCATAACAGCTCCCCTCTGCTGCGCTTTCCTCCTTTTCACCTGCTCGAGCATGGGTCTTCCACAGGCCACAGTTTCTATCAGAAAACCTCTGCTGGTGAGTGTTTTCTACCTCAGGGCATCTTCCCACAGAACATGCCCACCAGCTTTGGCATAGGTCACTCCACAGGCTGCAGGTGGATACCTGCTACATTGCGGACCGCCCTGGTCTGCCTCACCGTGGTCTTCACCAGGGGCTGCAGAAAAATCTCAGCTCCAATGTCTGGAGCATCTCCTTTCCTTCCTTCAATGACCTTGGTGTCTGCAGGGTAGTCTCTCTCACCCATTTTATGTTGCTTGTTTGGTTTTTTTCCCTCACTCCTCTCCCCTTCTCTTGCACAGCTGCTGTGAAGTGTTTTTATCCCTTCTTAAATATGCTTTCCCACAGGTGCCATCAGCTTGTCTGAGGGCTCAGCTGTGTGCTGTAGTGGGTCTGACAGAGCTGTCTTCACTTGCTGGCAGGCTGTGGCTCCAGCCTCTCCTCACTGAGACTGGCCCTGCAGTCCCCAGCTTCTAGCACATGTCCAAGGACACATGATACAGCATCTTAATGGTTCTGAATTAGTAACTGCATTTTGTCACTTCACAGGATAAATTCTCCTGAGGTACTGAATGAAAAGATTTACTTGTATCTAGCTAGATGTTTACTGCATTTTTATTGATTTATTATCATTAAAATTATCTTATGAAAAAGATGTTAGGTTAGTCTGATATCATGAACTCTAACCTCTGATAAAAATAGTGTTTTATATTATAACATTTTCTTTCTCCATGTCCTTGATTACTATCTTCTTCAAAAACGCTTGTAAAAATTTGCATTCAATCAGAGATCTATAGTTGTCTACCCCTTTTTCTGGTTGTGTGAAGAAATACCATGTTTGCTGTTTCACAATTCTTGGATGCTCCAGAAGAGACTGTTCAATAGCTGTTTTTTAACACAGGCTGGGTTTTTTTAGCCACCATTATTTTGGAATAAAGATTATCTGATCCTCTTTCCCTCTCCCCTGCCTCATTCCTGCAAGAACAAGGTATAAATTAGTTCCAACTCAGCTGTGGACATTTTTGTTTTCATAGCTCCTACTAGGGAAATAATTACTGTCATATCTTTTCTACTTAATGAAAATTGATATTAATTTTTTAGATTGTATTTAGTCTGTGGGTCAGTGTGTTTCAATTTTTCCCTTTGGGTTGTGGTTTATTTTTTGTTTGCTTGTTTCTTTGGGTTTTTTTTACCATTTCTTGCATTAAAAATATATTATTGGACAGGCATAGTTGGAAAGGTCTTCGTTTTTTATACATAAATTCCTTACTGTCAGACACTGTCTCCTAAAGCATCTGTATCTCCTTTCTATTGTTTACAAAGGGATGATTCATCTAGGTAATCTCTCTTTCTTAATGGTCCCCTTCCTTTCCTTAGGACACAAACTTCTGTATAAAATTTTGTGCTTCTTTGCCTTTAAATCTCTAGAACTCTCCAGTTCAAGATAAACTTTTCAGTGCAGTCATTCTGAAAAGATTATTTACTTAATTTAATAAAACATGATTTTACAGATTTTTATGGGATTAAGAATAATGAAATCATATATTTAACTGCAATTTTGTCTATCTTGTTACCTAAAATGAATTAAATCAGTTCAAGGTATCTTGATCTGAGAGCCTTTCTCTTGCTGAACTTTTGTGAGTTTTTTTGCTAGTTACTGCGATGTATCCAAAATTTCATCTTGGTGAGTATTTGGTGGAGCAATCTAACAGCTGTCATTCCTGAGAGATTTCTGCAGTGGAGAGTGTTTGCATTACATTATCAGTTATGCCACTACCATATTCTATCATCAGATAAGAGAATTCTGAATCCCTATCCTAACCTGAATGTCATGAAGGATATGACTACTTTTATGAATGCCTTCAAGTACTGTGGCATGGTTATAAGGATCAGGATTAGAAGTTGTCTGACTATCAGAGAAGTGAGATTCTAAAATAGCTTTTAAAATAAAATAATACAGATCCTGATCTATTCTAAGATAAAGACAAATTCACAGAAAAACTGTAGGAAAAAGTAAGCAAGATACTGTGACCAGTGGTAGAATTTGAGAAGTTATTTTTGCAAAATTTGATACATTTTGTTACATTGAGAAGTACCTTGAAAAACTCAAAATGTTTAAAAGTAACACTGATCACAACCTGTGGTTACTTACATGAAAGGAAACTTCCATTTTACTATACTCTCTCCTTCTGTAGACACTAGTTCTTTACTGAATAAATCCTTTTAATTTAATTACAAAACATTTTTTATTTTATTCTTAGACTTCCATTTATTGCAGAAACTATCTTTTTTTAAGATAATACTAGCATTTGCTTGGTTAAATAAATCTATTCCTCATCTTCCAAATTTGACTACTTAGTAAAATAATGCAAGGAGCTAGTAAACTTTAACATAGGAAAACATCCACTGTGTCTGAGAGAATATCTCTGCAACACCTTAGTAAACTTGTCCACTAGTACAGTGATGACAGCACACAGTGAAAAATTCCAATGGGAAGTTTATAGTGATCTCTGCCTAGCTAATAGAAATGGTTTAGTTTTGTTTTGGATCAGTCTAAGCTTATAAAAGAACTAATACTATAGAAAGAAAAAAAAATGAAAATTGCCAAAGGGGACTCTAGGCCAAAGGCTGCTGATTGTTCAAGTGAAGTGTCTTCTTAGCTCCACAGAGAGTAAATAAAACACTCTTCTGTGTCTCCCTAGTGATATTTTAAAAGAAGAAAAAAACCTCCAACAACCAAAAAGTGAAAATTGAAAATATAGGAGGTAGATGGTCAATAGCTAAAAAACTAAACAGGTTGAATTAACCAATAAAATTTCAATAAAGCAAAGAAAAAAGCAGGATCAGTTGTAGACATAGGGAAATGGGAAAAAATAAGTTACAGGAAGAAATTTCAGTAGCAAAGGCTATGATATTTTAAGCATATAAATGTCTCTCTAAAGCTTCACTAAGAACTTTAACTTCCATGTAGATAAGACCTGTTAAATTGAATTACATTTATAGCAAAGTCCTGTTTAAAATAATTATTTCTGAACTTGGCAATCCACAGAAAATGAAAAGCATTTTTTATCCCTCTCCTAATTAAACTAACCAAGAATGTGATCTATGTCCTTATAGAATAATCATAAAGAGTTAAAGGATAAAATTGTGTGTGACTAAGTTTATCCTGACTTTCTCTTCCTCATAAAAATACTTCATTGCAATATTCATTTTATGATCTTAGTGGTTTTTGACCATCACAGGTATATTATTAAGAGTGTATACCAATTTATCAGAGTTTTCTGTAATTGCTCTACAGAGATGACTCAACATTCATTCCTTACACATTAAACTCAAAAGGGATGTACTGGAAAGATGGAAAAGAACATTTTATCAGGGACACTAGTGATAGGAAAAGAGTTATCAATTTTGAACTGTAAGAAATTCAATACTGGTAAGGTCGTAAAATACTGGAACAGTTTGCCCAGAGTAGTTGATATCCAATTCCTGGAACTGTTCCAGGTGAGGTCTGATGGGGCTTTGAGCAACTTGATCTAGCAAAAGGCATCACTGCCCAGGGCAGGTGCCTTGGAGCTAAGTGATCTTTGAAAGTTCCTTCTAAAACCAACCATTCTATGATTTTATGGTTCTAATACCCTTTTCTTCCATTTCATCTCTTCCCCCGATAATGAGACAGTCTTAGCAATAATAATAATAATAATTCACTCAAGTTTGATTTTATCCATAAGATTTGCAAGAAATAGCCCTTAATTTAAAAACAAGTTCTGTGAAGAAGGAAAGAACCAGGGTGTTACAGAACTGCTGAGACTTCCTCAGAAAAATAACAAGGGATTTACATTGAATTTAATAGGAGCTGTGAAAAGCTGTGCTTTTGCCTTCTTCACCCTTCAGTGGACAGCAAACGCCATTTATTTCTGTTTGCCTGAAGATGTGAAATAGAGTTGAAAAGCAAACACACTGATTTAATTTCTCCAGCTCAGGAACTATAATTTTTTTTTTTTTGGTTGTTTTTTTTTTTTAAACTTTATTTCTTCAGTGCACATGAATATGAATGATTGAGGAATCTTCATACAGGTGGAAATGCAAAATAACAGAAATGTAAATGTCTGCATCAGACACGGATTTATAAAGACTGATTGAAATTGCTGTCGCATAAGCAAGTCATATTAACAGTTATTACTATAAGGTGCCTTTTATGCTTTCTCTGTTCATGAGGAACATTTCTTTTTTGAATGGATCTGCTGCCTTGCTAAACCATTAACATTTGTCAGATGGTGAGATTAGACTCCTAACAACTTCCAGATGACATTCAGCCAGAGTAAACCCTTTTCAGTTGTTGACAGTTTGTTTAATAAGTGTGCATACCGCTGACATTTAGGCAAGAAAATATCTGTGAAATGTGAATTCTTAGAGTGTAGCTGAAGCTGATGTTAAGCTTTCCAGGCTGGGGTTTTGGTAGGATCTTTGTGTGTACATGGGTATTCTTTGTTTGCTTGTAAACTTTCACAAATAGAAAGAATATGTTCTACTCAGCCTCTCAAAAATCCAGAAAGTCTTGATGTTTCAGTTTATTTTAAAACTGAATTTTTGATTGAATGTAATGAAATATTCATATCGAATGTCTTGCCTTATTTTATTTGCAAATTATATTTCCAATGATATTGTTCTAATGATATTATTCAGCTTTCTTCTCCAATGTAATTTCTGCAAATAACTCTTTATTGTAAACAATTCCTTTGAAACTTTTTGGGTATATGAAATTTAAACCTATTTGATTTAAAAGATTACACATTTCTGCTTTCAGATTGAGATTGTTCTAAATAAATCATCTACAGCATTTGTTTAAAATCTGTTGGTTTGAAATATATTTCAGCTAGGAATTTCTTGCATGCCCATTTGAGTGGAAAAATGTCTGTAAGTAAATCAGACTCAATTAAAAAGTCCAAATAATTACATGAAATTACATAAAATATTTTCTCAGAACTTGCGCTGACATTTACTGCATGAAAATATCCTCCACTTCAAAAATGAAATGGCAAATATTAGGAGAATGGATATATTTTCCTCAATTTTCAGACATTTAATTTTTTCAATGAGTCATATTAGTAATTTCTATTGTTCCTTAAAATCCATAAGAAAGCTTTCCTTAGGCTCCATTTTCATAAAGTGCAAATTGCTGCAAGAAAAGGAAAGACTAATCTTTTTTGTCTACAGAATTATGTTGATGTGCACATAAGGGAATTGATTGTATAGTCAGACATTTATTAACTGGCAGTGATCAGATCATAGACTCATTGACTATCCCAAGCTGGAAGGGATGATCAGGGATTATCCAAGTCCAGCTCCTGGCCAGGCACAGGACAGCCCCAAGAATCATACTGCTTACTTGTTTTGTCACTTCATCTCAAGATGCTCTGTAAATTCTCCATATGAAAGGTGCTTTTGAAATTTGACTGTAAAAATTTTACCTTATTTATTTATTTATTTATTTATTTATTTATTTATTTATTTATTGTTATGCTTAAAGCTTACTTAAATTTACAGAAACTTATTTTTCTCTTCTTAGGTTTTACTCTAAACCAATAATTCTAAATATCATCTTTATCTGGTTCTATGAATATTCAATTAATATTTTGTTTTCTACTAGCTCATAATTTTGTAAGAAATTTAAACATTGTATAACTTTTTAAACTCAGAACTTCTGAAGCATGAGCTAGGAAACCAACATAAAAATATCAGTTTAGTGTTAAAGACCCGTCCAAGCTGAAGAATAAGACATATAATTTCAGTTGCTCATGTTTCTCAAAAAAAATTTCGAATTCCTCTTCATGCTTTGTGAAATCCTTACTACAAAAAAAGGAACAAAGGAAATCCTGGTGTTTTTTACCCTCACAGTCTGAACATATGGAAATGTGTAGCCCTTGGCTCCTGCTATGCGTCTGAGTGTTCTGTCACCACAGGTCCCCGTGTCCTTTGTTATGCAAAGGGGTGGTGCCAGGTGATGGCCTCTTGCCTGGGGGTGCTGTCACCCAGGGTTCAACCTGCAGCTGGCACTGCAGCTGCTCACCGAGCCACCTCCACTGAACGTACTCCTCTACAACTCTGACACCTCTTGAGCCATTCCAGAGACCCAACACCTCTGCCCTGGGCAACTTATTCCAGTGTCTAACCACTCTTCCACTGAATATTTTTCTTTTTTTCATAGCTAATCTAAACCTCCAGTGGCACAATTTAAGGCCATTTCTTTTTGTCCTTTCACTTGGAACATGGAAGAAGAGATTGACCCCCACCATGGATTTGAGGAGCAGGCTAACCAGCACCAATCACTGCCCTGGTCCTGCTGGCCACACTGTTGCTGACATAGGACAGGACTGGCCTTCTTGGCCACCTGCACACTTTGCTGGTTCATATCCAGTCACCTGTGAGCTAACACCTCCAAATCCCTTTCCGCTGAGCTGGTCTCAGGCATTCTTTACCAAGCCTGCAGTGATGCCTGGGGTTGTTGCATTCCAAGTGCAGGACCCACCTTTGCCTTGTTTGAACCTCATGCAGCTGTCCTCACCCCATTGATCCAGCCTGCTCAGATCCCTCTGCAGACCCTTCCTACCCTCCAGAAGATCAACTCTCCTGCCCACTTTGGTGTTACCCACAAACTAACTGTGGGTGCATTCAATCCCCTGATCCAGCTCATTGATAAAGAAGTTAAACAGGAGTGGCACCAGACGCCTGAGGAATGCCATTAGTCCCAGGCCGCCAACCAGGTGTAATCCATTCACCACCACACTCTGCGTCCAGCCATCCAGCCAGTTCTGTGCCCAGCAGAGTATACCCACCCAAGCCCTGAGCAATCAGCTTCTCCAGGAAAATGCTGTTGGAGACAGTGTCAAACACTTCACTGAAATCTGAATAGTCCAACAGCCTTCGCCTCATTTACTCATGCCTGATCTACTAAAGGGAGATCAGGTTGGTCATAATAATTCCAAATTGTTTGGAATGGTATCTAGGACCATGACTGGATGAAAACTTACTGTTTTAAAGTTTCATGCGTAGGTCTGGCTGGGGCTAAAGAAACTCTTCAGTAAATAAGTAATAGGGAGAAGATGATAATATGTGTGTTCTTTCATTTTTTTTTTTGAGATACAATGAGAGAGCTGCAAGTTAAATTCTACATATAACACTAAAATGAGGATGTGAGTATCCCACTGTAAAAGGACTAGTAACATTAACAGCCCAGCAGTAATCAAGTACAACAGATTTGTATGGGAAGATAATACAAGGTGAATAAAAATAAAGGATAAAATAAACAGCTAGCAGTAAACAAATAGCTGTGAACCACTTGTGAATTATCAGCAGAATTGATACAAATTATTTGTAGTAGCTAGGTTCTTATCCTTCCAAAACCTGGAGATTAAATCTCTTTGTGTGTCATTCCATAGATTTTTCTGAGGTGATGTTCACTGTCATCTCTAGTCATAAGCCAAAACATGTATTGTATATAAATATACAGGAACTTACCCTGGCGGCTGATGCTGCCTTTGTGTCCCATTTCACCATCATGGCAGCTACAGTCTTCTGGGGCTCCATACCACGCAATTAAATATTTAAATCAAAGAGTTTGTAGTTAAAGAGAAATTTGTAAGTACTTTTTAAAACGTTCTTTTGTGTCAAAAACTAAACTGGAAAAATTAAGCTGGTTAATAGAACTCTCTGTGATAGTAGATAAAAGTGTGACTGTACATAGTTAAGAACTTTTCATAGAAATTCATTTAACCCCACCTCCATTTACACAATAATTAGGTGAAACCTCCTTTTCAATGTTTATTATCAAATTAAGCATACTGTATATTTGCTAACTGAGCTTACCTATCCTCTTTTCTTCCCAGGTGAAGGAAAACAAATCCTAATTTTTTTTTCTTCCCAGTTTCAGTCTTGGAGAAAAGGTTACTATTCAGTTTTGTGTTCTTTCTCTGCTGTTTTGTGTTGTGTTCTTTCTCTACTTTTCTCTATGGCACCACCAAAAACTATTGTGTAAAACTATCTATGTCTGTTATGTACAAGCCAGAGGAGCTCTGTTACTTCAGCAAGAGGAAAGAATTTAAAAGAAATAGGAGATACAACCCTTTATATATTGCGATGCTTTATTGTTTGAGTTGAGGCGAAATTGTTCTGCATGTGGGACATAATTGCTTGTCACCCTTCTGAGGCAGTGAGTCTTGTAGTCATTATTAAAAGAGAATTAGGTTTACATAAAATACACAATTTCATCTCCAAAGTGTCTTATACCTTGCATCTCAGCCATTACAAATTCTTCTAAATCCACTATTGTTGTGGATTTATGCTGGCTATTTTTATCCTGGCTCTTCCTTACAGATCAGTAGAGGTTCTTACAACTAAAATATTTTTGTTTATTATGTGTATTTGATTATTATTGTTTGCATTTAGATGAAACAATGAAGCTCATCATTCCATAATGTTAGTGGATTGAAGGCTGCATAATCTAAAGTGGAACATTGCATACACAGATTGATTTCTTTAAAGCACACAAGATTTGGGACACCTTGGAACTGAATCTGAACTCTTCAGTTCTAGATCCAGGAACAGACCCCATATGATTCTTTGTTTTTCTTTAGTTCTCAGATAAGGACTTGAAAGTTATTAAACCTTTTAAAATGGGTATGTGGGACAAGTGAAAATGAAGTTGAAGCAAGACTGGTACAAAACTTTTTAATATTATTTCACCCAAAACCTGCAGATAGCGCATGGCTACAACTGGTTGAAATATTTTTTCTTTATGAAGGCATTGATTATTCTTATCTGAACTATGTGTCTTGTATAAGAGCTGCTAATACTTATCATTATATCTAACTGATATCAAGAGAAAACAGGCTATTTTCCCTCCAGTCTTCTGGTTGCTCTTCCACTGACTTTCTATATAATACAGTAACTGCAACAGGAGCAAAATTTTATAAGGATTTAAGAAGTGATTTATTTTTATTGATTATGATGAATAAAGTGTATTACTCTCATTACAATATGGGCAAGATGTAAAAATGACAAGGAAATAAAATGTGGAGTGGTTGTATCATTTCACTTGAAAACTGATTTCTTGGGCTTCTGATTTCAGTTTATACAAATCCTTCAGGTCTAAAACATTTTAATTTAACTGCCTAGAAGCAATAGTATTTGATGCAATTACCCTAAAGGTGTCTTTGCTCTCATATTCTCACTCCAAATCATCTCCAGATATTGTGTGCATTTGGCCTTTTCTAGTGCCAATACATTAAGGAAGAAAGGTCTCAAAATGAAAATGACTATAAGGGAGACAGGACTGAGCAATTATTTTTTCTGTGACCTCTTGTTCTGCCTTTCAAGGAGTGTTCAGTACAGCAAAATGTAAATGCAATTACTTACAGCAAATGTAAGTGCATGGTTCATATCCAGACTACACAAAGGACAGAAGGTACAGGAATGGGTGAAGTGATAATGTCCAAGAAGGTAAATGAACATGGAAGTTCTATGAACAGGTGGTAATGTGAATACAAATTTATAGCTGGCTGGCACTCTGCTACTGGCTGCCTGTGAGGATGAGGCTTCTGATTATTTCGTTTAACACCGTGTTGAAGAGTCACTAGTGCAGCAGCAAGCGGAGGAATAACAATCAATAATTAACAGGACAGAGTGAGTGGAGGGGCTCTAAAATGGGATAAATTCAGCAGTGTGGAATAATGTAAGATTTTCAATTTGGAGAGATTTCTGCCATATATTATTGAAAACAACAAGGACTTCAAGATAATGTGACATATTTGCACTTACTTGAGCATGTGGTGCAACACAATTAAAAAGCTGTTGATTGGTGAGATGTAATTCTAGAGCAATGATGGAAAAAAAGCTGTGAACTGACAAAACCATGAAGTTCTATCTCTAAAATAGGTTTAAAAAATTTGAATGTTGTTCGTGCCTAATGAAAATGAAGGGTGAGTTAATTTACAGTGCAAATGAACATTCACAGCAGAACATGACTTGTCATTGGCAACTGTGTAAAAGCCACGCCTGAAACATCAAGCTACATGTGCTTCTATAATTTAATTAGTCAGAAATGAAACAAATATCAACATACTAAAACAAGGAAGGAAAAATTATCATTCATGAATCAAACTTCAGACTCAAATACTCAAATAAAATATTCAAACAACAAAGTAGAAAGAAAAAACCCAAAGGTCAACAACTCAAACTCAGTTTCAGAAAATGTCTTCACTAATAAGGAATGCACAGTTAAAACCATCATGAAATAAATCCAAAATAATTTAAACAGTTCATTGTTATTTAAAATGTGACATCCATTTTCCCTGTTCCTCACCATGAATTTCCATTAAACTCCAGGGATAAATGATCTGGGGAACCAAGATTAACTGCAGCCATGCAGTATTTTTACTGTTGGGTTGGTAGTGAAGGATGATCCCAGTGAAGGATGCAGCACACGCTATGGCTGCTACAAGAAGGAAGGACACAAAGAGGTAAGAGCAGCCCTTTCCCAGCAGCAGTGCACTGATAGATGAGCTCATCAAATCTAGACTAGAGATAGATAGCCTAATCAAACAGCTGACAGCCACAGAGTGGGCTGTCCTGGAACATCTGATGAGGAAATGGGGATAGAATTGTCCTTTTGGGCAGCAATTTACCTGTTGTTCATTGTCCCTGCTTTACAGTGAGCAATGCGTTTCTCCCCATCTGTTTTAACCTATATCAGTTTGCTCATAGACAATCATACCTGTAGAGAACTTCAAGTTAACAAGTTGTTTTTGTTTTGGTTTGTTTTTTTGTTTAATAATGTATGATTAAAATTTTAAGTCTCTACAGTTACAGTGGACCTAGAGTGTCTGACATGTAGCCCTCTTTTCCTGAACACCCTAGCAGATCCAGTAGAAAGATCTTATGCATCCTCCGAGGGCTGTGAACCATAGCCCAGAAATAAAGTGCAGCTGTTTTGGTGAAACCTAGAAAAACATGTAATGTTGTATGTCTTGTTTTGTGGAATGTGTGAGGTCATTGCTGATTCTTACTACAGCTCCACAACTGCCACAATATGAACTTCATATGGAATTTTTTCTTTGATTTGAAGCACACAAAAATATCTGCCTGTCTCTTCAGCATTTCTTTGACAATGTAATTGTGTTCACCTGTGTCCTACTGGAAGGCAGTTATAAATATATGCCACTGGGGTATGTGCGAAATGCTATAGCAGAAGAGCTCTGCCTGCCAGCATTTGCTACACTTGGGTCTACTGGGAAAGTATAGTATCTATACAAGTCCAGGAGAAACAGAATCTGTGTTGCTTTTTAGCGTCAAATGAGTTTTGAAGGGTGCTGTACTAAATAGGAAGGTAGAAAGAGGAGGTTGCCAGAGCCTGAAGAAATGAGCCTGCAGCCTAGCCTAGCAGAGCTGCCAATCATGACACTCCAGAGGCAGGGCTCCACTCACTCCTAACCCAGCTCCTGAGTGGCCAAATGACCAGAAGTCCCACCTCGGGGGAGGGCCCATGAAGGGCCTGGGATTTTAAAGGTTGACCGTGGATCTTGACCCTACCTTGGTCTTGGGCTTTATGTGTGAGTGCTGCTGGAACCTAGGAGTTGGTAGCAATATGTGTATTTTAATTTGCTTTCTGTGGGAAAAGGGAAGAGTTAGATTAACCAACTGGAAGATGGTGCGCTGTACAAGGAGATAGGGCCCCTTCCTCCCCACCCCCTGTTTATGCTTATGGTTAAGCCCATTATAGTTATAATTCCAGCTGCAGGTGGCAGTGACGTAAGCAGACGGAAATGTCGCGGCGGGCTAAAAAATATAAAAAGCAAGATAACTTCCTAATAAACACCATTTGCCATCCACCACATTGGTGTCTGTGAGCTTGTGGCCCAAGCAGGGTTGAGGTAGTCGCCGTGTCGTTCCCGAACCAGGTCGCCCAGCTGGTTTAACGGCTATAGTTTTCCGTCTTTCTCTCTTCTAATTCCCTCTTCCTGGAACATTTTGAGTAACTTAATATCAGAGGGGTTTGAAGTTTAATTGAAGTTTGAATTTGAATTGTCCACATTAATGCTCCGAGAAGTTCTTATGTTGATTGAATGTTGTACTAAGCCTTTTACCAAAGTTCCCTGATTTTCTGTAGTTTGCTGGTATGCTTTTTTCTTGCTCAGACCTCTGGAGAATATTGTATTGTTCCTGTGCATCTAACCCAGAGTACATGGACCACTGTAAACCCCTTTCAACAACTTGCCTGGGCTTTACTGCAGTGAAGTGGGAGAAAGTGGCTAGTACTGATAAATAATTTCATTATTACTTTCTACTTCAAACATCTGTGTAATTGGAGATCCGTTCCATGATTTAAGGAAGCTGGAAGCTTTAGGTAGCACTGTTTAAACATTCATATTCTATACCTGAAAGCTGTCATTCCTAAAAAAATGTAAGTTTTGTTTCCTTTAGAAAAGATTGCTTTTTTGTTGTTATTGTAAAGACTAGTGAGTTTTTGCAGCATCCCCTTGCTGTTTGGGTTGGAATTGTTTTCATTATAAACCTGCTACTGCTTTTTCAGACTTTCAAAAGGGATAAAGAAAAGGTTATTGTAAGTCCCATCGCAAGCTGGACTCTTCAGCAATGAAATAAAGGCTTTAAATGATTACCATTTGCTCAGTTATACAACCAGTATTTTCCTGTATTCATGCAATTTAAATCGAAATGCAGTTTACAAAATACCAAATGACCATTTGTTCTTGTAGGCCACCAGAGATCATCAGTAACAGATTCTAATGTTTTACAGAGTCTTCATTCTACCTCTGTAGGAAAACAATCTAGTTGATGCTTTCCTGCCTTAGTTTTAATTGCTAATAAATCACTGTGCTTCCACATCATGCTCTCCAGCATACATCAATTATCATCTGCTCTCCTCTTCAGGAGATATCTAGAGGTGCCTTTGCCTTAAAAAAAAAACACCTTGCAATGTTCTCTTGATCTTTGAGACTGATTCTGAGGAAAGATGTTCTAAGAAATCTGTCAGTCTTGGATATTTGAGGTACATGCTCATGTTTCCCTTAAATGCAAAATGTCTTTAGCTGTGACCCTTTAATTATGTGTTAATGTGGCCAGAAAAACACAGCCTGAGAGAAAATAAAGACAGCACATTTTTAAAACATTCTTTTCAGTAGAGCCTGGTATAGGTTCTGCAGCTTGTATAGCCCAGGTGCTCTTTTTGCGTAAGACCGGGTATGTCTTTTTACAAGGGTTTAGTTATAGGTGATACATTCAATATTAAGCTCCTTATGTTGCTGTTCCTCAAGCATTTCTTGGATCAATTTTCAGAGTCTATTACTTCAAACATATTTACCCTTTAAATTGCAATTTTGTACATTTCAGTCAGTTTGGATGACCAAAGCTATTATCCAGCACTTAGCCAACAGCTGGAATGATTACAGCTTTTTACCTTGTGTCTTTACTGGTATCTCAGATCCAGTTTCCTTTTCCAGTCTAGAACTAGCATTTACACACCAGAATTAAGTTTCTGCTATTTTCTCTAATAGCAGATTAGTTGCTTTAGCCTGTTACAATTGTAAGCCTTTCTACCTACCCCTCCCATTCAATTGATCAAATATTTCTGTAGGGTTTGAACTTCAGATGAGACAACTGACCAGCCCATTTTTTCTTAGTTCATGAGGTTTGACGACAAGTCATGAATTTGCACAGTTTGGATCATGCTTGCTGCAGATGGAATTTAATTTGCTGCCTCTCTGTTAAGCCTCTGGGAAATTCACTTCTAAATTGATGGGAATAAATTCTGCTATTAAATTTTCAAGGGAAAAGGGATATAGACCTGTCTAGGCCAAAGGCTGACTGAAAGTTATTCTAACATAAGAAGCCTGTTGAGTTTTCAGTGAAAACCTTATCCTTTTTCTAGAAAATGGTCATTGTATATTGGTTAGTATTTTTCATAAATCAGCCCCCAACAGCAATGTGATATGAAAGATATTGTGAATAATTTGAATAACTTATGTGCTATTGAAAATAGTTTTGTTGGCGGGAAGTACTTGGAACTGGTAATGAAAGGCCATATCGCCATTCTGTCCTATAATTGTAAGTTCTACTCTTATAAATGGATTAAGGCTGCCACACATTTTTCTTTGTCAGGAGCTTATTTAGACTACTTTTTATCAATAAAGCTCTTACTAAGATGTGATGCTCTTTAGTGTTTGCATAGACAATTGTTTATACACACAGTAGCAATTGTTCATGTCCAATAATTATTCATGTACTTTACAGTAATTGCTTTATTAGTGTATTTTGTATAAGTAGCATTTTATGACAGCTGATTTATTCATTCTCAAGTCATCATGAACTGATCCCTTTTGTTGCCAGCTATAGCTGTAAAACACTGTGAGAGCAATATACATGTTGTCAGCAGCATTTCCTGAAGTGACCAGCAACTACAGAAATCCCTTCTTTTGCTATTATCTTGGGCCTTATTATTTAAATCTCCCTGTGGAGCTTGGAAATAGCTCCAGCAGCAAATACCACTGAACTTTTACCAAGAGAAGATTTAATTATCAGATGCTAGCTTTCCTAATGCATTTTGTTAGCTGCTTCCTCCCTCCACTGTATATATTTCCTGTAGGGTTTTGCCGTTGCTGTTTTTTCCATATAACGTGGTAGCCTTTTCAAGCCAGGCATGTATGTTTAAAATAGGATGATGTAAAATTTCCCAACATGAGCAGCAAACTGGACTCTTCATGATGAAGTGTACAGGATCTTCATTCCACACATTTTTGATGTAGGCTTCTTTTTCTATGTTGCTGAATACTAAAATTTAGCCATTTGCTACTAATTATTAGAAGCAATATTCTAATTCAGAGAGTGAAGACTGTAAGATTAGATAATGTAAAATTATTACATATTTTCTTTTTTTTTTGCTTTAGTATTTACCTTAAAACATTCTTGCTTTTAGTGTTAGGAGGTTCTGCTAGTAACAGATTACTTTTGTTTTAATGCTTTAGAGAGAAATGTCACCATAAATATGCAGTCTGTAGACAGTACAGTCAGAACATAGACCCATATGGCAAAGAAACCACACCACTGAACTCAAAAAATATGACAACATTTTGATAGGGGATTCAGCAGCAAAAAGGATGAGCCTAATAGATGATCACACACTAAACATTGTAGCTTTTTGCATCCACCGTCCAAAAATCTGTAAAAAGAATGTAGGGATAATTTTAAGGTTCCTTCTTTTATTTTCATCCTATTGCATTCTTTTGTCACTTTCCCTACCCTCATTTGCTGAGGAAAAAGAAAATAAATAAATTAGGCTGAAATTTCATCATAGAGTGAATTTGATACCATTCATTCATTCACTCATTCATTCATTTGTTCGTTCATTCATTCGTTCATCTATCTTTCAAAGTACTTTTAAGTCAGTCCATAGTTTGTAAACAAGAGAAATATATTGAATACTGATGGATACAAGTAATAATTGATTGGTTAAGAAGGGCACATTGATTGTTCATATTTAGAACGAGCTATGGACATACTCTTTCATTAATTGAAAACTGAATTTAAAGATGCTATTTATTTGGTGTTAATATATGATGACTGCTAAACTATCACTATAAATGGGTTTTTGTTGGCTTTGTGGTTAGTTTCTTTTTTTCTGAACAAATATATTTACCGTTTTAGATGACTAGAAAGCATTTAATGTTCTAAAACATCAATGGAAGTTAGAAAATGTTAGGTTTTTATTACTTTCCTTTCTCTACATTGAGTTGTTCTCTGTGTAGGTACAGAAAATTCTGATCAGTATCAGAGCCATCTCTAACAGGAACCTTTTGTCTGAACAATTACTGTGTTAGTGGAACAGTGTGCTAATGATATACATATACAGCTCTAGGTAGATATACTGCTCTAGGTAGAAGTCTCTGGAACTCATCCATAAATGGTGCAAAAATCCCACCAGCAGTGTAAAAAATGGATGGAAACATAAAAGGTCTGTTGTACTGATTACTTTAGAATGATTATTATAATTTATATTGTTAAGGTATTCAAATGTTGAACATTTTGGAAATGTTTTATATAGATATACTTCAAAAATTCCCCCTCAGTGATAAAGGAAAAGTATGGTTGGGTAAGATAAAATGAAAGTAAATTGCTTCATTCATTCTTTAGCCCCTTTCAAATATTTTGACCTTTCCTTTTGGAACCACCAGGATTCAGGTTTCATTTCTTTCTACCTCTTCACCTGACCTCTTAGAAAAGTGGCTGCATGCACTGAGTGAAGTTTCCTATCTCCTGTCTCATTTTGATGCTGCCTGCATTGCTGAGGGGTGAGAAAGGAAGGATCATTCACTACTTAGGTTCCTTTCCTGGAACAGCTTTTTAAATTTGCTGAAAAGAAACGTATGTAACATAACTTTTGTCAGCAAATAGGCTGTATTTTTTGGTTGGTTCAGATGGGATGAGAATAGAACAGTATTTCTCACTGCATAAAATAGGGATAATGAGAGGAAGAAATGAAAATAGGAGGTTGTGTTTAGGTTTCTCGCTGGCTGTATGTAGGGATGGATCCTTTTCTTCAAACTTCTAGTAGCTACAATAAAGATTTGAATACTTCATTTGTTATCCAGGCTCTCTTTGTAGACAATGGCAAAAGCCAGACATTTTCAGGATGAAATTAATCTCCTTTTAAGGCTGATAACTAAAATAGGTTGGATGAATTGTGCTATTTAGAAGTACTTGTTTCTCTCTATTGACTAGAAATTTAGGAAAACAAGCTAGTATAAATACCAATGTCTAGAAGTCAGAAGAGATATCTCCTTTCTGATAACTAAAAAGAGCAGATGATGTCAAAGAATGTCACTTTTGTTCATGTGGGGGAATTATACACTGTTGCTTTTGGAGGTTTTAATGTAGACAAAAAGTTACTTTTTATTAAATATTGCCCTTGAGAAGTCCCCCAGAAGCTCAGAATAACTGAGATTTATGCTTCCTTAGCCCTCTTTAATTCTCCAGGGTTTTTTGTTTGGTTTTTTTTTTGTTTGTTTGTTTTTTTTTTTTGATAGTTGGTCTTGCATAACTTTCCTGCTCTTCATACCTGTTATATTTTGGTCTTTATGTACTTTTGGGAAGGTTGTACTTTTGTTTATCTAGATGTTAATTTGCATTTTAAATGTTTTTAAGCATTACAAATTGAATTCTAAATTTCTCAGTATTTTAAATTGCATCCTATGAGATGTGGAAAGAGCAAATGTTGGTTTTCAATGAATTCTACCAAATGCAATAGCTACTACCCAAGTGGGCAACTCCTCCTTCAAAACCTAGCCTGTGGCAGTATTTCCATGGGAATCCTTGCATAATGCTGAATCTTTTCTATAAGCCCACACAAAAGTGTTAAATTCCTTCTGAACTCAATACACACCTCATAAAAAGAACACAGGATAGAAACGGATTTTAAACAAAAGAGAGATAGGAAGCAGGAAGGACCTCATTTGGCAGAGTGCTGAGCCTATATTTGTCACTTCATTTAAATTCTTCCTTTTGAAGTAACATGCAAACAACATTTACAGTCTACAAATGAAATCAATTAAGAAGCTACGAGAGAGACTTGAGTTGTTTACAAAACTGAGAGTCTGTGAGTTTTCAGTGAGAAGTTGAGTTGTCTGCTTGAAGGCTATGCTGTCACTCTGCTAATGAAAAAAATAAAAACCAAAATAAAATGTCTGTAAAATAACAATTAGAGAAAGAAGGGGGAACCCAGATTAAATAATAGAAGACAGTTTTGATTTCCTGTTGGGATGCAGATTAATATTTATTAGTATAAGTTTAGATACTGAAAGGTCTTTTTAATCAAGGTGAGAGGCAATTTTCATTAGCTGATTTTTAAAAATGGATAAATATGCATGAACAGATTAAGTATCCAAGTCATAGCAAAATTCTAATAAGGATTAAAAAAAAAAGTATATTGCTCTGTAGTCCACCAAAGGAAAAACATTGCTTTCCTTTTCAGTTGCAGAGACTGGTATTGTGAAGTAAGAAAAAGATAGTGTATGAATATATATATGTGTATGTATATATATAGTTGGATAGCTTTTTTTCATTAGATAGGAAGAAGAAATTATTCAGGAATAACTTATATAGTCAGTGGACCATTGCACTGGTAAGATTTATTTTCTGAGCATTATTTGTGCTTACATGCTGCATTTCAGCTCTGTTCACAGTGAATGCACTTTCTTTCTCATTTTAATCAACAGTTTTGTGGTGCTACTGCTGACAGTACATGTCAGAGGGCTCCTAATTTATCCTTGGAGCAAAGCTATGCAAGCCACTGGCTTTGCACTAAAGATAAATTTGACCAGTTGGTATGTCAACCTACTATAAGTTATAAAAAAATAACCCATTACAATGAAGTAGTCAAGCAAAACCTTATAGCTCAAGATCTTTGTTACCTGTCATAAAAATTGTCTGCTGCCCTGAGAAGTGAACTGCATTGTACTCCAAACATGTGTTTTGACACTGTTTCTCCATGTTAGAATGACCTAGTGAAGCTTTGGAGGTTACATATGGCTCATTAATTGATTGATAGGAGGATGATCTAGAATCCAGATTCCATGTGTTGCACAGTAGCACTGTCACACTACACTGCTGCTACACTCATGGATTGTGGTGCATTTTCAAGTGTTAGAGGTCCCCTCAATACACCTTAGTAGACATAGTTACAATGTGATATTGATTAAAGAGTATACTTTTTTTTTATTCTCCCTGTCTAAAAGGGAGGGAGGAATAATACAAGAAAATTTCTGACTGCAGGATGTTTGTTTGGCTGAAAGTGATAGGTTGAGTTTCACTCCTAGGAAGAAAGGATGTGTAAGTTTGTTTTAAAGTTAGCATGACATTTCTGTAGCATCCTGCCTTGTGCTCAGCTCCAGAGTTTCAAGCCTTTGAGTGCATCTGAAGTGAGTTAATCAAAACTAGCAGTGACAGGGCAAACTCTACTGTCAGATCATAAAAGCATTGTAGTGGAAAGACTTATTACAGGGAAAAATAAATAAGAAATAATAAGA
Organism: Poecile atricapillus; assembly: GCF_030490865.1. NCBI lineage: Eukaryota > Metazoa > Chordata > Aves > Passeriformes > Paridae > Poecile > Poecile atricapillus. The sequence goes on along the minus strand of NC_081289.1, from coordinate 106,065,537 downwards.
CACTTCAAACTGAGGAAACTGTGAAAAAAAACCAAACCAGCCTTCAAACCCTGTGTAGGTGGCTATCTTACAGCTTCTGTTAATGGGGCTGAAGAAGAGAGCTACACTGCCTTAATTGCCTGCTTTGGTTCACAGGTGTTCATGGGATCTGGACACAGTGGTTCCTGTCTCACTTTTAATTGGAACACACACAATTCCTTCAGATGGCTTCCCCTTGTTAGCTACAGTATTAATGGACATGAATCCAGCTGCTGAAAGTAAAATCAAAATAAAAATTCAAAGCATTACCTGACTGCTTATCTAATCTCTGAAATAACTTTTTTTATCTTACTTTCCCATCTCCTTGCCCTCCTGCTGTTGCAGCACAAGCTCTGGGGGGTATGTGGGTGAAAGCATAAGTGCTATGGCTGGCTCAAGAACAGACTCTCAACTGATTGAACAACTGATTGATACCCTGAACAGGTACAGGCTGTTGGTCTGGTGAGGGCAGGGAGCACAAGGAGTTGGCAGACCCCTCCTGTGAGAGTCAAACTGAAGCATGGAAGCTTGCTGAGAGCCGTGGTTCCCTGCCTCCAGGACCTGCCTTCTCAGGAGGAGAGGTGGTGCTGTCCAGAGCACAGCTGCTTTGCGGGGCTCTCAGAAACACTGACACTGGGACCAGGCTATGTGTCTGAAATGGCTTGTGTAGAGATTTGAATTCCACACAAAAGAAACCCTTCTTTATATTTTTCCTTTCCCTAAAGTGGTAAAGTAGTTTACAATTCTCTCTTGGGAGCACTTACAAAAGCATTTCACAGAAAGAATGCTGGTAGTAGGAAGAGAATTGTTCATTATTGATGTCATATTTTATCCTTCTTAGAAAACAGCTGTGTGGGTTGTTTTGTGGTTCTTTTGTAAATGAATAATTTTCACTTTGTATTTATCAGAGAGATCCTTGGAATTTGTGTTTTTTGTCTGAAAAACTTGCATTAGCTGTATTTGCGTTCCGTGTTTAACTATAAATAGTGAAGTAAAATTGGAAGAATGAAAAAAGGACTTTGAAGATCTTTAAAATACTAAGTATGCATTGTTACTATTAATGATAATATTCAGTAGGCCTATCTAAGTATCAAAAATCCAAAAGGAAGATGATAGGGGTGTAAATAGCCTGTAAATTAATCCTAATCTGAAATGCTATATATTGTGCAGATTGTTCCAAACTTTTTATGCTGTCAATTACAGAGCACGTGTTTGCCATATTTTACCAAAGCAGTGTTGTTACTTTGAAGTGTCATTCTCTGCTGAGTATGCATTTGAATAGAAGTACCACTGGAATTAACTAAATTAGATAAATTCTGATCCATCTTTGCTATTGTAAAAGAACATACATTTTCCTTACTTACTTGTATACTAGTGAAACTGAATTTTTGATATAATAGGAAATACTACCTAAAATTGACTAGGCAATATGCATGTCTATTCTACTAAAAACAAAATAATAGAGTTTTGTGATCATATAAAAAATTCCTTTTGAGAACTGTATCAGTTTTAAGGTTTTGTACAGTCCACCTAAAAAAAATAAAAATATCTGTGTATGTTTGCTGGGTAGCTAGAATTTATACAGTTTTTTACCTAATGATGATAAATGTTTGATTTCTTTCTTTACCTTGTGAACTTAATGTTTTTAATACACAACTTTCAATGTTGCCAATTTAGAAGACTCGTGTACCTTGATCAGAACTCAAGCATGCCAAACTATTCATGTTCCCAATTGATGTTTTAAGGTCTGTGGGATTAGCTGTCTGGTAGTTGTATTGTACTGAGGTCCTATCCTTCAGAATATTTTAAAACATCTCTGAGATGAAATGCTGCTAAATAAGGGGAGTAGATCAGGAAATAAATTAATGTTTTTCGATCCTCTAACGGTCAGAACCCATTTTATCATCCAGATAACTTGGTAAGGATTGTTTCCTGCATTCATAAAATTAGCTAATGAGGACTCTTCCAGGCTATATTCAGAACATCAAATACCTCAGTTGTCTTACTATATGCTTCCCCGATGTGCAAGGATTTTGTAGCAAAAATTACTAATTAACTTCTGTTGACAGATTTAACATTTTGCTGCTTTGCCTTTGGTTGTGGGTGTTTTGGGGAGGATAGGGCTGGCAGGAGGGACTGTGGTGGGATTGTTTGTTTTGTTTTTTTCTGATTGTGCATTTCTTCTTCCCTACACATGTGCAAGACAAACACAAGCTGGATGCAAACTGTAGCTATAAAACTGCATCTGTGGTTTAACACTCCACTGTCTCCTGAGAAAATTTTCAGCATCTTGGCATAACTACATGGATATTTTGCTATATTCAATTACTTGTTGGAAAAACCAACATGCATACATAAAACATACATACAAATTCATCTGCACAAATGGTATGTAAACTGCTCATGAAGCTATGAGTCATAAATGTGAATGATAACACCTTTTGTATCACAGGATCTCTAACAGGTAAAGATTTAAGAAAGCAAATTAGCAGGTTGCTTAACAGAGACATCTCTGACTGCTTTTTCTTTGTTAGCGTAGTAGTTCTAAATTAATATGCTATATTTATAAATAATGGGCTGGAAGAATAAATAACTAAACAAATTGAAGAAACACTCTCGATATTATTATTTAGCAGGGAAATTGCTATGGAAGCTAATGCTGTTGTAGGACTTCAGGGATTTCACCAAGTTACAAAATTGCATTGCAATTTTTGTAATAAGTGGAAGTAAAAAGCATGGTTTTCAGTGTGTGCTAATATATATGTATATTGACATTATGTAGAAGAGGCAGAGAAATAAATTTAATTGAGGAGCTGGCATCAACTAATGACCTATTTCAAGCAGCAATCTGGATACAAACCCTGAATTTGAAATTTGCCCATTGTTATGTTGAACCCAGCTTGCAAACTCCTCTGTAGATAAAAATTCTTTTTGAAAACAAAACAGAAAGATCTTCCTATCCAATTAACAAGCCTCCTTCCCTGAGCCTCCCTCTCTTTGTAACACCAGGTGAGGTGTCTCCCTGATATATACAGTAGTGATTAAGATGGAAAAGGAAACCTTTTAACAGTTTTCTTAAGCTATAGACAAATAGTTAATGCAAAGCTTATTTTAAACACTAGATAATTTGGGTCAAAATACCACTTATACTAAATTAATATCTCAGAAGTTTTGCAGCAGTAAAATGAAATGCTAAGTAAAGATAATACATGCTTTCTACCCTTGTGATTGTGAACACATACCAGGCTGCCTTTATGCCAGTGACCTGTGTTTATAGGTGCATTTAACATGCATACCTCTTCTTTGGAAGAAAAGCAAGAAACAAAAGAATCACAACAATATCAGCAGAATAGAGTCACAGCTGATGAATGAATGAATTAAAGAAAGCTGATTGCAACTTCCCCATACAGTGCCACAAATACGTACCAAGCAGGATGTCAACACATTAAAATTTGACATCATAAAATTTATACTGTGAATGCATTCTTGTTGATTGAGCAAGCCCAAAAGAAAAACCTTGATGGATGTGCATACAACAATGAAGATATGAATTTAAATTAAATACAATAAATTGTAGAATCAGCTGTCTTTATGTATCTCTTCTTCTGACTGCATATCTCTGCTTAAGTTTCTACAGAAACCTTGAAAATACTTCTTGACTTCAACAGGGAAGTATTTGGAATGAAGTGCAAAAGCTCATTTTCACAGCACTGATCTTAAATACAATTGTGGAAAAACAAGCATGTGGTTTGAGCTGTGATTATGCTACAGATGTGCAGGTTAGATCAGTCATGGAGAGCTGCTCTTAGGAATGTTATTTTGTTATTGATCATGGTCTGTTTTAATAGAATTCAATGTCCTCTTCCTCCCAATTTATGTGTACTCATCCAAATGCTGAATAGCTTCATTGATCCTAATCTGAAGCTCTGACTGGGTCTTCTTAAACAGGCAGCTTGCTTTAGGTATTAAGCATTAGAAATATAATATTTCATTGCTTATGCAAAAGCTGCCCAAACTGTAGCAGATTTAATGTAAACAATGGTTTCCATTAATTTGCCTTGAGTTCCCTAAACTAAATGTTCCCTAAACTTTTATTACCAATAGTATTTAGTGTCTGGTATTGGATCAGTTCTCAATACAAGTGAAATAATTCTCTGTACCAGGGCCAGTGAAGTCAGAAGGATTATGCCACGGCATTCACAGTCATTTCCCACAGTCAGTATGAAATCGACCTTTATGAACGAAGAGTATTTTTCTTAAGTCAGCAGCTAAGACTCAAAAACTTGCCAGCAAATGTGGGCTGGCATCAAGCTGCCTGTACCGTCTTGTGATTCACCACTGCAGTAGTACCCAGTTCAAAACACTGCTTTTGAAGGCATTTTTGATTCTGTACTCTCTTTGTGTTAAGCATGTGTCATCTTCTTCAGGTGATACAGTGCTTTCAGAAAAGCAATTAGTCACTGAGGACTGCTAGGCAATTCAAAAATGTCTATCGGGAGACAGTATGAAAGACACTGCAAGCTCTAAAATTAACATCAAAGTTATTATATCCAAAAGAAAAGCTTGTACCTACAACTGCTCTCCTAGCTGCAAACCTTTTTGTTTAGAACACTTTGTGTATCACATGGCTTTGCTGTTCAGTTTTCTGAAAGGTTTGATTTTTCCCCATGGAAGCAAGTAATTATTAAAAGGAGATAAAGAAAAAAGAAGTAATTTAAGTCTGCATATCTGTTGAAATCTGGTTGGATGTGACCCAGAAGCTGCTGGCTAAAGGGGTTTTGGTGCCTATGCAATAATTGAAATTTGACACCAGTATGTTATGCAAGACTGCAAATATTAGTTCCATTTGAAAAATTATAGAATTATTCAATCTTGTCATCACTAAGTAAAGTTCTAATTCAAAATGCTACAGTGAAAGGAAGTCCAGATGTGCAGGCTTACTATTGTCGATCAGCTATCATCTGGGACTATTTATCAGAGCAAATAGAGGAGAACATGGAAAATAAATTTTGGACAGTTGTCAAATTTCATTCTTGCTGTAGTTAATCACAAGCTCTAAAATATTCTTTACTCTGAAAAGCAAAACTGATTATAGATCTTGTGACTGTGAATAAAGTTTTAATGATTGCATGAAAGATTAAGCTAAAAAAATTCTTTGTTCCAAAACAACTGAAAAAAGCCCCAAGAACTACCACTTTTGTCTGCATCCCTGGTTTTTTAACTTTCCACTGCTACACAGGTTGTCTCTTTTGTTCACATTCCTTCTGTTTTGTGCCTCTGTAGAGGCTTTTTGCTTATATAGTAAGAACTCATCTAGAAAGTCTAGAAAAGTTCTTTAATAGTTTTTGTGAACAAAAGTCAAATTGTTTTCTCAGCAGAGTCTCTGTCCTACAGGTGCAAAGGAGGCCCAGTAAAATTCTCATGGGCATAGACAATAGCGGTTGATTCTGACTTCTGCTCTTGAGATAGAGCACTGATATAAAATACTGAAGGAACAGGTCATTTGGGATTCCTCAAGAGGAATAAAAGTGAGAAAAGACTTTGGTTTCAGACAATTATGTGTTAAATATAACCTAAAATTGGAATTCAGTATTTCAGTGCTAAATGGACAAAACCTTGACAAAATCCTATGGGTGATTGTAGTGGATTAAAGGAAAGACTAAAATGAAGAGCAAGATAAAGGACAAATGCTCAGGGTGTCTGTTTATCTAGATTTTGATGCAAAACTGAGTGCACAATATTAGCAGTTCTAACTTTTTCCTGGTAGCTATATCCAGAAGATCTGTATTTACCACCACATACCAGTTAATTCTCTCTTCCTGTTTTTTCTTTAAACATAATTTGAAGTACTGTGTTATGTCCTTGTAAACCTGTTGTGTTTAGATGTGATATTGATACGAATTTTATTTCTTTGGCTCTTTTATTTACAGTGAACTAATTATGAAATGTGCAAAGCAATTTCATTGAAATTAGCAAAAGTATTTGCATGTTTGGAAGAGTTCTTTCAATCATTCACAATAACAATATTCAGTGGAGGCTGAAAAGTGTTACTAGCATTGCACTCTGCTGTGTTGGGTAAATGTACTTCCGATACTTTTCATAGCAAAGTATTTTTCTGACAATGTGTGAAAGATATTCAAGAAAGAAAAATGTGGTAACAGTCTTTTTTTTTCACCATACAAAATTTCTGTGTGCTTTTTGATTAGAATTAAAAAAAAGGTTGCTGTTATTAAGCTATGATAGCAAATTGCTTACATGCTGAAATAACAACTAAACTGTACAATAACTTCTGACTGTATGCAGCTGAAACACAAATAACAAACTGATTTAAAATCAGTGCATCAGTGCAGATCACTGCTGAATGCGGACATAAACTGATTAATTATCTACAGGGGAGATTTTCTAAATCACTAAGGTACTCAGAGAAGCAATTTAACTGAAAGTTAATGGAATTTTATTCCAAAGTCTCTTGGTTGTTTTTGAATGTTCAGCTTCCGCATGAATGTATATAAATAAAGCTGTTGAAATACCTGGAAAAATCTGTGTTTTCTATTTCTCCCTTTGGTGTTCAATGATTCTTGTGGTCAACGCTTGTTTTCCCAAAATACGTACATTTTAAAAGTAATTTGTCTTGTCATGCCTTAATCAACATGTAGATCTAATTTTCTGGACATACGTTAAAATTACCCATAGGAGATATTTTTTCTGATGAGATCCTAACTTTATCTTATTTAGATTCCTTGCCATTAAGAGAGATTTTTCTTTGTCGTATTTGGTGTTCTTTATAAAATGCTGCTCAAGATGAGTAGCTCAAGGTTGTATATTCATCAAGCTTGTATATTGTAAAGACAAGAAAGTGTTTCAAATCCCATACATCAAGTTTGTGAGAATATTGGTTTTGGGTTTGTGTAGATTGTTTCTCGAACTAGACAACATTTCAGAGTGCTCAGTTTCAAGGAAAACTGATACTGATCTGATGACTGTTTTGTTTATGATTTTAAATGTTTGATTAGTTTTTATGTATTTCCAATGGCTATGTCTTAGGCTTGTATCAAGGAACTCTGGGGTTAATAAAAGTGTCTCTGGCTTCCTGTTTTCTTATCCTTGATGACTGTGTGTAAGAAGAACTCAAGTCATGTGAGGAGGCACAAGTTACTTTAGCAATAAATGATGCCTGTTGTCTTGATTGCAATATCTGAGGGATTAATATTTTTTTATCCACATGGTATTTTACAGAAAGACTTGGTTCAAGAAAGGTCAATACTGAAATATGAGCTAAACACTTTCCTTTTGGGAATGTTGGATTTAGCTGTTTAATCAACATTCCAAACATTTGCTAAGTGGCTTCATGATTATGTGCCAGGACAGACTGGGACTGTCTATCCATCTGAATATTTAATATTATAAAGAGTAAAGCTGCTCCAACAGGAAACATGTTATTCTTTTTCTTCTTTCTTACTTTCTTTCTCTTGTCCTCCACCCCTTCTCTTTGTGTCTTCTCAGCTAGATTCTGGTTTGAAACTTACAAACAAATGTCAGGTGTGGCTCATGTTTCTGACTACATCCTTTTGCCTTTACTGGCTCTGACAATATTCCTGTATCTGTGTATTGTGTATGTTAATCTCCAGAATTCTTCTCATGAATAAGAACATTCAAAATCTAATAAAAACAAATTCACTTTCTTGAGAATACTGGGCACATTCAAGTGTTGCAATTCCTTTTTAATACCCTTTGTTTTAGCAAGGGTCTGTCTGAAATCAGACTTGATTACACAGTCATGGAATGGGATTCTGACAACATTACAGCATTCTATTTAATTAGTGAAGACAAGAACCTTCCTATTGAGAGTCCTTAATTTGGTGCATTGATCAGCCCCCCAACAAATTCAAAGGCAGGCACAATTATGTCTTCTGTATCCAAATTCTATGTCAAATAATCCATTGCACCAATTCCTGAATCTCTGGAATTTAATATAAATAGCATAATGGAAAGCAAATAATTAAAATATTTTTATTTGACTTAAATGACTTTGTTAACCACTGGTGGATCATTAAATGAAGTCTGTGAAGTTAATTTTTTATTAAACATACTTTGTCACAGTATACTAAATAAAACTGTATATTTTAACAGAAAAAAATTAAGAGCAAAGTATAGACAACAGTTTCTTGTATACAGCTTTGTAAGTGTGTTGAATAAAATTAAAATTTGCTGTCATGCAGTCCTTCAAGCAGCCTAACTTTGACAGAAGATGAATGTAAGATTGCATAATGGCCTAATCCCATTATAGAACAAGCAGTGATCATGAGTTGCACATATACTGTAGTAACAAGTAACACAACAATGTGTATTTTTAATTTTTTAATGTTTTGTTTTGTTTTATTTGTTCAGTATAATGAGATGCACTGAAGCTTCCTTTTGGTTGATATAATGATTTCACTGGCAATCATAAGACCTATAATTAAAGAGGAATATCAAAGGAACAAAGTATCTGTGTGGCAGATGTAATCTTAGGTATTTATGTACTTTGAGTAGTCTATGAGTACTGAAACAAAGACAGAATGAAAGTTTGAAATTTATACACCAAAAAGAGAGATTTGTTAAAGATGAAAGACTCAATCTGATGTTGTGTGTCATTGCATTGGTTCTCTCTTCCTTATATTGCCTTAGTAATGTGAAATACTTATGCTGAGGCAGTCTCTCCCTAGACCCTGAGAGGGCATATGGTTCTGTCATCTCTTCTCTGTGTGAGGCATTGATTGAGCTTTTGATAATTTATAAAATATCTTTCAGGTGTTTGCTGAGTTTATGACTTCCATTATGCATACCTGGGAAACTTTCTGGACAAACAGGTTGTCAAATATATACATACACACAATGCTCATGAAAAAGGCTGCTGTTTTGGATGAGCAGAGACCTCTGCTTGAAGAACTTACTTTGGTTTGAAATAAAGACTTGGCTCTCTGTGGATAAGATCAGTAAGAGAACATGTCTGAAAATTAACACTTAAGGAAATACAGCTTCTAAAGCACTACGTGCACACTTTCATTTGCAAAAGGCACCCTAGGAAAAGGAAGGCTTTAATATTGCAATCTCAAGTACTTAGCAATAAGGAGATGTTAGCCAGCAACTTCTATAACAATGATATAATGATTGATTCTTAATTACACCATCAGATACCGGTTTGTTCGTTTGTTTCTGTTAAACTCCTGCATTGTAAGAAAGATGTTCAATATTTACTTTGATCATCATTATTGACTATGTGGCTTTACTTATTTGTTGTGCATTATCTGAATTCTGAACTTTATAATCCTTTTCTTTTCTTTAGTTGATTGTTGTTGCTGCTGTTTTCTCCAGGGCTCTTATTAGCCCAGCATCTTATTACTTATGAAACATTAATGACCTAATCTTCCCAGTTCTCTTTCGAGAGTGAAACTGGTAGGTTTCAAATTTTTTGCTGATGGAGAATCCTAGTTCAGTGAGAGAAAAAGTATCACTTCTAAGCTGTCAGGAATGCTATTCAGTGTAGGGTGCAAAATCCAAGGCCTTTGTCTTAGGTATCTGCTAAGTTTTAAGTAATTTTTAGTGCTGGGCATGTGGCAAGGTGTTGTGGTATGGTTTAAGATGATGGCGTCTCTGTGGACTTACTAGCTAAAAGAGGAAGATAATATGTTTTTTTGGAGATGCCCAGTACTGATTACTTTAAGGGTGGATGAAATTTCTTTGAAACCCCCTCTTGAAGTGAGTTCAGAAAACTCACATGAAGGAGATGGACACTGAAAGTAAGCTTGGTAAAATAACCCAGTCATCTCTGTCCTACATTGTAGTATGTTGTTGTCATCAAGTGATAGATCTTGTGGCCAACATGAAATGGAAGGAGTATTTTTCATTGCCTGTATTTCTGACAAAGAAAACAAATGACGTAAAGAAATGGCATAAAAATAGAAATGAGTTTTTTCCAGAATACAGTGTCTGTGAATAATCATGGTTATTTACCTGGGTCTAAGTATGACAGTCCAATGACTAGACTTTTTATATTGGCCAGAATCACTGAGTTTATGTAACTGAAGACCTGGTGGCGCTTTTATTTAATATGACAGATCAGTTTTTCACAGAAGAATTAATTCTGTAGTTTACCCAGGGAGGACAATTAAGCCATTTTTCTATAAGATTTTTTCATTTCTGGCCATGTAGATGTATTCCTTTGGTCTGCCATCTCAGTGTGCATATGTCTGGATGTGCTAATGAGACTAGCAAATAAAGACTAGTTGTTTTGGAACAAGAAGCTGATGAAGTTTTGAAAGCACAAAGCGCATTTACAAAATAAGAAAGGATATGGAGTGCTGTTAACATCCAATTCTTTTTTACCCTGCTTTGGTAACTTTTCATTTACATATTTATTAACTTATGCTAAATCAAGTATTTTTTACAATGATAGGCACAGAAAATAAATTAATTGTAATTAGTTTTATTGTAATGAATAATAAATGAATTTTTTTGATAAGCCACTTATTATAGTCTTATTACTACATAGTTTTACTGAGGCATTAAAGTTTGCATTTTAATTTAAGAATATTTGCACTGTATTAATTTACAGTATCCTGAATTCTTAAGAATATGAAAACCCATTATTTATTTTTTTTTAGTACATTTTAGTTGGGATAGCTGAACAAATTATTAATTTTTCTGAATGTTCACAGAATCAAAAAATGGATAGGCTTGGAAGAGACCACTGGAGATCATTCACTCCAACCTCCCTGCTCAAGCAGTGTTCCCTACAGCACATTACTCAGGATTTTATCAAGGTGGGTTCTTAGTATCTCTGGAAAAAGAGACTCTAGAACCTCTCTGGGCAGCCTATTCCAGCACTCGGTCACTCTCACAGTGACATGCTCAGATGGAACTTCCTGCACTCCAGTTTCTGCCTATTGCTTGTCATCCTGTTGTTTGGCACCAGGAAGCAGAGCCTGGCTCCATCTTTATGACACTGTCCTTTCAGATCCTTGTATGCTTTGACAAGAACACCTCTCAGGAGGCTTTTCCCATGGCTGGACAGGCCTAGTTCCCTCAGCCTTTCCTCATAAGAGAGATGCTCCAGTTCCCTAATCATTGTCACACTCTGCTTGTCCTGCTCCAGCAGTTCCATGTCTCACTTGTACTGAGGAGCCCCTAACTGAACACAGCACTCCAGATGTGGCCTCACTAAGACTGAATAGAGGGGCAGGATCACCTCGCTGGACCTGCTGCAAGGTTTTTCCTCCTGCAGGCCAGAATGCTGTTGGCTGCCTTTGCTGTTAGGGTGCATGGCTGACTCATAATCAACTTGTTGCTCACTAGAGCACCCATGTTCTTTCCTGTCAGGCCGTAAATAACGAGGGATGGGACCACTATGCTATTAAGATAATTTATTGTCCAAATAAGTCAGACAGGACATCAATCTCAAAGGCAGGAGATTTGGAGAGAAGCGACAAGTCAGCCATAGCTGAAAGGTAGTCACAGGTTTCTTCTTCATACAGCAATATATAACATTTTGGTCCAATAGAGAGTTGGCATGGAGTTTGTTTCTACTTTATACCCTTCACATTTGCTTAATTTTCCCACACTACATCTGATTTCATCCAATAGACAGTTAGGCCATGTACACGCATACATCTCTATTATAATTTATAAATCTTTAGCCTACTCTATAAATCACACTACTACAACTTAAAACCTTTCATCTCACCCAATACAGTTTCTTATTTACTTAAAGCATATTCTTACTTTCAATTATAGGAACATAAGTTTACGACCTCTCCACTCACTGTCTGTATACTTTTATCATTACATTAACCCAAGCTCCTTCCAAGGCTGTAAATCAATCCCCTCAGCATCTTTGGAAGTTTCTATCTTTTCATTTCCTTAAAAGCAAAAGCAAAGCATATCAAAGCTGCTTTCCAGCTGGTTGTTCCCCAGGAAGTACTGGTGCCTGGAGTAATTCCTCCCAGGTGAAAGACTTTGCATTTGCCTTTGTTAAACTCTTCGCGATTCCTCTCTGCCCAGTTCTCCAGCCTGTCTAGCTGCCTTTGAATAGCAGCATAGCCTTCTGGTGCATAACAGTCATTCTTCCCAGTTTTTGTCATCTTTGACCTTTCCAAGCATACGCATTGTCCCAACATGCAGGTCATTGATGATGAGGTTAGACAGTATTGGCACAGGTGTTGATGCTGAGGCATACAACTAATGATCTGCCTGCAAATGGGCTTTCTGCTGCCCTCTCTGGGCCTGGCTGTTCAGACAATTTTCCATCCAACTCTCTGACTACTTTGTCTAAACTATGCTTTGTCAAATTATCTTTGAGGATGGGAAGATTTCAGAAGCCTTCCTAAAACTGGTGATGCTCATCTGTGAAGCTCTATACTTCACTGTAGGAGTCTGTAAATTTTGTTAAACTTGGTTTCCTGTGTATAAATCCATGCTGACTATTCTCAATTGCCTGGTGTCACTCATATATTTGGAATGGATTTTTAGGATTAGTTGCTCTACCACCTTCATAAAGAACGATATGAAGCTCATTTGATAATCCACAGATCTTCCTTCTTGATCTTGAAGACAGGAGTGACCTTTGTTCTTTTCCAGCCTTCACAGACTTCTGCCAATTAACATGACCTTTCAATTATAATTGAGAATGGCCTCATAGTGATGTCAGAGAGATCCCTCCATCAGGCCTATGAACTTGTGCATGTTTGCTCAAGTGTTCTCTAGCCTGTTCCTCCACTGCTGAGGTTATGTCAGCCTTCCTCCAGACTTTTCCTCTAGTCTTAGGGCCTGATGGGTGGATCAAGGCCAATCTTACAGGTAGTGACTGAGGCAAAGAGGGCACTTATAGCCTTGACCTTTTTCATGTTCTTTGTCACCAAGTACCGAGCCTACTCAGCAACGGATCCAAGTTTTCCTGTGACTTCTTTCCTATTTCTCTTCTTGTAATATCCTTTCCTGTTGCCTTTGACAGCTCCTGCCAGATTCAGCTGCCAGTATTTATTTTCTTTCTTTACTCCATTCTTGCAAAACTAAACAGCATCTCTACACTTATGGATTATTTGTTCCTCCTTCAACCTCTTTTGCACTTCCTTTTTATTTAAGTTCAGTTAGGAGTTCCTTGCTACTTAATGCAGGCCTCCTGCCACCTCTGCTTATTTCCTGCTTCTTGGGATGGACCTTTTTGAGCTTGAAGGAGGCATCAACCAGCTTTCCCAGACTCCTCTCTTTATAGAGCTGTATCCCATGATACGTTACATCTCTGATGAAGGTAAGGTCTGCATTCCTGAATCCAGGCTGTAATTTGCTTCTTTTACTTGCATTCTCTTGCCTAGATCCTGAACTCCTGAACTCTACCATCTTATGCTCTCTACAACCAGGACTGCTCAAAACTTTTGCATCCAAAGACAGTTTTCATTTGTTTTTAAGTGTGGAGTCCACTATTCATTGTTGTCTCCTTGATCACCTGGGCCAGGAAGTTTTCCTTTATGCACTTCAAATAAGTCCTAGGTTGGTTATGCCCTGCTGTGTTTCCTTTCCAGAAAATATGAGGATGATTGAAGAAATGTTTGCAAACCAGGGCCTGTGAACATGAAGCTATTTCAAATTGTTTCAAGAAGGTGACTTGACAAGCAAGACCTGTAGTATTCTGCCTGCTAACCTTGAACTGTATGCCTTTGCTTGGCTCCTGAGAAGTCCCAAGGAAGACTTCCATGTCTTCCACTCTCACAAGAACTGTAATATACCCTCTTTTCTTTGCAGCATGTGCTTCCTGAAGGGCCTTTGTCCATTTCTTGCAGCTCTCCAGTTGTGTGAGTCACCCCACAATATCTTTATGATCCCAGGGAGGTCACAGTCATGTAGCTGCACACAGACTTGTGACTCCTGCTGTTAGTTTCCCATATTATAGGCATTGGTGCAAAGACATTCAGAGAGACATCCAAGCTTACTGATTCCCCAGAAAATGCTTCATAGCTGCCTGCATCACATTTCTGCTCATGTCTTTCAGGGCTGGATATTTTCTTCAAAGAAGCCTAGGTGTCTTTTGTAACCTAGCTTTGGGTAATAAATTATGTCTTTTTCTTTCTTACAATATATGAGTCTTATACAAATGTAGACTTTACTCAGATAGTAGTATATTCATAGAATTTTAAAATTTCAGAATTTTATTCAGGAATTCAGGAACTGAATAATGCTATTGGATGCCATTCATGTCAAGTGTGTATGCAGTTTTACCCTGTTATGTTTATTGAAATAAGACATTAGATCATGGTTGTTTTAAGTGATAGCATACTAAAGTTTTCTGACTCTCACATCTGGTGGCTGGTTGGAGTTTATTGACTTTCATCACTATGCGTTTTTTGACCTAATATAAATTATATTAAGTGTGGATAATTCTGATCTACTTGAGTCATGGTGAAAGCCTGTGTGTCATTTTACTTAGCAAGTTTTTCATTCAAATATGAAAGAAAAAATACAGATAAACTTTACAATCTTGTAGGCCTACTTGTCCCTCTTTCCTTTTGTCTTTTCCCCTAATTTCAACTGCTGGTCAAGGATGAAATTCAAATTACTGAAATGAGCGGCCAATTTCACTTTTAATTTGTAGACTTTAAAAATATGAAACTTGGAACTGGATTTTTTTTTTCTTCTTTAAACACTTAGAGATTTTGGAGCCTAAACTGGTGAAGAGAATCATTATTATTCAGATAATCATAATTCTGATATTGTCTCTGTGGTAAGTCCAGAATTTTTGAGAAGGATTGTATGACTTCAGAGTATAAGTATACGCATGGATCAATGGGTTCTGATTTAATGTATTTTTTGTCTACATTCATCTCTCTAAAAAAATGAAATGTCACCTTGAATAGCACTTCAGTACTATATAAAATTTAAAAAGAAAATACTTAGGATATTTTTTATGTAAGTTATGACTGCCAATCCTTTAATAAACAACATCAAGTAGCAGATATTTCAGCTGATGAGCTTGTTGCTGAATTTTCTGTTTTAGAAACGATAAATAGTTTCATGTTTTGAATTCTGAAAAACCTTCTGTTCTGGGAGCCTTGCAGAAGGCATTGTGCTTGAGGAATTATATATGGTCTGTTTAGCCTTGTACTTAGGGCTTGAGAGATCTGTGTGCTATTGATATAACCTGTAGCTTACAAGATCTTTGGGAAAAGTAAACCGTGTATGGATGAAAGGGAAGAATGTAGTGATCCTAGATGGAAGACTGTTGCACGTTGTGGAGTTAAATATCACAGTTAACCCCTCTTCACAGGGGAGATGTTTGCATCATGGCATAGGAAAATCCATTCAGCAGTAGGAATATGGGGTTACCCATATCTGAAGGAACATAAGATTACTCACTGTCCATATCCTTCTTTTTACTTTATCATATTAAACAGCTATGTAATTTGTTGTTGAGCCTTTTTTAGTGCCAATCATTTTCCCTTTCTCTCTGTTTCTGTCTTTCATTCCCTATGCTGTCTTCTCCTCCCCCACTGATGCAAACCCCCCTTTTTGACTTTTCTACTAATGATAAAAAAATAAGTTTGTTAAATACTAAAATGACCATTTTAAAGCCCACCATGGTGTGATTTAAAATTAGTTTTTATCAAAATAAAAGTAAATGTTTAAAATAATCATCCTAAATACTGATACAGAACTTGAAAATTAATGATGACATTTGATATGTTGAAGAAAATTACTTTATTTTTAGATAATTCAATATAATTTGAATATGTGGAGTTTGTGGGTTGAATTAATCAAGTTATGAACAGTGAAAATAATAGCAGTATACTGTATTCTACAGTTTCTGAGCAACAGAATGTGCAACTATTATGTACTTTTAGTGTATAGAACAAGATTTTAATTTCTTCTGTAACAGTATAGTTAATTGTTCCCATTCTATTGATTAAGTGAGATATGGTGATGAGTATAATTCTAAATAAGGGTGCTAAAACCCAGCCTGTTCATCACTTACATGTAAAATTGAACTGGAACAGATTTTCTGCAAAGTTTTACCCCACCACCCCCTTGCCCCCACTTCTGATTCTTGATGTAAGTGGAATTTTAAAATGCTTTGTGAAATCCCCACCATTGTTCTGCCTTTAGATTTAGTAATAAGGCCTCAGGACATTTGAGTTTGTGTGTTTGTTGTAAAAGGTAGTTTGAAGATGTCCTGACTTCCTTGTCATACAATCTCTGTCGGTGGTCAATGAACACGTAATTGTTTCTTTCTCTGGCATGTGGGAAAACAGATGTATAAGTGGAGTTAAAGTAATGTGAAACTTTGCAGTTACCAGCTTTCTTTTAGTTGGTTTAGCAGCTTTATCTGGATGGTAAAACTTCTCTCTCTGTTCCAAGTTTGTGAAAAAATTGTGAAAATTCCCATCTTTTTTCCAGTGTACGCATATTTCATGTTGCTTAATTTTGGCCACAGAAACTTGATTTTATTTCCCACTGATGAGTAGCAAGACTGATTTCTAGAGGTGATGTACTTTTATAGTTCTATTATAATAATAGGGACCATCAGGGCAGACTTTTATGCTGATTCATCCTTTACATCTCCTTTCTGTGTGCATTTTCTCCTGTTGCTTTTATGTATTTCCAAAGAGAAAACAACAAGGAAGTATTTAGCCAGAAAAACACAAAATTATAACTAAAATAAATTCAGTATCATTGCTTGGAAATGCATTTTTTAAAAAAAAAAATTAATTTGTTTTTCCATAAAAAGTAGTATCTGTAATTCATGTCACACAAAATTGCATTTTTTTCCTGTAGTAGTTTAAGTAGCATATAATAAATACTTTTGAAAGAGGTATTTTCTTAATAATGAAACTTTTTACTGGATTGTGTTTATTTGCCTCTTCATATGTGACAGTACAGCTTAAGAAACAGCTAACCACACATCATGAATTATAGACTTTCAAAGTTAATGCTGTTACAGCAATTAGATACTTTGATCTGGACTAGAACATGTTAAGGAAGTCATTAGACAGATTTGCTGTGCATAATGAACATAAAAGATATTTGTATATCATTCCAAAAAAGCAAACATTAATTGGAAGCAAAGTATAGCCTTGGGGTATCGCAAGAAGGCTCTGATTTCAAGCAGATTATTTGCTTGCTTTCTTTCACTTTGTCTTAGTTTAGGGCAAATTAGGGAGGAAAACTCCAAATGGGGATTTCCCCAGGGAAATGCCCCTCCCCACCAACTGGTCCGGGAAAGGAAAAAAAATTCTTTGGAGAGAAGTGGAAAAAGCTGTTTATTTAACAGAAATTGAACAATATTAAATAATAAAACCTCTTGCTGTTCGATGGAATGGCAAGTCTAGGAAGAAAAGTCTTTTTCATGTAGTGTAGCTCAGCTCACTCAGGTTCTTATCAGTCCCTCTGGCGCTGGAAAGTGCTGAGGCCCAGGCCCCGGTGCGCCACAGGCGTGAGCTCCCAGGGTTTGGCTGGGTGTTCAGTCCAGAGCAGGCTTGCACAGATCCAAGAAAAGGAGAAAACAAAGGTCCAGGGAACTCCTCTGCCTCAGCTAGCTAAAACTAACTAAAAGCCAGAGAGAAGCTCTGTCCCACTGTCTGTCCGTGCTGCAGACATACACAGTCCAGGAGCGGGGATGTTTTTCTTTAACACAAACTGCGTGCTTCTTCTTCCCCTCACTCTCGCTTTCAGAGCCAGTCTCAAAGGTGCAGAACTTAATATATAACATAAACCAGATGACTGGGGATACCAGTATCATAAAGTCACCCCAGGACATTCCACCCCTTATCCCTATATCGTCAACTTATTATCAAAATTAATATATATATATTTTAACTTTACAACACATACATTATATACAGACAAGGGCATTTATTCATGATCTTCACCTAACAATCAGATTTCTTTGCGGTACACATTGTGTTGTTCCATCTTTCTGTATTATCCACCATGTGCAACCCGGTCTTTGAGTAAAAACAACTCCATGAATGGGTTTGTCTGCACTCAAAGTAGAATTGATCTAAACTGTCTTTCTTAATAAACTTTTGAGATGTACTGCTGGGACTTTGTCTCTATGTGCTTTATGCAGGGGCTCAGATTGGGCTGGGCCTGCTTGGTTGGTGGAACTTCGGGTGTTAACTATGTGGCTTTTGCTAGATGCTGCTCTCAATTTTTGAAAGATCCCCCACTCAACGCTTTCAAGGTAGTCTTTAACAGTCCATTGTACCTCTCCACTTTTCCCGCAGCAGGTGCATGGTAGGGGATATGATACACCCACTCAATGCCATGTTCTTTAGCCCAGGTGTTTATAAGGTTATTTTTGAAATGAGTCTCATTGTCGGACTCAATCTTCTCAAGGGTGCTATGTCTCTAAAGGACCTGCTTTTGAAGTCCCAGGATGGTGTTATGGGCTGTAGCATGAGGCATAGAGTAGGTTTTTAACTATTTAGTGGTGGCTTTTACTATTGTGAGCACATACCGCTTGCCTTGGTGGGTTTGGGGCAGTGTGATGTAGTCAATCTGCCAGGCTTCTCTATACTTATATTTGGACTAACGCTTACTGTACTATAGCGGCTTCAACCACTTAGCCTGCTTGATTGTGGCACACGTCTCACAGTCATGGATGACTTGAGAAATACTGTCCATGGTTAGATCCACCCCTTGGTCTCGTGTCCACTTATAGGTGGAATCTCTACTTTGATGACTTGAGGCATCATGGGTTTATCGAGCTAGGAACAACTCTCTTTTGTGTTGCCAATCTAAGTCTATCTTTGACACTTCTATCTTTGCAGTCTGATCTACTTGCTCATTGTTTCTGTATTTTCATTAGCCCAACTCTTGGGAACATGGGCATCTACATGACGGACCCTCACAGACAGTTTCTCTACCTTGGTGGCGATGTCTTTCCACTCATCAGCAGCCCAGATTGGCTTTCCTCTGCGTTGCCAGTTGGCCCTTTTCCACCTTTCCAGCCATCCCCACAGAGCATTGGCCACCATCCATGAATCAGTGTAGAGGTAGATCTTTGGCCACTTCTCTCTTTCAGCAATGTCCAGGGCCAGTTGAACAGCTTTGAGTTCAGCAAGTTGGCTTGATTCACTTTCTCTTTTAGTAGCTTCTGTAACTTGTCATGTGGGGCTCCATACGGCTGCTTTTTACTTCTGGTTCATCCCTACAATGCGACAGGATCCATCAGTGAACAGAGCGTAGCGTGTTTCTTCTGCTGGCTGTTGGTTGTACAGTGGAGCTTCTTCAGCCCATGTCATTTGTTCCTGCTCCTCTTCATCAGTGAGACCAAAGTTTTCACCTTCCGGCCAGTTTGTAATTATCTCCAAAATCCCAGGGCGATTTGGGTTTCTAATACGGGTGTGCTGCGTGATGAGGGTGATCTACTTGCTCTATGTGGCATTGGTGGCATGGTGGATAGAGGGAACTTTTGCTTTGAACATTCACTCCAGCACTGGCAGTCAGGGTGCCAGGAGGAGTTGTGCTTCTGTGCCAATCACCTCTGAGGTGGCTTGAGCTTTTTCATAGGCGGCTAAAATTTCCTTCTCTGTGGGAGTGTAGTTGGCTTCGGACCCTCTGTAGCTTCGGCTCCAGAATCCCAGTGGTCGGCCTCAAGTCTCCCCAGGAACTTTCTGCCAAAGACTCCAGGACAAGCCATTGTTCCCAGCTGCAGAGTTGAGCACGTTCTTCACATCTGGTCCTGTCCTGACTGGGCCAAGGGCTACTGCATGAGTGATCTCCTGCTTGATTTGGGCAAAGGCTTGTTGCTGTTCAGGGCCCCACTGGAAAGTGTTCTTTTTGCGGGTGACCAGGTAAAGAGGGCTCACAATCTGACTGTACTCAGGAATGTGCATTCTTCAAAAACCTATGGCACCTAGGAAAGCTTGCGTTTCCTTCTTGTTGGCTGGTGGAGACATTGCTGTGGTCTTGTTGATGATGTTAGTAGGAATCTGACGCTGTTCATCTTGCCACTTTACTCCCAAGAACTGGATCTCTTGAGCAGGTCTCTTAACTTTGTCTTTTTGATGGCAAAACCGGCTTTCAGGAGAACCCAGACGATTTTCTCTCCTTTCTTAAAGACCTCTGCAGCCGTATTTCCCCAAATAATGATGTCATCAATGTACTGCAGATGTTCCGGAGCCTCACCCTTTTCCAGGGCAGCCTGGATCAGTCCATGGCAGATGGTGGGGCTGTGCTTCCACCCCTGGGGCAGTCGGTTCCAGGTGTACTGCACTCCCCTCCACGTGAAGGCAAACTGAGGCCTGCATTCTGCTGCCAGGGTATGGAGGCTAGCTTTGGAGCAGGCTGTAGGCCCATGGCCTGCCAGACCTGCCTGAGAAGCTAGCCTGGGGAATTCATGGGAGGATTCAAAACAATCCTCAAAGACACAAAACAGCCTGCAGGTGCTGTTTTCTGATTCCCGTGTTTTCCTTGCAGGAGAAAGTCAGGGGGTGGTAAACCCCACTGACCAATGATGGTAATGTAGTACTTTACTAACCAATAGGAGTTTCCTTTCTGTACTCTTCACGAACTAGTCTATATAACATAACTGTAACAATAAACTAGAGATTCTCTCCTGTTCTGACTCCCTTGAGAGTCCGTGTCGTTCTTTCCGCCGTTCCCAATTAGAACGACACCAGGGGAATGGAGAAAAATGCATTGGCAATGTCAATAGTGGCGTACCACTTCTCTGCCTTGGACTCCAGCTTGTACTGCTTGTACTTGTCCGGCACGGCAGCGCTCAGCGGTGGAGTCACTTCATTCAATGCTCGATAGTCCACAGTCAGTCTCCATTCTCCTTCAGATTTACGCACAGGCCAGATAGGGCTGTTGAAGGGTGAGTGGGTTTTGCTGACCACCCCTTGGCTCTCCAGTTCTCGGATCATCTTGTGGATGGGGATCACAGCATCTCGATTTGTGTTTTTCCTTAACACAAACTGCACGCTTCTTCTTCCCCTCACTCTCGCTTTCAGAGCCAGTCTTAAAAGTGCAGAACTTAATATATAACATAAACCAGACAATTGGAGATACCAGTATCATAAAGTCACCCCAAGACACACTTCCACTTTTCCTTTAAAATGAATTGAAAGTTAAAGCTTTCAAAGACTAGTGGGTTTTTAGCCTTTAAAGACTGTTTTTTTAGCTTTTAAAGATCAGTGACTCACAGTATCCTTTGTGACATATGTTAAACACATCATGCAAGGGGTCAACAAGAGTGTCACAGGTAGGGTAGCCTTGAACTATTCTTAATAGTGGTTGGAGTCACATGGGACTGGCGACCTGTCAGTATGGGGATTCTGCAGGGATCCAGCTTGCACCCAGTGCTCTTCAATGTCTCCTTAAACAACCTGGATGCAGAACTCAAAGGTACACTAAGGAATTCACTAACAGTTCTGGACTGGGGGGAGCTGTTGATTCTCTGAACGGCAGAGGCCCTGCAGAGAGACATTGACAAATCAGGGATTTGGGCAATCACCAACCACATGAAGTTCAACAGGAAAAGTGCTGGATTCTGCATCTGGCATGGGGCAGCCCTGGATGCTGGGGAATGAGATGCTGGGAAGCAGCGCTGTGGAAAGGGGGACCTGGGGGTCAATGCAAAATTGAACATGATCCAGCAGTGCCTTGGCAGCCAGGAGGGACAACCCTGTCCTGGAGGACATCAGGCACAGCATCACCAGCCGGGCAAAGGAGGGGATTGTCCCTCTCTGCTCTGAGCTGGGGTGGCCTTATCTCCAGTGCTGGGGGCAGTTCTGGGCACCACAATATAAGAATACAAAACTAATAGTGAGCAGCCAAAGGAGGGCTGATGGAGAATGATTTAGAAGAGAAATCTCTATGAGGGGGGGCTGAGGTCACTTGGTCTGTTCAGCTCTGAGCAGACTGAGGGGAGACCTCACTGAAGTTACAACTTTCTTGTGAGGGGAAGAGGAGGGACAGGCACTGATCGCTGCTCTGTGGTGCCCAGTGACAGGACCCGAGGGAATGGCCTGATGATGGGTTAGGGGAGGTTTAGGCTGGAAATCAGAGAAAGGTTCTTGTAGGAGTCTAGAAATGCAGGAAAATTTCTCTGCTTGTGAAATTCTCTGGAAAATACATCAATTGTATATAATACTGATAAAAAGGCTTCTAAATATCCCTGAATAAGCCAGAGCTTGTAGGAGATTAAATAAGAAGTAGAAAAATAGTTTTTTTGACACAGAGGTGAAAGTATAAGTTTTAAGAGGGTTCCACACATGGAGTAAAGATGGAGGGAAAAGGGTGTAGTTTTTAGTCCTTCTTCTTCCTTCTTCTCCATGCTTCTGCAGTTTATAGAAGCACAGAATGTAATTGGTTTAGAGTTAGTCGCACTTTTAATTACATTAGTAGATATAGAAAACTTATTTGTTAAGGTATGACAACAATATACGTGTCAGTAGTTAATAGGATAGAAATTAGTATAAGAGTGAAAAGGCCGCGTGGTTCGGGGCCATTTTGTATCATTAGAACAAGATGGGCCAGGCCGTGGCGATTTAAGCTTGTGCAGTTAGTCTGGATGGACCTGCCAAGTTCTGTAAAAATCCTTTAATAAACCCGAGAAATCTGAACCTAATGAGTCCGGGGGCTTTCTTCGAGTGACGAAGACGGAGATAAGGGGAACTCCCCACGAGGGAGGATCCCAGGAGAATTCAGCCCAGAGGAGGCTGGGGAATTAGAAAAGAGACTGTATCTACAGAGAAGTCAGTCCAGAGGAGGCTGGAGAGTAAGAGAAAATTGTATCTTAAAGAGAGTTCAGCCCAGAGGAGGCTGGGGGACTATAGAGAACTGTATTCACAGAGAATTCAGCCCAGAGGAGGCTTGGAGAATATAGAAAGTTATATCCGTGGAGAACAGAGCCCAAAGGAGGCAAAGAAGAGAGAGACAGAGGTAACAGTTCTTTACCCAGAGAGTGGTTGGGCACTGGAACAGGATCCCCAGGGAAATAATCACAGCACCAGTAGAGCTCACTAAGCATTTGGGCAAGGCATATGGTGTGATTTTTCAGGTTGTACTGTGCAAGGCCAGGAGACAGTTTTTTAGGTCCATTCCAGCTCAGGACATTCTAGGATTCTGTGATTTTTTTTTTCCATGATTCTGCATCTGATGATTCAACAGCAGGATTGCTACATACAGGAAGTACCATGCTGCCACCTAAAGTAGACTAAAGATCTCCATATTTTGGGGGTTTAGATAAGAATATTCTAATTTTTGGCACTCTTTATTAAAAGTGAAAGTTTAGATTTTAAACTTCCATACACGTGTACGATTGTGGCCAAAGTTTTGTCTTCATGTAAAAGTGGCACACTTCTAAAGCGCACAAGGTAATGTTAATGATTCTTTTAGCCAGATTTCACTCTTCTCTTTTTTTACAGTGTTTGTAGACATGCATATATGAATCACAGTCAGTTAATACTCTGAAATTGGAAAGCCTGTCCAGAAAAGAGCAGACATATAGGGGAAAAGCACAAACCAGATTAATTACTCTATTTATTTTAAAGAATATCTTTTTACAGTATAAGAATACTGCAAGCTGTAGTCCTTAAACATGGAAACTCAGGAGGAGAGTTTCTAAACATTCTGGAGAAATTGTATTTACGTTTCAAAACTATTCAAACATGTTTATATAGACTAAAAGTTACTGCTTGAGACCATAAAAGAAGCATATGAATGAAGATACCTGAATGCAAGTGTGGAAGATATTTTTCACTATTAGAACATTCTGGTGACGTTTTAATACTTAAAACTTACCACTGGTGTAGCTGTTGTATTTTACAGAGATTACGACTTTATCTGGTTTGACATGCTAACTGGCTCATGGTTTATATTTGCATTTCAGGATGATTTAAAATGTGCACCAAATGCAAAATCTGGATCTGTTTCTCCTCTTAAGCAGGTGCCAGAGCAGATATAAATGATGCAGATTGTCTCTCTTTGTGGGAACAAGTCCTTTGGGACTTTGACCCGTTGGTGCCCCAGCACTATCTGGCGTCTGTGGCACTTGCAATAAACTCCTTCATAGTAGAATTAAAGGTGGCACTTTCACAAATGGCTCCACCAGTGTGTGGTGGTAAGCCACATGTCATTGTCTGGCAACATGTTTCACTGAGAATGAACCTAGCTGATCAGAAAAAGAGCACTAGTAGTGTAAGAGCTGTTGGGTTTGATCAGTAAAGAGGAGGCAACTATATATAAAAGCAGGCTTAGTTATTACCTAGTCTTGCCCTGAGAGCTCCAATGCCCTAAGTTAACAACAACAAAGTCTCTGCAGCCTGGTATCTAGAGAGGCATGCAGGCAGCCAGCGAACAGCCTGCAGTATTGTTGCTCCAGGCAACCAGCTGTTCCTGGAGAGAATCTGCAGCCCTAAACACCACGCAGCCAAATAACCTGTGAGATGGCATTGTCTCTCCATTTACATTTATAATTCTATTATTTGGAATAGGATTAAAAAGTACACGTCGTCAAAGACAATTATTAGATTTATTAATTAATGGTTTGTCGTCATTTGGGAAAAATGCTTGATAGAATAGGACAAGGATTATTTATTTTTGTGCTATCAATGAAAACAGTGTAATTAGCTGAGATAAAATAACTTGATGGATTCAAGATAGAAGAAGTTTCCTTTTGAAGTGATGATGTAGTCACCCTATGCTTTGACATTCTTCTTCTTCCCTAAATACTAAATACCAAATTAGCCCGAAGACTGTGTTAGCATTTATATTGAAAAAATAATGACAAGTATTGTCAGCTGTTTTTGTCACATTTGCGCAGCTGTATTATCTATTGAATAGTCTTTGTCTCAACCCACAAGTTTTCTCACATTGACCGTTCTGATTTGCTCCCCCATTCCAATGAAAAAATAGAGGAAGGTGAGTGAGAAGCTTTGTGGGTTTCTGCTGTCCCCTGTGGCTAAATAGCAACATAGGTAACTGAAAGTAGTACACAATGTTCTTTTCATGTGTAGTCATGCATTCCAATTTTATGGAATTTGATTTTTTAATACGTCAGGGAAGCCGGGTGTGATAGAATCCATAAATGCACACAAATTTTCTCACAGGAAGCACCAATATGTTTGATAGAAGAACATTCCATTCAAACAGCAAGAAAAAGTGGTGTCAGTCTTGTAATATAAATAATAGTAGTACTCCCTATTTGATAAGCTTGAAAGCTTTGTTCAGAAACAGTTATATATTTGGACAAAAGGCACAATATATACTGCCTGTTAAAGAAACATAGTAATGGGCATATTTTATTCAAGTGTATATCCTATTCTTCAGCCTTTAACACCCCAGATCTCAACTCTTGAAACATCAGAGCATTTTCTGGATATAGTTCGGCAGTGTTTTGTTTTATTTATTGTTGAAATAAATAGTTGAAAGCAATGTTGATAAACAGTCAATACAGGGCTTAGGAGAAAGTACTAATGTTGATATTAATGCTATTTATTAATGGCTTACTTAATTATTCAGTGATATACAGCTTTCTTTATTGGAAAACACAGAAGTTGCTTAATAGCACATTGCATCAAAACACAATGGTTCAGAGCACAGTGTTGGACTACTATCAGAATATAAATGCAACAGATGTGTTTTATTGGCATCTACCCTAGAAGGATTATTGGTGTACAAAGATGAAGACATAAATTTGGCCAGAGAATAAAGAATTTTAATCCTTTTGGGACATTGCAAGTATGCAGAAGAAAAGATGGTGTTAACTGGGATAGGAACAAAGAGTACTGTAATATTTCCTTTCAAAGCTTACTTTATGTGGAGAAATAATAAGACATCTCATCTCATATCTGACAGAATTAATTATTTTGAAAAATACTCTTTGTATAAAAATGATGCTGGTTACAGAATAACATTTAAAAGGGCATGGAGTAACCATGACAATTAGAAGCATGAAGCTAATTAGATCTGCAAAATGTTTTGCTTCAAAACCAGAATGAAATGGAACCCAGGTAATCAGTAAGTGTTTGATTTGATCCCTTATTATCAAAATAGATACATTTGAACAGACAGCAAACACATAATAGAAGCTAGTGAACAAGCTGTTTGCAATTGCAGAAGAAAGGTCAGCATTTTTTAAAACTAGAAAAAGTGTCTAAACAAGTTATGCACTTGTAATATTATATTTCCCTTTTACTTTTTCCTTCCCCATCATGAGTGATATTGTATGTCATTGGATAAGAGAAATATGACTGTCAAGTATGGAAAACTTCAAACAAATATATAAAGTTTGTCTTGGGGAACTTCTGTAGTAGTCAGTTTGCGTTAAGATACAGCACTTAAGACTACATTAAGATGAGAAAGATAACAAACCCCTAACAAGTTCTTTACTGAAAGTTAAAGGAACACTCTGTACCCTTAAATATAAATTCTGAAATTTAATAAACTTTTAGAATATTTTGATTACATCTGATACTTGTAGTCAAGAATTTTGTTAATACTCTGTAGCTTAGCTGAGACAACATCTGTTTTTGCACCTGTAAACTCACTAAGAATGGAAAGAAGAATGTTTTAATATTTTTAAGTAGCGTAATTTAAAGTAGAAGAACGTGAACATATGGAGAAGAGATTAATGAAATATAGTTAGGGAAAATAAGACTTCTCATTGTGCTTTCTTTGACAGCTGGACTTGATGACCTAAAACATCTTTTTGAACCTTAATGATTCTATGATTCTTAATGCAAGAATAAAGATACAATGAAGTGGATTACAAACAGACAAAAGGAGTTTTTTTTTTAAAAAAAAAATCTCATGGTTCAGTTGCAAAACTTACTGCTCCTAAATATGTTCAAGGTCAAAACCTTGACATAGTTGACACTCAGATGATGGCTGAGCATGTGAACAGGTTCTCCAGGGAAGTGGCCACACTGCCAGCCTGAGAGAGTTCAGGAAGCACTTGGACAGTGCTCTCAGGCACATGGTGTGGCTCTTGGGGTGTCCAGGGGTTGGACTCTGTGAGCCTGACTGATCCCTTCCAACTCAGCTTATTATTTAACTCTAAGGAATGTATACAGTGTTGTATGAAAAAGGCTAAACATGGAAAATGAAAATAATGATGTCTGATTTCATGACAGAAATAGATTATTTTCTTTCTGTGTCTTAGGAAGCAAATTTACAAGTTGTTCTTTAGGGATTTGTGTACATTTCTCTGAAGAAAATATTTTGTGGACATACTGAAATGAGAAAAGTCTTGCCGTCCTATTTACTTTTCTCCTGTGCACCTAGTACTTAAGAATAACTTCAGTAAACTATTTTTCCCTCGTTGCTTAAATTTTTAAATCAGGTCCCAAACTTTGACATATAAAGCACTTCAGATATGGAAGACAAAGCACTTTTTTCAGTTATGAATTTCATGTTTGTATTTCCAGTGAAAATAATCAATTAATTTTGTACCAAGAAGGTGAACTGGAACACAAGCTTTGTTTTCAAATCTTAACTTACCAAATGTGAACTTAATGGATCACGAATGAGATCATTATATTAATTCTGTGCTCTGCAAAATGAATTATGGGTAAAAAGGTCAAGGCTAGGACTTCAGAATCTTCCATAAAATTGTTCTGTAAATCAGGTTGTCAAGAAATACTAACACACCCCTCTTAGATACATTAAAAGACAGTTTACTGCTATGTATTAGTTGAGTAGTTATTCCAAAATACATTATAATGACTGACATACATGTATATATTAGTTAACACATGAAGGGAGCATGCTTATAAATTGAGGTAAAGCTATAGCTAAGCCCTGGTATAATCAAATCTTACCTGTTCATTTAACCATTTAACCTTTTTTTTTTTTTTTCCCCCTTGCCTATGCAGAATTAGACTTTTTCAGTCTCAATCATATTTAAATGCATTCCTGTGGTCTCAGTGAAAATGCCTTAAGAACTTATTTCTTTTTATTCTGCATTTACAAACACAAAATAAACTAAGACATAATTAGGGGGAAAAAAACCAACCCAAAAAACAGAAACCAAAGAAAACTTTAAATTACGTATTTTCAGTCTGAAACCTTTTTTTCTGAGTTCTTGTCCAGTGTAATACTTGCAGCAGAATTACAAAGTATTGAAAATAGGATTTCTAATATAAAGGCTCAGAGCCCTTCACTGCAGTAATGTGAATAAGAAAGCCATAACCTACTGCATATGAGAGTTCTGTGCATTTTGCAGTGTCTAGTATTCTAATGTATTTAAAACATATTTTTTGTCTGGTTTTAAACATTGCAATATCACATTTTTACCAAGCGAATGAAAAAAAAACATTTTAAAAAACCACATTATTTTATGTATTTATTTTGCTGATGTGTATAGATCAGATATGCTCCAAGCAAGAGCATTGGATTGAATTTGTATTCAGCCTCTGAAAACCTGATTCACTCCAGTCTAATGCCAAACCATGATTGCAGAAGTTAGTCATGAAGAAAATAGAGAAAAAAGGAAAGTCGACCTGCATAAAGTCATCTCAGCTACAGAGCCGCAGTGGAACATAATTGTACAGTGGAATTCACTAAGTTCATATATAAGATGGCTTGTGCATTGTTAATTCAAATTTTAAACAATGTTTAGAAATTAAATATACAGTTTTTGTAGCTCAGAAAAATCTTAGTTCTGAAACAATTTTAGAAATACAAACAAAGCAATGGTGCATTACAGTCACCAAGATCACAAGATTATTTTTTCCTCCTATTAGCATAGTCTGATAAATGTAGTGTAAGGCGTCCTGCCCGTATTCTGGTGCCATCTAGTCTGTGTTACCTTCATCACAAGGAATTATATCTTGTAGTAAATAAATTGATGTTAATCTAGGTACAAATTTTCTTCATGTCATTGCATTTGCATGTACACAAAAGATGATTATTTTCATGCCTTACAATAGAAAATAAATATTAAAGCTTAAAATAATGATATTGTTTCTGCATTTAGGTCTGTTCTTGCATGAAAAATTGTCCTGAAGATTTCTGGAGTTCATAAGTTCTGTCCATCTGAATACGGTTGTAAGTTTGACATACATCATGGAAATTATCTAACTGTAGATGAGGTCTTTGAAGTCACATTTCTCATATATTCACTCTTCTTTCTCTGCCCAATCTTGTCATAATTTCTTAATCCTACAGTTCTCATTCAGTCTTAAATTATTATGTAAAATCTGGGGCAGAACTCTGTTTTTTCTAAAATGGACACAAAAGAAGTCAAAGAACTACTAGAGATGGGACTTCAATTTGATAGGAACTTATAGACCTGGTGTCATTCACATAACATTCTTATTTTGTTATAGTTACACTTCTACATCCTTCTACATAGTTCCTGTAATTCCTCATGGCACATAGAAAAATTCTGTGACGTAAAAATCTGCAATATTTTAATGCTTGTAATAGGATGTTCCTAAGCAGTGGAGCATGTGAGTTGCGTAGTTTTGTTCAGAAGCCTTTTCATGCTGCCCCCTGTACCCCACCCAGTTTTAGAGGTTGATATTATCTGGCCCTCTTTTTTATTCCTCCATTCCAGGGAGAAGAAGGTGCCTTGCTTCTACCAAGGTATTCATCCTTACATACAGACAAGGTGAAGTAAGAACTTTCCTAAAAAGGGCCCAGGGCTAAGGAGAAAATGCCTCATCCCTTGATTTAGGTGAGCAAGTGTTTCCCCTTTAATAAAGTTCTTCAGCATGTGCTGAACTCACAGCTCTACAAGAAAGCAAGAATATTGAATGTTGATTTCTTCCTGAAAATAAATTACAATATTTCAATAATTACCCTATCTCAGTAACTTGGTTTACTAGGTATGCACAAAGTTATTAATATTTGCTAAACTGTTATTTTAAAAAGACCTCAGAAATGTTTTGGTGTTTTACAAAATTTTTGATTTAAAAGAAAAGGAAAATGTTAAATAACAAAAGATGGTTTACCTGGTAAATTGCAATCTGACATAGGTATGGTAGTGAAAGGTGCAAACATATAAAACTAACATGGTAGACACATATTTTGCAATACTGCTACCTTAAAAGTGATCTATATTAAATCTGATATTTTTACAGACACACTCTGCTAAACACAAAGCTTTAACTTCTAGTGGGTAACAAGAATGAGTAGAAAAAACTGGTTATGTCTCTCTTAAAAGAGAATATATATTTTCTAAATGCTGGATAAATAAGGTGACTGATGACAATTAATTATTTTGGAAAGTAGTAACAGAAGGACTATTCATGATAGAAGATGATATCATTAGTTAAAGTGTAGTCCTAAAGTAAAGGTTGTCTTTTGCTAGATGTGTAATCAAATGTGCAATTTTAATGAAATTTTACAAAGTATGTAATAAGACAAGCCTCATACTAGAAAATGTGCTGGTTAGCTACTATATGTCAAAGTTATGCATCCTAAGAGCTATATGCTTGTTATGTCACCTCATCTCCCTCCTGCTGCCTATTTAGCCTGAAATAGTGTTGTGAGCCCCATTCTCACTCTGTATTTCTTTGAGAGTACTAGCATGTCACAAGTAGAAAGTGTCATGCTGACAGCAGTGGTCCTCTTTCTTTTGCAAAACAGTGTGAAGTGTACTGACAATTTAGATCTGCATGACTGAGAGTGAATTAAGTGTTTGTTTATGGAAAGTCACTGCATTGTTGTGTAACCAAAAGACCATTCCTAAACCAAACAAATGCTATGGATTTACTTACCATCTTCTGGAGATTTCAGTACTAAGATGGGCTCAAATTGGCAAAGCAGACAAGGACTGGAAACACCCTTTTCTGCCACAGGGTATGGAGACAGAAGGAAGTCCCCCACGACTGCTCCAAGAGCTAGAAGATCAGGATGACCAGTTGGATGAACCTATTGTGCCAGCTTTTTTGTTGGCAGGGCTCTATTCAGGTTCACTGAGTTGAGCCACCTTTTACCAGCTGAAAGCTAAGTCCACTGTAAAGGCTTCTGATAGTTCAGGATAAATGAGAAAGCAGAAAGAGTGGCTGCATTTTCAGGTTTTCAATTACTTGGTAAGTAGGATTTACAACATAAACTCTCACATGTCACCAACTTTCTGTCAAGCAACTGTGCTGTTCATTGAACTACCAAGAACTTTCACTCTTCATTGAGACACCTAATTGTACTTTTCACCAATGATAAGTGACAAAATGTATCAGTTAGATATACAACTTACATTATTAAAGAATTAATTAGAACTAGAGCCTTGTGAGTTTTCTAATTAACAACCTCAGTAACAATGAAGGCAATCCAACTGTGTCATACTGTTTCCTCTCGTACTCTCATTCATGATCATCAGGGTATGAACTTGATAACCCTTGGAATTCTGCAAAGTTCACCAGTAATTATTTCAACACATTCATTTTAAGAAAGACCTGTATTTCACCTTGGTAGCACTCAGCTGTAAATGAGTTCTCCACTTTTTAACTAAATCAAATTGTAATGCTTATCACTTTTGCTGGAAAAGAGGGACGTTGGTAGCATGAGTCATACACAGATGACTATATTGGCTCCTAAGTTAGAATATCCTCAGACCTCTCCAAGAACTTCTGAAGAACTTTGCAAAGTATGATGAGCTCTTCAAAGGAGATCAAGCTGTTTCACAGTCATCCTGTGATGATTTATTAAACACAGATTAGAAGTCCACTTACCTGCTAGTTTGAAGTTTATTGTGTTTTCACTCTTTGAGAGATTAAAGAAAGGATAGGGTCCTCATTCACAGAGGAATTTCTTAACTGTTTTCAAAGAAAAATTGAATTGACAGTGTACTGATAACTATGACAAATATTTGTTTTACAGTTAGCTTATAGGAAATGCATCTCTGGGAGACTCCAAGAGGATGGAGTAAAATTAGAGAGAGATTAAATGGAATAGGAAAAACCTTCCAATGCTTGAATGACCTACTGGGCCTTTTGAAGTGACAAAGAAAAGGCATTTAAAATGATGAAAAAACCCCGTTGTCTGATATATTATTCTCTTATTTCCCAGAAGATGTCCTCATTACCCAAACCAAAATGGAAGAGGACCCTGCAAGCAGAGCTTCTAACATCAGTGCTAGACAGAATATACTATGAGTTGCAAAGAAGGCTTCTTCATTTAAAGGAAAAAAAAATTATCCCTGGAGTATAGTCTTGCTTGTTGTCTGCTCTATTCATTAATTCCACAGGCATATGAATTTTGTTACATAATTTACGTTCAAGCAACTATATCTTGTCCTGCAAAACAGAGCTGTTTACTAGGGTGTTAAGTATTTACTAGAAGTAATATTTTCTTTTTACAAAGAGTCAATATGTGTGCATTGCTTAAATCAGCTAATGCATGCTAAAGGGAAATTTTATTTTTATTGATCTAGAAGTTCAAAGAAAATTTTAAGGATGCTTTTCATAATGAGTCTGGATGTAAATTGGGATAGAAGGAATGATTTCTTCTTTCCTAGCTAATTTGAGCTTATATTTTGACTTACTGATTTGATATGACATCAGGTTTTTATTTTGTCCATTTTTTTCCATACGAGAAGGATGCAAAATGTTACAGATAAAGCTATACTTTTCCATTTTTCCATTTTTCTTCCTTGAAATGTCTCTAGCAAAAGCTTGGTGGCAGATAGGCCAGCTTCTCTACAGGCTAGTGAACGTCCAAAACAGGACTGAAATTCTTTTTGGCTAGCATAAGGCAGTTTTATTTAAGGCCAGCAATGCTTTCTCCAGAATAGAAACTCTGGAGTGTCATTTAGCCCTACTAAGCATGGCAATTTAAAACTATTCTCATTTGGATTAAAAAGTTTGCCATATTTTTATGCTACAAGTAAACACAGAAATGTGAGCATTTACTGGAATCCTCCAAGCTTCTAACAGAAATCAATAGCTGGTAAAAAAACATAAAAAAGAGCAATGAGCAGGTGTGACCTATGTTTTATTATCAAGAAACACCTTATTAACAAAAGAAACTGGTATTCAGAGGCTTCATCATTTGTAAAGAACCTTTTTCCTCTGCATTTTTTTCACATTTCATGAAAAGTAAGTATTAATGTAGGACATTAAGACTCCACTTTTCTATAAGAAGTCCAGTGGTATTTTTTGGAAACCTGAAGTTCCTCGAATATCTTTAATTAATATTTAAACTGGTTTTAAACATGACATATGATAGGAGATTCTTGCCTTGGCAGCAGTCAGCAACCTACTTGTTCAGTAGTTCTCTTCCTCTCATGTAGAGTAGATTCTCTTCCTCTCATGTTTCTCCCTTAGCAGCAACACAAAACTCATCTTCCAGCATTCTTTGAATGGAATGATATGATTATAATGGTGACAGATTAAGTAATTTACAGCATCTGCTGGTAGCCACTTCAGTATTTATAGGTAGTTAATCCAGTCTGCCAAAGAAAAGGACCAGAATGCCAACAGGATTGAAATTACTGGTAACTGTGTGTGTGTGTGTGTGTCTGTGTGTGTGTGTGCCTGTGGGTGTGTGTGTGTGTGTGTGTGTGTGTGTGTGTGTGTCTGTGTGTGTGTGTGCCTGTGTGTGTGTGTGTGTGTGTGTGTGTGTGTGCACGTGTGCACGTGTGCATGCTGCAACCTTGCTTGCTGCCCTCAGCCTGCAAATGAGTTAACAGGCAAAGAAAGTTTTCACCATGAATGTGAGTATTTTGGGGAATATTTTCATTCCCTCAAAATTATGGCAAATGGAAGTGAAGTTCTGATTAGCACAATGGGAATAACAGTTGAGTTGAAAAATACTAGTATGTGTAAACTTTGACAACATAAGAATCAAATGTGTTTTAGCAACAACAATCACCTCATCAATAAATACAATGAGTTGAGAAGCATATCAGAAAGCCTAGAAACTCAGGCTGATTTTCTATCCCAACGTCTAATTTTATAATAGCAGTTATGTAATATCTCTGAAAATCTATTGTGATAAACCTAAATTTTCTTCTGCCCTTTTTTCCCCCACCTCTTAGAAACTGATAAAGCCATACCTTGTTATGTGGGTTTGTACTTTGGGTATAGTAGTCAATTTATGAATAAATACGTATAACTGTGCTGGAAAATGATTTCTGTTTCGAAACTATCATTTGTTGTCTCACTTCTGCAAGATATAAGAATAAAATCTTGCTGTTTTTAGGAGAAAACAAATTTCTACAGTAAATTTTTCCATTAAGATCCTTTTTTCATGAATGGAAAAAAAAATAAAGGAAAAGAAACAGAAAATAGAAAGAAATTAAGAAATATCTTATACATAAAAATATTTGGGTTTTCATTCCAAATATTTAAGAATGAAGATAAAGTCTTCATTCTTAAATATTCACAAGGCACTTGAGAGTGGTTTAGATTTTGGGGTGGTGGAGAGCATATAAATGAATCAATAAATAACCCTATACAGAGATTTGGTGAGGCTGCAGATTTTAAGTGAGGAAACTGAGGAAGTGTTCTCTGCAATCTGGCTAATTTGCAGAAGATGTTGTCCTTATTGGAAGATCTTTATAAGCACATAAGTCCTGGTAAGTTTTTTTTGCATGAGCATCAGGAATTTGATAAAACAACTGAAGCTCCAAGGTCTGGATTTTCCCTCTGTGGCACTGTCATCTTTGTGAAATGTGCACTAAATCTTTCTTTTTGTGATTTGGAGGGTATTTGAATGTGATAACATATGATTTATTCACTGTGGGAAGAAAGTCATCCCCCACTTTAGACAGCTGACCAGACTGAAGAGAGAATATGCCTTTTAATTGTTGTAGTGTGTAGTTTTTGGTGGTGTTTTTGTTTATTTGTTTGTTTGTGGGGTATTTTTTGGATTTTTTTTTGTTTCATTTGATTTTTGTTGTCTTTGTTGTTGTTGTGTTTTTTTTCTTCCTAAAAATAAGGGGTATTTGCACATCATCCTGTAGCGTAAATGTCAGAGGAACATGTAAAATACCCATATACAACATATGAAAAACTCCACTGTAGCTGGAGTATACTCACTTATAAGCTTCACACATGTCCAGCAGAGGTAATGTATTAAATTGGCTTGCAGGAAGGAAATAATGACAAGGAATTCCTGTGAGCCTTATTTTTAAAACCTTAATATTTATTTAATACTCCAAAGAACAGCTAGTTTCTAGTCACGTCTCTGAGATAACTATGTCCTACATGTATGTATGTCCAAAAGAATTAACTGCGTCAGGGAAGACTGGGGAGTCAGAACTGAGAGTTCAATGAGAATTGTGAGTTTTGACAAAAAATTTCCTTTCTTTGAAGAGAAAGGAATGGCTTTCCACAGCCATACTGAAACCTTTCTTTTACTAATGTTTAAGAAACCTGACATACACTTCTTCTTAAAGGTGTATGCATACTCATAGTATGTAGTTCACTGAGTAAAACTGCATTAATGAATATTTTTAAGAGCCAGGTTGATGATTTGTTTATATTGTGAAGTGTTAGGTCTTTTCTTATTACCTGTTCTGTCTGATTTTCTCATTTATAAAGTGGCAAGTGTGTATTTACAAACTCTAGGCACTTCTGTTTTATCCTACTTCGGGTGAGTGAAGAGATTGTACTTCCTCTTTAGTGTTTCCAAAAGTCTAATTAATTACCTAAATCAATATCCTCTTGCAGAGAAAATCATCCCCCTTATAATACTATTTTACATATAAAACCAACTCTCATTAAATTTGAAAGCATTTCCTTTTAATGTCTTCAAATGTTTTCTTGGTCTTGCATTCCATTATTGAAAACACATTGTGTTTGTTCTTGATCTTGACTGCATGGTTTTCTGTTCCTTTGATGCCTGTGTTTCACTTAGAAACACATTTCTTGAAGACATTACAACATCTAGCAGACAGCACTTAATCTAGCTTGCTTTTTTCATGCTCCTGTACATGACAACATCTCAGGGATCAACTATAGGTGCAGTGGGATGCTATTTTTTCTGCTTTTGTCCTATTGTCTCTCTAGCTAAGTAAAAAAACTAGGCCTTCTCTGGATGCTCTGATCCAATTTTGCTTTGTCAGTGTTACTAGTTAATAATTTTGTGCGAAAGTCATGTTTAGTTTCCTTCTCTGTGCAGCTATGTGTGAAGTTGCTAAGCTCCTTTGGTAGCACCTCTGCTCAGACAGATTGTCCTTGTCTGTGGCAGACAGGGTTGGTAAGATGGATATAGCATTCATGGGGGCCCAACACATGAAAGGATGTTTGGAAGTATTTTCATTGTTAATTGATCTGTTTTCATTCCTGGCTAGTTTTACTGAGTTAAAAAAAAAGAGCTTTTCTGAAAATAAAGGTCTTTTGTCCAGAGGCTTCAAAAGGAACTAAAAGTGGAACCATTTAAGCACTGAATTATTTTTAGTTCATTTAACAAAAACAGTAGTAAACTACAGTACAAATGGAGGGGCTGAACCAGATTTAGATTTTTGTCCTTGACAAAATGAAAATAATTAAATGTATTTGATGTTTATGTTCAATTTATGTGTTTTGAGCTAAATTGATAAAATGCTTAATGATGAGTACTGTTGGAGTACTCAGGCAGGAAATGTTAAATTAATTCCCTTGAGAGAGAAATTTGGACTTTCTCTTCCTCCTTAAGCATCAGATGGTGGGATATCCTTGTACTGTACTTTTAATGTCTTGTATTGAAATTCTATTAAAACACTAAACATTATCTGAAATAGGAATTTGAACCCAAAAAACTGTTGTTTCTAGTTCATTTCTGGATGGGTATTCCACCAAGGGTTTGTTTGTTTTTTTTTTTTAATTATCTATCATTATATTCTTGGATACCATATATAGAAAAAAAAATTCAAAGTGGAAGAAGTGAAAAAGTAATAGATGAATATTTAAATAACTTGATCAGGTATTAAAAAAAAAAAAAAGTCTAATTTCCAAGAGGAGCCTTATAATCATTGCCTCACCCTGAGCTTATTCTGTGTCTTTAGAAATCCTTCTAATTGCCATGGACCAGATTCTTGGTGATAGAATTCCTTACTGATATAATCATGGTGCCTTTATAGGCTGGAAAAGGAAGTCTTATTTGCTCTGGCAGTATTTATCTGGAAAACTAGCACCTCACTTAACCATTTGGGAAAAGGCTGTGATAAAATAGAGCAGTATTATCCAAGAGATATATACATGTGTAAACATTAAGGTCAACTGAATTAGATACAATTTTTATTTTTTTCATTCTCTGGGGCATGTGATCACGTGACTACTCAATTATTAACTAATATGTAAGTCTTCGTGAAATAAATGCCTTTGGAATCCTAGAGTAGTAAACAACTCAATCAAATCAGGCTATCAATTTCATATTTACTCCTCATTTATAGCTTTATTATTCTACTTGCAGTGTTTATTGGGGAAAACCGATTTTTATAGAATAATTAGTCTGAACACATACCTCATTTATCATCAAATAAATTAAGGTATGATAAGCTAAAATAAAGATAATGAGTTTTAGGATGGTATTTAGCTGTGCCAATGCACAAATCTGTAACTGCAGGTAAAAGGACTTTTTTGTAAAACAGCTGAGGCCAGAGCCCAAAAGTAATACAGGAAGGTAACTAATTTTTTGATTAAATTTTTTTAATATTTTCTGTATTTTTCTTTTCTGAAGCAAAGCTAGCTTTAGAAATCCCTCATTTGCATATACAGTATTAGGCACTACTTTTAGAGGACTTAAAATTATAGAAGAGAAAATCCAAGTCAGATATCTTTGAATCTCTGCATATTCCAGTGTATGTAACAGTTAAGCAAATTCTTTCTCTCTCTTTCTTTTTGAAGGACCTGAGAAGTAAAGTTGTGAGGGAATGATGAGGAATAAGCAAACGAAGGTTAAGCACTCAAAAGATCCATAGCATTAGGGTCAGAATACTATACTTGTATTTCATTTACAAGGCATTTGAATTTTTATGAACTTCGTAACTACGGAGAAGAAAAGCTGGAATCACAATTTGAACTTTTTCAGGTGAGATAAGGATGGAAACAAATGGTCTTGCATTGAGGAGATCATTAATATTTTATTGTTTAGTTTGTGATATGCTGCTTTTTTGGGGATGGGATTCATGGAAAGCTGTGCAGGAGGGGCAATAATTTTCCTTTAAAAACAGTGAGATCTATTTGCAGAAACTGGTGGTTTCTGATGTATGAATTATAGACCTTCTTGATTAGCCACTTATCTCTTCAGGATAATTCTGTCTGCAAATGCATGTGACAGCAGAGGAATAAAGGATTCTCAAGGATTCTTTTAGGGCTCTTCAAGCAGGCTTGTTCTGTGATGACATTGAAGGTATTTGAAATAGGTCTACACATTCAGTAGTGCAGTGGTATCCTGAATTTTTAAAATTATTTGATTATAGTTTCATCTCTAAGAGGTAGAGAAGCAATGGGATCCAGATATTTCAAGAGAAGGTGATCAGTGAAAAGCTTTACCTATACCACAAACTATGACGACAGAACACATTCATCTTGGTATGAAAGTCTGAAAATCATGAAAAAATATACTTTCTTTTTTTTTTTTTTTTTTTTTTTTTTGTGGGACAGTATTCGAAAGAGAGAGTGTTATTGCTAGTGTTGCATTGTCTTGTCTAAATGAAAAAGTAAGGCAGTAGAATACTCTGAGTTTATAAGTAGTCTTCCCTCAGGAAACTGAATGGTCTTCTAGTGGAAGCATTTAAGTAATGAAAAGTTGCTTTATTTTTTTCCCTTTTCTTACAGACTCTGTTGATTAATCAGCAGGTTTTGTTTTTGGATACAATACTTCAACCTTTAAAGGAATAGCAGACTTTCCTCATTCTCTTTCCCCATGTCCTCTTTGTTTTCTAATCAGGTTTGTCAAAGATTTTTTTTATTTTATACATGTATGGAGTAGTTGGACATTGAATTCAATTAAGTTTTAGTCATCTAGACAAGGAAGTGCCTTTAGTCCAAAGTCAGATGCACAAAATGTTCTACCATGTTGTAAAAAGCTCTTTCTGTAAAATGATTCATCTTAACTACAATAAGAATCAACAGTGATTAGTTGTTATCTAAAGGATTTTCAGTTTACACAGTTTTCATTGCTGAGTTAAATTAGGAGGGCCTTTCACTGTTTTCTGTTGCCCGTAGGGTAACATGAAAGGTCTATAGGGTAATTTAAAAATTACTCAAAGACATCAGTCTTGGCTAGAAAGTAATGATTATGACTCACTATTCTTTTCTTAGCTCAGAAAAGCAGAGAAGACAGTTTTGCTATATGCAGAGCACATTCAAACACTAGACTGGCTGCACTAGTCTTGCTACCCCTGACATATATCTTATGTCATATAACTTATTATAGTCTGCCAGTGCTTACAGTGTCGATTGCAAAATGCAGGTTAGTTCCATTGTGAGTGCTCTAGCATTTATTATGGAGTTGAGTAGACCTAGATGTAATGAATTACAGTTAAAATTTGGAAGTTTCATAGGACTGGGAAAAAATAAATGTGTTGTTTTAGCCCTCTGTCCCTTAGATTTTTTTTTTGCCAGTTGAAGAGACACTTTGATTGCAGGACAAAGCATTAGTGATCCTGATAGGTTTTGCTGAACTGACTCAACATGATTGATTCTCCTGAAACAAGTAGGCAAATCCATGAGATTATTAACTGTCAGTGTGAAGCATGAGTAAGCAATGAACACTGAAGTGAACTTGAAGGGCAGGCAAGGAAAGAACTCACATTTGTAATATATAGCGAGATACCTAGAATCATTAAATAAAGGTATTTTCCTGCTATTAGTTTTATAATTCTTACTTTTGCAATAATCATTCTTAGTATTCTAAGTTATATTCTTAGTATTCTTAGTATTCTCTTCATTTGAACAATTTTGCTCTTAGCTTTAAATGCAGAAAGTAACTGTCTTGAGAGGTTATATTCTGGAAAAGACTATTTGTGACTTGGATGCTTGTAAGATGATTTTAAAGATTTGCAAACACTGAAAAAATATTTCTTAGGACACATAGAAGCATTCAAGGTTAGTTATATATTTTAATATAATTTCCAGAAAAAAATGGTTTAGTTATAAGATTGCCCTTACAACCCTGAAATATAAACTTCATTTATAAAGTCCAAATAAGCCAGCAGTTACACTAGTTTCTTATTCTATCTTCCATAAAATAAAACCCAGAAGTGGCAAAACAAGCAAATACTAATAATTTTTCCCCACAGAAACTACTCTGCTGCTTAAAATGCAGCTGTAGAGGTTGCTGATTAAATGGGTCTTTAGAAAATTGCACACTTACTTATAATAGCTACAATGGAGAAATTGAGGCACGTTTTAGTAAAGATTTTGAAATAAAATGCTCTTATTATTTAAAATAAGTAGCTAGTTAAGTAAGAATAATTTACATACTTTTGAAGCCCATTCCTATATCTTCTTGGAATCTCAGATTTCAACAGTAGACAGTCTGATACACATTTGTGGGTTATGACTATTTTAGGTCTTGAGCTTGATAAAAGCTTGGTAGGGCCATCTGGGTTTGACTTTGTCAGTCATGGGGAAACCAAGAAGGGACAGAGGGACCTAAAGTGTAACTAGAGCAGAATTCAGGTACCGGAGCTGAAATCAGGGTTCTTAAACCTTGATGCATCCAGATTCTGTAGATCCCTACGTTTATAAATAGCTGTGTTTTTTTGTGTACACAGAAGTGCATTTGACTTGATAGGACTGAATTGTCTGTCTGCTCTGGAGTTACAATAGGAATCTTTGGAGAGGAGACTGTAACTTCATTTGAGGAGGCTTAAGTACTTAGTATTACATGCACCCTTGCTTTCTTTCCCAGAAAAGAAAAGGGGACTGCTTTGTGCAATGTGGCACAACTTCTGCAAGATTTGTTGAACTCAGAATCCTTTTTGCTAAAATTGCTGGATCAATAATAGGTTTGCTTTACCCAGTTAATTCTATGATTAGTCTTCTTACTAACCTCTGTTGAGGTTTTACAGAGTCTGTTTTCCTGTATTATTGATTGATGTCTTACTTTATTTACTATTTTACTTTGGTTCTAAGTGCACCATAATATATTAAATAGGAAGGAAAATATCAATAGAACTTCCTTGAAAGAACATTGAGGTTAGAGTGAAAGGTTTGCTGAAGTGAATGGAATGATTTCCTTTAGACACTATCAGGCTTTGGGAGATATATAATCAGTTTCTCAAGGTGATTATGAAACAAAACAGAGCCTGAGTCCACGAGGCCAGTGAGTCAAAGTTCTTCTTGCTTTGGGAATCAGTTTCCAAATGATCACTCTGCAGAGGTACGGTATTGATAACACCATCAAATGTAGTTCTGTAATTCTGTAGTACTGTAATGCTGCAATTCTCGGCATCCCATGTTTCTTATATAGTCATGTATGAAGTTATGTTATATGTATTATGTTATTACCATAATCAAGTATTTAAGGACTCCTGGTCACTTTATGTTTCTATGTTATTTGTAAAAACACAACTGTTCCACTTAGACATCAAATCAAACATAAGAGCTGATGATAATTAAAAAGATAATTTATTCAGGACACTTTGCATGGTTTGTTGGCTGTCAGCAACTAGTTCACTAAATCATTAGATCTTTATTATTTTAACTAATTTGCTAATTTCTTCCATAAATAATTACTGGTCTCCAGATCATTTGCGTAGAGTAATTACTATTCAAAATAAATAATTTTATATAACTTTAATGAGTTTTAAACGACATGTTTAACTGTGACTAGGCAGTTTAAACTGGGTTTTAATCATGTCAAAGAAGCTTTTATTCTTGACTAGGTATTTGTTTATATAGCTTTCTTTATTTACCCATTTCCACCTTCTGAGACTGAAAGAAAATACTTAAAAATATCCAACTATCAGACTAGAACATCTCTGCATTCTACTTAAAAGCCTGACATTGCTCATTACTTCATTCCAGCATCTAAGCACAGAAATATTCTGTATTCCTCAAGTTTGATCTGTTGACTTTTCTGAGTTATGAGAAGTCACTAGGGGCCTCTATTGGGACAAATGTTACTTAATGTCATCATTAATGGCACAGATGAAGAGATCAAGTGCACCCTCAGCAAATTTGCAGATGACACCAGGTTGAATGGTGCTGTTGATACTCCTGAAGACCTGTCTTTGAGATGGGTCTGGACAAGCTCAAGCGCTTGGCCCGTGAGAATCTTATGAGGTTTAACAAGACCAAGTACAAGGTGCTGCTCCTGGGTAGGGGCAATTCCCAGTATTGATACAGGCTCAGGAATGAACAGATGGAGAGCAGCCCTGGGGAGAAGGATTTGGGGGTTCTGGTGGGTGAGAGGCTGGACATGACCCAGCCATGGGCACTCCCAGCCCAGAGAGCCAAACGTGTCCTGGGCTGCATCCAGAGCAGTGTGGGCAGCAGGGGAGGGAGGGGATTCTGCTATACTCCTCTCTGGGGAAACCCCTTTGGGGTACAATGTCCAGCTCTGAAGTTTTCAGCACAGGAAGAACATTGAGAAACAAGATGTGAGGAAGCCACCCAGGATGATCTGAGGTCACTCCTTTCTTAAGGTAATATAAATTTGAATGCTCTTAAGCTGTGACTCATGATGATGGCATGACAATTTTTTTCCTGTATGTGGTGAAACTACTTTGCAGAGCCCAGTAAGGACATTTTAAAGGCTGTCTTCCATAAGATCCTCAGAAAGAAGATGATGAAGATTGGGCTAGATGAACAGACCATGAGCTAACCTGAAAAGTGTTAAGTGGTCAGCACCAGAGGGTGTGATTATGTGGATCATCAGCAATTTTAGACATGAAACTGAAATGAAAGGAAAGGCTCCTATGCCAGGGGATCAGGCTGCCATCCAGAAGGACCTTGATGAGCTAGAGCAATAGGACATTAAATATCTTCTTCAAGATGTGGGTAGATTGTAGGGGAAATGAGCATTTGCCTGTCAATATAACACTCTTCTCTGAAAAAGAATTCTGTTCTAAGACACAAGAGGGGAATTTTTCACAGTCCACTAATTTTTTTTAGGTATGATGGAAATCTCATGCAGAATGACTACACTGACACTAACTAAAACTGCCACAAAGCTTTCTGGACAACATTGAAGTTTGAAAGAGCTATGCCCTCTCTTTTAAATATGCCCTCACAATGGGATGGAGATCATGAGCAAGGGCAAAAAAAATACTCCAACTCTGTAAATCTTATTCTACTATGTCTTGCTACCACCTACAGAAAACATGGAATTTCAGAACTATGTTTTCTAAGGTGCAATCTGTTTTCCAAAACCAAACATGCAAAATTGCTGTACTGAGGAGAGAACATTTATTCACAATGCCTACCTATCTTCTGATACTTCACCTGATACTCAGTACTAAGATCTTTTTGCTTGCACTGATGATTCCATTTTGCACTGTATGATTGTTGATCATTATAGATTGCAAGAAACTGGAGTCCTAACATTGATTTTAAGAAGTCTTTCTAGTTTACTGTGCTCTGCATAATCAAAAGTAAAGGAATTTGGATTGGTTTTTCACTCTGAAAACAAGTCTGCATTTGTAATTGACCAAATAGCATTCAGTGCATTAGGACTTGAAAACATAATCTGTGGTTGGGAAATACTTTCTTGTCATTATTGATGCAGAGGAAAAAGATCCCTACAACCACAAAAATAACAGACAAAAAAAACAACAGCATCCCCCACAGCCTCCCAAACCCTCAACAAAGCCAAACAACAATCAGGGAAGTCTGCTGGTTAGAACAACCACAAGGGAAGGGTGCTGTCCATGTAGTCCCATTAGACTGAGATGGCAAAACATTAGATAAGTGTGTATGTCGTGACAGTAAACCATATCATAGTCTTGTTAGTTTTGCCTCAAAGTAAATTCAGTCTTTCTCAAATTTACTTGCTTCCATTACCTAGAGGATAATTTAAAAATGCATGTGTGGTACATCTGGTACATCTCCACTAGCTATACATGCACAGCATTCAAACTGTGTTCCAGCTCTTCTGCAGGGCCATTGAGAGGCTAGGTGATCCGTGATGTCAGAGCCTTAATAAATTAGATTTGCTCTTGGCTTCTAAAATGTTAATTTACTGAATGTTTTTATTATTAGTCAATGAAGGGTTGTTACTATTTCCTGAGCTTTCATTTTGTTTTCAGACACTTGCAATTTCATTAATATTAAAGAGTTAACCTCTGATAGACTGCTACCAATAAAGTATTTTGAGCATTTTTTCTTCACACAGATCATCTTGATTTGCAGCCTGCTAAGCAGAGACTTCTTCAGAGGTGACACTCATTAAAGATGCCCTTTCATTGGAGCAGTCAATTTTAATGTCAGATTATGATGCAGTAGTCTCACTGCTGAAGCCAGCTGAATAATACTCACAAAATAATTTATTCTGTGAATTGAAATATTTTGGTAGTAAATTATTCAACTAGTGTTCCTTCATTCCTAGCCTAACTCTTAAGTTGTACTAGTTTCTCCTCTGCCTTTCCATTTGTCTGCAGTTGGACTGATTTGCATGCAGCATTGCTCATTGTCTGAGCAGAAAAATGAATGTTATATCTTTTTAATTGAACAAGAACATGTTTTATTTACAAATAGACACACTTAGCCTTATTTCTTTCCATGCATTCTGTGAAAAAGGTTAGTGAAGTATTGTTAATTCACAACTGTTTAAATAAATTAATGTGATACAATGTTTACTCTTTGATATTCAT
Source organism: Poecile atricapillus (assembly GCF_030490865.1). NCBI lineage: Eukaryota > Metazoa > Chordata > Aves > Passeriformes > Paridae > Poecile > Poecile atricapillus. Next base: position 106,020,848 of record NC_081289.1, on the reverse strand, counting down.
TGGGTGTAATATCAACCACTTATATTTAATGATAAACCTTTTTATACTTATTTACATGTTTTTCAGAGAGCACAGTCCCATGTAGAAAAAATTGTTTTCTAAGCAGAAGTACACTTGTAAGACTCGATATCTTGCCTTCAACACAAGGCGTCGTAAAGAAGCCTAAGAAAAGATCCATATTACCCAGAAACCATGAGTACTCCAAAAATTGCCAGCTTGTTTTGAAACTCTCAACACCTCATTAGGAGAACCCTAAGCTTTCCTTTATAAATTGTCACTCAAGTCAATGTTTTTTATGTGGGTTTAGGGTTATGAAATTTTCTTTCAGGATGGCTGTTTAGACAAGTTGGGATTTGATGCAAAAAGTGATATTCTTAATGACTATACTCCATGCAAATATGACACTGAGTTTTCCCTTGATTTGTCTGCAGTTTTGATGTACAGTATTACCTGTATGTGGCTGATACAAGACAAACATGCCTCCCTCAAAGATTCAAGTACTGCAAATTTGTAAACACAAATGAATCTTCTGTCTCAAATGCAGGTCATTTTTTTCTCACCTTCAAGTGTGTCAATATGGCTTCAAGTTTATGGGGAATGTAACAGGTTTAATATGGAGAAGGACTTGACATATGGGTTTTTCTATGTACATCTATGTAGTCTTGGCTTTTTTCGTGATAGTGTTCAAGACATATTTACATGGAGGAGATGACTGTCACAGCACTTGTCAAATCCTACTCCACTCTGCTTTCATGGACTATAAATAATGCCAGACTGAATACAGAAATCTTTCCAGATTTTATTAAGAGACATAGTCTATACAATTGCCACAGAACACCTAGAGAAACTGAGGCATCACACATCAACAGAACTTCTGCACAAGACTTCCAGAGGGCAGACTTCGGCTTTTTCAAGAGATTCATTTGGAGAGTACAGAATGACAGAATGACTAGGCTGGAAGAGACCTTCAGGATCATGAAGTCCAACTAATGCCCTATTACCTAAACTATAAACTAAACCATGGCACCGAATGCCATATACAGTCTTGTTTTAAATACATCCAGGGATGGTGACTTCATCACCTCTCCAGGCAAACTATTCCAGTATTTTATCACTCTTTCCATGAAGAACCTTTTCCTAATGTCCAACCTAAATTTCCCTTGGTGAAGCTTAAGGCTGTGTCCTCTCGTTCTGTCTGTTGCTGCCTGGAGAAAGAGACCAACCCCTACTTGACTGCAAACACCTTTCAGGAAGTTGTAGAGAGTGATGAGGTCACCCCTGAGTCTCATTTTCTCCAGGCTAAACAACCCCAGCTCCCTCAGCCATTCCCCACAGTGTTTGTGTTCCAAGCCCCTCACCAGCCTCGTTGCCTCCTCTGGACGCGCTCAAGCGTCTCAACGTCCCTCCTGAACTGAGGGCCCAGAACTGGACACAGCACTTGAGGTTCTCACCACACAGCCTCACCAGTGCCGAGTTCAGGGGGAGAATGACCTCCCTGCTCCTGCTGGCCACACCAGTCCTGGTACAGGCCAGGATGCCATTGGCCTTCTTGGCCACCAGGACACACTGCTGGCTCATGTCCAGCTGGCTGTCCCCAGTACCCCCAGGTCCCTTTCTGCCTGGGCACTGTCCAGCCACACTGTCCCCAGCCTGTAGTACCTTGGAAAATAGTTCTTAAAAACAAAGGGGTTCTGGGAAGGATTGACATACTTCAAGAAAGAAATCCTGAAGCCTCAGGAGCAAGCTGCACCTATGTGCAAAAAGATGAGCTGACAGAGAAGATGACCAGCCTGGAATGGCAGGGAGCTTTGAAAAAGCTAAAGGAAAAAAAGAGTGTGTATCACCTCTGGAAAGAGGGGAAGGCTACACATGAAATGTTTAAGGATGTTGCTATGTCATGCAGGAAGAAAATTAAACAGGCAAAAGCCATTAGAACATGATCTGGACAGTTCTGTGAAGGATAATAAAAATGTTTTTATAAATACTAATGTTTTTACAATATATAAAATATATCAATAAATATAATACAAAAAAATATTTTATTAATATTAATGTCTGTCAGAGACTGAAATAGTTCACACCTTAAACACTGATATAAAGCTTTGCTCATTATAACAAAAACTGTATAAAGAAGCTACAACCAAAGAAATCTCCCTGAAGATACCTGACTGGGATTTTGGACTGAAAGTCAGACTGCTGAGATTAGACAAATGGAAAACCCATTCTTCAATCACCTGAAACAAACAAGTAAACATGGAAAATAATGTGAGCCAAACCCAGCAGCTGTGCTAAGTGTCATCTTTGGCTTGCTTTAGGGTGGGGGAGGCCATTGCCAACAGACCCATTTTCTGGGAGCAGGTTTGCACAGATTTGCCCCCCCAGCTGAGGAGGAGGGAGGAAGCTTGGGTGTGTTTTAACCTCTGCTCAGGGGCAGTGAACCCATCCTTCCTTACACAAACTGGCTGTGGAACCCCCAACCCTAGGAAGGCCACATCCATGGAACATTCAGGTGAGACACAGCTGAGGAGGTGCCTTAATCAATCAAAAGCCCCCCAAAGTGAAGCCTTGCACTACAGGGCTGCATGTGATGCAACAAATGTGGAGTCTGTTGTAAGAGAAAATGCCAAACTTCTCTCCCCAGGGAGATGCCTGGGTCTTCCTACCTGAGCGTATATTAATCCATTAGATTCTATGCTTTTCAGAGGGGCCTCCAACACTAAGAAGACCAGCTGGAGAGGCTCAACAGAGCATCACTGGGATCCAAGAATGGTGATATTTGCCTTATTCTGTCCCTGATACTCTCTCTCTGTTCCCCCCCAATCTATTTTCTATTTCTTTCTCTCTCTCTCTCTCTCTCTTTCCCATATTTACTATCAAATAAAACCTATGCTACTGTCACTAGCATATGGTCTTGTTTGCACCTTAATTTGGGCAGTGGCATTTCTAAGAACCTTTAGTAATTAGATCTTGAAAATGGTAAAAGGAGGGGCAAGGAGAACATTCTTTGTTAGACATGGGAAGGAATATATACATATATAGCTAGCAAAGACAAGGAAAAGTCTGAAGTACTTAACACCTTCTTTTCCTCAGTTTTCAACAGTAAGACAGGTTGTCCTCATGACAACTGGCCTCCTGAGCTGGTAGATAGGGATGGGAAGAAGAACAGACCTACTGAAACTCAGGAAGAAGCAGTTAGTGATCTGCTGAGCTACCTAGATGCTCACAGCTCTACGGGACCTGATGGGTTCCATCCTAGAGTGATGAAGGATCTGGCAGAAGAGTTTGCCAAGCCATTGTCTATCATTTGTCATCAGTCCTGGCTGACAGTGGAACTCACAAATGACTGGAAGCTGGCTGATGTGCTGCTCTTCCATAAGAAGGGCTGAAAAGAGGATCCAGAAAACCACAGGCCTGTAACTCTGACCTTGGTGCCTGGCAAGGTTGTGGAACAGATTTTCTTGAACGTGAGCACACATCCCAGAGAAGACAACCACAGGATCAGGCCCAGCCTGATCCAGGGGTTTAGGAGGGGCAGGGCCTGCCTGTCCAACTTGATTTCCTTTTATGACCAAGTGACCTGCCTGGTGGATGTGGGAAAGGCATCCATGCGGATGTTGTCTACCTGGTCTTCAGTGAAGCCTTTGATACTATCTCCCACGGCGTTCTCCTGGGAAAGTTGATAAATCCATGGCTTGCACAAGTGCACCCATCTCTGGGTTAAGACCTGGCTGCATTGCTGGGCCCAGAGAGAGGTGATGAATAGTGCCACATCCCATTAGTGTCCTGTCACTGGTGGGATTCTGTGCTGGACCCAGTCCTGTTTAATATCTTTACTAATGATCTGGATGAAGGGTTTGAGTCTACTGTTGACAAATTTGCAGATGATGTCAAGAGGGCTGTGAGTGTTAATCAGCTGGAGGGTAGGAGGGGTCTGCAGAGGGACCTGAACAGGCTGGATAGATGGGGAAAACCCAATGATACAATGTTCAACAAGACCGAGTTCTGGGCCCTGTGCTTTGGCCACAACAGCACCTTGCAAGCACTATAGGGTAAGGCCAGAGTGGCTGGACAGTGCCCAGGCAGAAAGGGAGCTGGGGGTACTGATCGACAGTGGACTGAACATGAGCCAGCAGTGAGCCCAGGTGGCCAAGAAGGCCAATGGCATCCTGGCCTGTATCAGCAAAAGGCCAGCAGGACCAGGGGAGTCATTCATCCCCTGAACTCAGCACTGGTTAGGCCACACCTTGGGTACTGCATTCAGTTCTGCTGATAGCTGTGGTTCTTAGGATGAGATGTACAGATAGGTGTGTGCACCTTTAAATAGACAAGCTAATGTTTCTGAAAGAAAAAGGTTATATGCTTGCCTGAGTGTATTTGTGCTTGTTTATGTGTCTGTTTGAAGCTGATGAACTGGAAGAGCTGCTACAGTCTTACTCTTAGAGGGAGATGTTGAGTTACTTCTGAATTGGCTAGGAGGGAAATAAATTGTATAATGTTAACAAATAGGAGAGGAAAATTAGATTTCTAAAATGATATTTTCCCTTGCAATATAGCTCAATATTGCAAGTGCCAAGATTGCTTCTTCACCAACACTGAAAACCTAAAGTGGCACTAAAGTGGTTTGTCAAATCACAACCTTTATATAATATATATATATAATATATTATATAATATATATAATATAACCCAAACTTGCTGGCTCAATAATAATTAATGAGTTAATGTTGTCAATCAGATAGCTTTGTTGGAGTTCTGGGAAAGACTAGGTCAGTGGAAGCATGGCACTGAACTTTAGCAGAGAAAAGTTGGCTCCTCTCCTCTCCTCACCTCGCCTCGCCTCGCCTCGCTCCGCCTCGCCTCGCCTCGCCTCGCGTCTCCTCTCCTCACGTCTCCTCTGAGTCTCCTCCAGTCTCCTCCAGTCTCCCCTCCCCTCCCCTCCCATTCCCAACCAGTCTGTACACCTATGTGAAGGAGAAATTGAGGAGAAATGGGTACAAATTGCACCAGGAGATGTTTCATGTTGATACAAAAAATATTTTTTTTACAGTGAGAACCATCAATCACCAAAAGAACCCCTCCAAGGAGGTTGTAGAGTCCCTGTCACTGGATGTTCTGAAAATGTGATAGGATAGTGTGCTAGAAAATCTTATTTAAGTTCCCTTTCCCATGAAATATTGGATCTTTTGAAGTCTATTCCAATCTGACACATTCTATAATTCTGTGATTCTAAAATAATCTCCCAAACCACAACCAAAGAAATCTACCATTTATCTAGGGCATAGGTGAATCAGATTTTTTACTAGGTTTCCACAGGTTTTGAATGATTGATGCAAAATGCTTTGAAATAGCCAAAGAACCCTGTGATATAGACCTAGAAAATGCATGATGAATTTTTTAGTGGGTCTGTCTGCTAATATTCAAAATAAATTTCAGTCTGATATATATTTAACTTAAAGCATATGAATGGTCTCCTTTATTGAAATGAGGATCTTCATCTCACATTTGTTTAAATAGAACTGGCATGGTGTGTAAATTCCACCATATAAAAAAGTATTTGGGAATGTGATGCCTGTATTTAGGTGAAGATGATTTTCAGAAGTAGAGAATATAATTGTTTTATTGAGGGATAGTTCAAAGAAAAATATATTTGTTTCAGCTTTTACCCTCTATTTTGATTATCCCATTTGATCTCAATAGTTGTGAGTTTCTACCTCTTTAAACAATCAAGACATTACTTATAATTTTGTATCTACTTTTTCATTCAAGAATTTCCTCTTATGGTCTCTGTATGCACTATGTCATACCCCCAGTTAGCTACATCTGGGCCAGAAAGCATGTTCTTGATCACCATTTTAGCCTAAATGTGCTGTGCTGGGGTGGATGATTACTTGTGAAATTAAGGGAATGGCAGTGTGTCATGATTTTACTGTAGCAGGCAGCTAAATCATACATAGATCACAGTCCTTATGGGTGTACTTGCTCTTGGAAGAGTATTGTCTATGAGCCATAGTATTTTTTAGGGGTATATCTGCTGCAGCAAGGACTTATCCAGAGCCACAGTAGTTTTGTGGTGCAATTGCTTCACTTTAACCTCATCCATGGGCCATAATTCCTCCTGGTGTGCATCAGCTCCACCATGGGACTGCCCATGGCCACAGATCTTTCAGAGGTGTTCCTCCTGTGTCATGGACTTATCCACAGGTACAGACACTTCAAGATATTCAGCACAGCTTCATGCAGTCACTGGCACTTCAAAGTGTAACTGTTGTAGCATGAACTTGTCCTTGGGCCACAAACCCTTCAGAGATACACCTCCTGCAGCACAAACATAGCCATGGACACAGATGCTGCTAGGTATACTTGCTCTGCTGTGCACTCATCCACAGCCACAGAAGCCCCAGGGTGTCCTGCTCCTCTGTGCACTCACCCACAAGTTCACAGACTCTTTGACTCAAGTTCACGTAGGAGTTTTATCCTGTCCAGTTCAGCAGCACAAAAACCACACCAATGCCCTGGCCATCTGCCAGCCTAGGCACATCTCCATGCTGTTTTCCAAGTGTTCCTGGCCATAGCAGAGCACTGAGCTCAGCAGCACGACACTCAGCAGCACAGCAGTACAGTGACCAGCAAAAGCAAAGAGCAGTCTCTTATATAGAGGACAGCAAGCCAGCCCCACAGCAAGCACAGGAACCTGCTGATTAATAGCTAAATTGTACTAACAACAGCTAGGAATTCAACGTAGCACATTCCAGTCAAACCTGTCATTATCTCAAACTCTTCTAGTCTTATACCGGGTGGCAAAAAGGACTGTCTTGGTATAACCCCAACAGGCAAATAAATACTGCACATTTGTTTGCTCAGAAAGCTCATGGATTGAAATACAGGCTGTTCAATAGGTAAAGAGAAAAGAATGAATTCACTGCTTCTCTGTAGAAGGCAAGTGTTCAGTCATCTTTGGGAAAGCAGGTCTCTATCATATGTAACAGTTAATCAGGAAAAAACTCTGACCATCATTCTGCCCTTCCTCCACCAGTGTCATACCTTATAGGATACCCCTTTGGTCAGCTGGGTTCAAAAACATTCCCAGCTGTGTCCTCTTCAAATTTCTTGCACAACCCCTGGCTGCTAGCTGAGTGGCAGTGTGAGAAACAGAAAAGGACTTGATGTAAACACTGTTAAATAGTAAGAGAAATATTTTTGTCACAAATACAAAACACAGCCCCATACAAACTCCTGTAAAAGAAGTCTGCTTCAGCCAAACTCAGTGCAGAGTGTTAAGTCTCAATGGTTTGATAAAGAATTGGCCTGGCTGGTCCCCAATAGGCATATGGACCTCAAGGTTTGGCCCTGCTGTCTGGAAATACCCACATATAAACATAGATACATGCATACATACATGCACGCATACATACACCCATACATAGATACATACCATTTAGAAATTTCCTGTGTGCAACAAGACCAAGGTGTTAAAATGTAACTAGGCTATCTTCATATAGGCTATCTTCATCAACCAAAGAAAGAAAAAGAAAGTGTAAAAAAATTTACACAGGAACCAATTACCCAAAGTAATGTGTAATTACATTTCCACTGTTGGTTCTCATTACTGACGAGTTCATCATAATGTCCCAATAACAGAATTAGGGAAACAATCTTTTATAAATAGGCCTACATGGTTAAACATTATGCAGTTTGTCTTTCAGATATCTAAAATTAACATCTAAGGAGTTATACTTGGGGAGTGATTACTGGTGTTTGACTGTGAAGTGCACAGAAAGATAGCACAAAATTAATTATAAGCAACTTAAATTTTGTAAACATCTCAATGTACCAGTGAGTGGTGCTCATGAAATACAAGCCCTTTAGGTGGTATGCAAGTCTCAAGAAGAGGATAGTATCCAAGTGAATATATCATTTTGTCTGTAACAAGGTAGAAATAGTTTTATTGTCCTTGTCTAAATTTAAAGTTTACCTTTTGCATTGATAGCCAGAGATATTGAAGATACAAAATAAAAAAACACACTTAGATCTGTAAAATAGGTGAAGAATAAACCCTGCCAAGAAGTGATTTGAACTTATTTATCATAAGGTATGGGTTTTTTAGGTTTTTTTTTTGTGAGAACTACAACAGGATTTGTTGTCACAGCCTGTGTGCTGTACACAAATAAACCTCTGATTTTTAATACCTTTAACTCCTCAAACAAATATTGACAAATATTATGCAAAATATTACCAGAAAAACAAGATTCTGAGACATTTATGTCATTTGTACAGGTTTTTCATGGTAGAATTACTGAATGGAAGAAATATCAGAGAAAATAATACTTGAGCATCTAAATGGAAAGCAAGATATACTCCTTTTGTCACAGGAGTAACCCACAGATTGTAACCGTAAACTTGGCATTTACTGATAAGCTTTAGAGTGACTACACTCTAGAATAGTGTCTAGAATATCACTGGATAGTAACATGGTTAAACCACAGGTGAAAAACGTAGACTTCATTGCTGACCTCAGTACCTGGTGAAGGTTCATCATCGTGTAGAAATTTGTACACCTTTTCCCCAAGAAAAGTGGCTTGCTCTATTGATGGATGAGCCTTGTCTCTGAGTTGGCAAAACCACTACTAAATTAATCAAGAATAGTATCTATTTCATAAATTTCCCATCCCAAAAATTGTCTGGTTTGTAGACACCAGTTTACTCAGTGGATATTGTTCATATGTTTCCAGCTATCAAACAGTTCCTTTGCTCTTTTATTCATTGCAATATGTAAAAACAAAATTAAATTTAGAGACTGCCCTTGTCTTTGCTGCAAAAAAGAAGCAAAAGCTGAAAATGTATTTTTAGAACAATTCACTGATGTATTCTAAAAAATATATACCTGCTTTTATTTCTTGTTTCGACTTAAAGTCTGTAAAAGTTATACCTTGAAGCCAAATGATATTTTTATCTCTGTCTATATCTCTGAATGTCATTTTTAAAGAGTGTATCTGCAGATGTGGAACCTGCACTACTTCTGGAATCAGAAGCAAAACTGAAATAGATGAAAAAACCAAAAGCTAGTGGAAAAAAATTCTTAGGAACTCTAGTCATGAGTCAATGATCAGTATATTTTGTTGTAGTTCGTATAAAATACAAGGAAAAGATAAGGTATTCTTCTTTAATTGAAATAAATTGAATTATGACTTTCCTCCAGACCGAATGGTGCACTGATAGTAAATGGAGTGTTAAAAATAAGTCACAGGATTCTGAATGGAAGTTATTGCTGTTTATGCAAATATAAGATTCTTAAAATGAAAATCCTAGGGAAGAATGGAGGGCCTGATTATTCTGCATAGAAATGGTGGGCCATTGTAAAGATAAAATAAAAATCTATATATTTTAATAAGCCTACATTATCCCCAAGTAGGATTTAAAATTCCTTTCAGCCCAGGTGCAACCTTTTCAGTTTCTAGAGATGCCAGATTATAGCCCTCATCAAGTTGGGTGATGCAGACTGCAGAGAGATTGAGCTATGAGTACTCAAATGATGACTCAAATTTAGATCAATGCCTATCTATCTGTCTTAGAAAGCTGAGGGTCTCAGATTTTTTGGTGTGGGGTTTTTAATATTTTTATTTTTATATTTATTTTTCTTTTTCTTTCTGCCATTCAATTGAATCCACAGCATCTCTGCATTTTTAAAAAATGTAGGAGAAACTTGTGTTGCTATCTAGCTGCTCTTAATTTGTTAATTACCTTTAAAAGTTTGTTAAATAAAAAGCTAGATATGCTATGAAAGAATACAACTACAAAACTCAAGGAAAGGGGGCAAAGGCTATTCATCCAGTAGTTTATTTTCAGCAGATAAAAACAACTTCTATGTATAACTTCCTAATTTTTACATATTTTCAAGCCTTTTCTTCAAGGTCTTTCAGTATCAGACATGGAATCATATACACTGAGTAGTGCTAAGGGTTAGACTGAATGAAAACCTGTAGGGAGCCTGTATACTGGATTTAAGTTACAAGATCAGAGCTTTTACCTTGCTTGTTTCACTTGCTCATACCCAGCCACCTCTATGTCCAAAACATTCCTTCCCAGCAGGAAGATGGCATGAGATATTGGGTGGAAATTTGTGTTTGTTCCTGATGTCTGCTCCCTGTCTCAGGCACTTGGGACCAAGCATCCCTGGCGTTCTCCACATAGGTCCGTCACTTTTAGTGACTTTTCTCACTGACAGGGTCCTTGCTGCAGCCAAGGTCTTCACCTTCTTCTTTTAAAATCTCCTCCTTCCTTTTGGGAACTCCTGGTTTTGGCACTGTCTCCTCTTTTACAAAGACTCCAAACTCTCAGTATTCCCTGTGTACATACAGAAGCATAGTGTGTGATCAGCTTATTAATTGATGGTTCTGTCTTATGTGTCTTTATTATTTGGACAATTCTGGACATGTCATTTTTGTTTAGCCTGGATGTTGTCAAAATTTACAATGGAATTGTATCACTGGCAGCTAGCAAGTGGAAGGTTTATGCATAAGGGCTCAAATGCTCAGTATTTGACAGTGTCCCATACATACAATTATTTTCTACCTAATATCATTCTCAACCAAATCAATTTTTCAGCTATGACAAACAGCTGTCACCAAAATCAAAATATACACTTATTTGACAGAGAACAAGACAGCATGTACGATTCCACATATGTAAAGCAAAACTCAAGAAAATTAAAATAAACAGGTCAAAAATATTTAATAACTCCTCTATGGGAAGACAGGACTTTATTTATTTATTTAACTTTGTGAATAAATGTTTTTGCTCTTATCTAATAAAGTTTGGTTTCTGCTTGCTCTGTTTACTTGTGTGTATATATCTACATACCATTTACATGAAACTTAGATATCTTTCGCACTTACTGTGAACTTTTCTTTAGACACTCTTAAAAGGTCACCTATGCTATTCTCTGTCCTGTGGAGTCAATCTCACACATTTGATTTGATTTCAGTGTCTCCATCTGTCCCATATGTTCCTAGCTTGCTCCTGTGTTCTAGTATCTGACAGGTGCTATTGTGATTTCCTCTACTATTCATTCCTGGTGGCAGAGTAATTACATGTATTGTCCCCATATATGAATTTTTCAAAGTGTATGCTTTGTGAATTTTTTTGTCTTGTACTCATTGCTATACTTTGGTATAAATGTGTGATCAGTTTCTAGGGATTTTCTCAAAGACAACATGAAACCTTCTTTTAAAGCCAGCTGACAAGCTGTGGTAGTTTGACACTTAGGGAAAGCAGTGGGAAACACCCATGGAAGTGATTTCTTTGAGAGAGGCTGCCGGGAGTTCTTTCTGTGCTTGAGATCAGGCCAGTAGCTGGCCACTTCTGAGAACTGGCAGCATTTTGCACCACTGAAAAGTAAGTTCACCTTTGTGAATATCACCTTTTAAAAACCCAAACCCAGGAACTTCTTTCTCTTTCTTTCTGGCTTTGAAAGGTAACAGAGCTCTGGTGCAGCTGGCCCCGCTCCCCTGCGGCCTGTGTGGGCTGCAGGGGCTGGGCCGGAGCCCAGCGGCTCCCGGGTGGAGGATGGAGGCTGCAGCCCCCCCACTCTGGCTGGGCCGGGCTCTGCTGTGGCCCCTCCTGGGAAGCCCTTCAGGTCCAATTCCAGCAGGGTGGTGGAAGCTGTTTCCAGCGGGGCTGAGCCCTCCTCGGGAGTCCACTGAGCCCTTTCCAGCTGCGCTGCCAGGCCAGGCCAGTCGCCGGCTCGGCTGAAATTCTGCCATCGCTGAGTTTTACCAGAAGCTGGCGGGCAGGGGGAGGGGAAACCATTGGCCCTCAGCATACTGCCTCTGAGTGCTAGCCTGGCTCCTGAGATGCAGGCTGCCCTCCCCCAGCACAGCCACTGAAAATCATCCATCAAAAACAGCTCCAGCCACTGGCTCCGGCAGAGATCCCATGACCATCCACAAGACCTGGGCAAGATTTAACCTTTTCACTACACAGAAGAGACCTGCAGACTTTAATCTCTCCAGGGAGAGAAAAGACGGAGCAATTGACATGCAAAGAGACAACACGATACATCAAGGTCAGTAAAAGAAGGAGTCAAGCTTCAGATGGAAGGAGAATGAGGAGATTCTCTAATAAGCTGAAATATTCTTTTGGTAGGGCCATGGAGATGGACAATAATGTTCTGAAAAATAACTCTTTAATTCATGAAAGAGTAGTGGGGGAATGAAGTATTTAAGCTGTAGATCTGAGCAAAGGTATCCATTGATGAAGACAAGCAGATAATGGAGTAGCTGTGATCCCATGAGAAGCTCGAATAGAGGGAGAGAGATGACGGTGATGAAGACCCTTTGCCCCAAGGGAGAGAAGGAGAAAACTTCTGTTCCCAGAGATGATCACAGAGACAAATGGAGAGAACCTTTGCCTTTGAATAACTCATCCTTAAAATAATACCCCTTGAGTTCATGGCCCATGGACACACCTCTGAGTGGTGTGAAAATGGGAGGAAGGCATAACAGCAGAGTTTGTGCCTGGGCGGCTGTCAATTATAGAAATGAAAAGCCACGAGAAAACAGTTTGTTGTGGAGAACTCTCCATGGAATGACAGGAGAAAACTCTCCCTACAAAGACTGTTAAAAAGACTATTGTGTAGTTGGTACTGCTTTAACATCCCAGGTTTTGTCTCTATGTTGTCAATTGGGAAGAGAAAGGTTGGGTGGGATGAGAAAAGGTTTCTGGAGGTTTCATTCTGGTTTCTTATTCTTGTAGCATTGTTAATAAAGTTTCTCTATTCCTTTTAAGTTTTAAGCCTGTTTTGCCCTTCTCCTAATCCATATCTCAGAGCAAGAAATGAGTAAGTACTCTTTTTAGCTAGCGCTAAAAATCACCACACAAGCAAATGTATATGGAAGAAATAAGATTTTAATAAGTAAATGATATAGCTTATAAATTGTATTTCATTTATAAAAATGCAGTATTTAAAGAAATTGCTTTGTTCAATAAGCTTCCTCTTAATTTACCTAACACAATCATGTGTTTATTAGGATGCAGTCATTTACTAGTGGCTATACTGGTATTTTGTTTCATGTGTATGACCTTTCTTTGACACAAAGAAAAACCTGAATTCCATTTCATTTATCAGTGAATAAGTGCAACAGAAGTCTGGAACTATGCACTCCTTTTCTCCTTTTCCAGCTGAAATTTGTACTGCTGAACTCACTGACACCATAAATATGTACCTATACCTGTACTAACTCATGCAAAGTGGGCTGGGCTAATGTAATTAGTGAGATTCAGTGATGTATTTATGGAGTCCAAGCTATTCTGTCCTAAGGGCAAAACATTGACTAAGGAAAACTGTACTTTAATGCCTGTTTCATCAACAAACTCCCCCTTTCAGGGTGTGTTAGAATCCAAAACAAAAGCTTCTCTGGGCTCCTCAGAGACAGAAAATAACTAAAATATATTAAACCATAGATACAGAGTAAAAGTGAAGATTTTCGTTTTAAGTAGGTAAAAATATAGCTTAAGTGCCCTAAGAGTCTGTGTTAGCTAGTGAAAAGCCTTATTCCCCAGTTTAAAGTTCAGTGATAATACCCTTCACAGATTCAACTGAGCTCTAGACATAATGAAAATATAGTTTGCATTCTTGGGTAGACCAGACAGGATTATTCACGTAAACAGATAATACCCTATACATAAGATTTAGGAAAAAAGAACATTGCTTTTGCATGTTAGAATTAAGTTCAGATTGGTGTAGAAAGTATTGTTTTAGAAGTGTGTTTTTAGCTGATTGGTTGATGTATGAATTTAATCCCCTGTACTGGGGATTGGGGGCTGGACCAAGAAAGAAGAGTGTCAGCTCCATCATCATCACGAGCTGCTTCTGCGGCCCAGGACAACAGAACACCACATTGAGAAGCTGCTGCTCAGAATCCAGGACTTCATGCCAAAAGCTTTTAGTAAGGACTGTAACTCTCTGAACTTTGCCTTTCCGACTGATGATTTTATACAATAAATACCTTTCTAGCAATCTTTAACTGCTCATATCTCTTTGAGACCAGGAAAATCCCTTGAATCCCCATTGAAACATCAACAAGGGTGAAGAAAATTAAATGGATTAATTATGAAGAGGTTACATAGACGTTATGTCCTGAATATATGCATGTAACAGATCAATTATGTAGATTCTTCAGCTTCCTTATAGGCCAGCTGAAGATCTTCACTGTAGGTGTGTCTGCAGGAATCATTAGCAACTCAGACCTCTGCATGCTTCAGTCATGATTGTTACAGATTTTAAACAATAAATTACATCACTTACCATTCTTGGACATTTTTTTCATATTGTCTTTAAGTAGGGAGAAATAGAATTGTCTGTAGTGAAAGTTATTTTTAGACAATATGGTAATACAGTATGGACTTTGGACACCATCAACTGCCACTGTATTTTCTCATGAGCTAATCAAAATAGTTTTATGGTTTTTACTGTTTTCCTAATGATATATATAAATATACATATAAACCTAGGTAGATTTATTTTCTTAGAATACATAGTATTCTTACACCATCATTTAGTTCATCAAGTTGGATGCAAAATGATAGCCAGAGATGCATTCTATTTATTCTTTTATTTATTACATAATCATATACTGAAGTGCATTGGTTTACCTACTTGCAAGGAAATTGTCTGCATACATTTATTTTCATAACTTTATGAGTAATTTTTTTTATTGCATATTTTATTTTAATTTTTTTTATTACTGGGACCTTGCAGCCAAAGTGTTCAAAACAAGAAAATTCCAAATATGGAGCTGCTCTGATTCTGGCTGTTACGAGGTTAGTTAACTCTGTCCCAACCATGCCGTGTGCATTGTTTTTTCTTATGTGACCAGTGAGAGGACACAAGGAACTGGTATGGTTAACCTACCTTGAAGCTACAAGCCCACATCTGCAAACTGGGGAGGAAGGCAGCAATGAAGAAAGGGGTCTTCCAAGAAGACTGGCACTCCAGCTGCTGCTGAGACAATAGAAGGCAAATAGTGATTCTCTACACACAGGAAGAAGACTGAGAGGGCCATGATTGTGGTGAAAGGACTTCTGGCACTGCAATGGTCAGGCAGTGAATACTCTGACCAGGAGCACAAGTTCTCTGGCTTATGCCAAAAGAAGGAAATGGGTAATTGCTTTTGAAGGACTGTGTGGATCTATCTGGCTGCATGGGACACCAGGTCCGCAGAAGTCTAAAGCTTGGGTGGACTTCAGGGCAAAATGTACCCACCCTAATGTCATTAGGATACAGCGAGGAAGAAGCCAGCTGTGTTTCTGGAGTGACAGTGGGATATCAGCAGTTATCTGTTTTGGAGGCTGAGGTAAGCCTAAGGGGGGGACCAGCAGCAAAAGTATCCCATTGTGACCAGCCCAGAGACACAATGTTCTCTTGGCATAGATTACTGCAGCAGAAAGTACTCAATGACCCAGAAAGGTACTGATTAGTTTTTGGTGTATCCACCATGAACACAGAGAAAATTGAACAGCTGTTTACATTTCCAGAATCTTGGAAGATTCCACTGATGTAGGATTGCTATGGATTGAAGATTGGCAAGTACCAATTTTTATAGATTGCAATTTACAATTGCAGTGTAATCCATATTGCTTTTTTACTTGCTTTTTTATTATGTGTTTACACTGCATATAGTAGAAATGCTTGCATGTTCAAAACATTTTCTGCTGAGATTCTTTCACATTCACATTCATTCACATTCTTTCTTTAAATACTATAATACTATAATAAATTTTATACTACTTTATGGGCATAAACTCCAAACCTGCATATCTTCTGATCTGGTTTTCTGAGCAGGTCGCAGTGTATGTGTAAAATGAAACAGCAATTTACCAAAAATAATAGGAGTAAAGTCTCTGCAACATATAATCCGGTTCTGATTCACTTCCGATGTCTTTGCTGTGACAGCACTCAATAGTCTCTTTCTAGGTTATGAACTTTGGATGCTTTCTATATAGCACAGTTGGTTAGAGCATGCTACTAATAATGGCACAGCTGTAGGTTTGATGCCTGTATGGGCCATTCACTTAAGAGCTGAACTTGCTGATCCTTGTGCATCCCTTTAAACTCAGAATGTTCTGAGTGTGATTCTATGATTACCTTCCAGGATTGTATATTAAAAAGTTATGCAGTCCTTAACAGGGTTTATGCATGTCAAATCTACTTTTTCTTCGTTTTGATGGGTTATGCTGTCAAACTCAGCAATGTTGTCAGAAATCTATGCAAAATCAGATTATTTCATTTTATGAATAGCTGTGCTATCATTTGCAACTTGCTCACACCTGTTAAATCAAATTTAGGGTTCACTGGATGCAAAGAAACAGAAAATGGGAAAAATGAACTCTTCCTCTTAGCCCTTGTAAACCATAAATTTCAGCATCTCTCTGTGCTATTGCTAATTCTCTAGATCACTTTTCTGAATTTGTTAAGAATTCAAGAACTTATTTTGAAGCTTACATGTGGGAAGTGATGAGAAAACATTTTCCTTGGGCTAGACTGTTAAATTCCATCACAATATCTGAGGAATGGGAAGTAACAGTAAACTGAAGTATAAAAGCATAGTTGTCTTATCATATAGCAAAGTATGAGCAAACTGCAATCAGCAAACTAGAGGAAAGAAAGAAATTTTGCATGTGAATATATAATTCAAGTAAAGAAGGAAAGAAAATTTGCATGTGAAATACAGGTTTTTTCAGCATTTCTGAAGTACAGTTTAGTGAACATCTTTAGTGCTGAAAGACAGCCACCAGTACAACTGACTTCTTGACTGAGCCATTTGAAAGGCAGGAGACACATCTTCTTGATGTGTTGTTGCAGTGACAATTTTGGCTGAGAACATCTATTCCTGTCAAAAATCTTGTGTACACAGAAACATTAACAGGGCATGATCCAAAAAATAATTCTGTGTTTCTTAGAGAAATTATACAGAAGAAAGTCAATATTGCAAATTAAATGCTATCTTAAGCTTAAACCTTATTTTCATATTTTGAACTTTAACAGTTTGACCTGTTTTATGGAATTCTCACAGGATAATAAGGAAATTACACATTCTATAATAATATTTATATGTGTTAGTCGCTCTCTACATGATTAGTAAAGTATTTGTGGTGGGTTTTCCAGCTTTTATGATGTATAGTGTCTCTGAGTATAATTGGAATCTATATTTAGAAAGGGTATTGTGAGAGAATAATGAGAAGCTTGTGAGGTTGTTTCCTCAGAAAAACTTACAGAGTCTCACTGTACTTGTTAGCAGGAAGCTTTGCTCCTTTTGGGAAAATACTCTTTCTTAGAAGATAACACTGAATATGCTGAGAGCAGCTAAAATCATATATCTAAGTGCATGATGCCAAAGTTTATTAGAAACCAGTGAAAGCTGGATTTTGACATTCAACAGCATATTCTTGTGCATCTTGCTAGTGCAACCATCGGTGGGAGCCAGTCTAACACACTGTGGTTACGCTCTAGCAGAGGGTGTTGTAGGCAAGAGGGGGCATTGATGCCTTTGTCAGGACTGCAGAAAGGAAGAGAGAGAGACCAAGGGAGATGAGCAGCAGAAGCAAAACTTTGCAAATAAGTAAGCAAATGGAGATGATGATAGAACAGATGCAAGGGTTTGCTAAAATGAAGTACGTATAAGCTAAGAACATAATGTGAATTACTAGCATGTTCTTTGATGGCTCATTAAGACTGGTTTCACGTGAATCACTTAATATCTATATTTTGCAGCTGCTATTCTCAAGGATCAACACTATCTTAAAAATTACTGCAAAAATGTCTGTTTGATAGCAGGTAGTGGCATATCTAGGAAATCTGGCATCTGCTCAGAACAGAGTGGAACATTTCAGTGCTAGTCAACAAAAATTGAAAATGCTTTCCTGAACTCCTGGCTTTGGACCTGATAGAGTTGATTTTCTTCTTCCTGTAAAGTTCTGTATTTTGAATTCAGTGTGAAAATAATGTTGACAGCACACTGATGTCTTGGTGGGTGCCAGGTAGTCCTTATCCTTAGTCAAAAACTTTCCAATTTCCCAGTCTGCCAGTGAGCAGGTGCACAAAAAGCTGAGAGGGAGCACAGCCAGGACAACTGTCCCAAAGACATATTCTACACCACAGAATATCATGACTAGTATATAAATTTGTAGGGGAGGGAGGGGAGGGATTGGTTGGGAGGGGTAGATGGCTGCTTGGGAATGGGCTGGGCATTGGTTGGTGGGTGGTTAGCACTTGTATTGTGCATCACTTATTTATCTTAGTTTTTTCCTCTCTTTCTCATTACAATTATTACTATATTTTATTTTGTTTCAGTTTTTGGAGTGTTCTAATCTCAACCAAATGGCTTTACTTTTTCCTGCCCACCAGAGGCAGCATGGTGAGTGAGCAGCTGTGTGGTACTTAGGTGCCAGCTGGGATTAAACCATGATAAGAAGATATTGCTGTTTATGCCCTAATTGGACATGCCTTTCTTCAACCTCACACTTGATAATGGAATTTGTGTATAAGGTATTAGAAATGCATGGTTGATAAACTAAATAGACTTTTATATATTTTATCAGACTTTCTGGTTTCTGATGTCACTTACTTTGGAGACATATCTGCATAAAAACTAGATCAAAATGTTATGTTATGCCATGTTATGACAGGCAGTTATGAATTAATGATGATCAATTGGTGATTACTCTTATCAGAATTATCATACTGAAGAATGAGCCAAGTAAGAAGTATCTGTACTTGTAGCAACCCTAACTTGCTTTTATGCAAGTGGTAGATTCTTTCTTTAGCTTTGTTTTAACAGATAAATGTTACTAATGTTTGGGATTTTTTGCCCAGCCAGAGTCACATGATGGACTTGTATGCACCATATAAGAATGAATCCAAATCCAGAGATGCTATATTTGCCTTTTTAAAGGTCTTAAAACCTTGATAAAAGCTATTGTAATAGAAAAACACAAAAAATATTGAAGGAAAGAGAGTACAATATAATAAAGATAATGACCAAGATAAAAGATCTAAATTTAGGAAATGAAAAGTTATGTAAAAAACTTCTTGAGGCTTTTAGAAGAGCAGCTGGGCAATAAATGGTATCTTATGCAAAAAACCGTACTTGAATCTCTTTATTCTTATGCAATGTGCTGACTGCATCCCTCTGCAAGGAAGCAGTTTTTCTGTACTTTAAAAGTAATTGTATATGTGTTATTTTCAGGAATAAAATTTTATTATTTCTTCTGATGTCTGTCAGTTCTTACACATCTTTTGTGTAATATTTGCCGATTGAGAGAAAGCCATACATACACATTTTATTAACTGTATTGCCTTTCTATAAACAACAGTGTAGATTTCATCACTTGATATTTGTTTCATAGCTGAAATATATTTTCTTGAGAAAACGCAATAGTGAGTTGATTGGAGAAAAGAAATACTGTCTGCATCATAGAAAATAATTATGCCTTCTCATAAAATATTATGAAAAGATGAGTAAATGAATGAGAATCTCATAAAGGTTTATCTGTTTCATTTTGCTATCAATTTTATATTATAAGTACAATAATGAATACATATTTCTCCTTCTTTCTGTCTGTCTGTCATTCTTTCTAATTCCCCCCAGTTACAACAAAATCTTTTCAAAAGTAATGTCTTGAGATTCTGAGAGTGAAATATTTGCAGTGCTCTGAACAAAACTTCCTGTCTGAGCACCACTTCTTTTTAATGTGTGTAGGTTTTCCTATACAACAGATATTTTCTTTACATAGCACCAAACCCACTTTTTTTATTTTATTAGTAGAAAATATAAAAATCTGTGAGAGAATAATGTAATCTTTTTAATGAAGCAGTCATTTTCAAAGTAAACCCTAATAATAAAATTATGCTCTGACCAGATATTCTAACTAGAACAGCTATTTAGGAAAATATTGTTATTTAAATTTATGATACGGAAGACATTAATAGAAATCTATTCCATAAATGTATAATATGTGAAAAAGAAATGGAAGGGTATTGAAATCAGCAATGAATTACAAAAAATGTTCTTGGTTAAAGCTAAGCAGCTTCTTCAATAGCAATGTTTTCACAAATTTGTTTTGATGGAAATTCCTGTTAAATATACATTTATATAGCATTGATAAGTATCAGATCCCTTGTTGAGTTGGTGATTAATGATTTGGTGTCATAAAAACTTTTGAAATATCAGTTTCAGCAAATGCTTCTAATGGTTGCGTAATTTGAAAGATATATACCACACCAATGTGTGGAATGTTTCCTTTAAGGAGTTTGTGATATGGGCAGCAATCACATATTTATGGAAATCATGAAAATCTGTGTGCAACTTGAATCAACAGCTTTCCTCTATGAAAATACAAATGGTCCTTTGTAAATGCAGCATCTTTTTTTAAGCACGTGCTCTAAATAAATACAAATTTATTTTTAAATATTATTTAAAAAAAATAATTCCCTTTTTTAAAGGGAATGATCCTTTGAGAATCAAAAAGTTCAGTTCTGTTGAAATATTTCTACATTTGAATTATTCAAATCATAATACAATCAATATTTTCTGCAAATATTTCAAGCAATACTCTTCTGTTCAGAAGATTTGCTTATGCATTCTGTCAAGAATCAGCAGTATCCATGACTAAACAACGTGGTTATAACTGTTTGTGTTTAAGGCCAATGCAGACAGATAGGACACCAGGTGCATTTTTTGGGATTTATTACCTAAAATTTATTATTGTGATCCTTTTTTATTAAATTTCACATTGTTCCAACAGCTGGTGGTTGGACAGATTTATTATGCAAACAGAATTACTCAGTGATAGTATTATAACTCAACGTCACTGATTTGGAAATTCCAGTGCCTGTATGCAAAATGCTTCTCATTTGCAAATTCTTTCTGATAGCATCAGTTTCTTTACTCAGGAATATGTAGTGATATTAACTTAGTGTTTTGTTTCACTCACTGTTATAGATCATTGTTTTACGATCTGCAGAAATCTTGTGGGTACTGCTTTATTTTGCTGGAAATGATGGTCCTGAAGTATTAGATAAGCCAGAGGAAAAATAATACAATTCTGCTGCTCAATGAAGCCCAAATCTTTCCATCATATGCAATAAAGAGGTTTAAGTTTCTGTATGTATTTATAGATTTTTGGATGTACATAGAGAATTTAGAATTCT
The DNA here is from genome assembly GCF_030490865.1 of Poecile atricapillus. NCBI lineage: Eukaryota > Metazoa > Chordata > Aves > Passeriformes > Paridae > Poecile > Poecile atricapillus. The sequence continues at coordinate 105,999,643 of NC_081289.1, read as the reverse complement.
AATTAATTCTGTTTTCTTGCATAATTAAAAAAAAAACTTACAACATGTTATTTTTTTTACAACATATTTTGTTTTTTTGAAAAATTTAGTCTTCAAGGCAGACAGAGGTGAGAGAGAAGAGAGTGAATTTTCAAAGTATTTGTGGATATGTGAAACTAGCAGACATTTTCAGAAGAACATAGTTTTCACACAGTCACTTATCTGTGCCAAAATCTTCCTTGGACAAATAGGAGTCCTGTTAGTGAACACCTTTGTTTCACTTGAGTCATCAGTGAGTTTTTCATAGGTAGGTACAGGACTGTAAACACCCTAGCCAAAATTTTTAACTGCTTCTTATAATACCTGTAGCAGAACTTAACATTTTCGAGAAGACTTATAAATTTCTTACTGTCTTATTTTTATAACAGTATAGCTTTATACACAGTGTAAACAGGAAATTTAAGACACTGTGAAACTCCAGTTAGCATTTTTGAAAAGTTTGAAATTACTCCATGCTTTCCTCTTTTTGCTCTAGAAAACTTGTAAATTCTCTTTGCACTTCATTCTGTGAAGAGTAAAAGATATATAGAAAATTTTCATGAATGTATATTTCTCTTGTGTTAGCATAAAATCTTTTTGAATATTATTGAAGGTCTGTAACAACTCTTTATAAAACCTTAAACAGCTGTAAACTCAGGTGCTCAGGTTAGGCATAATTGTTTAGTCTTAAAAGTAGACAGAGATGAGACAGAACAGGGTGAATTTTCAAAGTATTTGAGGATATGTGAAACTAACAGACATTTTAGGAGCAATTGTAAGCATAATTGCTTAGGCTGAGAATATGCAGAATGACAGGTAAAATGATTTATGCATAGAAAGAATGTGAAAGCAGAGGATAAGATTTTTTGAATTCTAATCCACACAATACCATGTCCACAGCACATTCCTCTATATTGTGACATTAGGTTCATCATACAGCAGAGCAGGTTTAGCTTCGAGCAGGTTGTTGGCTACTGTGAAAACTCCCTATGGCTGCAAATTCATCTGGGAGTGTCTAGGCAGTGAAACAGGTCCATCTAAAGATAATAGTGACAGTATTTAAGAAAAAGAGACTAGTAAAAGAGATTGTCAATCCTGTATTCACCCAGAAATAAATGCAAAAAATTAAAAATTAAAGCAGTGATTGCTGGATATTTTAATCAAAGAAGGGAACTGACTATGGACTTTGTGGAATCACAAGATGGATTTTGGTTTCATGTCAGTAAGATTGTTGAAGTTTTTCAATACAGCAGCATTGTTACAATTTCATTGACTAATTAAAGATTACTGATCTCTCACCAAAATTGTGGTTCAAATATATGTCGCAGTAATCTAATTCTGTTAATATATTTTTCCCTAATAAAATAAATTAACATATGTTTGCTTAATCTGTTTTTATTGTGGTGTCTGTTTTATCACTTTACAGGGAAAAGTTAAACTGAAAAAATCAGCTTGAAAAGATGACATTAAATGGAAATTCTTGAAGTTGAAGTCAGTGATAATAAAAAAAAAGGCTGCAGCGACAACAGTTGGGGTGAAGATCTTGTTTTACTTAGGGGATAAACTTCAAAGATTTAAAACTGCCTACAACATTTAAGTCTGAACTTTAAGTCTGATTTAACTCTAAGTCAGAAATTCCAGATTATCATTATTCTTATCACCTAACTGCAATGTGCATGCCTTTCATTTGTCTCGGTATTGGTTTCAAATCATTAAATGGCAAATGCTAAAGGCCAAGTCACTTTTCTGTGTTTAATATTGCTAACTTTTGTACTTATGTTGAACTTGAAAACTATGAAAAATGTGAAATTTCAGATAGGAACTATTAACACAGACATTAAAAAAATCTGAAAAAACTTTTTATATTGTATTAATACTTTTCCTTAAGATTACAATGTATTTTTTTTAATTTAGAAAAATTTGTAGTATAATTTCATGGATGCTTTATTAAATTAAAAGAAAAGCTTTTATAGTAAATTTATAATTTACTATATTTTTTTACTACAATTCTGGCATGATTTTATTAGTAAAAATTTTGCAATTTGGATAGTCAAACACCGAACAAAACTAGAGAGATCATGGAACCTCTTTCTGGGACATATGTAAGTCTTACCACAGAACACACTGCAAAACTTGTCCTGTTCTGGCCTTGCTTTGAATGACAGGCCAGACCAGAGGACCTCTAGAAGTCCACTCCAAATTAATTAGTTCTATGACAATTATCAAAATGTCTATCATTTTGCTGCTTCATTTTGCAAGCAATGAACACTTCAAACTCCACCAAAGTGAAAATGTAGAAGTGATACTATTTTCCTCTAACAAATCAAAACTTGAAATCCTCCTATTTTCTGTCGCATTCAGAGTCTGGTATTTTAAAACCCTCAAGAACATGTCCTCTTCTGTAGTACTTTTGTGTGCTGTAGGCTATCTATGAAACTAATTTTAGAGATATGCTCAGACATTTAAGTTCAGCATGTACCTGCTGGAAGTGCTATGAAACTGCTCATGATAGATGATAAATTTGTTATTCGAAAAAGGATGCTGTGCATCAGCACAGCAGTCTTTGCATCAATATTGCTGGAAACCAGGGACATGCTAAAAGGGCTTTTTTATTATTTATTTGGACTTTATTTCTAGGATGATCTATATTATTTTAAGACTGAAGAGAACAAATTAACTATATTTACATAAACATCCTAAAATAATTAATTTATTATCTGCTCAAGGATTTTTTAGTATTTTTGTTCAGAAATATAAAAACATAGCATTTCTGAGTATGAAGCTAATAAGAAAATGGACTAAGTGAACATGAATACATAAAGCCATACATTTTCATTTAGCTGCCAGGTTAAATGATTGCTGGAATGACTTCCTCAAGACAGAAGGAAGCAGAATGTGTTTAGTGTGATAAGTATTCATGTTGTGATAGACAATATGACATTTATAGAAATGAGATATTATGAAATATTATAAGATACCATGGCAGATGAATATGTATTTATGTAAGAAATATTTTACAGACCATAACCAGTTGTGGTGGAAATGTACCCCCTGTTTTGAAAGCACCATCAAAAAAATTTAAAGAATTCTTTTTAGCCCTATGTTCTTAAAGTATTTTGATATATATTTTGAAGTATATTCTAAGACCATCAAGTGGACTTTATAGAAGAGTATAATTATGTATTGACATTCACACTCTCTCAAAATGAGTGGGCTGCAAATCCACAGGTTTTATTTGAGGGCTCACTTAGACTTTTGTGTCAGAGAGATGGGGCTGGATACACATTTGTGTCTCTAGTGAAGATAAAATCTGAGGGAAGGACAATTTTATTTTCCTTCATAACCTGCACATACCATGTCAAAAAGAATGAAATAAACATTTATCTCTTAATCAGTCTTGTATTCTCAATTTATAGGATATGTGGGGCTTGTATTTAATTTATTTTTATAGGTAACAAAATACCTTTTGCTATGCTATTAATTTGAGTTGGTATCTCATTATGCCGTGGGTGAAATAACTTCATATAATCTAATAATGTAACAGATTTATGTCAGAGTCTTTGTGGAATAACTTGTATTAATATTGGTTTTCTAGATGCATCCATTAATATTCATGTTCCACTTTTAGTTCTGGTGGCTCAAGAACTACTAGAGTTATTTAAATACCATGAAATATAACCCATTCTGATTATAAATAGATGAAGAAACATCTTTTTTATGCTGATTTTAAATTTTGGTAGCAAACAAACAAAAATATATAACCCTGGAGAGCATACTATTTTAACAAACACTTAGCCATAACTTGGTGTTTACCATTTTGATGCCACTGGCATTGGCATTTGTATTCTGCATGCTAAGCATTATGCAAAATGCTTTTATAATTTTAGCATTAAATCAACTTTGTACCTCAGGGTTAAATAAGAAAACGGATTGAGATATTTTGCTTTGAATTGTACTTCCAGCAGGAAATGCTGCCTGCTATTTTTAAAAGCAAATTTTTCTGCTACGAAAATTAGTGTTCTGAATACTATTAATGTATCCCTAAAACAAAAAGAAAGAAAAAAGAATAGATTACAAATGTAAACTTTTGAGTTTAAGCCATCTAAAACTAAAAGATGAAGGGTAAACAAATGTCTTGTAAAAAGCCTTCACCAGTTTTATAAAGGTTAGGATACCTGTGTTATGGAATGTGACTCCCATTACCTGACTCTATATGCTCACCACCAACTTTATGGACAACCTGGACACCCCCAGTTCTCAGGTAGGAATGATTGCGTAGAAGGAAATTCGAGTCTGCTGCTTGTTTCTCTCTTCAAATTTCATTCTCTTAGTGGCTTATTGTTTGTTTGCTTGTGGATTCTTTGCTTTGGTTTGGTTTGGTTTGGTTTGGTTTGGTTTGGTTTGGTTTGGTTTGGTTTGGTTTGGTCAGGATTTTTTTTCTGGTTTTAGTACTCTATCCTAGACCAAGTTATGCCAGCACTTCCCTATGCTTGTCTTGGCTAGTTGAGGGAGGAAGTATTCTCCAATCATTAAGTCAGCAAAGACCATTTACAAAACCATCAGCTCCATTCAAGTGACATAACCAATTGATTCACTTTTACAGAAGTTTATGAGTAAGAAATCCCTTTGTGTTCTCTTTATGTTAAGATACTTTTATTTTTCCTAGTAACTGTCAGTTTTTCCCTATAGTCTTCCTTAAGATTTATGGAGATTTTACCTGGGCCCATCTTGCCTGATTCTTCTTCCACTGTATGGATTTATTTCTCTGTTGCATATTTCCCTGAATCTGAAGCTTGGAGAAACAATTGTTATTTTCATTTTTACAATTAAATAGCCCTCAGAAACATTATTTTTTTTCTTGTCAGTATTAACCTTGGGAGCTACTCCCTAGAATTAAAAGAAAAAAGCCTTTTGGGATATATATCAACCCATGCACGGAAAGGGCAGAATTTATGAAAAAGATTATGTACAACAGTATAAAAAAAGATTGAAAGTTAATGTGCACATACTTAAGAGGAAACTAAAATGGCACTGGAAATCTTTATCTGTTTGAAGATTATTAGTGTTTGCCTTTGCAAATTTGAGATGGTTGGTAAGGTTTTTTCCATCTGAATTTCATTTTAACTGGGATATATAAAGTCAATGTGCTCTTAACCAGTCTTGAGGTCCAGCTTGCATAAAAATAATCTATTATGATCAGATAATGGCTATACAACTAATTATAAGATTATTTAAGTAAACCTTCTAAGTTAAGAAAGAAATAACATACAATGTTTCTGACTAAGATATTTTTCCAAGCACTTAGCAAAGCTCCAGCACCAGTACTGTTCTGATTCAGACTATTTTGATACAGGGCAAAGTTCAGTTTATCACTTTGGTATAGTTTAATTTCATAAGCATAGGTTATATAATTGGAATTAATAGGTCTAGTAGTGTTTAATGTGTTTATTGTGTTTAGTTGTGTTAAACATCTGTTTTATAAAATATTGACCTTTCTCTCTAAAACTACTGTGCTTTTCTCAGTTTTTTTCATTGCTGAGGCTTTTAATCCTGGAAAATAGAAATTTGGCATCCATTTAATCTATATGGATTGACTTCAGCATTTATTTTTCAGTCTGCATATATGTATTTGCTTCTCTGAAGTTTGGAAAGTTTAATTATCATGCTGCATCAGAATGTCTAACTGTTAACAATACTTTCCATTGCCTCATTTAGCAGAAACCTACCTTTTTAAAGTGATAATAATTAGCTGCTGACAGAACAAATGGTAAGAGAGAGATAAAACACCAGATTACTGGATTTTAAGTATAGATCTTATTCTATTAATCTCAGTTTAGGTAAATTGTTAAGGTGATATTCCACACACATGAATACACTACCAAAAAGCCATGCAGATGACCCTCTGTAGTAGTTTAAATCCATACAGTAGAATCAGCTTTTGCTATTGTTATTATTTTTTGGAATTTCTTGGGATTTAGTGACTGTAGAAAATTTTAACATTACCTCTGCTTCTCTCATGCAATTATATATTATCTTTTTTCAAGTAAAAAAAGTCTTATTCCCTTTTTTGATTATAAAATTTTTACTTGTGCTTTGTTCTTGGCTTTGAATCACGATATATCTGTAGAATTATGATTATTTTAAAACAGAACTATTTCGCACCTGAAATCATTGTAGCAAGGATATTTCTTGATAAATGTTAGCTATTTAGAATTTACTTGTGCTTAAGGGCACACTTAGCATCACAACAGCCTCCTATAAGAAGAAAGTAGGTCACATTATCCAAGCATCACTAAGATATTTGGCAAATTTCAGAGTTTCATACTTTGTAGATGATAATATTTTAAAGGAGCACTGTAAACTACATCTGTAATTAAAGTATGTTAAACCACATTAGGATAGGTTTGGCACAGGGAAATAATGTAATTGCCAAAGTCTGAAACATAAACTTTAATTTAATCGCGTATCAAAATAGTTGAGCGCCTCACCTCTTTATGTGTTAGCTATATATCTGTTTATGATAATCATCACTTGATATTTTGAAATAGGGTGCTTAAATTAATTTTCACAAACTATTTGTACGCCACTAATTACCTTTTGTGGACATCAGTGGTCACTAGGCTGAATAAAACAGAATTGTTTTCAATCAATATCCCCCAAAAGGAAAACTTAAATGGGTATCTGACATACCTTTACCAAATCCATGTACTTTTGTTCACTTCTAATGAATTTGTGAGAATTAAAATATCTGGGCAAGGCCCAAAATAATTGCTATAACATCAAGGTGGAACAATGCAACATTTGAACACAAAATATTTTGATTCTTATTGTATCACACTTCATATCACCTAAAGTTATTCTCAAATACTTCAATTATAGGGATAGTATAGTTACAATCTAGGTTTCTGACATATTGTATTGGCATTTTAAAGGGAAAAATAGCCCTTTGCATTTCAACATGGGAAAAAATTGAAGCATTTTACCTTCCAATTCACTTCTTCTTCCTATTTCTCTAGGTACATAAAGCATTGTTTTCACCATTCAGTGCAGCTTTAAATGACAATCCAAACACATAAGCACAGACGTTTTTTGTGCACTGCTGTATGTTGTTTATCAGCCCTACCATCTCTAAGAGTATGGATTATTCTGCTTTCATTTTCCTCAGCTGTTAAGCTCAAAGCCAGGCTCAATATTTACACTGGCAATTTTATATCCCCTCTGGACAGGAACTGATGTCTGAAATTCTAAGATTCTTTCTGTTTGTTGATACCACTGTCAAGTTTGGTCAACACTGGAAAAAAATACTCAAAAGCCAGTCTCACTAATGATATATATTAGTTTCCCTGCAAGCTGGCCCCTCTCTGCTCCTATCCTGCCATTACGAGAAAAAATACAAAAGTTTAATGTGAGGCTAACTGGCAGAAAACAAAAGATATGGTGGCACATGAGGAGCATATCAGTTAAATAACGCTGACAGTCCAAATTACTTCAATTTTTTTTTTTTCCTTTTCCCTCAAGTATTACTGTAGAGTTAGCATCTGAGTGATAAAAACAGGATATTAATAGTGGATGGCTCCAATCTACTTCATTAATCTCTGTAGTATTAACTTAAAGTCTTTTATACAGCTTTTTTTTTTTTTAGGTTTGTCCATATTTTGGGCATTCAGTGCAGTAAATATGGTTCTCAGGGTATTCTTACAGCTTGGTAGTTTGTGTATTACTGACAGCACCCTCTGAATCTTCCAAAAAATGCTACCTAGACAATTTCCACAGCATATTTTGATAAAAGCGTACTGTTTTACAAGTGAATTTTACAAGGGAAATTAATCAGTTTAAAAATACTTACTTACTGAAAGCTCATTGGAGGTAAGCCCCTTGCACTAAGAAAGGACAGCTAAAAACACACTTAGTTTTGTTCCTAAGAGGAAATGAAGTGTGGTAATTTATAAAGTCACTCTGCTTGCATATGTCTTCCTGAAGTAGTCTGTTTTTAATCACTTTGCAGAAGTTACAATTGCTTGCTGAAGGAGTCAAATTGATATTTTTAGTGTTGGTTTTGTTGCAAGTAAACTACAAAACGTGTACAATTTTAATATGATACGTTAATGTAGGTTTCTAAATGGAAAATGTGTTAAAAACTTTGTATGTATATGTACAAATCATCAAAAGGTAGATCACTTAATGGACTTTGAATATTTATCCTACTTTTTTACTGTTTCATCAGACTTTTAAATTCTACTTGAGCAGAAACCAAGATGTTCCATGTTTTGTATAATATCTGAAGCTGAATGTCTTGTCAAACTGTCTGCAAAGGACTTATGTGTGGAAACTGAATTTCTTCCCATAAGGAGAAAATTTTCACTCTTTCTCTCAACGAAATACCTTAAACCTGCATTTATTTTCAAAACTGAATGGATAAGTGAAATTAAATAAAAGCTTTTTCCCTAGCAGAAGAAGGCCTGAGAGGCTGATGTCATCAAACTTAAGGTGTTTACAACACAGATATCTACATCTGAGATACTTGTCTGGATTGGCACAGACACCAGAGAAGCTGCTCCCCACAGATGTTAATTGGAGTGAGATCCAGCTGCCCAAGGGTAGATATCAATTTGTGTGTGGAATTTGGAAACAGTTCTTGTTTTTCTTTCATTTGTACAGTTTATATGTGCAAAGAGAAGAATGAGAAAAATTGTGCTTTTCTAGGGTCATTCAAGCACCTTTCAGAGGAGCTGAAGGAACCTCCCTTCTGACTTTTGTTATATTTCATCATCTTCTCTCAGAGCTAGGCATGAGACTACATGTGTAGATTTTTTAGTAAGTGGAGCTGAAGAATATTTGTAAATTATCACTCTGAATTCAGATGGAGACGAATATTTCAGTAACATATTTAGTGGATATTTGCATTTTGAAACAAAATAATGAACTGGCAACTGAAACTCAGATATCTAAGCCAGATAAGTCTATGTTTTAAAGTCTTGAAAGAGTTGGCCTCCAAAACACAGAAGAGTTCTGATTATGAAGAAATTGCTAAATGTCTTTATTCACTTTCAAAATCACTTCTTATCTATAATAGAGATTGATTTCGATTTCAGAGCTGAGCATGCTATTGAGCAGGAGTGAATGCTCAGATTGAAATTCTCATCATATTCCCATTAAATTTTAGTTGCTATGGATTTTTTTAAGATTTAAATTTACTCTTTCCTTGACAGTTTCTCTTTAAGGTATTTGAATAATCAGGGCTTTTTTTTTTTTTTTTCCATTAGTAGGTTATGGTAATTTACTCAATTTCTGTTTTACTTTTTTTTTTCTCTCTATACTTTCTAGAAAGGCTATATTATACTTATTTTTCCCAAGTGATTAGTCATTTGTGTTCCATAAAACTGTGGGCTACCAATATTTAAATATCTAAGCTGTGGTATACAGCAATTTATCATGTTTTCTTACCAATTGCTTTGATCTTGCATGTCATTTAAGGCTTAATTATGATTAAGAGTATTTAATAAATTTCAACTCATTTTAACAAATTGCCCTTACATTTGCTCAGACTTTATAAAGGACTTCTAAAATTAACAGTTTGAACTGTTATATTTCAAATTAGAACATTTTCAAATAAGGATTATTTGCCTCACACTTTGGGTAGCTCACCAAACTCCTAGTTTTAAAGTGTTTCCCTTATTATTTTCACTTTTTTTTTTCTGCTTAGTCATGAACAATTTGTCAAACTATGTTGAATGAGAGCAACCATCCTTTTCTTTTCTATATGTTATGAAACTTGTCAGGGCTTTGTCCCTGTGGATTTGTGAACACCAGATCTTTAGCTTTGCAAGAACCCACAGTTCAGAAAAGGAACTTTCCTATTAAATTATATTACAAACGTCAGCAGAAATATGTATGGGTATATGGATGCCCATGCACAAACTTCCTTGCCTGCATAGTGATAAAACTGGCTGACCCTAGGGACCTTAGGGGATTGGAGAGACATAGGATCTTTTTCAAACTGTTACACAAGTGTGCGTCGGTCTAGCAGCAGAGCTGATATCCTGTAGCTTCATGTCTAACAGAGTTAACACCTAATGTCTAACAGCTCTGGCATCTAGTCACTCTTGTCCTTCTGCCAGTGGGCCCTAAGCAATGTAAAAACTGCCTGGAGACAAAAGGCATTTTTGGATAATGAGAATTGCTTTGTATTTGTTCACGTCTGTGTGGGGAATTTCTTTGGGCATTTCAAAGGGCATGATTGATACAGGTGTCTGGCTGGATTTTATAACATACTCCCTATAAAATCCCTGTAGAAAGATTACAGAAATAGTTTCATATCTAGGGGCATGCCTACTTCCAGTGCTTGCATATGTTTCAACATCTTCTTGGTACTAGTAGGTGGGGTAAAACACTGTTCTGTACAGGTTCTACCAGTTCATACAGTTCTCAGGTTCTACCATTTTCAGTACAATGACATGCAATGCTTACCAAACCTTAGCATATGCACCTACTGCACAGTTTTGTAAATCTCAAGAGTAAAGAATGGAAAATAGATTTTTTGGAATTAAATTAACCAACAGAATCAAAGTTGTTTTCCTTGTATCTGTGGCTTCTATTTGGTCTTGACATTAAATATTTTTCTTTATTGCCAGGCTGTATCAAGAACTGCATACTTTTTTGACTGTACAATTTTCTTTAGAGATTGAAATCATTATCGTAAATGGAAGTGTTAAATAATACATTTAAATGCATCCTTGCTAATTCATTCTTTTTTAAAAGCTAGAGTAACCACAACAAGAAGGATAATAGTAGAAAGGCTGAAGTGGTAATCAAAGAATAAAAATCTTTGTTCAAATCAAAGAACTATAGATTCCTACTGTGATTCTGAGTTATCACATCTGTCATGATCTTTTAGTTTTACAGATCTGGTTGTAACCTTAGTAACCAGGTATCCATAGTAACATATATATTCAGAGACAAACATTTGATCAAAACTTTTTTGTCATCTGATTTCTGAAGTTCTGATAGACATTTTTGCTTATTTCAGGATGAAATTAGAGCCCAACTTTTCAATTTTTTAAATACTTTGTATCACATCACAGATTATCTTTCTCAAAATAGTGTCTAGTTGTATGAATAACAGGCATGTCACTGTGTGTCATTCATGAGTGCACAGATTGCTGTATCTTACAGTACATGATGTGTGTTGAAAGTGAATATTGAATTAAACAGCATATTTTAGAATATAACTCACGGATATGCGTATTTTACCATAGAATAGAAAAACACTAAAAGGATATTTCTTACACTACATCAACATAAATAAATAAAAATCTGAAGCAGTAGAGATGCATTCATATTAATTTTGCATCATCTTTAAATAGATATGGAAAGTGTCTCTGCAGTTTTATAACTTTTGAACAAACATAAAATTGAACAAACATAAAATATTGAACTTCTAATAGATGGTTTTAACATCTTGGAAAAAATCCAAACAATGTGGAGACACAATATAAAAATGTGAGAACCAGCATTTTACTTCAGGGAAAGCTGGAAATGCTGAATATCTGTTGGATTAGTTGTGCTTATGGTCCTCACATTTCATTAAAGTGGGAAATGATGTAAGTGATAAAATACAAGAGGCAATATTGTCTGTAGAGACAGGATCATGAGGCTTACTACTCTGGCACTATAAACTTTGGAAAGTAAACTGGGTGGATTGGTGGCTGGAAGATACCTAGATGTTGTTATCAAACAACATTTAATCAGAATTCTGAAATCTGAAGATATTCTGAAATATCTTCAATATATGAAATAGAGAATAGTATTTATAATATCTAAATAAATGTATTCAATGCATATTTACTTTAATAAAATGAACCAACCAACCAAAAATCACAGGTTTCCAGAATCCAACACCTCCAAAGTTCCTTATTAGAAGAAGATAATTTTCTAATTTTCCCTTCAGGTCATAAGTTCTTTCTTCAGGAGGAAAAAACCTCTCAGCAACCCATACCTGATTTAATCTAAAAGGTCATATATTTTTATAAATAATAGAGTATTTATTATCTATGAATTTTGTAATTGCCTAATACAGCCTTAGATGATCTTTTAACATATTAGTTATTTTATTTCTAAAAACTTTCTTCCCTAAGGTAAGTAGGGATCATACTGTTTTACTTTCTTCCTATCAAGTTTTGTTTGTCCTAATTCTCTACAGTTTTATTTCCTCATTACTGCACTGCAAACAGGAAAAAGCTTCTCACTAGTACCCCACATTGTCACAGTGATCCAGGTTGCAGATGCAATTCAAGAACAGCCTTCAATTCATACAGCCTTCACTCCTTTCTGCTGCACAAATGGACATAAATTTATTTTCTCTACAACTCATGCTAGATGTATAAGTTTAACAGTAAGTGTCATCACAACCCTTACAAATTACATGTTCATATTTTATAGCAAATATTTTGTATCTGTATGGGAAACCTGGTGATTGTTTGAAATGATACAACTTTGTTCTCAGTATCTCTGCATACCTATATCAAATTTGAACTCAGTGACTTGAAGAAGCAGGTAAAAGAAAGAAAAAGACCTGTAAAATCAACAAACATGATCTGGTTTGTAGTGTTTAGTTAAAGCTGCATTTTAACCTCAACATCTTGGGCTCAAAATCAAGATTAAGAGATTTAGTTCTTAAGAAAGACATAACACTTCTAATATTCTTTCCCCCAGAGAGATTTTACTTTTCCATGCATTGTATTAGACCTCTCTTCTGAAATAAAATAATTTTTTATTAAATATTGTTAATATTGCTTGATTAAAAAAATATGAAAACTGCCCTAGAGAATTGGCAATCTACATTCAGAGGTGATGCAGAAAAAAGTATATAGAGATGGCAAAGTTATTCACCCAAAAATGCAGAGTGAAAACAGTGGATGTTTACTGTACTTATTTACTAACTTTACTGACATGTTTATTTTTAGTAGATTGAAAAATTTACATTATTTAAAATTAGAAGATGATTTAAGATTAGCAGGTAATAGATACGCAATAGGATCTTTCAAATGGAGAATCAGGTTCAATCGTTAATGTTTATCATGCACTTAAATTGAATAACAACACAGCTGAATAGATGGTCATTAATGTGTATAAAGCAATCTAAATATGAGTTAAAAATACATTTTGACACAGATGAAAAATAATTAAAAGAACAAGTTTTTTCTGCAATGTGTAAATTCACTTTTTAATAAAAATGAAAAGTGATTCCATCACAGATGATTATAGAAAAACAAAAATGTTATGGAATTATGAAACCATTGTGGTAAAATCTTGGTTCTGATAAATGTTGAAAACTACAGCTTTTGAAGAGGTGACTAATATGCATTTGTCGTAGATACTACTCATAATGTTAGTAAGATTAGTATTACCCAAACAAATGAAAGGGATATGTAAACTAATTTCATTAAAATTTAGAATAAAACACTTAATCACTGCTGTAATCAGAATAGTATTATAAATTACAGTGGTTTCTTTCCCTTTATGTTGACTTATTTCTGCTATTAAGGGACACCACCTCTACTCTCTCCTCTCCACCCTTCATTCAAATTATTACACAGCATAGTCTCCACAACAAATATACTGTACTCTTGTTCCTTTTATGTGCCATAAAGCTACACATCATTTGTAAGATGAAAAGAAATCCTAAATCAGAAAAGAATGAGGCCAGGCCTGAGGTGCATTATGTAGTTGTATTGGTAAAGAATTCTTTTGACACAATTTTTGATCAGAAAAACACAGCTTCATGATACTGAACCAGTTTCTGTACTGCAGTTCTGAAGTATTGTTCAAACATTGATAGTTGAAAACCGTTTCTGAATTTAAAATTTAATCAATGGAATAAATTTATATATTCCACACAAGGAAATGAAACATTTTGTCTTGAATTTTAATTAGGAGACAAAATCCAGTTTAGCAATACAACGATAAAATGACAGCCAAAGGTGACTCTTGAAGGTCATAAGAATTAGTACTATGCGGTATTCTGAATCACAAAAAAAATCTGAAACATCATACAGATGGAAGAGCTGTTTAAAGCTTTCAAACGTAACATCTGAACACATTACTTACCATGCTATATGATAGCATTTGGGCAAAACACAGTCTGAAGCAGATTTATTGTGAATTCAGTGTGCTTCAGAATATACCTTCAATCAATTAAAAAATCCTTTATTTACTGCCTTCAAAGATTTGATATAATATTTCCTACCTGTAATTTTTATCACCATTATGATGATTAGAGGTGATAGAATAGTTTGAGTTGGAAGTGAACTTTAAAGGTCATCTTGTTCAATGCCCTGGCAATAAGCAGGGAACATCCTCAACTAGATCTGGTGCCTAAGTGCCCCATTCAACGCTGCTTGAATGTTTCCAGGGCAACCTGTTCCAGTGCCTGACCACCCACATCATAAAAAATGTCCTTCTTATATCTAGTCTAATCCTTTTTTGTTTAAAACCATTATCTTATGTCCTATTGCTATGGTTCTTACTAAAGAGTCTGTCCCCATTCTTCTTATTCCTTTTTAATTACTGAAGGACCACAAAAAGGTCCCTCAGGGCCTTCTTTTCTCTTGGCTAAACAGCCTCAATTGTCTCAGTCTTTCTTTGTAGGAGAGATTCTCCAACCCTCTAATAACCTTGGTCATGCTTGCTTCCACAATTCCATGTCCTTCCTGTGCTGGGACCCCAGAGCTGGATGCAGGGTTCCAGGTGGGGTCTCACCAGAGCAGAGCAGAGGGACAGAATCCCCTCCCTCCCCTGCTGCCCACACTGCTTTGGATGCAGCCCAGGACACGTTTGGCTCTCTGGGCTGGGAGTGCCCATGGCTGGGTCATGTCCAGCCTCTCATCCACCATCTTCCTCAAGTCCCTTTTGCAGGACTGCTCTCCTTCTGCTCATCTCCCAGCCAGTGCTGGTACCAGGGGTTGATCTGACTCAGGTGTAGCACCTTGTTCTTGGTTTTGTTAGATCTTATGAAGTACTCATGGGCCTACTTCTCGAGCTTGTCCAGGTCTCTCTGGATGCCATCCTGTCTTTCGTCTCTGTCAACAGCATCACCTGGCATTGTGTTCTCTAAAAATTTGCTGAGCATGCACTTGATCCTTTTGTCTATGACACTAATGAAGATATTTAATAACACAGATCCCAGTATAGATCCTTGATGGTTCCCACCTGTCACTGGCATTCTGAGCCTTTGACCACTACCCTCTGTATGTGACTATCTGTCTTAACAGTCCAAGACTCTACCCATTGAATACATGTCTTTCCAGTTTGGGAAGAAAGATGTTGTAGGGGGTTGTGTCAAAGTCTTTGCGGAAGTCCACATAAATGATCACTTTGTCCACTGATGGAGTCACTCTGTCCATAGAAAGACACTGGGTTGGCTTCCATCTTTGGTAAATCTGTGGTTGTTGCTTCAAATCAGGTCCCCGTTCTCCATGTGCCTTAGCATAGCTTCTAGGAGGATCATTCCATGATCTTCCTAGGCACAGAGATGAGACTGAGAGGGTGGCACTTCTCAGAATCTTCCTTTTTAAGGATGAGTACAATGTTCCCTTTTTCCTGTCCCCTGGGACTTTACCTGACAACCACAACTTTTCAAATGTCATGGAGAATGCCTTGGCAACTGTATTAGCCAATTCCCTCAGAATTCTAGTTCTCAGATCATGGTTCATTAGTTCCCAATGCATTTCACCAGGTCCCATAGTCTTATGCCATTCAAGTTCCTCATTGGTCATGAATCTGATCTCTACTTACAGTGGAAATTATATTGTTTCCACTAGTCCCCATCCTGCTCTCCATCCACTTAAGAGGTGTGAGAAAAGAGGTTGCTATTGAAGACTGAGTCATAAAAGTTGTTGAGTTCCTCAGACATCTCCTCATCAGTTGTTATCAGGTCTTCAGCATTGTTTATAAGGGATGTTCAACTTCTTTGACTTTTCTGATTAACATACCTATAGAAGACCTTATTTTTCTTTGTTCCTGTTTCTGGTTTCTATTCCAGGCTCATCTTGGTCTTTGTCACCCCATCCACAACAAAACTTTATCTCTGTATCATTTTTAGGTCACCAGTCATAGCTTCAAATGTTGGTGCATTTGCTTCTTGTGTTTTTGTCTGACCAGTAGTTCGCTATTCAGATGTGCTGGTCTCTTGCCTTCCTGGCCTGATTTCTTGTTCCTGGGGATTGCCAGCTCTTCTGCTCTATGGAACACTTCCTCAGAGATCTGCCAGCTCTCTTCCACTCTCTTGCTCCTCTGGAAGTCTCCCAGGAGAGCCCACTGACTAGCTCTCTGAGAAGCTGGAAGTCTGCTTTCCTAAAGTTCAGGAGCCTAACTTGACCCATATCTCTCAGGACTGCAAACTCCACCAGTGCGTGGTCACTGCAACCAGGCAGCCTCCAGTTCTGATGTGCCTGGTTCACTCCCTGACCTTGGTGACCATCAGGTCCAGTATCACATCCTCTCTAGCAGGGCTATTACCTGGCTCAAGGAGTTTTCCTCCATGCATTCCAGGAGTCTCCTGGATTGCCTACAGCTTGCTGAGCCACTTTCCCAGCGGACATGAGGGTGGTTGAAGTGTCCCAGCAGGACAGGAGCCAGCAAGTGTAATGTCTCCTGCAGCCTGAGCAAGAAGACTTTGTTATTAGGTTCCCTATAGTAAAGTATAGGCAGCCTATAGAAAAGTACTTCCTGGACTGGAAACCAAGCATAGCTACAGTTATCAGAGAAGTGAAGGGCAAATCATTGGAACCACAGGGATTTGGTGCGATATTTCAAAATATTTTGTTGCATTCAAACAAATGCAGTGGTTTGCGCTCCTCTCCTCTCCTCTCCTCTCCTCTCCTCTCCTCTCCTCTCCTCTCCTCTCCTCTCCTCTCCTCTCCTCTCCTCTCCTCTCCTCTCCTCTCCTCGAGTCTCCTCGAGTCTCCTCTCCTCTCCTCGAGTCTCCTCTCCTCTCCTCGAGTCTCCTCTCCTCGAGTCTCCTCGAGTCTCCTCTCCAAAATTTAGATAATTTTGAGCTTGGTATAACTGATATTTCTTCATTATAATTCCCAAAGAATCTTCAAGCCAATGCAACTGACTGTATAATGCATGCCAATACTAAAAAGAAACTATAATAATACTTTGGTATGATCATTTACCATCAGTCTCTGTCATCACCCTAATTGCATTAAATGATCTCATCTCCTGACAAATGAGGCCAGGTACAAAAAAAATGTGTATCTTACATGTTCATTTTCAGAAATTCTAATCATTCAACGTAAAGATGAAAAATGGGCTTGTCAACATTGAAAATGCATTGAGAGTAAATAGAAGAAGGTAAGAAACACAGCTGCTGAATGCTGATTCAACAGGGTTGTGTCTCTGTCTTCTCTTTTACTATCCAGTAATAAAAAGAACTGCTGCTGCATTCTATGCCTAGATATAAGTCTATTGGGTCATCATAATGACAGACAGATGCAATGTTAGTAAAGATAAAATAAGGAAAAAAGAACTTTTTTGAGGAGTTTCTGGCCTAGGATGTACATGTCAAGAAAAGCTGATAAAATTCCATTATAATAACCATGTGGCACCGTAGCAAAAAGATACATTCATCATTCAGTTGTGTGATGGCAGCACACTTTTTTTGCATGGATTTTTCTTCTTCTGTACCTTTTCCTGTCATGTCTTTTCTACTGACAGCATGTGAGAGGTTGAATTTATAGTTTTGTTTCCATTGTGCCAGAATCTTCTGGAAATTATAATGTCAGAATTACATATTGTGCTGTGCTGTCCTATCACTTTATTGACAGCAGGGTTAATCCAAAATTCTACTAGTGACTTCAGCAAAGCAGTAATTTGGGTTTACATTGGCAAAGTACCAGTTACCAGGGTCTTTCCCAGCATGTGCCTTGGAAGCTGCAGGGAAACCAAAGGCAGAGTGTTTCTTACAATTACTAAGGTGGTCTCTGATGACCCGGTTCACTTCAGATTCTGCAGCAATCTCTGTCACTGCAAAGGAACCTCGGGCCAGTGGCACTGTGTGTTGCACATATAGTAAAACTGCCAAGTTTTTGGCAGTCCTGCAAGGTGGCATTTCTTTTCAGGACTCTTTAAGGTCAAATTACACCCCACAGTCTGTCACTCTATGTCACATATAGATGGTATGCACTCCCCAAAACCACTTCTGAAGCTAGATTAAATGAACCAAGCCAAGCTGAGTTCACTGCATTAACAATTTGAATCACAGAATGGCTGATACTGGAATAGTAATCTGGAGTCCATTTGGATCAGCTGTGGAATTGCTGAAGGCAAAACTTGCTTAAAAAGTCTGAGGCATAGAAAGAGTTCGTTACCTCTGCCTTTTCATATTCTGTGTACGTTTCCTCTAATATTCTCATTCCCACTTATTCATTTAGAGAATAAGCTGGTGTCTTATTCTCTTATCTTGGCATCCCTTACCAGTATCAAGTTCCAGGCATGATTGCTTTCTCTAGCTATGCATTCTAAACCATGCTCAGACTGTGTCTCCATGATCTTCCCGGATGATTTCTCCTTGCTTTGACCTTCTTTCTTTTTCTTTTTTAATGTTTGAATTTTCTTAAGAGCCACTTGTTCATCCTTGTCCTGACATTTTAATCTTATTTCCTGCTCACTGGGATAGATGACTCTCAATAAATACTTTTGTTAAATACTGCAAACAGTTTTCAAACCACAACCAGGTGTTTCTTATTTTTTGAGTACTAGGTACAGAAAACCACCTTGTTGGATCCTCTGTCACTGCCACCACAAAGTTTTTCTAAATGCTCTGCAGCAAACTTCTGGATTGTGTACATCAATGTAAAGATGGTTCAGAGAGACTCCAGCATTCTGATTTCTCAAAACCATCCTATTTCATGTTTGAGTTTGTGAGATTTTATGTTTGGGTTTTAGAGAGACTGGAATGTTAGTGGTTAATGACTCAAAGCTTTCTGTCGTTTGTGGAAGTGGCAGGGTGCTTTATTTACAAACCTAGGGGGAGGAGGAGGGATTTTTGTGCTGGATGTTGAGGCAGATAAAGGAGAATTTGCAGAAGTGGCACAGTGCTTTCATAATCCATATCCTCCCTCTGATGATTCCCCAGCTCAGCCAGGGAAGATGGGCATTTTTGGGACATTCACAAGTGGGCCTGAAGTATTTATCCTTTCTGTTGGGGCTTAACCATGCTGAAGTGAGAGGCAGCAATTGTGTCTTAGAAGGCTTCATAAACCATCACTTGATTTTGCATTGACTCATTTCTGGACCTTCCACCAGAGGACTGTGCAAAATTCACTATATTGCAACAGACAGAGTAAAGCTCCACTCCTAGGGGAGGTATCTGGGTGCTTCTACGTAAACTTAAATGCGTATTAAACCAATGAACTTTGTGTTTCATGGACTTTTCCCAGCCTCTGAGGAATCAATACTGTGACTACCACTTCAACCAAGAGACCACTTCAACCAAGAGACCAAGAGAGAAGAGGCAACAATCACATTTTGATGCTAGATCCACAGGTGGTGATGCCTTTCTATTCTTATTTTTCTTTATTTCTTTTCTTTAAATTTTATTGCTATATTACTATAGATAATATTAACCAAACCACCTACACAGCTGCTTTCCATTGCAACCAAATTGTTCTAAAATTAACACTATATTTATATTTATATTTATATTTATATTTATATTTATATTTATATTTATATTTATACTTATATTTATAGTTATAGCTATATTTTTATTTATATTCACTGATTATTCAGTGTGTTTTCACTCTAATCCACCCCAAGGGACCTATTAAGAAGAATATGGGGTACTCTCACATTCTGGGACGGGTCAAAAGAGGGTTTTATGGTTCTGCTTTTCCATATAATGGTAGTTGCTAGCCACTTGTATGAAAATATTTGAGGTCACCCCTTCTAGGCCCAGTTTTATCAATTTTGTGTTTGCTTCCCTTCAACTTCTCTAGGTTCTTTCCTTGTTAATCCTGTACATCCCTTTATCAGAACGCTGTTGCTAATTCTCCCCCTGCCCTCATTCTCACTTTAAAACCCATCATACCAGATCAGACATCCTGCTAGAAAAGATACCTTTGCTGCACTTACTGAGCTGGATCACATCTCTCCCAAGATGATATTTATGGTCAATTAGCATCCCACATTCATGAAAACCAAAACCTTGTTGCTGATACCAGCTCTGCAACCAATTGATACAGTATCAGTGACACCTTCCTAACAACCCTTTTCCCTCAACAGCAGGAGTGAGTAAAACACTACCTGAGCCCTCATACTTGTTTCTGCCTGTATTGATAATGTCCAGACTGCTCTTGGCAGTATCCTTGGTGCCCACCTGAAAGCACAGCAGATTGCAGTTGTCAAAGGATTAGACAGGCCTTGACAGTCTTCACAACATTCTGGGTAAGGGCCCCAGAAAGCAGCAGTCCAGTGCTTTTGTTTACTGGCACAGAATATTGTTGATTTGCATAAAAAAAGTAACCAGATTTCAGTGTTGGCTGAAATGATTACTAGGTAGCTCATCAATCAGCATGAGAGTCTGGGTAAAAGGCACTGCAATGTGATAAATATCAGTCCTCTGTAACTTCGGCTTTCAATCAAGGCAGTAGAAGTAGGAAGAGAGTGCAACTTCCTCAGAAAGATTTGTTATACTATATTACAAAATATTGTAATACAGTGCAAATAATAAAAATTAGTTTTTCTTATTGCTATGCCTTCAAAAATTCTCATCAATCTTTTTACGGCCGATCTCTTGTCTAGGTTAACTATTTGACTTCTCAACACATTACCATCTTTCGTATTTTTAGTTAGAATTATACTCCATACATCAGTCAATTTACAATCACATTTCTCTTAAGGTTTGTTTTTATCATAGTGACCCAGTTTCTTTTCTGATGACTTCAGAATAAACTTAGTAGTGATGGCTTAAAGGTGACTTTCTTGTTAGCCAGGTGTCATGGGGTAGCTTTACCTTTAAGACAGCTTGGAGAGTTAAGGAAGTTGAAGCTGTTGGTGGCTGATGGGAGTTTTTCCTCCTGACCAATTATCAGTCATTTCCAAGAACTGACAGCAGTTCTGACCATTAAAAAGTGAATTCAACTTGTAAACACCCCCTTAAGATGTACAGTCAGAGGTCTCTTGTGCTCTTTGGTTTCTGGCTTCTGAGAAGATAACAAGGTTCTGTCTTTGCCTCCCCGCCGCCCCCCCCTCGGCCGGAGAAGGCCGCAGAGGACGAGAGGGAAGGGGGGGCGGGGGGGGGGGGGAGGAAAGGAAAAGCAGAGGTGGCAGCTTGGTTTGGTTTTCAGTTTCTGTTGCTGGACTGAAACCTGACACCATGAACTCTTGCAGCTTTCCTAAAGCTTTTAATTCTTTTACTACCTGGATAGACGTACAGATTACTCCTTTTTCCCAGAAAGACAGAGAAAGAGAGACAATCAACATGAAGAAGACATCATAGAACCACCAGAAACAGTGAAGAAAAGAGTTAAGTTTAAATAAGAAAGAGAGAATAAGGAGATGCTTACAGCTGAAATATCTTTCTGTTAAAGCTGTGGAGATGGACAATAGTAGTTTAAAAGACTCCTTTAATTCATGACTAGAGTATGGGAGGAATAGAGTGTTCAAAGCGTGGACTTTTGAGAAAAAGAGAGAGTGGTTGTGATACTGTGGGTTGCTGGAAATGGGTAAAGTGAAGATTTTGAAGCCTTGAGGGGGCAAGGGGAAAGCTGTTTTCCAGGAAGGCTTACAGAGACAGATGAAGAGGACTTCTGCCTTTGAATAACTCATCCTTAAAACAGGCGGGGATACTCACCACTATACTAACGAGGATACTTAGCCTCCTCCACTCCCCCCCCCCCCCTCCCCCCCCCATCTCGGCCAAAGAGGACGAGGGGGGGGGGGGGAGGAAAGGAAAAACTCCCTTTAAGGATGAGTTATTCAAAGGTAGAAGTCCTCTTCATCTGTCCCTGTGAGCCTTCCTTGAAAACAGCTTTCCCCTTGCCCCCTCAAGGCTTCAAAATCTTCACTTTACCCATTTCCAGCAACCCACAGTATCACAACCACTCTCTCTTTTTCTCAAAAGTCTACACTTTGAACACTCTATTCCTCCCATACTCTAGTCATGAATTAAAGGAGTCTTTTAAACTACTATTGTCCATCTCCACAGCTTTAACAGAAAGATATTTCAACTGTAAGCATCTCCTTATTCTCTCTTTCTTATTTAAACTTAACTCTTTTCTTCACTGTTTTTGGTGGTTCTATGATGTCTTCTTCATGTTGATTGTCTCTCTTTCTCTGTTTTTCTGGGAAAAAGGAGTAATCTGTACGTCTATCCAGGTAGTAAAAGAATTAAAAGCTTTAGAAAGCTGCAAGAGTTCATGGTGTCAGGTTTCAGTCCAGCAACAGAAACTGAAAACCAAACCAAGCTGCCACCTCTGCTTTTCCTTTCCTCCCCCCCCGCCCCCCCTTCCCTCTCGTCCTCTTCGGCCTTCTCCGGCCGAGGGGGCGGGGGGCGGGGGGGGGGGGGAGTGGAGAAGGCTACCACAGAGCCTGGTTACCTTCTCAGAACCCGGAAGCCAAAGAGCGCAAGAGACCTCTGACTGTACATCTTAAGGGGGTGTTTACAAGTTGAATTCACTTTTTAATGGTCAGAACTGCTGTCAGTTCTTGGAAATGACTGATAATTGGTCAGGAGGAAAAATTCCCATCAGTCACCAGTAGCTTCAACTTCCTTAACTCTCCAAGCTGTCTTAAAGGTAAAGCTACCCCCTGACACCAGGATAATCAGAAAGGTGCTTAAGCCACAGTGAACTGTAAGCCCCATAACGTTTGGGAGGGATATTGCTTCAAGGGTTGCACAAAGGGATGTAGGTATTCTTACTTTGCTGGGGTCTGAACATGTATTGTCCTCAGACCTGCCTGTGAAGAAAATTTTGGTACAGAAATGAATTCATTGGAGTCTGGACACGAGATCCATCATTTCTTGACCTTGCAAGGCTAGACCTAATGCCTAATTGTTTATAAATCGAAAATATCTTTGGGGAATATATTAGCTTTGTGGCCCAGTTAGACAGGTGCATTAATAAAAACAATTGTGGACAGAGCTTTTTAAGAGTTCTGTCTGCAGCTGGACAGTTTTACTGATTTCTGCTTTTCAGACTCTTATTGTTTGATGACAGGATTACAATCGCTTATAGACAAAAGAGTAAAGAGAAAAGGAAGTCTGAATATTTTCTAGCAGCACAATATCACTAGTTCATGTGTATATGAAAGAAAGAGAAATAAATGTTAGAGGAAGAAAAGAATCTATATGGTTAAAATTTATTATGAATATTTTTAACTTATTTAGTAAAATAGTATTTGAATTCTCTATATCATTTCACTGTAACTTTTACTGACATTACATTTCATGTTTTTCTAACACTTCTCATGTCTAGACATTTTCAAAAATGGAAGAATGATACTCATTTTTGTTTCCTCAAATGCAAGTTGTAACCTTCCATTACCTTCAGTCAGTAGGCTACAATTTTTAGAGTTAGTACTTCCACAAAGAGTACCAGGCTCCATAAATCTTTGTAAGTTCAATCTGCACCTCTGCAGCAGCTTTTCACAGTAAGCTGTGTGCATTCCTAAGCAAGAGAATGGCCAGCTGTGGAGAGGAGGCAGTGATGCTGATCTCTATGTACTTGATGGTAGGGTCCTGAAACGGTAGCCTGAGGGCTCACAGGTGTTTTCTGGAAAGGGTGCAGATATGCTCTTCAGTGCTTGAGTCTTTCTCTATGCTTTAATCACCTTTATGGAACGAAACCTTTATTAAGACAACAGGAATGAATTTCTGAAAAGCAGTGTTTTAGTCCCTCATCATCTACAGAAAAATGCAAAAGGTTCATTTTGACAGGGAAATGGGTATGTGTAATGTGTGTAATGGATATATCAGGCTTAAATAGCAAAAACATTACAAGTTTTTGTAACTTTTATGAATACACTCTTTCCGTGAAGTACTTGACAGGGAAAATTAATCCACCTGTAGTTCATGCTAATAACTCCTTGCAACTTGCAGTGCTGATGCTTGCACCTCACCACTGCCAGAAGAACAGAACAGGTGATAGAAACATAAAGTTGTGCTTTGCTGACTACTTGCAAAACCTAGTGCAATTATTGCTGTAAATTTTGCTTTGAGACTATAGCAGCTGTGAGGAGCAGCTCAGTTTGGGGCTAATTCTGAAATGTGACTGATGTAAATCTCTTGGTGCACAGCAAGTGCCATTTCAGGATCTAGCACTTTGCTTATGGCCAGCATCTCAAATGATGGAAGGGCAAATTTATAGCTTTTAAAGACAGAGGAAAGAATGTAGATTCAATTAAGGGAGGAATTTGTCTTAGAAAAACTTTGAGGAACAGGAACCGGGGTAATTAATTTGTTTGTGAATTTAAATAAACTTACTGGATAAATTGCTCTGAAATTTCAGAATGAAGCTGAGCTTAATGAACTTTTATTGCATATTGGAAAGAAAGAATTGAAGGAATTAATTTTGAAGTCTTTCAAAGAAACTTGTTCCTACTAATTTATTTTTATGGGAAATAAGAATGACATCAGTGGCTTGTATTTGTCTTTTGAGGAGGTTGAGAATAGAATTGATTGTCTTGTTTTTAGGATCTTAAACGTTGCAGAAAGGAAATAAATTGTCAGAGAAATTACTTTTGTCTTTAATTGATCCTAAGTAATGTTTTAGCATGGAGTAAAATTTCTGTAATTAAAATTACTCCTTTGAACTTTTTAGTAGAACATTAATTTGCAGAGTATTATTCTGGACTTTGAATTTTACTTAGGTAGTAGGGATTTAATTCCAAAAACTTTTTTGATGAAACCCTATTTACAGTGGTATTTGTGCCAACAAAACTGTAACTCTCTACTGTTTTTTATCAAAACCTGTGGATTTATATGACAGTTTTTAATTTGAGACATCAAAAACTCCACTAGAGTATGCTTGTTCCTTTATTTTTGCATACATTTTCCTTTCAAGGCACAGGAATTGTATCCCCCACATACAGCAAGTGATTTGTTATGTCTTATTTGTTATGTTCACAGTGTTTATCTACACTGTCTGTAGATAAAACCATCAAAATCTTCATCTGTCTAAATTACCAACTTGAAGTTAGGTCTTTTCTCCCTGTCTCAGGATTTTCTGATAATCAAAATACATACAGTAGTCTTTCTGCAGAGAAGGATTCCTGGGTGTGGGGGGGACTGGGTTCAGATATGTTTTGTCTCAAACATTCTGACTATGACAAGGGGAAAGTTGTTGTTTGAAGAGGGGGTTCCACAGAGGTGTGAAGGTGCTGTTCTGAACCACTTTCCTCTACCTCCTTGAGGTGGCTGCCCAGTCCCTCCTAATTCCTCCCGACTCGCTTTCTAAACAGGGTCTCAGAAAGGTTGGCAGCACACATGCAAACAAAATGGTGCAAAAGGAGAGGCATATACAAGGTTAATTATAAAAGGAAGTGGATCAGTCTCCCTCTCTTTATTCTGTTTTTCTTTCTTTGTCTCACTATCCCAGATCTGCACCATCCACTTAGCATGACCAATGTGAGACCTGAAAACTGATAATATTTGTTTTCTCTCTCTCTTTTCTGCCTTTATTTCTCTACTCCCTTGCTGTGTCTGGGCAAGGTGTGGCCTGTGCTCTGTACTGAAGTTTCTTGTATTCTTTCAAAGTATTGTATCACTATTATGAAAAGAATTTTAGGGCATTAAAGACAGATAGGCAACCCTACATGAAACAAAACCAAAACCAAAATCAAAACCAAAACCAAAAAACTCAAGATCACTTATCACTTTCTCTGAAACTCTGCAGTCAATTTTTCCTCAACTCTATGAGTGCTTGGCTTCTCATTAACATAATCCTCATTGTTTATGGGTAGAAAACAAATTAAACAAAATATCTGCATCCAATTAACAGAGCAATGAAGAGGAAACATATCCCACAAGGGATGATGCAGTGATCACTCTTGAAAATTGATAGTTAGGTTTTGTAACTATATTGTCTATTATGAGAGTAAGAAAAATAGGATTTTTTTTTCTTGTGTGTACGTTTAATTAAGGCATAAAGCAGCATTGGAAGACAATGAGTTTTAATTGATATGAACTCTTAAAAGGAGGTAAGATTCAAATGCTTTGTTGAAAGCAAAGGTTGGAAAAAACAGATTTCAGAGCTTTCAGATACCAAGTTATTGCTGACCACTTTGTATCTCAACTTATTAGCATACAAATATGGGCAAAGGGAAATGTATTGCTGCTAATTCTTAGCCTCAGGTTCAGATGTGCAGCAAACACACTTCAGTTCTTAATCACCTGTGCTGAAACTAAAGCTGAAACTATTTGGGTTGGTAAAATCACATTGATTTTGAAACTGATCAGAGGATTAATTTAACTGCTTTAGGTTATGGTTGATGTGTAAAGTTTTAGGATTCAGGGAGATTTCTAGAAGCTAAACTTATATTCTCGACTTGTGGTTCGCATGCTTTCTTCTTTGCTTCTGTACTGTATCGTACAGTAGAACACAACTATATGTTTCTCTAGCCCCAAATTTATTTTGTTTGTTTGGTTGGGTTTTTCTTTTTTGGTAATTGCATTTGCCTATTTCTGGCTTTGGCAATATTTAAAGTTAAGTATCTTATTACTTGTTTAAAAGTCACAGTATTTCTTGTGCAAATTTAGTTATTGATTTGTTGTATTTTCATTTTCTATTACATTTGTGAGTCAAAAATGAGTATCAAAACCCTTCAAAGCCAATAAACTGTTGTTTAAGGAAGTTTATCCTATCAAAGTACTTCTCAGAATGTATTTGACATATTTCTGAAACCTGCAGGATAAATCATAATTTGGAACTTAATGTGGTCCAGATCATCTCTGTAAATTTAATAACATACATGTTTCTGGTTTTGTGGAAAATCCCTCCTTGTTTCCACAGACGTGTCCCTACAGAAGGATCATGCATGTCTAGCACACAGGAGGCTGAGAAAATTTGTCATATATTGAATATATTTTGAGATAAAGGCCCATCTTACTCTTTTTCATTTGAAGTGCCCTGCAAAACATGCATGAAGTTAGGAAAATAGTACTCTTAAAGCCAAATAAAAATTAAAAATTAAAAACAGTCAAAAGCTGGGAAATACAGAATTATAATTACTTTGTTTCAGTCATTTTAATTTGTACACATCTAAAGATAATTTCTTAAATATAGGGTATCATATAAATTTTTAAGGATAAATGGGATTCAGGTAATGAGCCTTTTGTTGATGAATTTGGAGTCCTAGACTGTGTTTGCTGAACTCTATGTAAGCTTTAATGTATAGTAAGGGTAAGCATGTTACAGAAAGATTAAAGGCTATGGTGATACCTCACATGGGAATAGTTACAGTTGTTGAATCAAGAACTAAAATATAACCAAGGAAATGTTCTGGAAAAAAGTTTAACACTTTCTATCATGAGTGGTGTTAATAACCTCACTTGTTTTTCACCTGTGCCTGGAAGAGAGAATGATTAGACCACACTGTGTTATTAATGTATCATCACTTCACAGATTCTTCTGTTTGGTTTAATATTTGTAGCCTCACACTTCAGAACAGAGAAGAAGAAAGCTGTTAGTTAAGAAAAATGTCTTACAGATCTTTTGACGAGTCCAGAGCAAGAGACTGTGGGCTTGTCTTCTTTTTGGTCTTTCCTAACAGCCCAGTACTGGCCAGAAGCTAGGAGTGGATTGTGTTAGATGGATCTGGTTCTCCCATCACAACAGGGAAGTAGTATTATTGACTGTCTTCCACTGCTGCTTGTCACTTTCTCCTCAGATGTGTGACAACTGTGATCCTCTTTTTGCTATAGTGATGAGCCAAGAATTACAAACACCTCATTAGGTCTGTAGAAGGAGCCACAGTAGCGCATACTGTAGAGATGATCTGATCTCTGAAACTACACGGATAAATGCAGTGTATTTATCATGAGGATAAAATAGAATAATTTATGTATTTATGTATAGCTTGTATTTCTTTGATATGGTAAGATGAAGAGCAAAAGAGGTGACAGTCTGTACTGGTTTTGGGTGGGGCAGAGTTGGTATTCTTTATAGTAACTTGTACATTGCTATGTATTGAAAAGAATACAATGTGTTGATAACACATTTTTTAGTTAGTGCTGAGCAATGTGTACACAGTGTCAGGGATTTTTCTGATTCCGATGCTGTCCTATTAATGAATAGGCTGACAGCAGACATGAAGTTTGGATGGCTCCAACCACAACAGACAAAAGTGGTGTAGCAAACCATATAATGTCTTATTCAGCAATAAATGCTGGTGGAGAATAAGATGTGAGGGAAGGGTGTTTGGAGTTACGGCATTATCTTCCAAAGTAACCATTAAATATGGTGTGTCCCTGCTTTCCTGGATATGACTAAACATCTGGCTGTCACTGGAAAAAAAAAAATAAATCCCTTGTTTTGTTTTGATTAAGCATACAGCTTTTGCTTTACCTATTAAGCTATCTTTATCTCAATCCACCAGTTTTTGCCCTTTTATCCTTTAATTTTCTAATGAGTGAGATGCTGCGTGATACTTTTCTGTCATCTGTGGTTAAACTGTGATGTGGTCAAAAACGAATCTTTTTGTTAGCATTCTGTTACGAAGATACTCCTAAGTTAACCAAAACTTCTGAAAATATTTGTCAAACACTGTCAAGAGCTATCTGCAAGGAGTAATGCAATTCCCTAGAGTTATTTCTGATTTTCGTCATATTAAAGGGGGAAAAAAGCAATACAAAAACTTTGCTTTTTCTTGCAAGCATCTATTCTCAGTAATGCAAAGGATTTCTTGAAAGCTTTCTAGTTCAGAGACAAGAATTGCTTAAAAAAAATGAAAAAAAATATATTTATGGTTAAATCTTTTTCAGTAATATAGATTAATTGTCGTTGTACAGCCATTTGATGTTTTCCACCTGAAAACAATTTTTGCGTATAATTGAATGTGGTGCTGCCATTCTCATCTTGTTATTAATTTAATTATGAATCTAGATTATTTAATAAAAAAAGAAGTGTGTTGGAACTGATTTAATAAAGAAATTATTGAAACAGAGCAATGCACCTCTGACTTCTACCTTAATTCTAGCTGTCACAAGCCTACTTCTAGAACCTAAGGAGGTCATACAGATAGGCTTTGTCTACATAGCATTATCTTAATTAGGGTGGGAGAGCCTTCAGATGCTCAGATGGGCTTCAAGGAAATCTCTTATACTCTTGACAGCGCTAACATGATGGATTCTACACATACCTACCCTGAGGTTAAAAGAATAGATGAAAATATTTAGATGATGTACAAATTTTACATTCAGGACAACAGCAGCCAAAACTCACCCGTGGTGGATGATCACAGTGGTTGATTCCATTTGGTGAGAAGGACCAAAACAGGCTTCAGTCTGTTAAATCTAATGAATAGAAAGGATGACTTCATGGAAGCTGAAATTCTTAACAAGTCATGATGAGGGGTAATTTTGGAACCAAGCAGCACAGTGGCAATGATATAAAAAAGCTTTCCTTTTTATAGCTTTCCCATGCATTATACGTCTCACCTAGTAGAGCAGATAAGATCATCTCAACATTATTCCAATATTTAAAGCTGATAACAGAATTGACAAGCACACTCTGTTGCTGTTTTGACACCCTTGACAAACACAGGGCATCATAAAAGAGTAACTGGAAGTAGATGTCATCAGATATTAATGAAATAAATTAATGAAGGAATAGTTACTAATCAATATGAGACTGTCTGTGGTCAAATAACCTTGATACCATTACAGTGTCTTGAAAAGACAGGAACAGAATGGGCCAACTGCAATGTCTAAGTGGTTCTTGGAGCCTAAAAAATTAAAACTGTATATTTAAGTTAGCTTAAATGAGCATTATTCATCACTATATAGAATCACAGAATATTCTGAGGGAAGAAACCCAAAAAAATCAAGTCCAATTCTTAAGTGGATGGAATTGAACCCACAATCTTGGCATCATTATTATCACCTTGCTCTAACCAACTGAGCTAATCTCAGTCCATACAGACATTCAAGGTCAGAATTTCCCTGAAGAGATGGAGAGGACAACTGAGAGCAGAAGGCTTTATACCAGCAGATTTCTTCTTCAAATGTCACATTCACAGTTTGCTGTTCAGATTTAGCATTTCAATAAACAGCATATCTACAGGTATTGTTGATAAAAGAAATAGATTCCTATGCAAGAGTGGTTGGTTGCTTGTTTTGTTTTATTTAAATTTTGATTTATTCCATAAGAACTAATGAAGCCTACTGGGATTTCTGTGGTGGAATAGAGATCTTTACTTTCTAACGAATATTTGCATAAGGGTAAAAAATAAGACATTAATAAGCTTCTTGGTAGCAAGTCCTCAGAGTAAACTTTATAATTCTGTGTGTGTTATTCTGTGTAAATGTCTTTAGTTGTGTGCTGAATTTTGGAATTTTCAATTTATTCACAAAAATTAAGCTATTGGAGCTATCTCTACAGGACAAGGATTTAGAATTTAATCATTCATATCGAATAAGAAGATATTAGGAAATTTTCCTGAATGCTTATACGTCTGGTTGTATTTTTTTGTTTCACTTACATGAAGAATTGTTTGTCCTTTGGCATAGATTGTCTTTTTTGCATAACAAACTCCCCCTTTATGCAGCACAGTTTATGTAGCACAGCAGCTGAATCAAAAAATTCTGATCATTCCTGCTGACTGCTTTTTTGCTCAGTAAATGAGTTTAGGCTTACTATATGTGTCTTTTTACACAAAGCAAAATCACTTGAATTAATATAATAATATAATATAATTTGATATAGGTGGGAAAGTGTGGAATGTGTTTTTCCAATATGAAAAAAACATATGAGAGAATTTTATGAATTGATACAATACAGACATACATCTTCAATAGTCGCCTATGGGAAAACTCATGTATTGCCTATGATACTTGGATAAGAACAAATGAAAAATTTTCTGCTTGTGTATAATTCCACATTCTTAAATTCTTTTCATTCAAAGAGCTAGTGAGTTTGAAATAAATTACACAAAAATTTTAGCTAGAAACCTATTTAGGAGGAGAGTTTTGACAACTCGCTAATTATTTCTTCTGTTTTTACACTTTAAAATCATCAGATTCTTTTTAAGTTAACATGGAAAATTCTTAAATGTTTAAACACATTTATTCACATTTATTGTCATTTTGGTGAGGGCTATATAAAGATTTGTATGAGAGGAATAGAATCTTATTCAGGTTATTCCTTGCTCAATGCAGTATGTTCAAAATCTTTCAAGAGCAAAAAGCCAGCAATAATATTTCTGTTTCTCCTTTTATGAAGGGTTCAAGTTGACCCTATGTGTAAGGTGTTGCTATTTTATCATTGTAAAAAAATAGTATAACTTTAACCCTTAAACATTTTGCCTAAATTGTATGTGTTCTTGTAATTTTTTTCAACCTTTGGTAAAGAAACAATTTTTGGCATCATATCAGATTTTTAATTGTTATCTAGGTTGAGACAAAACTACTTTCCTTCAACAGATTCAGGTAGCTCTACTATTTTTACTGCTTTCATTAAAGTGACTGACTTGGTGAAAAGGTATCAGATGTTCTATAAATAGAGCACACTTCTGTAGAGTATCTTTTAAAAGAAATGGATAAGTTGAAGAGATTCTGGATCTTTTGTGCTTTTACAGGCAAATTTGTTATTGATTTGGGACAAAAATTATAATTTAAGTAGGTAATTAATATTCAGTTATTTGTTTGTTATGATTTTAAATAAGTTTACTTCCTGCTCAGTTTTTGTATCTCTGCTACTTTTGTTGTAACTGGACAAACTGACAATAATAAAGAAGCCAAGCTCCTTTCATCTCTTCCTCACAGAGTTTCCTGTCATCTTTCTAGTAAACTTCATTTGCCTTTACTCCAGTTCAAAATTCTTTTTTTCCTAAAAGATATCCTAACTGAAGATTTTATAAAGGTAGGATATGAGCAAGGTACTGTATTACCTATAACTTCTGAAAGAGTATTCATCTTTTACATTTAAAAAGGAAACAGATATGACTTCATTCATGGTTTATGGACCAAATTAATATCTATGATCAGAGGGGTGAATTTTGAAGGCTTCCTGCAAAATGTAAATAATCTTACAAACAGGTGCAAGGTATCTGGTTTGACATATATTTTTACATTATTTAGTTTCATTGCATTGACCCAGCTGAGTTCTGTCAACCCTTATCAACCTAGTACCAGTCCTTTCTTTTCTCATTTGACAGCTGCTTTTCCATGTAACAACATATCAGCTTCTTTACTCAAGTCCAGTTAGACGTATTTACTGAGCTCCCTAATTTGGGAAACAGATTATTAAGAAAATTTATCAGTGCTCATTTATCACTACCTGCCCTTTTTATTTTTCTTTCTTTTCCCTCTCATTGACTTAATTTAAAAAAAAAATAAATTGTCTTTCAAAGCTGATTTTAAGCCTTACAGCCTATTAATATTAACCTAATCCTTTGTACCTCACTTTATATTTTTCCTCCCCTTTTATGACCTTTAAAGTTCTTGAATCATACATTACTAGTTTTGACAGATCTAGGAAAGTGCATTATTAATTGCAGAACATAATGGGTAAGTTGTTTCAGAGATGTTGGAAGAAAATAGCTTCTATGTAGTGAGTTAATTTTAGTACATAGAACTGGACTGCAATTTACTTTGCTGCTGTCTCAGATCTATTATCTTCCTGGTATTTACTTTTATATTATGCTTATTTTCCCTTCTGAAAAAAAAAAAAACCAAAACAACTCAAAATGCAAAACCCACACACTGCTAGAACAAGAGTGGCATATCTTAATTTTTCTTGGTTTAGCACTATGTATTGATTATCTATAATCTTTGCTCTGCCCTTATGCATTACCACCTTGCCACTAATGGTACTGTTCTCTCACATGTGTGGAGAATATCTACCAGTTGTTAACTTGTTAAAATCTGACTGGGGATTTTATGTATATCCACTTCCATATTCTAAGGTCATGGAAATTTAATTTTCACCTACCATCTAAATGCTAAGACCTAACACTAAGTCTCTTATGACCTGATGATGGGACTGTCATAGATAGATGATATAGAGGAAAAGACAACAGGTTCTACCCCATCAGTTTTAAACAAAATTGACAGATAGACTGAGGTCTCTTAAATCTGTATTTGTTCTTCATGTAGAAGCTGCCAAGGTAAAGATTATATTTGACTGAATAAAATGCACTTTCAAATTCTGTCATGTTCAAATCCACAGGTCATAGAATATGCTGAGTTGGAAGGGACCTACAAGAATCAATGAGTCCAACACCTGGCCCTGCACCATCCCCTAAAATAACACCATGTCACTGAAAGCATGGTCCAAATGCTGACTGAACTCTGTCAGGCGAATTGGACCTCTTCCCTGGGGAGCTTGATGTTTCAAATCAACCTTAGACAGTTGCTGGTATGAATGCAGAAGTTTCCTCTGGAGCTGAATGTGACCATCTGCAAGGATTGATGTCTCAAGACATTTTGGGATGCAGGGAGAGGCTGGTTGGGCCTTGCTGTTGTGGGACAGTGAGCTGCCCTACACCTCCACCCCACAGCCTATATCCCAGCTTGGCAGTGGTGCCAATCATTGGCACACTGGAGGCAGTGCCGTGTGGAGGCTGGTGGGCAGATTAACAATGAACCCACAACTCTCCCTTGGAGGAAAAGCTCCTAGATGAGTTTCTTCATTGTTGAGGCAACTAAAGGAGTCACCCCTAGCATGCCTTTCAGCCCCTGCAAATTTTATGTACCCCGTGCAAATTCTGTGTACCCCATTGGTCCTTCCCCTTTGCTCTGCCCCCAAACCCTCAGTGGACTACTCCTGATGCTCCTGTATAAGCCCCTGTTTCCCTCTGACTGTCTGGAGTCTTTTGTCCCTGACCCCTTTGTGGTAGCCAGAGTGCTCCTTGTCCCTGGATGAAGAATAAAGGCTTGTTGTGGAACACCACATGAGACTCCCGTCCCTCCTTTTGTGTCTCCCAGATATCAACTGAAGAGCTGCAATGACTCAAGAGCCCTTTTCAGGGCTCAGAGCTGAGATCATTGTCGGCAGGGCAGGGAGTGCCTGAGCACCCGAGAGTATCCTTCCAGGGGCGCTTCTCTGGGAAGGGCATGGCACCCAGACCACTGCCCAGGCTGTGACACTGCCCCATCACTTCAGCCTCCAGCCCAGCTCCTGAGAGGCCAAATGACTGGAAGTCCCACTTGGGGGAAGGGCCTGGGAAGGTCAAGGGGTATTTAAGGCTGAGCATGAGGCCATCGCATGGTCTGGACCTTATTCTCAGAGTTTCTATCTCTGTTGGAACCCAGGAGTTGGAGCTATTTGTATCCTTTTCTATATTATGTCTTTTTATCTCTCTTTGAATTTCCTGCTTTTGGAATTCCTGATTATTTGAAATTGAATGGGTTTAAATTTTACTGTTGAATGGGCCAAGTTAAAGCTTTGGGAAGTGTTTTACATTGATGAGCTGCTGCACTGAGCCTTTCACCCAAGGTCTCTGATTTTCTAATGTTTTCAGTAAAGTCTTTTTGTTGTTGTTGTTGCTTTGACCTCTTGAGGATATCTTGTTGGTATTTCCCCTGTGCATCCAGCTCAGAGTACACGAACCACCATAAGCCCACCTAGTTGAGCAAGTTGTTTTTTATGCTGTTGTATACATGGTATAAGAATTCAGTTGGGAATGAACTTCTAAACTTGAAGGTGATAGACTAGAAAGGACCTAATATTTAAAATCACCAGGTATTGAATAATATTCCTTTGCCTAACATTACAATTTTCTTGTTTCTTTGGGAGATTCTTGGAATGGCTAGCAGTTGGTACCAATGAAATAATGCTTTAAATGTGTGAAAGATTCAGCTACATTCTCAAACTGTTCTTTGTGCATGTTAAATAAGGCTTCAAAATAAGTTGTATTTGGTTCCTTAATATTTAAGTTAAATTTCTTTTATAAATATTTCATATTTTAAGAAACATGAATGATATAATTTGCAAAATTAACAACAGAAATGAAGCATTTTTTTTTCAGAGAGCTCATTAATATAATGTATTCTTCTGGAGCAAATATGCATTATTTTATACCTATTGCAATATTATTTCAAATTAAGAAATTGGTCCTGTTGTATTCATTAACTTGTTATAATTGATATGATCATATATTTTTTTTTTTTTGTCTCCAGTGTACTTTCTTTACTTTCAATTACTGTATGACTTGGGGTTTTTAAGTATACTATAGTTTATAGACATATACATGACATTATATGAAAGAAACATCAAAGATCTTGTGAAATTGGTGGAGATAAAACCTCCAATCTGATTTGACTTTCAAGAAGAGAAACTGAGTCCAGATTAACCTGGATTAAAAAATGCACCTTCATAATTTTATACATAATAATCTCTGACTAATTTAAACATTAAATTATCTTGTATTTTTGCAAATGAGGTAATTGTAGGTCACTAGTTAGATACCTTGTTAGCTGTTGGAATCGTACATAATGATTAGGAGTAGGTCCTAAGTGTGTGCTTTTTGAACACTGGAGCTGTGAATTCTCAAGAAAGAAAAACATTCAGAGGGTGCTTTCTGGACTACACTATTTTAAAAATTTGTTTTAAAGAGGCAGGTGACTTTGGCTAGTTGTAGCTAAACTACATTCATTGTAGCTATCATTCTGCTCCTTATGTCTATACAGGAGAAGTAAATTTTATGTGGAAAAGGTTTCAGAAGGAAAAATATTGCAAATTAGGATCTAACATGTTCAAACACTCAAAAGTAAAATTACTGTGTTTTAGTTTTGAATACTATTATTTATCCAGAAAAGGTACAAGTATGTGGGGTGTTCTTCACCATGGTATAATTGAACAATTTGTGCTCCAAGGTATTATTGTTTAGATGTTTATTGCTAAAGAAATTGAGTCTGGTAGGGTTTTTGATTACTGTTTTTGGTGTGCCTGTGTGTATTCCTGAAGACAGCATTTGCTGTGTGTCCAAGATAGTAAAGTCTGAAAGCAATGTGAGGACATGTTGCCCTTTGCACATTTTTTGTACAGCTGGTATATCTAGCAAGAAAAAAAAAAAAAAAAAAAAAAAAAAAAAAAAAAAAGTTAGCATGGTGTTATATAGTAGTATTAGATAGTTTGGGTGTTAACAGACAAATTCAATACAGCCTTTCTATGGACTGTATTACTTCTGGCCCTAGAGATTTTACTGGAAACAATAGGGTTCATTCACTAATTTTTAAGTAGTCTGATACTGGTCAAAAGATCCCTAAAGGATTTTCTGAGGGATCTAAATAGTGTCTAAAAATATAATTGGTTTAATAATTTCATTTCAGAATATATGCAACTTATTTCTATCTTTTTTAACGTAAGGAGCATTGTGTATGAAACATATAAAGCAAAGTACTTTTTTTCAAATTTTGTAGGTGTATCTAACTAAGTACAGTTAACAGAAGACCTGCATTCAGAGATGTTGTGGACTAGGCATTTCGAAAGGAAGAAGTATAAGGAAATAACAAAAATTAATAAAATGCACACATATTCAAATCCATAGGAGGAAAAAAATGCAAACCCTGCAACATAATTTTTGTCTCTTTGTATCTTTGAAAAGTTTATCAGTTCTGAAGTCTCTGAGGAGCTATGGAACTCTTGTTAGATCATGTCCAGTAATGGAACTCACTGCAATTAAGCAAGTGTGATATGTGTATTTGGGATAAAAGAAGTGGAATGTTGAAAGGGACCTTGAGGGTTCATGTTATCTGTCTTTCTGGTCTTAAGTAGTATTAAGTATACTTAGATCATCCCTGCTACTGTTATTTATTTTGTAATTTAAAAGCTTGCATTAAAGATTTTATAACCTTTACAGGGCAGCCTTTACCCTTTGTGCTGTAATTGCAGTAGCCTTTAATTTTTCACCTGTGATCCCACAATAGAAAATTTTTTCCACTTTCATTACAGAAAACCTCAGTGTTCTTTGCATTAAAGCAGGGCATATCAATGCAGTGTTTCTTTAGGACGCAGTATACTTTTTCTCCTATGAATTTGATTAGATGATTAATGGCTACACCCAAAACTGAAGTTGTACTCCAAAAGATAGGTCCCTAGAATAATTAGACCAGAATAGCTGTCATCATGTATAACGTTGTTCTTGCTATATCCCACAGTGATAGCTGCCTGATAAGGAATAGCATTGCACTTTTGACTCACAGTCTATTTTATCTACGCAGCATCTAGTTCCTTTTTGCAGGATTTCAGCCTGATCTGTATTTGCTTGTTTCCCATTCTTGCATTTGTTATCACCTTTCCAAATATAGGTTTTTGCATTTATCTTTATTGAGTTTCATCGGGCTGATTTTATGCCAAATCTAAAATTTGCATTTTTTTTTTTAGTCACAGACATATTCAATTTAATTATATAGAAAAGTAATGCTTCTCCCTATCTAATGCAGTAGACTTGTCATAAAGAAAGGTGTTTGGCATGATTCTTTTTTGTCCTGATAAATTCACATTTGCTATGCTTTTTTATAACTTCAGGAATTTTCTGTTTGCATACAGTTTGCTTGTAAACATTCATTCTAGCATTATTCATTCTGAGGACTGAAATGTGGGATGACACATTGTCTGTTCTCTGTTTCTCTCCTCTTAGATTCTGATGTTAATTCAGAAAATGAATTATTTAGTTTCTTAAGTATGTTCCCCGTATTCATTGTGTATGTGTATTTATATTTATTTTAAAATGGAATAAAAAATAATTTTTTCACTTGCAAGAGCTTAGCCTTAGCTGCTTTGAAAATGAGAAGTTTTTAATAAAAATAACTTTTCAAAATAAGTGCTCTGAAACTTTATATCCTGACTTATCCCACTAACAGAAAATTATTTTCCCTCTTTCTTTCATAGTTTTGTATCAGTTATGCTTGAGTAGGTGAGAATATGGTGGATGCTTGACATACAAGGTCAGGTGCTAAATTTTTCTGTGAAAAATTAAGAATATAGTAAAATAACTGAGGCCCTGTATTACGTAAATTGTTGGTAGTAACAAATGATAAAAATTCCTTGATGAAGGCTTTCACCCCAGAAAGAAGGTCGAGGTAAGCTATTCTACCCTGTGTCTTTGTGCTTTTTGTTACTAGGATTTTCCTTCTTCCTTACTTGATTTCGCTATATTTTTTTAGGATTTTTTGTTTTGGTTTTTTGGGTCCTTTTTGTTTGTTTTTAATATTTTTTTCCTTTCTTTTTATATTATCCTTAGTTTTCTTTTTTGAACTGCTGAGAAAGCTGAGTAAGAGTCTTACCCTTGCCCATGAACTAGTTACTAGGTATTTTATTTCAAATTTTTATTAACAGCTACCAGGCAGTATCAGTCATTCATTTTACTGTGCTTTGTAAGGTACAACTCTGTATTGACTGACTGGTCCTCAGCTGGGTTGAGGATGTTCTGAGAGCCTAGTTGTACCTACAGGGATACATTTTCCTCTGTAAATGCTGGGTGTTATACCGTGTTTCACTAAAATGGTGTGTGGAAGGATCTGTTCTCATCATGAACACTTACTGTGTTTTTACTTCAGGACTGCCCCTCTCCTTTACTTCTGCTGGCAGACACACACTGGAAAGGGGCCTTTCAGATGACATCTTCCGTCTGCAAGGTCTGCACACTTCTCTTTTGCCAGAGAAACTGTAGATAGTCTGTTCAAATTGAATTCAGGTACAGGCTTGGCAATAAACCCACCCTTCAAGAAAACCTTCTTCCACTGTTTAGTGGGTTGCCTAACACTCAATAAACCTCAATCTCTTTAATTTGCTTTAATAACAAAGTGGGTCATTCTGTGACTAGGGAGGCAGATAACTGCCAAGGGCAATAATCATCCCAAGAGCACTTCTTAGGGTGTGAAATTGTAGGCAGCCAAATTTATAGCTCATGCTAAGCAAACTTTTTGAATGCAGCAGCCGTTCTAGCCAGCTCTCACTGCCCTGCCAGCTAATTAGCAGTGAGAAGAGGTACCAGATGGAGCTGTTTTTAAGTTCCTCTTGGATGAAGCTAGTTTTTTTAGAACTTACACCAGCCATTACCTGAGCACTGCAGTTATCCCTGGAATGTGGCTGCACTGATAGATAGCTGCTGGATGTACAACATTCAGTTCGTGTGGCGTCTGGCATGGTGAAACTTACATTTGGCTGGCAACAAGGAACAAAGAGAACAAATTGGCAATGACTCTAGAAATAAGACAGCTTCTCTAGGCATGCAGCACTCCCTTGAGATAAAATACAATTTTTCTAGTGTCCCAACATCTGCTTGCGAAAGGAAATAGGTTCTGATCTAGGGAGAGTTTATTTCCTTCCTTTATTAAATGAACTCATCATCTCATTACAAAGCAAGCTGAGGGCTTATCGGTGCTGCCAAAATGTAATGAATGCCTGACTCAGCTGGGGAGATGTTTCTGTGGTTAAAACTGAAATCAGAAAATAACATGCAAGTCATTCCCTTCTACCTTGTAAGTCTTTAGAGGGCTCATCACATACGGTATTCAGTTGCCTGCTTGGTGGAGGAAATGGACTGGGCATGAATCTTCTCCAGGTCATCTACATCCAAGTGGTTATGTTGATAAAATGAAGAACAAAAGAATATTTCTGGTGAATAGTACTATTGATAAAGTCTGAGGTTTGTTTTCTGTTATATTCCAATTATGTGCTATATTCTAATTATATATAAAATTTGAATTATAGATAATATTATCTAATTACATCGATATTTCAAACATATATTTTGCATTCTATTTTTCTAATTTATCAATATTTTCTGTTTAATGTAAATAACTAGTTCACTCAGCACTTACAGACGTTTAAGAAAATGCAATCACTATTTGACCATTTCAAGATGCAATTTTATTCATATTTACTTATATTAGACTCTAGAAAAATTACTTCTATTGACAGAAAGATGTCTTTGCTGCTTTCATTTGCATCTGAAAATTAGGAATACCACATGTGCAATACACATCCAAGGCTATACTTTTTCTAGAAGCATTCAAGAGGAAATGGAATGGAACAAACCGTAAAAAATCAAATGTGCTAACATAGCATATCTGGAATCTGAAAAAAATGTCTGGTTGCTATCTAGTCTGAAAGCCTGTAGATTTATTTTTAACTCATTCATAAGATATTTTCCTGAGTTGTTGTGTCTAGACGTAAGTTATTATTATACACTGCTTGGAAATATGACAGATCATTAAAATGTAATGAAGATTTGTAAAAGTTCTACCAACTTACAAGTTTGTAGAAGAGCTTAATTTAGGTTTCATTTGCTCATCTTCCAACTAAAATTGAAATGTAATGATGGAGAAACCCTCAGGATTCTTGTTTTATCATGGTATGCTTTGCTGCTTCCCTTATACATTGAACTATTTAAAACTAATTTATATGGCTCTAGAGGTTATCTGCAAATATGCAAATAGGGTAGATGGTTTAATGTTTGCATGACAACTATCTCCAGCTAGTCATTTTATATCAGATAATTTGTATCCCTTGCTCTAAAAACCTTACTGGCAAGTAAACAAATTGTATCAAGAAGGAAAAATGCCAGGTTGACACCTACTGTTTTCAGCCAGCGCAGTACTCAGTGGAAAGTGGAGTTAGCAGTCTATAAAAACTGCATTTTTCTGAGAAGGGGGGAGGGGGGGATTAAAAAAATAAAAAAAACCAAACAACCGAAACAAATGCAAAATGAATATAGAAGTAAATCTAATGTATGCATTCAAAAACCATCACTGTACACAGTGCTCCTGGTGGAATATTAAGTGTTTATAATTCAGTGCACATTCTCTGAATACAAGCCAGAATGATGTACACACAGTAAATGAATGCAAAGAGCTGAGAAGAATTGTAAATGTGGTTTGGTTGGCTATACCTCCTGAGAAGTGTGTAGAAAGAGAAAAGCTGATCTTTTATATTCTGCGTAACTGAACAGCCAGTGAGCTTGTCTTCTCTAGATGCACTTTTTTATGTGCAGCAGCCTTTAGTTTGGAATACTGATTGATGCCAATGGGAATGGGAAGAATGGGATACCTTCCCACTCATGTTGAGATATATGTAAAGATGATCATATCCAGAAAATGTAACATTAGTGTCAGCAACAAAGGAAGAAAATCACATGAGTATTTCTGCATTTAAAGCCATTTTTATTGTGATATGTGGTAGAACATAAAATACTATGACATTTTTTCATGGGAAGAGAAGTGAAAGGAGTGAGTAGGGCCAGAGGCACTTTCTTGTGAATGTGTTTTTGTATACATACATAGATATACACACACACATATATATAGATATGTATATACTGACTTAGTGAAATACTTGTATGAATTGTTAAATAATGAAATGACAATATCTAATGTAATGACACTTGTTTTATTGACATGGCAATTGCTATTTATATTGATTGTACATTGTATGCAGCTGTAAGAAGACAATGTTGAAGGGAAAAAATATTTATTATTGACTTCTTACTTTGTAGAGCTAATTATTTCAATTACTGATGAACTCTAGGGTACAGAAGATTTAATTTTTGAAGCTCTCCAGAAGCTATTTCACTTATGTAGCATAGTTATGGAATATCAAACATGTATTAGTATTTTCTATAGCTTACAAATACATTTGATAAACAAGACATAAAAAGCCCTCCAAATGAATGATGAATATTACAGTTAGCTTTGAAACTCTTGCAGCTTATTTTCATTTTTGGGTATGGTTAGTAGTTTGCTTTTGCTTTAACCCACGTAAATGTGCAGACAAACTCTCACTGTATGCAGGCTGGATAAATCTATGATTTAAAGGTGGAGCTGCACAGCTGTATAGCTGCAGCCACAACCTTAAAATAGTCCCAATGATGGAAAAAGGCAATACATAAATTTTATACATCCCTGATGGCAAATTCATATTGGAGTTTGTTCTCAGATCAAGTGTTGAGGTGTTTATAGTTGGCATGTTTCTGCAATTTTTCTGTCTGGCTTTTTTTTCAAACTATCATTTTGAAGCAGCATATGCTGCAGTTCATCTGATTTCAGAGTATGAAGAAATTCAAGCAACTCACCTGTGCATGCCAAATGTTTTTCGTAAAGCTAGTTATAAGGTCATGCTGTGAAGAGTCTTCTACTTTACTGTGAGGAACAAAAGCCCAATAAAGGAAGCTCATGATAAGGAGAAGAAGTAAAGAGAAATATTACTCAATATAAGCCAGCTTTGTGGAATATGACAGCTGATAGAAGGTGCAGTGGCAAGCAAGCTGTGTTATTTCACATGTTCAATGCCCTGCTAAATGGAGGCATGGAAGGATGCATTGTGACAGGAAAAAATCGATAAAGGGAAATAATAAACAGCTTGTATGCTTGTAAATGGCCTTTCTTTCAATGTCTAATGAATACAACAAGCCCCAAAACATTACTGTATTTGACTATCAGTTTAAATGTTTGGTTGGAAATTTACCACTAGATTTTTTGAAATCAACATAAGCATAAAGCACTTTCAAAAAAGAGTTAAAGAAAATCACTTTTATTTTCAGAGCAATGGATATATATTTATAGTGAGCTGATTATACCAGTTCATATCACTGTCTCCTGAAGATATATATAGATATATATAGATATATATAGATATATATATAGGTATAGATAGATATAGATATAGATATAGATATAGATATAGATATAGATATAGATATAGATATAGATATAGATATAGATATAGATATAGATATAGATATAGATAGATATATAGATAGATATATAGATATAGATATAGATAGATATAGAGATAGAGATAGATATAGATATAGATATAGATATAGATATAGATATAGATATAGATATAGATATAGATATAGATATAGATAGATATAGATATATAGATATAGATATAGATATAGATATAGATATAGATATAGATATAGATATAGATATAGATAGATATAGATAGATATAGATATAGATATAGATATAGATATAGATATAGATATAGATATAGATATAGATATAGATATAGATATAGATATAGATATAGATATAGATATAGATATAGATATAGATATAGATATAGATATAGATATAGATATATATGAGGGTTCACATCCTATGAATGTGTCTGTGACTCAGTACATTAAAAGTGTAATTGAGATTGACTGTTCATTCAACTGAGTCATAACAACCTCAAGGAAGCTATTTAAAGCTACGTTAAATTTACCTGATATCTCATATTTCAAGTGAGATAAGCGGAAATGGTGTAAAGCACTTGAGTAAAGTTTCAGTAGCTGGTGATTATGGCAGTGAAATCATGAAAGTATTGGCATCAACAGTGATAAGTTAGGCACATAAATAATCCTTTGATTTAGTTTATTTTTACTGATACTGTGATGCTAGAAATAGGAATTTTTATACCATAGACACCAAATTATGGTTCTACATGAACGGAATACAGCCTTCCTTTTCTTCTTAAAGTATTTTTGCCATTCAAGAAATTCTGATTTAATTACCTGCTGCATAGCATCACAAAAATATATATATGAAAAAAATATTAAAAAATGCCAAACCCAGCAAAATCTGTGTAAGAAGGCAGGAAAGAAACATGCAACTGAGAGGGTTTAGCTTTATTTTTTATTTCAGCACATACCATTCATGTTCCTTATTTTAACATGAGGAAATTTAGTGTATGTTACTAGAAAGACAAATACAGTATGTTTAACTCTAAACTCTTTTATTTCTAGATTTCAATAGATTAAACAAAAATCGTTTTAATAATATGATCTTGTAGCGGGTATATTGGAAGGTTTCTATTGACTCATTTGAAAAAATAATTTTTGAAAAAGAAACCAAAAAAAATTAAAGGAAATCTTTAGAAAAATAACATTTTTCTAAAGGCTTAAGCCTTTCTACAGAAGAAACAGCAGATTTAATATGATGGATGTCATGTTGATAAATGTTGATTAGAGAACATCAGTGTGACAATCACAGCAATTCCAAAAGTTAAACAGCGGGACAAAAATTTCAGCCAAAGTCCTTGACCAG
Organism: Poecile atricapillus; assembly: GCF_030490865.1. Classification (NCBI taxonomy): domain Eukaryota; kingdom Metazoa; phylum Chordata; class Aves; order Passeriformes; family Paridae; genus Poecile; species Poecile atricapillus. The sequence continues at coordinate 105,955,422 of NC_081289.1, read as the reverse complement.
ATCATTTTTAAGAAATACAGTATCCATCTCCTTCCAGTAAGGAAGAGTTTTTCTTAAGGCAAATATAATAGCTGAAATAGGTTATTCTTCCTTTAAAATAGCCTGCCAGACTTTCTGCTTTCTTAGTTTGTGATATTTGAAAATTACATGAAAAATCTTCCTATACTTCATTTATAAATTTTCATGAAATCCTCTTTTTCCACTGAGAAATTAACACCTCCTCTACTCTGTCACTGGTATACTAGAAAACTTGTACAAAAAGTGTTTCAACCTCTTTACTCTCTTGGTTGTGAACTCAGTACATTTCTGTGTTCTTAGAGAAGCACCAAATATTATCTTCTCAGAATGCTTCAAATAAAATATGCATAATTTCTGTAGATTTTTGCATAATTTTTTCACAAGTTTATTCACAGAGATTTTTTCTTGTTTAATTATTCTTCACTTCTTCCCTTGCTTCAAGGATCTTTAGGCAAACACTGCTCAGGAGCTCTTAAATATTTCTAGGGTGGTCCAGTCCTGCCTGTTCTTGTGCTTGGAAACCCAAGTTCCATATAAAATATGGCTGCTTAGATGTGCTCAGATGCATAAATACCAGTTAGTCTGCTCTCTTCTTACCCTACAGGATAGCTCATGCCTTTAGGAAAATATTAATTTTGCGACAGATATATACCTAAGATTTAGCTTCTTCCCTTTCCTCAAGAATTATGGCAGCAAAAAACAGAACAAGGAACTGTAATATTTGCCTCTGCTCAGCACATAAGACAGTAAATCCACCATTTTCTTTGCCTGGATCTAAGAACTACCTTTTAAAATTTATTTGTTTTTCTTGCAGCGGGGAGATTAATTTATTTTTTTGAATTTAAAAATATAAAAATGAAATTATTAAGGAGTTATTAATTTTTTTAAAATAGTAAAATTCAGAAAAACAATATTTTAAAATAATTTTCATACTACTCTGATTTATACTAGCTGAATAAGCTTCTATTTAATTCTTGATAAAAAGTTGAATTTATTTCATATTTCTATTGCTATGTAAAGAAGTAAATGTCTTATTATAAGAAGATATGTTAATTCAAACTAATTATTTGCTACTGGATTTTCATGAACAACTACTCTCAATGTCTACAGAACAAAAAATCTTAAATTAATCAAAGATCTCCAAATCTGATTTTCAGAATTATCATCTTTAGGTACTCTATGCAAGGTTTAGTTTAGAGTTTAGAGTACCTGTAATTTCTTTTTCATCCCTCAAGTCACTTTCAGCTTGTCCTTCATAGTTGACATATTTGTTGGTTGTCTATCTTCTGCGCTCTGTTCTGTTTTGAACTTTTTTTTGATAGTGAGAAGCCTTTGGGTTTTGTTAATGGCAATATACCTTTCTCACATAATCTGCTTTGTCTAGGTTTTACTTTTCTACAAAGTAGAGATATACGGAAGAAATATTAAAGAATTTTCCTCAAAAAGGTCTAAATTTAATATTTAATATTTAATATTTAATTTAATATTTTAGTCTTAAATCCTAGGCCTGGCATCAAACGAAAACACATTTCAGAATGGAACTGAAATGCAACAGAAATTTTTCAGAGTTAGGCTGTTCTATCTTTTCAAATATTGCAAATGCAGTACAGGACAAAAATAATGTTATATAATAAACTTTGTAAAGCACAAAAAAAAAAAAAGTAAAGACAACTGTCCTGGTTCCATCCAGGACACAGTCAATTTTTACAGTAGCTACGGATAGAAAAAGTCTGGCCATACACTTTTTGTTTTTGAAACACCACTGTGTTTAGAGACACAGAGTAATTCTCCTGAGTGCATTCAGCAAGGTGAAAAGAGACAGTGGTTGTGCAAAAAAAAATCTGGTAACACATGAATCCATTTAATAAAGTTCAAGATGCTGAGAGCCAAGTAATCTCTCTTTTTGGACGCAAGAGGCAAAGATCATTAGGATTCCCATTCTTTAATGGAACTAGGTAGTTCTGTGGCAAAATGGACTGTTCTATCTTAAGTTTTGGAAAGAGTTAAGCTAATGTGACTCCCCTGAGGACCTTTTCTACAAATAGAGTAGAATAGCCAGGCTAAAATCTTCATTGGAAAGTACAGTTACAGACGCTTTAAGAGGGATCGCATAATGGTATGGAAAAATTTGTAGTTTTAAATGGCATGGAAAAGATGCTGTTGATTATATTTTGTCCAGTTGCCTCCAGTTGCACTCCCCTCCAACCTGCATTTAATTTTTTGTTGTTGCTGTTGCTGTTGTTTTTGTGTTTGGCATTGTTGTTGGTGGTGTTTTTATTTTTTATGAGGAAAGTGCACTTGTTAAAATTTATCAGTGGGAAGCCAGCTTTGTTAATTGTCCCCCAGATGTTTTCCACAGAAAATATTAAGTTCTGAGACTTAGGATTCCACTGAGGTGGATTTGGAAAGCTGGCATTCTCAGATTAAAATTGCTGTGAAAGTTGAAACTGTGGCTGGAGAGTATGTGTGTGTCTTCCAAACTGTTCAATTAAGTTATGGTTTATATGATTATTAAGACCTTAAGCAAGTGTGCAACAGGATGTGCTTTAGAGTAGAACTTGAGTGTGGCAGGAATGTGTGGTTATGTTTTCTGCAGAGGAACATATGAATGGAGATTATAGATTTTCTAGGGCAATAATGGGTGAGAAGTGCATCATTCAGATGAGTCATGGCATACTGCAATTCAAAACCTTGCTGTGAAAAAGCTGGTTTACTGTGTTTGCTCAGCCTGTCTCTTGGTACAGAAGACCATCAGCAAATTTCATTTAAGCAGTACTTAACATTACTTTCCACAGCCTCAGTTTTCAACTACACTGACAGATGTTTTTCATGCATTGTCTGGACAACACTGTACCACTGATAGAAAGATGCATTAAATTATTTTTTCCTTGAACTTATATTCTTACATAAATAGGCTCAGATTTACTTTGACACTCTTAGAATAAATATCAATTTAGAGTATGAAATATTGTTAAAGGAGAATTCTGGTTGTTTCTTTTGTTGTTTTGGTTTTTTTCTTAAATTTTCTCCCTCTTTCCAAATAAATGTATTTAAAACATAGATGTATATGAAAGTAATATTGAATTATGTTTTTAGGAATACTTGAACTTAGTTCACTATGCTTTTCATGCATTTTCATGCATGTTTTACATGTCCCAAAAGAGTTAATAATAAAACACAAAATTCAAATTCCAAACAATATGACATAAAGAACACAAACATACAAAATCTATAATCCTGCATGTTTATGTATGTATTTGGTTCACAGGAAACCAACATCAAAACAACCAAAAAAACTTCCCCAAAATACCAACCTTTTTATTTTTAGTTTCACTAAATGCTAATCAGTTCTGTTGAAAAGGTTCAAAACCAACAAAAGCTATGAGAAAAAATAAAAAAGACCCTTATCAAGCTATATAAAGGACAAATTATTTACTATAAATGTTTTAGTCATAAGTCTTTTGAAATTAAAAAGTGTGACAAAATACATCAAACAGAAAGAAATAAATACCAAAGATATAAACACAATATATAGATTTTATTTGGGGCCTGAAAAGACCTATTGTTTAAGTTATAGTATTTTTCCTAATAAATGTAATTTAAGAAAAATTGTGCAAATGTGAAGGTAGTGCATTATGCATTTTATGCACTGAATAACAGTAAACTTCTTTTTCATTTGAGAAAATGAAAATAAAATGCAGTTAAATTATATTTCTAATTCATGATTTCCCGATGGCATGATCAGAGAACCCTCTCAAGAATCCTGGATTTAGGTTACAAAGATAAAATAGGCATTGCAAAAATAATTTCTACAAGTATATTATTTTTTCTGATTTACTTCTGTTAACAAGAGCTGAGTTTACTTGTTCGTCCTCACCCTTAGAATCCATACTCAGTGTTTTATGCTAGAGTGCAACTAAGAACTGAGACGGATGTGCTTTGATCCAGCTGAACTGCCTATATTAAGATCTGTTAGATGGAAGCTGATTAATACCTCAGTCAGTCAGGTAAAATGAAAAACCATGGCTAGTGCAACTAAAGTGACACTATAAACAGTACTTAAAAGTACTTTTTACTATAAAAAGTACAAGTACTTTTAAAATTTATTCATTAATATCTGCACTCTGCAGATATACTAACCCTGTCAGGGTGTCCTCAGGTGTTTTATAAATGACTTATTTTTAGCCCACTGACAAGCATTTTATTTCAATTTTTCTTTAATTTGGTCTTAAAATATTTTTAATGTCTCTGCTTTATGTATTTTGTAGCTATTTCATCTCCAAGTAGTCTGGACCAATATATTATACCTGCAATATAATTTTCTGAGCTGACTTTCTTTGTTGTCTTGTTTAGCACTGTGCATTTTTCACTCCTTAATTTTACTCCCCATGCACTGGGACAACTCTCCCAGATTTTTTCTCATCCAGTATACTGCTATTTGCATTACTTCTTTGAGATTATTGTCATTCTCCATTCATTTCATGCTGTTTGTAAGAAAAAACTCTACAGGGCTTTATTTTCTCTGCAGTGCATGCACAGAAGTCCCATTATTGTTAATGGAAGTTTCATGTGCCCATTAAATTGTAGAATCAGTACAAAAAGAAGGGAACTGTAATTGGCCTATCTTTTCTTGCAACATGGAAGCCTTTAGCTCATTATCTCTAAACTAAACCAAAACAGTATTTTAATGTCTATAGACTAACTTTAAATATCACTACTGATAGTAATTCTGCTCTCTGTGTTGGCAATTTTCTTCCATGCTTGTGGGAGAAAGCGATCAACAGCAATAAGGTATTTAAAATGAGATTTACATCCATTTTGAGTGGTTTGTGAATGTGCCAGGTGTAAAAAATTGTGTATAAGGCCTCAGAAATCTGAAAGAAATTTTTTTGGATGCTAGAAATCACTAGGTCATGCATATTGCTGATAAAAAGGATACTACATTCTCTTTGAGACTGTTTGAATATTCTTTGTTCTTACTCAGTTTTCTGAAATAATTGTCTTTGTTGCAAGTTCCTACATGTAAAAGAGTTGTACATGTTGCAAATAGTCAGTAGTGGATATTCTGAATTATATTTTTTACAAGTGCAGAACACTAGCGCAAGTCTTACTTTTTAGCAGATATTGGTTGTTTGGCTGAAATATGTTTTAAGTAGAATGAGTAATATAAAGTTATAATACTGTGATTTATTTTGTTGTTTTCTTAGCTTTGAATGTTTAGCATGAGTAGATGGATTTGTTGAAATCTTGGGCCCCAAGCTGTGAACATACACTTAAATGTGTTTTCAGCTGGAAGAGAGTTTTCTTAGTAATTTTCCTGGTAGCTGGTACAGTGCTGTGTTTTGTCTTTAGTATAGCCAGAATACTGATAACACATGGATGTTTTTGTTGTTGAGAGGTAATATTTAACCTAAGTCTAGGACTGCAGCAGCAAGCAAGTACACTTTAAGTCCAAACCAGAAGACAAAGACACTAGAGCCGTCAGCTGAATTTGCAACTTGACAAGAACAGTTAACAGGTACACATAGAAAGATTGTAATAAGATGCTGTAATATCCAGCCTAAAAATCACCACTGGACGAAGAGACTCTGATAAGGCATGTTGAAAGCATGTGAGGGAAGAGTAAAATTGCCCAGGGATTTCTTTGTTTGAAATAGCTCCCCAGAGGTATCCATCTCAAGCTGACCTGCTACTGTACCACACTATTAAATTATTTGCTTTTATAAATCTGAGAGACTGAGACTCTGCAATGAGGAACATAGGACTGAGCCTGAAAAAGAAGAAAGAGCTCTTGAAAGTGAGTGTGTGTAAGAGGAGTTGACAGGAGCACCCCTCAGCTCTGTGAGGTCTGTGGTCCCAGAAGTCAAAGTCCCTGGTGGTGAGTGTGTGAGTCCTAGAGTGGTGTGACAATGCTCAGATAGTGGCTTCTCCATTAGGATTTGGCTATTTGACTCTGACACCAGTGAAGCTGGCATAGCATGAACAAAAACGTGAAATAGACTCTTGGATATTGCAATGTTTTCTGAAGATATAGTAAGTACTGAGCTGTATTAGCAGCTTAACATTTATAATGTTTGTCTTTCAGAGAAGGGTGTATAAAATAGTTAAACGAGACAAATCAAAACAAGGCAGGTAATTCACCTTCTACACAGAGAGATTGCAGCTTCTCTGTTTTAAAGCATACAGAATGCTTGAAATTGTCATGTACCATCACCTGCAGATTTGTTGACTCTTTTTGGGGACAAGCGCCTTGCAGAAGGATCAAAATACATTGGAGCACTGGGTAACTATCAGTGGCATGAAACTTTAATGAGGACAAATACAGATTCTGCCCCTGGGATGCAGTAAAACTGGGCACAAGTATCAGCTGGGAGAGGAGTGTGTGTAGAGCAGCCCTGCAGAAAGGGATCTGGGGGTGCTGGTCTGCAGCAGCTCAGGGTGAATCAGCAGTGTGTGCCCGGGCAGCCAGGAGGGCAAAGCCCATCCCGGGCTGCATCAGACACAGCATCACCAGCTGTGACTGGGATCATCCTGCTGGATTCAGCCCTGCTGCAGCCTCACCCTGAGTCCTGTGTGCAGTGCTGGGCCCCACAGCCTGAGAAGGGTGGGAAGGGCCCTGAATGGTCCAGAGGAGGACAACAGAGCTGGTGGAAGGGCTGGAAGGCACATCCTGTGAGGAGCGGCTGAGGGCTCTGGGTTTGTCTGGTTTGGAGAGAAGGAGGCTCAGGGGTGACCTCATTGCTTGGTACAGCTTCCTTAGTGGGGACCTGGAGAGGGAGGGTCTGATTTCCCTTAATAACAAGAGAATGACTCAAATGGAAATGGCTCAAAGCTCAGAGTGGCAATGGCTCAAAGCTGCATCAGGGGAAATTCAGGTTGGATACTGGAAAACATTTATTTTCTTCAAGGATGGTCAAACACCTGCACAGGCAGGCAGAGAGGCGCAAGGCACAGAGAGGTTGTTGATGCCTTGTGCCTGTCTGTGCCTTCAAAGGAGGCCTGTGGACCATGTGTTTAATGCCAAATTTTAACTTTTGGTCAGCACTAAATTGGTTGAGAAATTGGATTAAGGGATCATTCTAGTCCCTGCCAGCTGAAGTATTGTATTCTATCCATTAATTTTGACTTCTGTCACCTTTACAAAATAGTTTTAAAAATTCTTGAACTAGATATTCACAATTATGGATATATCATAATATATTCGATTAATATGCTTGAAGTGTTGGATAAATATTAGTAAGAACCTGTCTTTGAGGGTATCATCCATGACCTATAAATTAGTTAGACATAATGTGGGATTATCTTTGTATATGAAATATATAAACCTATAATATGCATAATATCCTTTGGCTTCTAGGCATTCCTTGTATTTCATGAAGACTTTCTGTTGTATAAGAGTTCTGCCTCCTTGCTTGCCATAGGCTGAGAAACTGTATAGGTGCTACCTGAAGCCAAACAGCATCTAGAAAGCAATTTATTCCAAGTCTTCAATAAAGTCTAGAGTAAAAAGTGTTCACACTGAATGTCTGAATATGGTCTTGCACAATTAATGTTTTGTTTTGTGTTAAGGTGGACTGTTGACCTGTCATCTGTAATTTAAGAGGGCTTATGGTTAGTTGCTTAGACCAGAGTAATTGCTCTGCCTCTTTCTGAGTTCTCCAAGGGTACTATATCCTCTAGCTTAAAGGCTGGAAGAGTGTCTAATATATGTTTAACTGCTATCCTCTTTTTCTTAAATGTGCAAAATCTTTTTCATCAGAGAGCAAGCATTCTTTTCCAGTAATTATCTATATCCCTTCTGTAATTTATTACTGAGACATGAATCCAGGAAGGGTATAATCAGGTTTCTAAATCCTGCTTCCAAAATTCATCTGGGATTTAAATTTGACAGTATTTTTAGGAAGTTTATCAATATTTACTGAAAGAAGAAACACACTTAGAAGAAATCTTCTGACAAAAATATTCTTGACTTTTTTTTTTTTTTCTGGAATATATTTTGTAGGGTAGATGGTGAGAATTTTCTTCATTGTTACTTTGTTTGAACCTTGTCTTCTTCTTGTCTTACGAAGAAATTATTAGGCGAATACTTTATGATGCTATTTTTTTAAAAAAAGAGCATAAGTGTCTTAGAAGAAGATACTGAGCCTGTTCTGATTCTTTCAAACATTAACTGTAGGTATCTGCTCTCAAAAGGAAAAAAATTAAAAGAAAAATAGAAAAGCCCAGGTTTCACATGCATGAAACAGTTTGCCTAAAGCTAATAAAAGCCAAAATGTCAATTTAGAGCTTTCATCTATTAATTACATGGAGATTCCATGCAGTGGATCTGTGTTTAGTTTTTCTGTGCCAAATATGATGACTTTCCTCTGTTCTGGATTGAAGATCCAAACATTTGACTGAACTTTGGGATTTGTACTAGGAAACTGAAACCTGTAAGTTCAATTCAATTCAGCCCTAAAATATAGCCTAAAGTGTGTCATTTTGCCCTCAGAGTGGTTGAGTTTAAAAATTTTAAGGAGAAAATAAAATACTTTTTATGAGGGCATATTATACAATTGCCATCATTGATTTACCTTTGTTTTTGATAAACTAAGCTATAACACGGCTGGTAATTATATTGCATATCCCACATGAGAAAATATCTTGATTTTTTTTAAAAGAATAAGTAAAAATTGATGATCATAAGGAATTTTTAAATTCTAACTCATGCTATATGTTCCTCCATTTCCCTTATTCTTTTTCTTTAGGGTAGTCTTCCCTCAATTATCCCTGACAAATCAAATGAATTTTCCCAAAGGTTATGGAGTCTTACTAATGAAAAGTTATGTTTACACCCTAACTACCTAGTCACATTGTTCTAGTTCTTTTTTATTCTTTTTTGATATTAGTATTTACACAAAATTTGTTACAGTTAGTATTTATAATGTGCTAACTTTATGTTTAGAATTCTCAAACTTGTTATTATAATTGGTGATGAATACTAATGGATGCTTTATGTTTGTTACCTCAAATTATTTATATAATTTAAATTTTTCATTTTAGAATTTAATGCATCAAGATTATTTAAAAACACTTCTGAGTTTTTATTAAGCAAGCAAGATTATATGGTTATTTGAATAAAACTCCTAAAACAGTTTCACAAAATTCTTTAGACAGTCTCAATTAAATATGGAGCCAATGGAGGCGAATATATGATTTTTACTGGATGAGTAAATTTACAGAATATAACCCAGACTCGTGATTAAAAGTGCTATTTGTGTGGAAAATAGTTTTCAATAGTCTTCATTAATTTAGCAATTGATTTTAATTTAAAAAAATGAAAGCCAAGGCAAGCAGAAGCTGCCTTTAAAGTGACAAAACCTAGTGTTTTTGTCTAACAAGAAATGTTTACAGTTTGCTTAGGTGATGTGAGATGTTGTACGCATCAGTGTGATCCAAGGCTACAGATTACATAAGAAACTGCTAATCACCTTCAGTGAGACTGAAATATAGTTATTACACCAAAATCACAATGGAAAATGTAAGGAAAGAGAAGAGGCTGAAGGAGGAAGTAATCTCTGTTTTGCAGAATGGATTTGTAAAATTATGTCGTAGGGCAGTCTTAGGGACAATATATTCTGTTCTTTTGATATAGATACATAAAGCCATTGATAAAAAGAGTATTAGTAACTCTACAGATTCAATTCTTGCCAAGAAAAGCATGACAAATTTATTATGTAAAAACAAAATTAAAACCAAAACCAAACAAATAAAACGCATGCAGTGATGCAGGATAGAAAATAACTTATTTAGAACTGTTGATTTTGCTGTGAAGTATTTTGGCTTTTATCTGGCAGCCATAACATAGCAGAAAACATAGAGGTCATGAACTGAACTGCAGAAAAGGGGATGGAGAAAAAAATACATATCTTTCTTTTCTGCAAAATTACTGCACAAGAGTCTGAAAAAATTCATAAGGTAAAATAATGTGTTTTGTCTTGTCAGAAGTTTTGGCTTTCTATTAACTTGAGGAAAAAGACAGCCACATGGAAAAACAGATTCCCAAGGTTACTGCTGAAGAATAGGCAAGACTGTGTAATTTCCTTAGGGAACCAATTTCTTCATATTTAATTTCCACAAAAGTTTCAGCACTTACTACTGTGAATGCTGATTAAATTCAATTTTAATCTTGAGTAGTTGTATGTTGGCCAGAATCAAGTCTCTCTTTATTTATTTGATTTTGAAATTTAAACCTGATGCAGTGCTGGTTATATAAATCATAGAATTGCAACAATGTCATTAGAGCTCTACAACTAATAAGCACAACTCCAAGCCTGAGCATTCATCACTGAAGGGTTACATGAGGAGGAGGAAGTGCATGATGTACTGTGGCTTGAGTGGTTCCACCTAAAGAGTGCAGACAATTTCATGAAAAGGTCATGAACAGATAAAGACTAAGCTGTTAGCTGCATGAATAAAAATGAATTATTCATCCATCTTTGTAATAGAAATCTGGCTGACAACTATGTTAGTCAAGATACTGAGAACACATTTGCAGATGCTATTTTAAAATCAGGACTAGAAGTTTCCATAAAAACTGCAATGATTCTTCATGAAAAATAAAAAGAAAAAATAGGACTTAGTTTAATTTAATTTCGTGTCCTACCTTTAATCTCTGTAATTCTATTGTCTAAGAAATTAGACAGCTACAAGCTTGAGATCTGATTTAATGCTGTATTTTCTACTGATAAATTAGTCAGGCAAAATATGGTTTGGATATATGCATATTTTGCCTTTGGCATCAAGCTGTGTTGCAGTTCTTGTTTGCCTTGATGTATATCACCTCCTCATCTAGGAAAATGAAGAGCTACACTTTAACTGCAGATAAAAAAAAAACCTACAGGTTAAACAATGGAAAAAGCTTTTCTTCAAGCTAGTGTAGGAAACAGAAGACAGGATGCCTACTTAAAGTATATAAAAATAAGATCTTATGGGAGCATTCGGTTGCTTACAGAAGCTCTTAAAGTTGATAGAAATTGTTATGTTCAGACCATGTTCTGTAAAATACTTTATATTAAATGACTATTTACACATGATAAGAAAAGAAGGAAGAATGGAGACACAGGGATATGAAATTGAAGGAAGTGATGAAAGAATAGGTAAAAAAAGATGCGTGAAGAAAGTGATAGAAGGCTCAGGTGTAATACAGTAAAGCCTGCAGGGAGGGAAAGAAGGAGAAGATTACCTTGGTGAACCCATTTACTCATTTATCCACTGAAGAAAAAAATGGCTGAGAGAGTGAAAAGATCCAGGAGAGAGGACAGCAACCTGTAGCAATGGGTATACACAAGTTAGAAAAATTATTTCATTAAATTCCATTATAAATTTAAGCCTACAAGCAATACCTGCAGGTTTTCTGTTTGCTGCAGATAACAAAAACAGTGATTTAAACTCGTGTGTTGAGAAATAGTATAATATTTAGGTGGTAATGATTCAACAGTGTGAAAGTGGTTCCATGAGACCTTGGTCTCTGATGGATCAGACAGTTTTGACCTTGTACAGGGATAATACACAATACTCTTATAAATTGAGAGAGAAATAAGAGAAGATAGGAAAATGTATACATGCAGTAATAAGAAACAAATGGTTGCTTGAAGAAATGTCAAATGTAAGGAAGACACCTTTACAAAAACAGATATTTTACCTTTTGCACTGTATTATTGATTGCCACATATTTGATATTTTTAGAGGTTTTTGATTTTTTTTTTTTTTTTTCTTGGTGTGGAAATACCTGTATTACTGTTCTACTAAAAAATGTTAATCTTTAAAAACAAAAAAAAAAAAAAAAAAAAAAAAAAGAAAAAAAAAAGAAAAAAAAAAAAGAATAACATCTTACAGCACAGACAAGATAAAACTGTGCTTTCACAACTGGAGATTAAAATTGTCCATACTCTAGTGGAAATGATTAAGGTTGCTGTATTCTTTCAGAGTTTTTGAAATCCAGTGTTTCAGTAGTGGGGAAGTAATTACCAAATACAGGTGAAAGATAATTCCACTCTGTTTACAGTGCCCAGTAGCATGTAGTCACTTTCCTGGTTTCATTGGTCAAATTTTTGGATGATAGTCATGCAGTCTGTTGAAATTTTTTGTACCTAGACATGCCCTTGTCATACACATCCTGCAGCAGGAGCAGCAGAAGCCCATAAGCAGGCACTGGCAGGGGAACACTTTCCCAGGAAATGCTACATTAAAAGGTACAATGAGCACAGCTACATAAGATGTCTGCAGTATTTAATTAAAAAACTGAACAATTTTTTTTGTAGCAAACAAAGCCACAAAATGGTCAGCCATAGCTGTTTAGAGGAATTATCTTGTTGCAAAATTATAGTTCATTTAAGGAATATAGGCAAGGATCAGAGGCAGAGGGGATATATTACTAATATAGGGATTATTTTCTACAGATCTTCCAACAGTTACATGACTTGGGAACTTAGAGAGAAATATTATAACAAGAATATCTCAATTTCATTACTTACTTTGTTTTCCTATTGATTTCTTTTACAGATCTTGTGATGTTATGGCACTTAAGAATTGTATCTATAGCAGTTTTCTGGGAAAAAATACATCACTGTAGCTGCTAACTGTCAAACTCTGGGGTTTTTTTCTTTACTAGATTTATCTTAACCCTCATGAAGAGTAAGAGACTTGACAGTTTTATTTTATTTGGTCATTATTTCCTATCTCTGTTGAGCACCAAATTTTTCCATTTATATTTAATTTCATAGTAGTTTTGTTTTAATGTTTTAAACTACCACTGTTCATGCATAATAAATATATTACTTCCCCTCTGGAAAATTATCAGTTATTTATCTATGCAGTTCTTGACAAAGTCAGTTATTTTTTATAATTGATATATTAATAATTCAAAAGGAGCATAGATTTATGAATTATATGTTAGCAGCATACAAACCCCAAATAATGCTGGATCAGTAAAGTCTTTTAAAGTGTGTCATCACCATTATCACCCATTTTGACTGTTTATGTTATAATGTTTAAAAAATAGGATTGTTTTATGAGGCTGAAATCTATGATCATGGTAATAGTTTTGTAAAATAGGCTTTTAGGATAACAATTACTTTCTAATAGATGTAAAAGAAAAAGAAACAAACAAAAAACTAGCACAAAAAAGGTATTTTGTAGCTATTTTCTTCAGTTGTTCATTAGAAGATATATTTTAACGTGTCTTTCGTGATTTAAAATAACCTAATGTTGAATATCTAAGTTGAGCATCCTTATGGGGGAGATACAAGAGCTCAGAATAAAAATTATGGGAGCCTTTTAGATGTGTATAGAACATGGGATGCTATAGCTAATCTTCAATAATTTTTTTCCATAAAAGAAGCTTTTAAAATACATTCTTTTTACAAAGCCAGCATTATAATTATCTCAGTAACCAAGCAAGTCTAAAGACACTTCATAGGGGAAGTTTAGATGTTGATAGTACTGTGATACCTGCCTCTTGCCTAGGCAGTTAAGTTACTCTCCCTTGCAGGAGGACACATGGTAGAGCGTTCTTTCTCACAGAGGGAGAGTGGCTTAGGGGCTGAGTGTGGAGAAGGTGGTGGGAGAGCAGGGGAATGGAACTGAAAGAGAGTCAAAGATCCTCTTCCATATCTCCTTTAAATCCAATACCCTCCTCCAGCCCCATGTAGTCTCAGAGTAAGAGAGTAAAAATGACTGGACCAGGAGGAGATGATGAATACCACGTCCCAGAAGGACACTGGCTTTAACTGTACAAGCTGTAACTTTTGTCAGAGCTGCAAATTTTTTTTTTAAGCATGGAAAATGTTAAAAAGTATTCTATTTTTAATACAATAATTCTATTTTTAATACAATAATATACATTTTAATATATTTTAATACATTTCTGTTTTTAATAAGATATTTGAGTTGTATTTTAAAGAAAAACAATAAATTCACTCATTGGGGCCATTTTAAGAAGTAACACTGTTTCTTAACTACACATCTTTCACTGACAGTAGTTATTCAGAGCTCTTTTTTCAGGACTCTGTGTGCACTTAACACAACTCAGGAGAGCATGGGTAGAACTAGTCAAGAGAAGTGTTCAGTTAATAGTTGCCAATGGAGATTAAACAAAAAAGAGGCTTCTACAAGGATCTGGTAATGACTACTTTTTAGAACTTGAGCCTTAAACTCTTCTGAAAATGCATCCCTTATGTTTGTATTTTAACAGCAGAAGGAAATACTGGATCAGAGTTTTAATTATATGTTTTACCCCCTTTTTAAGAGTATAACACATGCTGTGTATCTGAAGAAGAGTGTTCAAAATCTTGCATTACAGACACATTTTTGCCACTGACTTTCTTAAGTCAGGCCTGAAAGATATCTTGCCTCTGCAAAACTATCAAATCTTTTGAAAACAACCAAAGTCATAAATACCATTTTAAAGCAAAGCAATATTTACTTGGGATGTTTTACTTTCTGTTCTCTGTTTGTCAGTCCCTGTTATCTTCAAAACATCTTGCCACAGCAGAGCTAAGGTCAATAAAAGAAAGAAAGATCTTTAAATGGTTTAAGTCACTTTAAAGTTGTGTGGGAATAAACACCTTATTTTAATTTTCAAATGGTGATTCACATTCAAGGTCCTCTGCAGGTCTCTAAGCCTAGTTCACTAAAGGCACCCTAAACCACAGGAAATAACTCTTATTCCTTCAGCCCTGCTGTGCCATAAAGAAGGGACCAGGTCTCTTTTATTTTAAGCTTCTCACATGGATAATGATAGGAATAGAAGTAGGATAGTAATCAAGTAACTATGAATTTCATAGAGAGTGATAGAATAGATTTGCAAATAAAAGGTAGCAGAATAGGATTTTAGTTAAGGATTTTTAACATTTCATAATGTTAATTACCAGAATGCTCAAAGACATATCCACAAAAATAGCAGTTGGTATTATGTCCTAAACTTTTTTCTTATAATGCAAGAAGATCATTGCCTTTTAGTCCAGCATTTCTGGCAATTTTCTAAGTACTACCAAGCACTTTGTGAACAAATTACAGCTATAGAAATACATAAATAGTTCAATACAAAGCAAATTTGCAAATAGAAAGTATTAGGTGTCTTGAGCATGGTGAGATGATGATTTATTTATTTATGTTTCCATCTCACGAAAATGCATTTTATACATTATCTTCATATTGTGAGTGAAATACTGTGGGAGGATGTATGTATAGCAACAGTTATGATTTTATTCCTGCCATTATTTGTTGCACTGTTTCCTAAAGCCTTACCACGTTATATTCAGGAATGGCCTTGGACTATTTGTCTAAATCAGCACAAACCTCACCACCACTTGTCAAAAGCTTGCTATCTTATTCTCTCATTTGATGAGTGTGGGCTTGAGCACAGTCAAGATAAAACAAATGAAGCCAGACAGAATTTCCTGTTCACTATTTATAGTATGCAGGAGTTTTCTAACTCTGTATATTTGTCACATGTATTTGGATGTTAAAGAGGATGTAAAGGGACTGTACTTGGTGTTCAGGATAATGGAATTCAGGGAATGAAGCTTTCTTAAACATTCCAATAGTTTTTTACCTGCTCTACATATTATTTACATATTACATATTACAATTTATTTACATATTTCACCTTCTGAGGATTTCCATATATATTCGAGAGAGAAACTGCCCAAGAAGGGTTAGTTCCTTGTACCAATCTCTGAGAAATATAGTAGACAGCTTCTGCAACCTTAATCACTTTAAGAGAAGTATTTATTAACCCTCAGGGGAATATTTGCTGTTTATCAAGATTTTGTAGTGATAATGTGAGTTCTACTGGCTTTACTGTTAATAGGGAATGCACAGTCTTAACAGTTAATCTATATTCAGCTTGAGGTATTTCAAATGTCTAAATCACTTATTACTAAAGGATTTGTACGCAAGCATTTGTACGCAATCTACAATATTTAATCAACCTCTGTTGGACCGTGCAACTCAGCTTCAAGAGTTTATTCATCAGTTCTACCTTATCCTAGCTGGAAATCCATGACAGGCAGACCTATACTGGAGTTATTAAATATGTTCCAAGATTGTGTCTTTGCCTCTGCCTTTTCACTTTTGCAGCAGCTTTGTCTCCTAGATGCTATGTCACCACAAGTTTCAGTTGCACTGGAATACCATATATTGCAAGCCAAGCAGCCTAATAATGTTGTGCTCTGTACATGTATTTGACTGTCTGTATCCCTTCTGGTTTCCTCATTTCAAAGAGCAAATGCCTAAAGAAACAACATGGCAAAGCATTACATGGAATGTCTTCTAGGGGGCAGGCTTTCTCCATCCTGTTGCATATATGAACAATGGTTAATTTGAGCCAGGTTGGCTGATTTAGCATGCTTACTTTGATTACTGTGGAAATATGTTTTGAACCAAAACTGTCATGTTTATGGGAGCTGACAGGCTGATGCTTATGTGTCATAAGAAACAAGACCTTCTCCTTGGCTTATACACTTAAAATGAGATTGTTACATTCCAAAGGGTACTGGTTTTGCTCTTTTTTCCCAATCTTATTTCCCGTTATTAGAAATTCCAAATGTAAGTGTTGAAATGCTTAGATGTTCACATCACAAGTATGTACTGTGTGCTGTAAAGACACTATATGGAAAGTTTATACTGTTTATACCTACCTCTCTGGATAGCAGATATATATATATGTTTATCTTTGTAGATCTATAAAGGGCCTATATATATACATATGTAAAGTACAGTATGCCCTATATTACTTAATTGTACTTAGACCTACTAAATATTGCAATATTAATATAGAAAACGTGTATGTGTATGTGTACAGATATAGAAGATTAATTAAAAAAAAAAAATTAGAAACTGTTTAAACTGCAAACTGTGAGCCCAAATTTTCCAAACTTGCCAAATTTGAGTTTCTGTAGTTTTTGTAACAATCCTGGTTTCCTTTTGAAGAGAGGTTTAAACAGAAACTTTTGAAGGATTCATAAAAAGGGCTGGTGTAACTGGAATATTTGTATAAGGCTAAGGAAATAAGAAAGAAAATGTGGACAGAATCACCTCTCTAATCGTCTTGAAAAGAACTTAACCCATTGTAAAACTGCAACGGCATAAATGGAAATCAATTGGATTGATTTTTGAGGAACTTACTGTAGTGCTGCCAGTTCAAAACTCAATTAAACGCTCTAGTTAGTGATAAGGTCATTAATGACCAATAGTTTCACTTAAAGTATAAAATCTACAGATTTTTTCAGTGCATTTTGTGACTTTTAAGATTGTAATTTATTTAGTATTATGAATCTACAATATGCATTATGATCCACTCAACTCTTGCTTTTTCACTGGTGTATGAAAAATTTATCTGGATTATTTCCATGAATGCTAATGGAACTCCACTTTCATAATTCCTACTATAAACAGCCCTGGGATTTGGCCTAATTAATATGAAACAGTCAATTTTCATGGTGTATCTGATTTAAATGGCAAGGTTTCATGGTGGTGGTGATGGTGGAGTGCTGCAGGTTTGGCCTGAATGAGAAGGCACCAGGATCTGATCCATGTCATACACAGCAGTTTGTAATGGACCCATTGAAGAACACAGCTGAGCCCATCAGCCAAGCTGGTTATTCCTGTATGACAACATATTTCAGTGGGGGTAAAAAATGCTTTATGGCTGCTCTGTGAGAGAGAGGTGAGAGAAATGTGATAAAAACATCCCTGCACACACCAAGGTCAGTGGAGAAGTAGGGGGAGGAGATGTTTCAAGCACTGGAGCTGAGATTCCCCTGCCGCCTGTGGAGCAGCCCATGGTGAGGCAGCTGTGACCCTGCAGCCCAGAGAGGTCCATGGGGATGAAGAGATCCACTTGCAGCCCAAGGGGGAGACACTGAAGCTGTCTGTTTCTGAAGGACTGCACCTTATGGAAAGGATCCATGGTGCTGGAGTAGTTTGTGAAGAACTGCAGTCATAGGAAGAATCCATGTTGAAGAGGTTCATGAAGGACTTTGGTCTATGGAAGGGACCAAATGCTAGAAAGGGGAAGAATATGGGGAGGAAGACTCATCAAGGAGTATGAACATACCTATGTCCTGTTTTCCATACTCCTGCAATTCTTGGGGGTAAAAAAGCAGAAGAGTCAGAGGTGAAGGTGAACCAGATGGAGGGATGGGGGAATGGAAAAAAATTTTTTAGACTTATTTTTCATTATTCTACTTGGTCTACTTGACAATGAATTAAAATAATTTCCCTTAGTTGAGTCTGTTCTGCCCATAATGATAATTGTTGAGTGGTCTCTCTGTCCTTATCTTAACCCATGACTGTTACCGCTGAAGATGAATAGATCACACGGACACAGGTCAAGATGTGGTGAAAGAAAGAGCCGAGTTTATTTTTCCTCCCAGGATTTATAGGCTTCTTATTACGGCCAGGGATTGGATGGTCAGGATAACACTTTCTCACTGCACTGGCCATGAGAGATGCCCATCACAAGACATGTAACAGAAAGAATGTACACATATCTATGTTTACAGTTATTCTGGGAAAGTCCTTAGAAAACTATGTTAGCAAGCTCAGAAGCTGAGTTTTCAGGGCGACACATGACCTTTTTGTTGTATTTTCTCACCTTGTCCTGTTGGCTAGGGACAGTTTGATAAGCATGTGATGACATGCCAAGTCAACTGACCGTACTAATTTTGTTGGTGCCTGACTTGGGAATTTTAAAGAATTCAAGGTAAGGACAGTAACTGGGAGAGTTAACAAGCAAAATGTAGACTGAACTTTGCTAGAGAGCAAAATAACTGTGGGGAATACCTGTTATAATTTTGCTGAAGAGATGAGGGCTTGTGTGTGTAAATTCCAGCAGGTCTTCTAGTAGGAAATGCAGCCTGGAGAGGATTGGTAATCTGCTCCTAAAGGATTATCCCGCTCATAAAGGGCCTCATGCTGGAGGGGGGAAAAGTGTGAGGAGGAAGGAGCAGCAGTGAGGAGCTGTTACAGACTGAGCAGAATCCCATTTCCCTATCCCTCTGTGTTACTCACAGCAGGGTGAACAGAAGAATTTGGAATGAAGGGATAAAATTGAGCCTAAGGCTGGGATAAAGGTGTTCTAGTTTTTCTCTTTACTTTTCCCCATTCTACTCTATTTTTAATTGGTAATTAATTTCCCCAGGTGAAGTCTGTTTTCCCTGTGACTGATTTCCCTATCTTTCCCTCAACTCATAAGCATTTTTATGTTGTTTTCTCCTCAAATTCTGTTGAGGAGATGGAGGAATGGAGCATTTTTCTAAGCCTCTGACAGCCAGCTGAGGGAGATCAACCCACTACAAGTGGCTTGACATCTTCTTGTTGCTCCAGACTTACAAAGTTGACTTACTTTCCCTGAAAACTATACAAGAACACTGTAGGCTGAATGTAAAGGAGAAATTCCTGAAAATCTGCCAACAGTGTAAGGATATCTTTTGGAACTGATTTTATATTCCACAATTATGATGTTATCCTGGTTTAACTACATAATCAAACACTGCGTAGACAACATGCAACCACTCTTACGTCAGTGTTTCGTTATGTGTTACATTATGTGGTCTGATAGTGCTGTGTCTGAAGTAGAGGAGAGCATAAGGGTGGTGAATAGAAAGCAAGCAATCAGTGTTCTGCTCTCAGCCAACTTGACAGCTCAGACCTGGTTTAAAAAGGCTGACCTTCTGCTCACCAGTAGCTGCTAGTTAGTGCATGAGGTTAATCATCTCTAGTACTTCTAAGGATTCACTCAGAAAAGTGAAGTACAGAAAACTCATTGGGAAGATGATGACATTATGGGAAAAAACACTGTGCTATAAACCAACTTTTTATACAAATGCTTCAGCTTTGAAATTGAACACTGGAATATTCACTCACCTGCAACTGTGGCCACAGAGAAATATCTTGCAGTGTTAATAAATTATTCTCTAAACATATTTCTGAGAGATGGAATTTCCTTTTAATTGCAGGAACTGAAAATGGATTCTAGAAATACATCT
This sequence comes from Poecile atricapillus, assembly GCF_030490865.1. NCBI lineage: Eukaryota > Metazoa > Chordata > Aves > Passeriformes > Paridae > Poecile > Poecile atricapillus. The sequence continues at coordinate 105,935,371 of NC_081289.1, read as the reverse complement.
CATGCTGAAGGAGAAAACATAATCATGACTGCTATCTTTTGTGTGCTTACTCAGGGGAAAAAAAAAGTTTTAATTAACTTTATCTTCTCATGGTGTTTTTAAATGTGTTTGTATGAAGTTTCACTTAAGGAGTGGGCTCTAGATCCTGAGTGAGAGTATTTTTTAATATTGAGAGGATGGGTGTGAGCTCAGATACATCTTTCTTTGGACATCTAAAAAAAATTCCTTCAAAGAGCTGCATCTTCTTACAGAGAGTACAGGAACTGAAGTGCTCAGCTGTCTTTTGAGATTCAAATTTTCAAGTTTTCCTATTTGATTTGTCAGTAATCTGCTCTCCTCTTTTTAAGACTTTACATATCCAGATGAAAAGTAACTGATTTCATCTGTAGTTCAAGTATTCAATACAAGTACTTTCTGCCATTCCTTCCTACCTTTTCTCCTTTGGTTTCACACTGTATCTTATGAATACTATTATTTTCTCCCACATATTTCAGAAACAGCTTGCATAATTTTTGTGCATTCATCTCTGCTTTTATCTGGCAGCATTATTTTTGTTATCATTACAGCTGCATTTTCCTGAACTATTTTCTTGGACTGCATTTTCAGAAAGGCTCATGCTGTTCAAAGTTATCACATGGAGGCCCACTTTATTCCAGTTTTGCCTCTAATTGCTGTGTCTCTGTCTGATTAAGCTGTCTCCTAGAATGGCTTTAGCCGGACCCCATTGTTTTACATTTTATGGGTAATTTTATCACACATACTTGATTCAATTTTGTTGTTTGGACTGAATATTCTTTGGAATTCTTCTTCCCCTACTTTAGAATTTGAATTTTATTCAGCTATGTTCCCACACTTTCTCACTGAATTCATAAGTTTTCTCAAATGTCACCCAAAGCCGAATTTATCCAGAGGTGATTTCTAGGTTGAGTGGTAGTTAGCCTCTTCCTTCTCAAATTTTATAATTGAAAAATAAAACAAAATTCTACTGAAAGAAGCTTTTTCACAGACTTTATAATCTGTGTTATATAATTCTTAAGTATTTTATGTGACTTATAGAAATGATACAGTTTTACTTAATACAGATACTGCCAGACTTGATTACTGTCCTGTTCTATGTGTGAAGTCTATGCAAATACTATCAGTCTTAATGGCAGAAATGTTAGCTGCTATTACAGGTTGCTCACTTTGTCTCCTTTTAACAAGCGTGGTCTCCTTTATCTAACCTTTTCTATCTTAACTTTTATTTCTTTAATCTTAGTTCTGTTCTCCCGTTAATGAGACTATAATTGTCCCTTTAAAATTAATTGAGGAATTGAACAAATTGCAGCATTTCCCTGGAATTTTATACAATGTATATTGTTGTATCTGCTTATGAAAGAAGGTACTGCTTTGTCTTGAGGTTTAGATGTTTTGTTTTCTTTGATTTCTTTGCAGTCAAGAAGTCTGAATTAGTTTATGCTTAAAATGTTACTCTATGCCCATTGCAAAAAAGAGGAATGCACAAAATCTTAGGGGAAATAAATTTCAGAATACTGACATCAACCACCCTCCCATCCTCCTTATATTCAGCTATCTTATCAGCAATCCCAGGGCAGATAAAACAAATTGTGTATTTGTATAAAACAAATACGTAAGTATCAGTAGTTACATATTATCTGGATAAACAATAGCTTTGCCATATTTTTGTTGGAAATTTAAAGATCTATTCTCATTTGGAATGCATACCCTAATTTTCTACAGTAGAGGCATATAATAGGGAAATTAAATATGTGATCACTCAGGAAGAAGTTTGTGAAGCAATTATATGACTGAGAATATGACTGTGTAACCTAAACATTGTGTGATTGTCACTTTGGGTGTAAAAATATCTCTAATTTTGTTAAAGATAGGGGGGTTCCTTACTTCACAAAGTGCAATTAAAGTTAATTACATTAACAGGGGTGAAAAGATGCTCTTAGTAACAGAGATTTTTTTCTTATTAGAAATTAGAAAGAATGAACATTTTAATTTTATTTTACATTATTAAGGATTAAATAAAGTGGCAATTCTTAAATTACTGTATTTTGTATTCTATATAAAAAGACATTTATTCATTCACAGTCCCACTTTCATCTACCTGCAATGGACATAGGGAAAGGTCAGAATAAAATCCAGATTTTTCCAGTGCTATTACAATGGATAAGAAGCAGAAGTTTACTTTATATGGTGTTTAAAATGCTTTAAAATTTGAATAATAATGTGGAACAATCTCAAACATTAAAAAGAAATTTTGAATCCTTTTATTTTGTCTGTCCACTTGAGATACCAAAATTGAATTTTTAAAAATATTTGAATTATACTCTCCAAAAGTTGAAGTGCTGAATGATAATATTTTAAATGATGGTGACAATGTCCAACGTGAATTATGACAATTTGGTGTAGACACTATAAAGTCAAGTAATGAAGTAAGAAAGAACATTATTATACATTACTACATTACATTATTATGCTTTTTACTTTCAAAAGCTTCTATTTTAGAATAACATCTTGCTTTTCCAAAGTGCAATTTTCTTTTGAGTTCCTCACAGCATATGATTCCTGAAACATGCTTTATCATACATTATCTAGAATTCTGCCTAAAGTAAGAAGAAATTACCTAATCAGTAAAGGATTTTTTTTTTTCCCTGCACCTTTTGTGTTAAATTGATTCACAGAAGTCTCAGAATTCACAGAATTACTACGTTGGAAGAGACCTTCAAGATCATGGAGTCCAACCCATGTCCTAACACCTCAACTAAACCATGGCACTGAGTGCCACATCCAGTCTTGTTTTTTAAATATATCCAGGGATGGTGACTCCACCACCTCCCTGGATAGACTATTCCAGTATTTTATCACTCTTTCCATAAAAAAGTTTTCCCAATATTCAACCTATATTTCCCTTGGCACAGCTTGAGATGGTGTCCTCTTCTGTCCTCCAGTTGCTGCCTGAAGAAAGAGACCAACACCCACCAGACTGCAAACACCTTTCAGGAAGTTGTAGAGAGTGATGAGGTCACCCCTGAGTCTCATTTTCTCCAGGCTAAACAACCCCAGCTCCCTCAGCCATCCCCCACAGGGTTTGTGTTCCAAGCCCCTCACCAGCCTCGTTGCCTCCTCTGGACGCGCTCAAGCGTCTCAACGTCCCTCCTGAACTGAGGGCCCAGAGCTGGACACAGCACTCGAGGTTCTCACCACACAGCCTCACCAGTGCCGAGTTCAGGGGGAGAATGACCTCCCTGCTCCTGCTGGCCACACCAGTCCTGGTACAGGCCAGGATGCCATTGGCCTTCTTGGCCACCAGGACACACTGCTGGCTCATGTCCAGCTGGCTGTCCCCAGTACCCCCAGGTCCCTTTCTGTCTGGGCACTGTCCAGCCACACTGTCCCCAGCCTGTAACGCTGCAGGGGGTTATTGTGGCCAAAATGTAGGACCTGGCCTATATTTGGACTTGGACTTGTTGGACTCTGCCCATCCATCCAACAGTTCCAGGTCTCTCTGCAGAGCTCTCCTCCCTTCCAACAGATCAACACACACTCACAGCTTAGTGTCCTCTGCAAATTTACTAATGAAGGACTCAGTTCCCTCGTCCATGTCATCAATAAAAATATTGAACAGAACTGGCCCCAGCATAGACCCCTGAGGGAAACCACTGGTGCCCAGCCCCCAGCTGGATGCAGCACCGTTCACCACCACTCTCTGGGCCCGGCCATCCAGCCAGTTCTGAAGCCAGCACAGAGTGCTCCTGCCCAAGCCAAGGGCTGCCAGCTGTTCCAGGAGTGTGCTGTGGGAGACAGTGTCAAAGGCCTTGCTGAAGTCCAAACAGACAACATCCACAGCCCTTCCTGCATCCACCAGGTGGGTCACCTGGTCATAAAAGGAGATCAGGTTGGCCAAACATGACCTACCTCTCCTAAGCCCACGCTGGCTGGGTCTGATACCCTGGCCATCCTGTGTCTGCTGTGTGATGGCACTCAGTATAAACAGCTCCATTACCTTACTGGGTACTGAGGTCAGGCTGACTGGCCTAAAATTACCAGGATCCTCCTTCCCACCCTTTTTTTGAATGGATGTCACATTGGCCAGCTTCCAGTCATCTGGAACCTCACCAGTGAGCCAGGACTGTTGGTAAATGATGGAGAGCAGCTTCACAAGCTCATCTGCCAGCTTCCTCATCACCCTAGGATGGATCCCATCTGGGCCCATTGATTTATGAATATCCAAACATCTCAGCAGTTCTCTGACTGCCTCCTACTGGATAACAGGGGGACCATTCTGCTCCCTGACACCATCAACCAAACCAAGAGGACAGTTGTCCAGAAGGCAAGCTGTTTTCCCACTAAAAACTGAGGCAAAGAAGGCATTGAGCACCTCTGCCTTCTCCCCATCTACAGTTACTAAGTTCCCTTCTGAAGTTAATAAAAAACAAAGGTTGGTCTTACCCTTCCTTTTACCATTAATATATTTGTAAAAACATTTTTTAATTATCCTTAAGAGAAGTTGCCATTTTAAGTTCAAACTGAGCTTTGGCCTCCCAAATATTTTTCCTACATGCTGTAGCAGCCCCCTTAAATGCTTCCTGAGAGCCTGTGAAGGTGTGCTGGGTTATACAATGGGACATTTGATACAATGAACCTGGGACAGTGCCAATTAGAGACTACTTTACTCAACTTTTAAGTGATAAGCCATCCATTATGTTTTTGGAGACCCCTTTCTTTATCTCTAGTGACCACCAATACTGGTGATTAGAGATTTGCTTTCTCTATTTTTTTGGCTTTTATTAAGAGAACCAATGTATCTAACACCCTTGGCTTTCTCTGATTTTCCCTTCTGGGATTTTTATGGGTCCATAATTTCAGTTTTCACAAGTAACAACATTGGTAATTCATAACCAACAATTAATTTTCTTTTGTGTATCATTTGTAAGCAGGCAGCTTTCTGAATATTTTTCAGTAGTTGGTTGGGGGTACAAACTATAGCAATAAAGTCCCCCCTTTCCAAGGGGTTAAGCCCCTCTGCCCAAGAAGCTGCGTGCTGAGTTAGGGACCATGGGTTATGTATGTCTCTTGTTGTTAAAAATACTTCATGTCCCCAGTACCCACTGGATTCCCGTTCTCCCAATCGAATTGGATCACGTCCAGTGAGAGACACTCGGAATACATATTCTGTCTCTGACTCATGAAGGAGACGCCCCTACTCCCTTTTTTCTTTTTTCCTTTTTTTTTTTCTTCTATTTTTCCTCCTTTTTCTTTTTTTTTTCTTTTTTCTATTTTTTTTTTTGTTTGTTCTTCTATTTTTAGTGGTTATGTGCGGATCAAGATCCTTATCACTGATGCAGTTATATTCTGTTTTAATTAAACGTTTCAAACTAGGACAGCAGTGTTCCCCACAATTTTATCCAAGTTAGCTCTTTTTGAGGGTAAATTTGATTAATGAGAGGGGTTTCCCTCTCTTGTTTCTTTTAGCAAGTCAGCATTTTTTGAATTTTATTATGGAGGGCTGCTCACAACAGATTGATCGTACTTCTTTCTTCATCCAATTGTTTTTGCAAAATTTTAACTAGGTTTTTGAGGGAGTCTTTGTAGTTTTTTCCTCACTTCTTTACTTACAGCGAGTTTCTATAGCTGCTGTAAGACAAGCTCCCAAAACTGAGCAGAGTATAGTTTTATTTTTGCCCAGTTTAAATTTTGTTTCATGTTGTATAGAACATACTCTATCAATCACATTTTCCAAATTAAACCAATTATTGAGCACCAACTTTTCCCTCCTGCAGAAGGTCTGGCATTGTGTTTTGCTAAAAGAGCATAACATGCATAAAATGCAGTTTTAACTTTTGCACTGCTGTTTTCAGTCATTTTTACAAAGGAAAAACCACTACAGGGAGGTATAAACTTAAATTATACGCACACACACACACAACTTTTTATTTCCCTGTTTGGGTGAAAAGACCAAATCTGCTTGGGAGGCACTCCTTCAGTTTAAAATTCTGATTGTCTCTTTACTACACCAAGCAGTCAAAATTCATACACACAACAACAAAAAACAGTCCCGCCCTTTTGCACTAAGAGATCTTTTGTGAAATTCTGCAGACAGAGCCCTCAAGTGAGTGTGGGGTGCTTTTCACCTCGACGTGTGCAGTTTGCGGGAAATTCGAGTTGCCCCCCTTGCTTTCTAGATACCGTTCACTCTTTGGGAGTGTCAGGCTAGGTGCGGCTGGAGCAAAACGTCTTTCCCCTAATACAGACTGCACAACAAACCTGCAGCCCCTTCTGTCTGTCAGAAATCCTGTCCGTGATTCCAATTTAAACGTCACGATTCGCTAACGTGAGTGGGACTCGTGCGAGGTTCGTTTGATCTCAGAGTGCAAAAAGGACACAAAGGGATTTCAGTTTAAATCATAACAACAATAATATACCTTTATTTTAGTGCCAACAACAAGGGTTATGTGATAGAGGAGAGAAAGAGAGAGAGATAAGGAAAACAAAGTAAGGAAAGACAAAAGAGGTTATAGCTACCAACAGATGAGACAGGGTCACTGGGGTCTTTTTCTGTGGGAGATCTCACCGAAATTTACTTAGTCTTATGTAATTCTTCCCTAAAGTTACCTTGTTTCCAATGTGCTAATAAGCACCCCAAAGGAGAAGTACCCGGTATGGGAGCACTGCTGCCCAAAATCCCTTTAAGCTTCTCCATATTATAACTATAATATACCACAAATGCTGAACCTGCGACACTTTCGCAGTCGTCTTACAGACGGCGCCTAGGCTTTTACCAAGAGGAATTCCTTTAGCCCAACCACGCACAGCTTTCGCCGCGTCTAACTGGCAGGCACCAAAACCAAGGTAAAGCACCTTACCTCTTCTCCTGGGGACATTGTGAGCAGCAGAGACGGTCGCGGCTGATGGGCTCCCCGAGAATCCCTCGGTGCCGGCTGGAGCGTGATCAGGTTGTGAGTTCGCTCAGCAGCACTCACAAGGTCCCACCTGGGTCGCCAAAATGTTAGCGTTCAGGATCACACACAACCACGAATGGTTATATGAAGGTGCTTTATTTAAAGAGCTCTGGGTGTCAGGGGTACACATACCCAAATCTGACCCGATTTGAGTTTTCGAGTTGAACATATTTTATACTCTATTGTTATGCAACTTACATATTAATTATTAAACTTATATTGTTCTATTGTATGCATTGTTTTTACCCAAGCATGAATTTCTCGTGATCCCCCCTTAGCCCCCTAGCATGGTTCCCCGTGTTCTCTAAACAACAATTATATCTAACAATTGTATCATTTATCATATACTGACTACACACATGCAGCTTGACCTGGTCTTTAGCAAGCACAAGGCCTAACATTTCCCAGGGCCTGCTTTTCCCAGGGCTTTCCAAACCTAACTTTCTTTCTAAGTCTCCGAATTTTCTAATATTTTAAAACCTTTTACTATCAACCTGGCCCTCCTTCTAAAGATGATATATCCTCCTTTTATTCCTAAGTTCCTTGCCCATCCAGGCTGGACATTTACCTCGTTGACTTGTCTTTCGGCACACAGGGACAGTCTGTTCCTGTGCCCCCAGGATCTCTGTTTTGAAGCACACCCACCTTTCCTGAGCTCCTTTGTTTTGAAGGGCTGCTTCCCAGGGAACTCTCTAAATAAGTCTCCAAAATAGGTCAAAGCCTGCCCTCCAGAAGTCCAGTGTAAAAGTCTTATTGGTGTTCCTGCTGATTTCACCAAATACTGAGAACTCTACAATTTCATGATCACTGTGCCCCAAGTGGCCTCCAACCACCACATCTCCCACCAGCCCATCTCTATTTGCAAACAACAGATCTAACATAGTCCCTCCCCTGGTGGGCTCACTGACCAGCTGTGACAAAAAGTTGTCCTCCACACACTTTAAAAACTTCCTGGACTGCCTCTTTTCTGATGTATTACGTTCCCAACAGATGTATGGCAGATTGAAGTCACCTTCAAGAACAAGGGCAGATGATCCTGAGACATTCTCCAATTTATAGAAAAAGTTGTCCACCTCTTCCTGATTGGGTGGACAATGACAGACTCCTAGCAGGATGTCAACCTTGTTGGCTTTCCCCTTAATTCTTACCCACAAACCTAGCTTAAAGCCCTCTCAATGAGTTCTGCCAGTTCATGAGCCTTCATAAAAACCTTCTGCCCTTAACAGAGAGATGCATCCAATATTCAAGCAATTTAAAGTGTTTAGTTTCATAATTTCTAAATTATTACTTTTTTTTAAATCTGTGGTTCAGAGTGAGTCTACAGTGTCACTACATAAGAAGAGAAGGGAAGTGTTGGTTAGGTTTTTCAGGAGTGGGCTGTGAACTTAAATCATCCTCTTCCTTAAAAAATATAGCTCTGGAAACCCAAAGATAGTGTTTTTCACAAAAGGCAACAGCTATTAAACATTGTTCCTATCTGAAGTGTTTGAGAATGTAAATGAAAATAATTTTAAATCAGTAATTCATAAATCAACTTTGTTTTCTTTTGGTGATTATTTTGTATTAATCGTATTTCAGTCATAAGGGAAGGGGAAATCCTCTTACAGTATTTTCCCAGACAGAGTTCTACAGAGATCTATATACTTTAGTGGGGAACCATTATTTAGAAAGAGGTTTTAGCCCTAGACTATCTATTAATTTCCTGAAAACCTTTAGGTGAGGCTCATCAGTTTCAGAAGTACTTTGTGACAAAATTTTTGATATTTTAAAACATATATGTATGAATTTATTTGCAGTTGCAATGTTTCAAAAAGATAATTAATCCTATCATGATATCATTAAGATACAATTTCTCTGTAGTAAGTAATATGAATTGCTAGAGTTATCTATTTTAAAGCCACTAAAATGAAAAGAGCTTGCCTGAGGCTAAAAATCTGTGTGTTCTTTAGTAATACCTAGTTATTAATCTATGTATGAGTGACTGATTTCTAAAAATTAATACAGGAGCTAATTGAAACTAGCTATGGTACATTATAAATATGAAGATAATGAGGAATGTTGTCTCAAATATTTGCATAATATTATGCTTTAACAATTAATAGATTTGGTCAGATATTTTCTAAGTATTCTAACAGATCATTCAAATATTAATATATATGTTTTATATACTTCAGCAATGGTATCTTTGGAACCAGATTCCTTTACATGGGGATGTTTTCATAATTTAAGAATAGTTCTGTTCATACTGGTGCTCTTTGATACTTGCTGATGAGGAACAGCAAATGTAATCCTTTTTTAATGTTAATTTAATTAAGTAATAATCTGTTGCTGACATAGAAGAAATCACCAAGGAAACCAGGCACTGTACTTCTTAGGGGACAGCAATGTATTCAAATTTGTGCTGCTTTCTAAGTATTAATGATTGGTGGGGTAAGCCCTATTTTTACCCCACACCAAAGCCTAACTGAACCAAATTATATATCCAAGAAGAATGATGCATCTGCCTTTTTATTATTTTATTAAAAGTGATATTCTGAACCTTTTTTAATTTTCTTCCCCTCCCCCATCAGCCCTAGAGGAAGGTAAAAATTTTAAAAATGCTTCTCAAATACTGTTTTGTAGCCCACTAAATGACATGTCTGACTTTATTTTCCTAGGACTCAAGTGCTCTCTGGATGAGACTTCCTTCTTTTTTTCCCAACAAGACATCACTGATACTAGCTGAAGTAGTAAGTTCAAAGTACACTATAATTGCAGTTGTTATGTTGAGAGAGCACCTTAAGAGTCAGGGAGGAAGGAGATGCCTGTGGTACTGTTACTGAATCTCTCTCCCTTTCTAACAACTGGCCAAAATGTCAGACATGTTCCTGATTCATCCTGCCAGTTAATGAAGACTTTACTTTCTTTCAGTATCTTTTACTGGGGAAGGTTGAATGGACTGTGAAAAGTTGCTAGGTTCAGGGGAATTTTTATAATCCAACTTTAATGTAGAGAAGCAAACTCATAGCAAGGAAGAGTGCTCCCAAGGAAAATTTTAGACCAAGTCACAGAATGGTTGAGGTAGAACCTTTGGATATCATGTAGTCCAACCTGCTCTGCTGAAGCAGGTTTACCTACATCAGATTGCTAGGGATCAGATCCAGGTGGGTTTTGAAGATATCCATAGAAGAATCTGCAACCTCTCTGAACAACTTATTGGAGTGCTCTGTTAATTTCAAAGTAAAGAAGGTTTTCCTCATATTTAGATGGAGCTTCCTGTCTTTCACTTTGTGATCATCTCTTGTTCTGTTGCTGGGCACTACTGAAAAATCTGGTTGCATCTTCTTGATACCCACCCTTGAGTTTTATGTATGCATTAGAATACTAAAAGCAAAGAATGACTGAGGTTGGCAAAGGGTTTTTATGATCCTGGAGCCAAATTACTAATGAAACATCACCAATATGACCACTGAACCATGTCCCAATGCGCCACATCTACATGACTTTTTAATACTTCAGGGATGTTGCTTCCACTTCCATGGGCAGCCTGTTGCAGTGCTTGACAATCATTTAGGTGAAGAAGTATTTCCTAATATGTGTTCCTGGTGCAACTTGAGGCCATTTCCTCTCATTCTGTCATTTTTTAGAGAAGAGACTGGCCCCACCTGGCTACACCCTCCTTTCAGGTGGTTATGGAGAGTGATAAGGTCTCCCCTGACCCTCCTTTTCTCCAGGATAAACACCCCCAGTTCCCACAGCTGCTCCTCACAGGACTGTGCTCTAGACCCTTCACCAACTCCATTGCCCTTCTCTGGACTCACTCCAGCTCCTTAATGTTTTTCTTGCCATGAGGGTCCCATAACTGAACAAGGGATTAAAAGTGTGGCATCACCAGTGCCACATACAGAGGGACAATCACTGCCCTGGTTCTGCTGGCTACTGTTTCTGATACAAGCCAGGATGCCATTGGTCTTCTAGGCCACCGACACAGGTGGCTCATGTTCAGACACTGTTGACCAGAACCTCCAGGTCCTTTTCTGATGGGCAGCTTCTCAGAAACTCTGTCCTCAGCCTGCAACACTACCTGAGGCTGTTGTGACCCAAGGGCAGGACCCTGCACTTCACCTCATGGAACCTTGGCCCATTGGTCCATCTTGTCCACATCCTTTTGCAGAGCTTTTTTTTCTCCAGCAGACCAACACTCCCACCCAGTTTGGTGTCATCTTCAGATTTACTGAGAACATACTTGATAAAGATATGGAGCAGAACTGGTCCCAGTACAAAGCTCTGGGAAACCCCACTAGTGACCAGCCACCAACTGCTTTCAGATCCTTACACCACCACTTTCTCAGCTCTGCCATCCAGACAGATTTTTACTTAGTGAATGGTTCAACTGTCCAGGCCATGAGCAGCCAGTATCTGCAGCACAATGCCGTACAAAATGGTGTAAATGGTTTTACTAAAATCCATAGACAACATCCACAGCCCTTTCCTCATCCACTTAGTGCTTCAGCTTTTCACAGAAAGAGATCAGGTTGTTCAGGTTAGCCACAAAATGATGCTGGCTAGGTCTGATCCCCTGGCTGTTCTGCACATGTCACTAAAGATGATTTATTCCATTACCTACCCCAGCACAGAAGGCAGGCTGACAGGCCTGTAGGTCCCCAGATCTTTCTTCTGTGTGGATCTCTGTCCAATAGCCCAGCCCCCAAGCTAAGTTAGTGCATGGGGAAATTTCTTCACATGCCCATGATTCTACATTTGACTTCATTGAACTTCATTAGGTTCATTAGGCTCTCAAGCATGTTCAGGTCTTAGTGAATGACAGCACAGCTTTCTGGTGTATCAATCAGTCCCCCACAGAAGCAAGGAAGGTATTGAAAAAAATATAATCAGGAATGAGCACCTTGAGGCTCTATATGATTCATAGGCACTCTAAATCACACAGGTGTGATATAGCCATGGAATGGCAGAGGGTCACCGTTGAGCCTCAAAGACCACAGTGGTTCCTTTAAGGGGCATGAGTAATGCATATTAGTAGTGTTATGCAGACAGGGTTATTTTTTATCTGTAGAACTTGTGATAAATATACCATATTCAGTTGAATGGTCATAGAAATATGAGATTTTCCTATTTGTTATGTAGGATCAGAAAGACTTGTCATTCCAAATATAGGCTTTTTTTTTTTTTTTTTTTAAGGGAGAATCAAGAAAATTTCTTGCCTTGGATTATGTATTTCCCTTGCTATGTGGCCAAATTGTAATGTATATTTGCATTAATGCATAGTTTTTCTGGTTATTATTTTTTTTTGCCATTCCCTTGAGGGGGAGGAATGGCTTTGTTGTATACATTGACAGCTTTTTGTCTCAAATGGATTGACAAATAAATTCAGATCTTTAAAAAAAATGTTTTCAGGAGAGTAGATCCAAACTTCAGAATAGTAACAGAGCTGAATCCCTTGTTGGTTATAAACACTCCACGCACAACGTCGAATAGATAGCTCCGTTTCAGGTCAACTGGCTCCTGCTGCAGCCATTTACTGCTTCTTCCTCTGACAGGGAGGCAGATTTTGCCTTGGATTTTTCCAGATGTAGCAACTGTAACTCTCTTCTCTGTTCCTTTTTGATTGTAGCAGCTAATTTCTATTTTCTTTGATTACCTTTCACTTTAAAGGATCTTGTAATGCTGCAGTTTAGATTCAGTGTTGCTCTCTGGAAAGAATTCAACAACCTTTAGGCTTTAAACTGTGATGAAAAACACCATTACTGAATGATTTAAAATCAATGAGGTTTATTGCAGAGCTTTAACTTGTGCAGTACAAACAACAGGTTATATAAGAAGTCTCTGTAATATCAACGTTTTCAATAAAGTAATGACTGGGAAATGTGTATCATTGAGGTAAATATAATCATTTGGTCAACCTATTTTAATTCAGGTACCCAAATAAGCACTA